>NW_028289183.1:1200000-1800000 GCF_059628265.1 Tinamus guttatus
ATTTCCAGTACCTAGGTACATACACAATGTAGTACACATGCTGGAAGCCAGTGGACTTAGTGCAAAGATACGGTATGATTGTTTAGGTATCAAAGAAAGGCTTATGATATTTGTCATTCCCAGCTTCTAAATTTGCCACCATACTTAGAGGACAGCAATAGGTATCACTAAGATTCAATAAAAGAAAAAAATCAAAACACCTCCATGTCCATTTAATTATTAATGTTCTCACCTCTGAATCAGTCACATAAATGTTTTTCTACTTATTTGGACTCTCTCAGGTGAATATTCACGCCAGGTGGAAGAGAAAGATGCTCTTATTTCTCAGCTGTCAAGAGGCAAGCAAGCATTCACCCAGCAGGTTGAGGAACTCAAGAGGCATTTAGAGGAAGAAATAAAGGTAAGGATGCTTTCCAAAATCATTTTTGGGACACTATTCCACCTAAGTGATGGCTGTGCCACTGAAATACAGAATTACAGAGCCACCATGAGGACAGGCAGTAAAAGCTCCACTTAGGTATTTCAACACAAGTCTTCTCATGATGACTTTGCTTCCACTTCCTACTACTCTATCTATTAATTCCTTTGCAAGTTTCCAGCTCTTCCTTTCTCATCCAGTGAACTGACATCATTCCCATAGGAGAATGGTTCCTATAGTGCCTGACAACATTTCAGTCGGGATTCTCCAGAATACAGCTACTCCTTGTGCCAATCCTGTCATCCTTCTCCAGGCCAAGAATGCCCTGGCTCACGCCTTGCAATCTGCTCGCCATGACTGTGACTTGCTCCGGGAGCAATATGAAGAGGAGCAGGAAGCCAAGGGGGAGCTGCAGCGTGCCCTGTCCAAGGCCAACAGTGAAGTGGCCCAGTGGAGGACCAAATACGAGACGGATGCCATTCAGCGCACTGAGGAGCTGGAGGAGGCCAAGTATGTGGAGAAGATGGGGAAGCAGAGGCTAATGGGGAAGTCAGATGAGACCACAGAGAGGCTGTCAGGAGGAAGTCAACATCATGCTTAGAGGTGGGATGTCAGGAAGAGGGAAAATACATCCTATAGACGACGTGGGTTGACAAAATCAACAAAGCCGAGGAAGTGGAGGATGGCAGAGAGAGGCTAAATAGGATGCACGCAGAGGGCAGAGGTATTGCTAGAGCTGCCTGGGAATAGGACCTGGGAATACGATGAATGTTTGGGAGAGGTCCTGTGCTAGGTGTGAACGGGGATCTCACACTGCCAAGTGGCCAAGTGTGCTGCTGTGAAAAAGACTCCAGCTGCACCCACAGACTCCCCTGTGCTTCCTCACCGGGCGTTGTGCTTACCACCTCCCAGGAAGAAGCTGGCACAGCGTCTGCAGGATGCAGAGGAACACGTTGAGGCTGTGAACTCCAAATGTGCTTCCCTGGAAAAGACAAAGCAGCGGCTGCAGAATGAAGTGGAGGACCTGATGATTGATGTGGAAAGGTCGAATGCAGCTTGCGCAGCTCTGGACAAGAAGCAGAAGAACTTTGACAAGGTAACATGGGCTGCAGCCTTGTGGTCTGGGGACAGAGCATCCCCTCACGATTGCCAGTTCCATACTCTGAGCCTCCATTTCTCTTCAGATCCTGTCAGAGTGGAAGCAGAAGTATGAGGAAACGCAGGCTGAGCTGGAAGCCTCCCAGAAAGAGTCTCGTACTCTCAGCACGGAGCTGTTCAAGATGAAGAATGCCTATGAGGAGTCCTTGGACCACCTGGAGACCATGAAGCGGGAGAACAAGAACTTGCAGCGTAAGTCCCAAGTGCTCTGCTCCTCACAGATCTTTCTCACCAGCTTCTTTATCCACCAGCTTCTTTATCTCTGCTCGCAGACTCACACGGGTGCCTGTAACCTTTGTTCAGCAGCACATTTCCCTCCTGCTCAGTACCTGAGCCTGCCATTTATCTCTGTCCCTACAGAGGAGATTTCTGACCTCACGGAGCAGATTGCAGAGGGAGGAAAGGCTGTCCATGAGCTGGAGAAAGTGAAGAAGCAGATTGAGCAGGAGAAATCTGAAATCCAGGCAGCTTTGGAGGAAGCTGAGGTACAGAGAGGTTACTGATCTCTTAAAGGTCTCAATCCTGTATCTAATTTTATACACTGTGAAATTATTTGTACAGACAAAATGAAAAAAAAAAAAAGTTTGTGTAGGAAAATGTAAAGGTATTATCTAAAAAATAGCAATACTCTCTACTTGTTGTAATGAAGACTACTGTCTTGATTGCTATGATATTAAAGTTTCAGTTTCAACACTAGCCAGGTAACAAATACTGAGTTCTCATTTATTCATCTTCAGGCCTCCCTGGAACATGAAGAGGGGAAGATTGTTCGCGTCCAACTTGAGTTGAACCAGGTGAAGTCTGAAGTTGACAGGAAAATTGCAGAAAAAGATGAGGAAATTGATCAGCTGAAGAGAAACAACCTTCGTGTTGTGGAGTCCATGCAAAGCACCTTGGATGCTGAGATCAGGAGCAGGAATGACGCTCTCAGGCTGAAAAAGAAGATGGAAGGAGACCTGAATGAGATAGAGATCCAGCTGAGCCATGCCAACCGCCAGGCAGCAGAGGCACAAAAGAATCTAAGAAACACACAGGCAGTGCTCAAGGTCCATTGAACAGAAGTTGCACATGGAGAAATGTCTTAACTGCTGTTTTCTTTGCCAAAGGTTCCTGAGCCAGCTTATGTTTTCTTTCACTTGCTCTACAGGATACCCAGATACACTTGGACGATGCTCTCAGGACACAGGAGGACATGAAGGAGCAGGTGGCCATGGTGGAGCGCAGAGCAAGCATTATGCAGACTGAAATTGAGGAGCTACGCGCAGCCCTGGAACAGACAGAGAGGGGCAGAAAGGTGGCTGAACAGGAACTGATGGATGCAAGTGAGCGTGTGCAGCTCCTCCATACCCAGGTGAGCTGACTTGGTGAGGAACTGCAATGTTGTTTAGTAGGAGAACATTATGTATGGTTTACTCCAATCAGTACTAGACGTTCAGCTTGGAAGACAAGATAAATCTTTTCTGAGGTAATCATCACTACACTAAAGTACTTACTACTTCTGAAGTAATCATGACTGCACTAAAAGATGTTGGTTGAAAATGTTGATTCTGTGCTGAATTTGAGCAACATGATGAAGATTAAAGTTGGTGACCATCCAAACTAGCAAACATAGGACAGCTTTTGAACTTCCAGATCTGGGTGTAGGCACTGCCTACATTCCCAGGTTGTACTGGACACAACTAAGAGTTCTATCATTTTGTATCCTAGCTTAATTTCCAGCAGCAACACATTTAGTTGCAGAACCAGATTTGATTAGGGGCAATCCCCCAAACAGTGTGCAATCTGAGCAGTAAAGGACTAAAATCCTGAAAGTACAGCAGCATTCACTCCTCCATCATTGCAGACGTAATATCAGGGAAGCCTCATATTGCCTTAAAAATGTGCTTCCATTAAAAATGTGCTCCGTGGAATGGGGATGAATTTCTGGGTCTGTGGTAGCTACATGTCATAACAGTCACCTAACTGCCAAGTGCTTAGATCTATGGGAAGTGTCTGGTTTCACATTTTAAAAAAAAATCTGGAAACAATCCATCCCATCTACATTGCAAGCTTTTTTTAATTACAATGAGAGCGGATTTTTACTTCCTTCTTTATGCTAGACAGGAAGCATTTTTCAAATTTCTCCCACTATTTTTGTTCTTTTTCTTAGACAATCTCATTTGATGAGATTTGTCACAGTTTATGGGAAAAGTACTTCCTCTCAGAATAATGGAATTAACTGTTGGAAAAATAAAGCATTGCTCCCCAATGATAATAAACTTTACAAAAAAAAAGTATCAAATTTTCAAAGAATTATATCTGAAATAGCTCAAATTCATGTAACATTCTTAATTTGATACTGTGACCTAAAACCATAAATATGTGATGCTGTTTGCACAGAATACCAGTTTGATCAACACCAAGAAGAAGCTGGAAACAGACATTTCCCACATTCAGAGTGAAATGGAAGAGACAGTCCAAGAAGCCCGCAATGCTGAAGAGAAAGCCAAGAAGGCCATCACAGATGTGAGTTGGGGGCTTCCTACACGGCTGGTGGTGGATGAATTCTGACCCAACATGCCTCTCATCGCAAACTGACTCTATTCCTTTGCTCTGCAGGCAGCCATGATGGCAGAAGAGCTGAAGAAGGAGCAGGACACAAGTGCCCACCTGGAGAGGATGAAGAAGAACTTGGAGCAAACAGTGAAGGACCTTCAGCACCGTCTGGATGAGGCTGAGCAGCTGGCACTGAAAGGAGGCAAGAAGCAAATCCAGAAGCTGGAGGCCAGGGTGAGTACAGGCTGGTGTTTGTGCATCAAGGAGCATGTCCTAAGAGGCACCATGAGTGAATCTGCATGGATTGTTTTCCCATTGCAGGTGCGTGAGCTGGAAGGGGAGGTTGATTCTGAGCAGAAGCGCAGCGCTGAAGCCGTCAAGGGTGTGCGCAAATACGAGAGGAGGGTGAAGGAGCTGACCTACCAGGTAAGCCCTCACCATACTGATGTCCTTCATGCAGAAAGGCAAAATGTAGTCCTATGGTTAGGGATCTTTTTTTCTGTCCTTCTCAGTTAGTTACACAGTTAGCAAGTTGATAGTGGGAAATCAACCATAAGAAAGAAAAGCTTTTCCTGTCATGTTAGGAGGATCCAACTTACCGTCTCTGTTGTTTGTTGTTCTCTTTAGTCTGAGGAAGATCGGAAGAATGTTCTCAGGCTCCAGGATCTGGTGGACAAGCTGCAAATGAAAGTGAAGTCCTACAAGAGACAAGCTGAGGAGGCTGTAAGTATTTCTGTGAATTGGGTCAGCCTTCTGGCAGAAGTGGAATCCTGTCTTGATGAAAACAGCCCAGCTCTGCCCAGCTCTGTTTGAACCCTCAATTTTGCCATCTTCCAGCTGAGCTTTACAGCTCGGGGCTATAGAGAATATGTTTTCTCTGACTACTGTTGAATCACTGGAAAAGGCTCAGAATGCCTGTAGGTACAGATCTCTCCTTCCTTTTCATTCACTTCCTTTAATTCATATCTATTTTCCCATTAGAAAAAGCGCACTATCTTCAAATATTTTAAAACAATTTTATGACAGTAAATAACTGGAAAATAATTTAATGGAAATAACTGTAATTATATATAATTATTGAATATTTTTAAAGAGTTTAAGCACTTCATACTCAGGCGAGGAGTCCTGTCATATATTGATAAACATCTAAACACTTGGCATCTATTTAACCTATTTGATTGCATTCCTTCTAGAAATATTGGACAGGAGTAATTACTAACCTGCACTCTTTTTTTTCTTTTTTAACTATGCAAAGACAAAATACCAAAGTATGTCCAGTGTAGAACAAATTATTCGACAACATTCAAAAACCTACTTAAAATTAGTTTCACTCAGCATTCTAATGTAGAAACCAGCAAGGATGCAATCACCTTCATTTAGTTTCCAGATACATTGCTCGTAAGTGGCATTCTGGATCTTCACGTTCCAGCTGTAAATCTCATATACCTCAACTGAGTGTAAGAAAATGGGCATCGATAGCTTTTTGGCTTTCATGAATCTCTCCCTGTCCCCAGGAGGAGCTGTCCAATGTCAATCTTGCAAAATTCCGCAAGATCCAACATGAGCTGGAGGAAGCCGAGGAGCGGGCTGACATTGCAGAGTCGCAGGTCAACAAGCTCCGAGCCAAGAGCCGGGAAATTGGCAAGAAGACAGAAGGAGAAGAGTAAATGCCTCCAGTAGAGCAAAGTGAATGAGAAATTGCACAAAATGTGAAATTCTATCACTTTGATTTGTAATTACTGTTTAGTCCTTCATCAATCTGTAGGTAATTAATGTCTAAACAATAAAAATTGTAGAGGTCTTTCCATAGAAATAATGAGAAACAGCGGCTGTATTTTTATAATTATCCAGAGCTTCTATTAACATTTACATTTTTTCCTCCTTATTTAAATTAAATCTCTTTCCTCAGATATTTTCAAAGTTTGGGGGCCAATGTTTAAGTGATCTAATCAAGCCTCCTGTTTCATAGTACCATGAGATTTCACCTAGAAGTTCCTCAAAGAAAATTGTTATTCCTTTGCAACTTAATGTAATCAACCCTCCTAACTTGTGCTTGAGGAAGACACTAGATTTTTATCTCAAAAGTTCCAGCTAAAGACTAAGAATTTATTGTATTTTCTAGTAACCCATTCTAATCATTCATTATTCTACTAAACTATACAGCTCATTTGCAATTGACCTTCCTTTAAGTTAAATGTCTGCAATCTTGTATACCTTTTTAAAATGGAATTTAGAGGGCATTTAACTTTGAAATGAGATCTGCTGCCAGTTTTTCTTCTGGAAAGTGACGGAGAAACCAACATTCTAAGTGCAGCAAAAACAGATGTCTTATGTAGTCCTTCACTGCCTACATTCTGTTCCTGAAAGTCCTTTAGATCTTCTGAGATGGCTAGGCAGCCATCTGGTTCCTGTTTTTTATCCAAATATCTTTGCCCAGCTTGGCATCACTCAAAATGCAGCTTTTCATCCACTGTAGACTGTAGCACATGTCATGGATTCCATGTTAACCTTTCTGAAAAGCAAAGGAGGTGGGAATATCCGCCTCCTGTGTTATAATCCAACACTTAGAGCACTTGTCTCTTGATAGTCTGAAGAGCTCTGAACACTGAGATGCTCTTAGTGGAGTGTAATATCCACCCAGCAGTAGGATAGTTCGAAGAACCAAATATTCCATCATTCCTGTTAAAGACGAACTGCTACGGCTTCAGAAATTAAATACATAAATTTTAAAAATCTACAAAGAAACATGAAGACTATCAGAGAGAAGTGTCACCTGGGAAAAGGATGACTGCAGTTGATAGACTCCTAAGCACCACTGAGTACAGAGCCAGCTCTTCATTTGTGTCATCATGGGCCTATCAAAGTCCTTTTTTCTAGTTGTTATGAATTTGATGGCTTGTCAATGTTATCAAGCACTCAGGGAAATTCAATTATGATCACTCTCAGCTGGGCCAATATCAAGCCATTCTTCCTCATTTCTCCCACCTTTCCTATTCCCACTTGTTCTTTCCCACACATACCTATACATGTATGTATCCCCCCACACACACATACACACATATCTATGGGTATGTATAAAGCTTCAGAAACCCTTTTTTCAACAGCATCCTGGGAAGATGAAGATGTATGATTATCGCCATTTCAATACTGGTATGTAATAAAGGTCAAAAGTCAATTAAGGCCACTATTTTTAGTGCTCAATCTGAATGTCTTGATAAGGATTTTACAGTTTTAAAACACCATTTCCATGGACTGCACGCCTAGCTGAGCGCTCAGCACAGCTCTAGTCCACTCCTAGAGTCAAATGCCTGACACCTCTGAAATTAAGCCTGTGCAATTAACTGTCACCCGCAGAAAGCACTGCTGCCTCAGCCTTAAGGAGAAGTTAGTCTATGGCCAAGGTCTTTTGGGGTGGGAAGAGAAATGTGACAAAGTAGTAGGCAGTCTTGATGGTATGTGGACAGCTCTGTTTCCACAGACTCAGCAGAAAGAAAAGAAGTAGAACATGTCCTTGCTCTGAAATCTGCCAAATGATTGTCCATGATTTTGGGGGGTCCAAAACCCTTCTACTTTCCTATCTGCTCACTTGCTATGCAACTCCATGATATGTTTACTCTTGATGACAGTCACAGCATGTATTTATCTTCAGAAAGGTCCAAGCCATGCTTCTAGATACTGTCATTAAGGAAACTGAAGTTGCCTCCAGCATACCCATGGAGCAAGAAGTAATGCTCTGGAGGTACGCTCAGGGTCTCCCTGCCCAGCTTCCCAAAGAGGTTCAGTTCTGCCTCCTCTCCTTCTAACTCTCTCCGCTGACAATTCCAACAAGAGTAGCAAGGTCCTGCATAATTGTAATGCTTGGGAAGGCCATCTTCACAACAGACTTGGAGACCAGCAGAGAATTCCCAAAGGTGGTAAGATCCTACTAGGCAAGATCCCTCTAACACTGTGGCATCATTCCTCAGTGCACAACTATCGAACTGATTTAAACTAATGATAGCTGCTTCATACCCTGCTAGTGCTTTTATTGTATTTTTTAAGAGAGAATGACGGCAAGTGCACATGGGACATGACTGAGGGAGTTGTACGAGGGTGTATAAGGAGTGTGAAGCCACAGTGTTGACATGGTACTGTAGGGTTGTGCTGGGCCCTAATGCAATCTCATCCATACAGTCTAAAAACAGCAGCTGCTGGAGGGACCTTTCACCCAATCTGCTCCTGAGATGTGTTTCAGATTAAGCCAGTTCAAGTTCAAATTCATTTACAAAAGCTAGTTTTCTCAGCATATGTCCTTAAATTCTACTCATTATTATGATTTCTCCTGTTTTTCCCCAGTATAGACACTAAGTTTATTCACAGTTTCCTGAAACAGTTTTTAAAAAACTGTCATTCTTTTGGCCAGCTTCCAGACCTCCAATAGCAAGGACGCTTCAGCAAGACCTCCACCATCAGTACTTCAGCTGTTTCATCCCTGCACCCTTTTGGAAATCCTGAGTAAATTCCATCTGGTCCTGGCCACCTGCTACTGCTCATTTTGCGTAATGGGCAACAGATAGGACTTAAAATCACCATAATTTTATTAGCTGAGCAATTCTGGCATGGAAATCAAGCCAGTTTGTCCCAACATCGTTTTGTTTGTTTGCTGCTGCTAGATAAAATCCCAAGTGAGCAATGTAATTTGCTCACATATGAGTAGACAGTGAGGATAGCTGAAAACATGAGCTAGCAAGGACCTCTGTTGTTTGAATTGCTTCTCTACTGCTTCTGCTTTTGCTACCAGAGTTGCCTAGGGAAAAAAATAAAAAATAAATAAAAAAAAAGGCTAAAGGAGTTTGTTACCTTCATAACACCGAGGTACAAATGATAGCCCAGTGATGAGGGAAGGAGACTGGAAATAGAAGACTGAGCATTCTACGTGAAGTAGCCCCACTGTCCACAGCGCAGTAAGAAGCTCCTGTCATTTATTTTAGCAGAACATGGATTAGTGTCAACGTTGTGACTGTTAAAACATCTTGAAAATGTGGTTCGATTGCAGCTTTATATTGGAAAAAGGCAGAGTAATAAATTTACAGATCGTGTTTCCCCGAAATGTGTTCAAATGTCATCGACCATTTCATGGTGCTCAGTATCTTTAGTGCCCATGCTCACTATTCCAGTAGCAGCTCTTCTAGGCTTGGGATGTTATGACAGCTGTGAAAAAACCTTGCAAGTATATCTTTAGAAAGGAATCCCCCAAAGATTATCATTAATTTCATTTGGCCTTGATACAGTGTCAAATATGCCCAGCAATACAGAAATTCAGCATGAACTGTCATACACCTTTGACAGGTTTAGGCTATTTTTTCCCTTTGAATAACATAACTTTATGTTTCATTTTTTAAAAAAAATCTATTTAACATCAAACTGACAATGTGAATTGTTAGCATCATATTTTGAAAACTCAATACATTTGTTTCTGTTAAATCCTTGCTGTGTTCCAAAAACATAATTTTAAGATACATTGTATGTATTACTTGTATTTATTCTGCCATTACTACAATCTGAGCCTAAAAATAGCACGAATATGTGAAAAGCCTGAGAAGAGCTATAGAGGAAAAGTTACTGGGTGCCTCACATGATCAAACTCGTTAGTGCTATGAACAGTTGTACCCTGCACTTGTTACAGAGAAGCGAGGAGTCCTGCTGGAAGCACAGACAATGAAGAAATGAACAATGACTCTTTTGTCCAAAAAGTGCAATAAATTCCCAAGATAATCAAACACACAAATGGCACAGCTACTGTCTGCTGCACAATATCTAACCTGTCAGCTACCAGGACATCTTTGCATTTACGTTTTAGTTACTGCTCGTCAAAGACAGAATTACATAAACTCATTGATGTTGCCTGCATGGTGATGCCTTGTTTGAGCAACTCATGCAAATAGCAAATCATGCAGATCAATCAGCTGGTACAACGGAAATTCAGGAACTGATGCAGTGAAAGTGTGTGGCACTTTTCTTGACAAAGAGGTGATAAAAAGGACTTCAGATGACATACGAAACTTTCTTTATTAGGACTTCTTTGCTGGATATCTCAGTGAAGATGTTAGATGTCTAATGCTCATTAGTGTTCTCCTTCCATTTAGCCACTGTGTATGACCACTGCCTGGATAAATATAAACTAAAAATGCACAGACTCACTGCAACTTTTTGAATTCCTGCACAGAAATTCCAGCCATGAGTTCAGATGCAGAAATTACAATTTTGGAATGGCTGCTCCCTGTCTGAAGAAGTCTAAGGAAGAGAAAACTAAAGGACAGAGTCACCCATTTGATGCTAAGAATATCTGCTTTGTAGTAGATGAAAAATCTAGGTGAAAGATAAAATTCAGAATAGAGATGGTGGCAAAGTCATTGTTAAAACATATGATGATACAGTAATATTAGACTTCACTCATCAAATATGCTCATCCATCTCAGAAAGTCCATTACTCGAGTACTAGTGACAAGGGTAGTGCAGTGGTGCTGGACTCTAGAATGCTTGTGTTCCTTGCCAACTATGCTGAAATTAGAGTCATTCTAACTGCATCAAGCTGCGATTTCCACAGACTATTTTTCTCTTCTCTGTGGCCCCTGTAACTGACTCCAGGGACAGCATAAGAAAATAGACAGCTGGAACCACTTGCCTGAGGACAACAAAAGCAACCTCAGCAGGGATTCCGTAAGGGAAGCGGCACATATCCTGATGCCCTTTTCTGCTGAGCAGCCCAGCTGTTGCAAACTGAACCCACTGGTGCTTTTGCAAGGTGTGGACTTCATTCTATAGCACAGAACAAACAACTCCAGGGCACAAGTCCCTGTCACCACACCCCACAAGAAGGTATGTGCATCAAAAAGGGTGCTTTTGTCAGCATGTTATTTGAGTATCCAAGGACACAACAGAGCCTAAGGAGATTCCAAGGCTGAAGCTTTTGTTCACACTCAGGCAGCTGTCTTTGAATGATGGGTTGTTAAGGGGAAGGCAAGTTCACGGCAAGCCCCCTTCTCTTTCCATCAGCACCATTTCATAATCTGCTGGGCTCAGCTTTCACCAGCTGCTCACCACGCTAGGTCTGATGTCAGCAAGATTTTGAGACAGCTGAGAGATGTACTGACCACGTCTGATACAAGGAAAATCACCAGAGTCTTAGCAACAACCTGTTTTATCTTCTGCTGAGTTTATTCATAGGATCCTTTATCTCTTTAGTATTCATAATGTCTGTAGAAGTACTATGTGCCTTTTCATAAGAACATGATACAAAACACCATGGGTTACAATTCCATCTAGCCAAGCATCCCGTCTCAGACGCAGGCTGAAAGTAGATGCCAGGCAGAAGTATAGGAATAAGGGAAGTGTGTCACAGTAAGTCTCCAAAAGATTTTCTCCAGCAATTGCTACAGCAATTCAGGGCTCAGGACTTCACAAGCCATAGGTGACACCTTTGTATTCTTCTCTGCTTTCTCTGTTGAGACTGTTTGATTCTTTCACATTTTTCTTTCCATCGATCTTCCTTAAAAGCTCTTCAAAACTTGAAAACTCGGCTAAACTGTAGTTTTAAATCAGGCGTGCAGTATAAAAGCGACCTGTGTGTAATGTGTCCTTCGCAATATTCGTTTGTGCCACCCGTGCGGGGCTCGGGCTGCTGCACTGTGACCTGCCCCGGGATTCCCGGTACCGGCAGAGAGCGCCGGTACCGGCGGCGGGGGCGCCCCTCGGCGCGGCCTCTGGCGCCCCGCAGCGGAGAGCCCGGGCCGAGCCGCGTGTCCCCCCGGCCCCCGCTCCGAGCTCCGCACGGTGCAAACCGCGGATGTGCCCAAGGCTTTACAGCATCCCGGCGCTGAAAACGGGGCTGAAGGACCAAATGTTCGGCAGGGGCCTCCTGCAACTGCAGCATGACTTCTGAATGACCCTGTCCTGTAAGAGGGGCTAGTTTAGAAATAAATGAATCAATGAATAAATAAACAAATGCTTTTGCAATGGCATGCTACTTGTGTAACAAAGACTGGTTTCCTAAATAATGTGGCAGAGCTGCAGGGATGGGGGGCAAGCAGGCTGTAAATTGGTGCTTTTAGCAAGACTGCCTATAACAGAAAACGGCAGCGGGAACCTCAAGCCCTTGCTCCTTGCAGTAACAGACAAATTGAATCACCTGTTGTAGCAGGAAAACTTCTTGGCCCCTCTCCCCTCCGCTCACTGCTACCACACTAGTGATGCTGTTGGGATTTACCTCCGTCAGGCTTCCACAGCAAAATTATAAGTGAGTGGCTGGACCCATCACACATACCATGTGCAAATCCAGTGCACATACACCCAAATATCTTCCTTCCAAAAAGCATGCCAGTATCTGCTCCCAACACTGTCCTTCATGTCCACGGCTAACACTGTCCTTTATGTCCAGTGACTCCATTCGGATCCCTCATGCACATTCACCAGTTATTATCCACTTCCACGGACTGTGTCTTTGTGCTCGAGACACTCACCTTTTCTCACTCACCCCGTTGTTCCACCACACGGCAGGATCTAGAGCCAGCACCTTCATTCCCAGCTAGGCCATGCTGCCACACTTAACCCCCCAAATCCTCACTTATTGCTAAGTATGCACAGATTTTGTGTCCTATGCATACAGGCTAGTCGAGATCCAAGCAACACACATATCACAATCACTCCTTAGCTATTCATCTAAACTCATTTTATATTCAAGGGAGAGAAGCAGGCATTTTAAAGCATGACTCATATGGCCCCTTTTGCACATCTATCTTAGGAAGAGATGAATCACAGCCTAGAAGAAACTGTTTCCCTTTGGCTGTAAATGGAACTCAGATTGAAATGTCCGCTTTGCATATCCCTCAAGTGAAAAGAGAGGAATCCCAGTGGGTTCCTGATAGTCAAAAAGGCAGACGGGAAGAATTAAGGAAACCCTTCTGAAAGGAGGCAAGTGCATTCGAATGGATGATTTTGCCGGATACGGCTGTCACTCGAATGTTCGGTGGACTGTTCTGACAGAGATGACTCAGAGGGAATCTGACTTTTGCCTTTTTGAAAGAGAGTGAAAGTAGCAGAGGGTGAGTCAAGTTAAGGATTGTGAAGTGAAGGAAGAGAACCTGGACATTTTTCCATTTTCACTAGTTTTAGGCTGTTCATACCCCTCTTCTAGTTCTAAAAGTTCTTTTAGATATACATTTGATGAATAAGCTGAAAAGGTAAAGTTAATGATAGGGACCATTCTGTACAAATTAATGCCTCTCGCAGCTGACAGAAATTTCTGCATGATAAATTGACTCCAAGAGTTACTATATTCTGTTTTTTGTTTGTTTGTTTGAAATACGTAGGATTAAGGCTTAGAAGGCTTAGAAATACACTACAGTACTCAGACTTTGAGGAAGGACCTCCCTCAAAATTTCCTCCTCTTGGACCCAGGACCTCCCTCAAAATTTCCTGCCACTTGATACTTAATTCAGCATTCACTGGTCTCAGTTAAACTGGAATTTTATGTGAGAGGTGAAGGGATCTCTCCATACTGACCATGCTACAGAATATTACGATTCCAAGTAAATATGCTGAGTATAACAGGAGTTTCAATGTAAACCTATTAGACAGAATAAATGCACTGTGAAATTACATATATCTAGATTTTATATATATTCTTTTAATGGAAGCTTAAGGAAAGTAAGAAGTGCTTCAATATACAAAGTAACCCACGCTCACTGTGGTATGAGGAAGTCCCTTTGGAAGGATTAGATGGCCCTGTCCACAGAACAGGATTACCTTAATCATTGTATTATTTTGCAAAATGCTAAGACTATTATTTGCAGTTATGAAATAATACTATGCAATTTTTAGCTTGAGCTCAGGGATTCAGCTATAGGACTTGTTGGCAGGGAGTTCTGCAAGATCAGCTGGAATACAGCTGATTTTTGTTGGTTGTTATAATTCCTCTTCTATTTAATTTGAGTGGCCTTCCTCTGATTCCTGAAACAAGGGGAAAAGAAAAGGTTGGCATGTTCTCGCTATGTTCTTCCTAATTCCTGGACCTGCAAACACTCTTAAGTATGCACATCAAGTTTGTATGTAACAATATACTGCGTTATTGCACAGCCAACAAATTCCACTAGAGAGCAGCCATGTCCCCTTGTCACCAAATTCTGTCCAGCCAAGACTGTTCGTATTTCAGAAGGCATATTCAGCTGCTTTCAGACAGCTCAGATTCCCATAACACTGTGTTATGATATATGCACGCTGTTACTCTCCTCACCCTGTTTGCAACCTGTCTTATTACCACAGGTAGAAAATTCTTAATGCCTCAGTCATTCCAGAATCCCAGTTCATTGACAGCACAAAGGCATGGGAAAAGCTTCTTTCTTCCACTGAAGCTGACAACAACCAGTATAGATTTGGCCACATACCCTTTGGAAGGGTGAATGTAGCTAATGGCAAAAAATAATGTTCAGTGAAAGTATTTTTTTGGATATGAAACCAATCTTTGAAATGATTAAGAAACAAAATACATTTGCAAGAAAGACTATAGAAAACCTATCTAGCACTAGGGATATGTGTGAGGGATAGCTCTATCAGCCCATGTAACACCAGCAGAATGATCCAGCGTGGCTGTCTGCTACTAGAACCAGTGCTGGCCATGTTATGAGTGGGCAAAATATATAATGAAACACCAAATCATAAATCCTCTATTGAGAATTCTAGAAGATGCACTGGGATCTTGAGCAGGCCACTCTGTGGCACGAAGCCACAGGTGCTGCCTATCAGAAAAAGTTTGCAGACAGCGCAGCTGAACTTGGGAAGTAAATCAACCACCTGCAACACATTGAGCAGAAGCTGAAGAAGCGCGAGCTGAAATGGAGTGTTTTCCCAAAGACAAGGTAGAAAGAAAGAAACACTTCTAATAACTGCTGTTCTTTTGAATAGTTAAAGGAGCTAACAGACATGCTTTCTATGACTTAACAGAAAGATGTGCCAAGCTCTCAAAGATCAATTCAGTAAAACGCCAACCAAAGATGATGAGCATAAGCAACTAATTAATGGTATGTGCACACAGAAAACTCATCTACAGACTCAGAGTGGCATGTCCCTGGACCAAATGTAATTAGTTGTGCTTTGACAATTTTGTTCAATGCTGCCTGAATATTTTCTAATGCATTCATTACTGGGTGATCTGAACAAAACTCAGGCTGTGGAAAATCCCTGGTGGCAGTTATGGAAATTCTACCCACTGAAACACAAAAAACAAACTGAAGAAAGTATAGGCAATTAAAATTAATATGTGGTTTTGTGCTCATTTTATCCCCTTTCCTTTGAGACCAGTACAACCTTTATCTTTGATATCTTTTTGTAACTGGAGGGAATGAGTTTCTTTCCTTGTAGCACATAAAACCCAAACTCTCTTCATCTCTTTCCATATGGCTTGTTCCTCTCAATCATATGGTATGTCTAGTGCCTCTGTCTAAAAAGAAAAACATTTTCTCATTAGGTAAACTTACTCAGCAGCTGCAGGAAGAGGAGTCCTCAATTTCTCAGTCGACAAAAGGTAAACATGCTTTCATTCAGCAGACAGCAGAGCTGAAGGGACAACTAGAGGAAGAAAACAAGGTGATTTATTTTAACTGATTGTTTGGCACAGAGAGCTGTAAAATAAATAAATGAGCTAAGATAACATATGAGTGTTCCCCTCTGAGGAAGGTTGAGACTGAAATTTTTCAATTTTGCCTTGGAGTATAATAAACAGATGGGACATTAGAAATGAAATAAGGAAACAGTTTAAGCCCTTTTTGTCATCCTTTCTGAAGTTTAAACACAAGAGAAAGCCAAATGAAAATAGTTCCGTATGTCTATGTTGCAGGAAATCCCCTACCCCAGGAGTACAGGAGTGCCTCGGGTTAGATATGACAACATAAAGTGTCTTGCACCTTCAGATAAACACAAAATTCTACATGAAAAGCTACATGAAAAACTTATGCCAGAGAGATTATTCTCACTCTGTTCAGTGTTGGATTTCTTGCTTCTTTGCCTGAAGCACTTGGTGCTGCTGTTTGAGATGCAGTATCCCAGGCGAGCAGAAGGAGCACCTGATCCTTATTGACAACATCAGCTCTGACACAGTCCCACATGTTATTCAGCCTGTTCTGCAGCCTTTCTTCATCTTAGCAATTGTCGTATCAGCAGTGAGGTGTGGACTTGTTATCAAAATTCAATTAAAAAAATCTTATTGCAAATTGATAATGTTTTGACAAGTTCGACCATTTTAACTACCCAGGCTAAGAATGCTCTAGCCCACACAGCAAGTGGCACAAAAATCGCTCCTCCAAAACACACCTGGAAGCCAGTCATACTTTCTACTTCTGCATTTCATTATAAAGGAAGGCCAAAAGTTAGCACATATTAAAATCTGTGGTTTTAAATGGTTTTAGTCCTTTCGATGCCTCGTGAGTGAGATGCCATCTCACCGGGAGATGGATCAGGATCTACCCTGCAGAGCTGTGTGCTACAGCAGTCCCAGGAGATACTGCTTTTTGTCACTGCACAGCACACGCTATAGCTGCACACCTGAAGTAATCCCACAGATCAATTACCCTGGTAACATCTACATTATCTTTCTTCTCATATTTAGAAAACGGAATGAGGTCCCTGACCACGGCCAGCCGTGGGAGCCTCCCTGGCAATACCCGGGACACTCGGCGGCCTTGGGAAGCCTCACGGCGGCCAGGGGCCGGGGCCAGGACCAGGATATGGTGGGTGGGCGAGCCTGGGGGCCCGGCCTGGGGAGCTGGGCGCCGTAGCGCAGGGCTGCCATCGTGCTGCGGGGCCCAGCGGGCCGTAGCCGCCCCTGCCCGCCCGCCGTGGCCGCCTCAGGGACCCCTGGCCCGGGGCGGAGGCCCGGGACAGGCCCGGCCCCTACGCGGAGGCCGCAGCGGCGCTGCCGGCCCCGCGCCGGGGCAGTGGGCCAGCTCTGACTGCTCAACCAGAGGTGGGAGATTCCTCCTTCCTCCAGTGGGTCTGTGATAAGCAGCCTCACTGTTCCTCAGGCCCCAGAGCAAGGCTCGGATTATTCCTGAAACTGGATTATTCCGTGCCCGAAGAGGCCTCCCAGAATTCTAGGGAGGGTCTTGATATTTGCAGCCCACACTGTCCAAAATTGAAAACTTGAGGAGCCTTGTTGGAGAGCAGTGTAGGGGAGCGCAGCCATTCCTTGTCCCGGAGAGCCCTTGGGACAGTCGGCGCTGTCGCTGGTTCTCTTTGCTGGGTTTGCACTGGCTTTCACCTGCCTTAGGTTTCTACTGTGTTTCCTTATGCAGGGGGTTTTGTGCTACTACCTCCAAATTTCTTTCAGATATCCCATGTTTCTCTCTTTCCTGTGGTCCCTCGGATCCGCCTCATGGGATGGGATATTGTGCCTGCAGTGATCAGCACAGGTCTATAGTGAGCTACTCATCATTTTCTATATACGGAGACTGCGTGAAAAATTAATTAAAAAGAAAAGGCATGTCCTTTCTCAAATACAAAAATGTATAGCTCTTGAGATTTTAATTTAAAATGTGTTGATGTTTGCTCTAAATAGGAACCAGATTTTGCTGGGTGGTCACCATCAGCAGGGTGGGATGACTCAGTGGTTCCAATAATTGCTGACTGTTTCTATTTGATCTTCAGAAACAAGTGCTGGTATCTCCACTGTCATGGTTCCTGCCTTCTCTCCCTTAGATTCAGTACTTAGCAGCCTGCTGCTCTCCTTTATGGCTTCTTCTTTCCATGCCTTTCTTTTCTTTTGTCCATTTATCAGTGGCAATTGTTTCCATTTCTTTCATCTTTCTGCTGTGTTTTACACTCTATTATCACTGTTGGCCTTGCCCATTCCCCTCCTGACTCATTCTTCCAGTGGCCTTCAGGATCCTTTGTGCCAGTCATAGCTCATCGATGTGTTGTCTAACAATGCCTCATCAGATGACCATCTGTGATCACTGCCTGTGGGACTGACCAAGATGATCTTGTTTCCTTTCGCCTGCTCCACGGCTACCTGCCATCACTGCTTCCCGCTTCTCAGTTCGTGGGTGTGTGATTTTCCATTGCTGAAGGTGAATATGGACAGTCCAGTCACAAACACAATGGTCTGACTTGGACTGTCAGAATGTTCAGCCCCCTCCTAAACTGTCTGGTCCTGCCCGCACTCCCACACAACATGATATGGTTGTCATTGCACAGCTCTGTGCATTAGAACCACGTCTGTCCTGGCCCGCAGGGCTGTGATAAGTAACTAAGTAGCAATATTTTGTGTGTTCAGCTGCCTCTGCAGTATTTCAGCAAAACTGCCAATTAGATGTTTAGGCCATATATTAGCATTTTCAATCAGAAGAGCTTCACTGGTGTCTTTTTGTGACCACTGAATTCGTCACCTTGCTCACCCCGGACAGCTTTGAGAGAGAGGCAGAGGGGACAGTTCAAGTTGAAGGTTTGAACAGTGCTCAAGGTAAGGACTTGAAATGCTCGTAGACTGAGGATTAAACCCTAAGGCACACCTTTACCTTAGCTAGAAATGCAAAAAAAAAAAAAAAAAAAAGCACACAAACCACCTTTTCTTCCAGAGTTGCTCACTGTTACTAAGAACCTTGTGGAGGCTTGTTCAAAGACAATAGTACCTTGTTAGCAGATAGTTAACCACAAGGGTGTCAGTCTTTGCAGCAGATGGGGGACAGAGCCGAGAAAGACGAGGACTGAGGAACACCTCCCCCTGCCTCGTGTGCGACGTGTCTTGCCAGAAGAAAAGAAACAAAGCCAGACAACCGCGCAGGTGGCCAGATGCTGATTGGTTGTGCGCTTTGCAACACTTGTGTTAAGAAAGTATAAAAAGAAGTCGGTTTGGAAATAAAGTTGTCTCACTCTGCACCCCAGACTGAGTCCGTTTCTTCACAAGGTGCAACAAATGGCGCCCAACGTGGGGCACGAAGACTAGCTGTCTCTCCGGTTGTACCGCCCAGCTGAACTCCCGGGAATCACGCTGAAAGGAAGCGTAAGGATCAAGCTGAAAGGAAGCTTACTTTGTGTGCACACTAAAAGCCTCTTGAAAGGAAAGAGGTAAGCGGCTGGGAACTATGGGTTCATACCTAATGAAGGAACAAAAGGACGATTTAGAAGCTTCTCCTAAAAACTTGAAACCGCAAAGAAAAAAATTAGGTGAAGAAGAGCTGCAAAAGGTTCTTGCATGGGCTTCTAAAGACGATCCTTCGGTGAATAGTAAGAATGTTTTTAATCTGGAAAGATGGGACCAAATTGGGGTCCGACTGTGGGATAGTGCCACGCGCGGTGATAAGGCTGCTGCTAACCTGTTGCCACAATGGCGAGTTGTACTCGAAATATTGAAATCTCATAGTGGGTTGCAGTCGAACATAAATGACGGGATCGGGGCCCCTGCCATCCCCTCCGCGCCTCCTTTACCTCAATCGTGTCCTGATGAGAATCAGAAAAGAAAACGTGCTGCAAAAGCCTTTGCGGTACTGCCACCTGATGACCAGGACGATGATCCTTTTGGTCCGGGTCCTATTGACCCTGGAAAGGAGCCAGACCTATACCCCCCGGATCCTCACGATAAATGGCGGGGAAAGGAGCCAGACCTATACCCCCCGGATCCTCACGATAAATGGGCCTCAGTAAAGCAAGGAGCAAAACAAGCAGGGGATGTGGACATGCTGAAAGCCTTTCCCGTTATCTGTGCACCAGACCAGAATCCGCGTTGGGAAGGTTTGTCGTATAATCTTATTAAGGACGTGCGACGTACGGTGACAGATCATGGCCTTGGCGCACCATATACCACCCACCTTATACAATCTCTTTGTGATTCTTCGGTTTTTACTCCCCATGATTTTAAAACTTTGTTTCGCCTCATTATGACTGATATGCAATACACGATGTGGGAATCGAAAATGAGAGAGCTTGCTCGAGCTCAGGGGGAGGAAAACCAGCGGCTGTCGAAAAAAGGTCCTTTACGGGCTGTTACTGTGGACGTGCTAATGGGGGAGGGCGATCACAGTGCTACAACAGCACAAGCAGAAATCCCCCCTGAGGGCTTGCAACAAGTTAAGGCACTTGCTCTCCGCGCCCTTAAGGCCGTTCCGGAGAGTGGTAAACAAAGACAACCTTTTGTTAGCATAAGACAAGATGCGAATGAGCCATATATGAAGTTTTTGGATCGGCTTAATGAGGCTCTGGAGAAACAAATTGATAATGAACAAGCACGAAGCTACATTTTTAAGCAACTAGCAGTTGAGAATGCTAACCCTGATTGCCAGAGAGTTTTGCGGCCACTAAAGGATCCTACTATTGATGACATGCTAAAAGCATGTATTAATGTCGGTACCAAACAGTATGAATATTCACTGATGGCCGAAACATTTGCAACAATGTCTATGAAAAGGCCATGTTTTGCTTGTGGCCAATTTGGGCATATTCGTAAATACTGTCCAAAAACGCAAGCAAACAAAGGAGGAGCGCCTGGACTATGTCCGCGCTGTCACAAAGGACAACACTATGCTAATCAGTGTCGATCAAAATTTGATAAGGAAGGTCGACCGCTAGCCCCTTCGGGAAACTTCAAGCGGAGCGCGGCGAGGGGTCGCGCCATGACGGCAAATCACCCCTCGGAGTGGCTCCCACCGGGAAGCAGCCGCCGCCTGTGCGCCCGCACAGGGGGCAGCGCCGGGGTGGACCTGGCCACCACAATAGAAGTGCTAATTACTGATACATCAGTTGTGCTAATTCCAACTGGTGTCCACAGCCCCCTGGGGCGAGGAATGGCAGCACTGTTAATTGGGCGATCTTCAACCACGAGACAAGGGCTGTTTGTGTGTTACCTGGAGTTGTCAATGCAGATTTCAAAGGAGAAATTAAGATAATGGTATGGACTCCGATACCACCCTGTACTGTGCCGATGGGAAGATATGGACGATATATTGATTGCTGCAGAGCAAAAGGAAACAGCAGAAGAGGCTCTGCAACAGATTACGCGAGCAGCATCAGCTGCAGGATTAAAAATTGCAGAAGATAAAGTACAGGAAAGTCCGCCTTGGCGATATTTAGGATGGAGAATTTCTGATCATCAAATTCGACCACAATCATTGACCCTAAAGACAGACATAAGGACTTTGAATGATCTTCAAAAACTTTTGGGAACTATTAATTGGTTCCGTCCCTCCTTAGGGATTTCCACAGAAGATTATCTAGTCCAGTAAATCCGTTCGTAACCTGTCTAGTAGGACAGACTGTTGATGTTTGGCATATTTTGTTTATTGTTAGCATGCCTGCTTTGTTTCTTGTTATGTGTTTAAGGATAGGTTGATCATTTAATTAAGTCATGGCTGTTCAAACAAAAACAAATAAAGAAGGGTGAGATGTGGAGGCTTGTTCAAAGACAATAGTACCTTGTTAGCAGATAGTTAACCACAAGGGTGTCAGTCTTTGCAGCAGATGGGGGACAGAGCCGAGAAAGACGAGGACTGAGGAACACCTCCCCCTGCCTCGTGTGCGACGTGTCTTGCCAGAAGAAAAGAAACAAAGCCAGACAACCGCGCAGGTGGCCAGATGCTGATTGGTTGTGCGCTTTGCAACACTTGTGTTAAGAAAGTATAAAAAGAAGTCGGTTTGGAAATAAAGTTGTCTCACTCTGCACCCCAGACTGAGTCCGTTTCTTCACAAGGTGCAACAGAACCTCCCTTAAAAGAGGGGCTGACAAAAGACATAGGCCCTGAGCCCTGAGAGACTGGCAAGAACTTGAACACAGGCCTGTGTCTAGCAATCCAGTAAACAACTCTAAGCTATTCCCCGCTCATGTTTTTCTACATTTCTGTGTCTCTGTGCTTAACTGTTGCAACTAAATTTATAACTATGGGTTTATATTAGCATTCTGAATAGATGCAGACAGGTTTTGGAAAACAGGAGAGAGAAGAAGGGGAACGAAACCCAGAAAGCTAGAGGGAAATGGGTTTTCAAAATAAGCTTTATTCATTTCTGTAAGAGCAAGAAACATACTATTGTTATTTAGTTGAACCGGACTTAGTGGGAGATAGGAAGTAAATAAGGACAGACTGTTTTAGAATAGCAACAGATATGCATACTAAGAGCATTGGCGTACCTCAAAATATACTAATTATAATTTGTACTTGTTTGTGTATCTTAAAGTAAGGGAGGCAGTATTAAAATGCTAGTTTAAGAACAGCCCGTGCACTCGTAGAAAGCACACCATGCACTCAAAAGCCCATCCCTTCTAGGCATGGTGCCTGCTCCTTGCTTGAGGCCCTGGGGGAATTGGTAGAAGTGGGATTTGCTCCAGTGACCTACCGGATTGTCTTTCAAAGCCCTGCAGGCTGGGCCTTTTGCTTGTTAAAAGGTAAATTGTGATAAGAGCTACACCTTGTTTCTGTAGGCAACCCATGACAAACCTTAGGTATATATTCTCTTAAAGCATATTGCAGAACCTGGGATTTCTCACATGCATTAGCTGGCTGACTTAGCACAAGAGGTCTGAGGGACTGACCTCTCTCACCTGATACATTTGTTACATTTGTTTGACAAAGATAAATATGCCTTTTAGATATTAATTCTGTGATCCCTTTCTCCCTTCCCTAGCACTGCTTCTAGGGCTCCATAAAGAAATCCTCAAGGGAAATAAGTTTATGACCCGGTTTCATGCTTCTGTGACTATAGATTTTACTGAGAAATGTTTGTAACAAGGCTAAAATTTTAGGCTCACAGACTGCTTCTCTGGAAGGAGGCCTACATCAAGCATTTGTGCTCAATCTATGAAATTATAAATCATCTTACAAAATCTATAAGGAACATAACTCCTTGCATCACTTCAGGCAGGAGACTGGCTAGGGAGTTCTGCAGAAAAGACATGGGAGTCCTGGTAGAAAACAGGCAGATATGGGTCCGCTTTGCACCCCTGCAGTAATAAAGGCCAACCCCTCACTGGATTCCTTTAGTATGTAGCCAGTAAATAGCCAGCAGGTTAAGGGATTGCCCTCTGCTTGGCACTAGTGATGCTGTAGCTGGAATAGTGTATTCAATATTGTGCTCCCTTTTCCATTACAAGAAAGATGTTGACATGCTGGAGAGAATTCAGGAAAAAACAGGATGATCAAGGGTCTGGAAGCATATGAGGAGATGCTGAGGGAATTAGGCTTGTTTATCTGGAGAAGTCTTGAAGGGATCTAATTGCAGACTAACACAGCTGAAAGAAGGGTTGCAAACTGGATGAATTGCTCTTCCTTCAAATACACAGTGAGAGGACAAGAGGCAATGGTTTCAGATTGCAACTAAGGGAAGTTATTTTGGGATGAAAGGAAAAGAGCCTTCTCTGCCAGAGAAGTTCACTCAGCTTCTCAAAAACTCGTCTGCCCTCATTCATTCTAGGTACAGGAGACATTCTAAGATTTTTTGGGGGGATGTTTACTTGCTTTTAGCTATTTTCTAAGTTTCAAAACTTTGCTAGATATGTGAATTGAAGACTTTCATGATTTATTGATACCAGTATGGATCGCTACAGCAGACAGCCTGTACAACTAGCTTCCCAGTCTTCTGTGCAGTGCCTGGTCCAGATGTAGCTTGCAAGACACAGGAAACGGACCCTACTTTTTGCCACCCCTTCAGTACAGTTGGCAGAGATGGAGATGAGCCTGGAGATAATATAGGAAAAAGGGCTGACATGATTCATTCACAACTGAGAAAAATGAAGGGGGTGAAGAGGTGCTAGCTGGATACTCACTGGCAAACCAAGTACAGAGAAGATTGGGCACAAGTGAGCAGTGCTGCACTGCATCTTTGTCAGAAGGCTGTATTAGGAGGGTAAGGGGTGGCCTTGCAGGGGCAATTTGCAGTTTACTTTTTCTTTGCAGTTTAAGCATCAGCGTCAGCAGTTGCAGTGTCAGCAACAGCAGATTTTAAAGATTAATGTTGTCAAGGGAAAATTAATGCTGAGTTTCCAAGAGTTTATGAGATTGAAGCCTCATCTTCAATGTTACTCAGGATGAACATAGTTTTTGCTAGTTCTTAGAGACTTTCCTGTATGAGTCATTGTTAGTGAGAGAATAGCAGCTTTATACACAGATGGTTGCAGAACAGAGCACCATTGAGAGGAAAACACTGAGACATCTATGTCCTGCAGATACAGGCACACACATATACACAGATCAACAACTTTATCCACAAAAAGCAGACAGACAGTCCTGCTTAGTGTGTTTAAGCAGAATCTCTGCTCCTTCATGACATAAGAAATCCCTTATGGAATTCAAGTAATGAGCAATTCATGCCGAAAAGGGAAGTTTAGTGTCAGTGAAATATGAATGTCCGATCTAGCACACCCAAGGGGAGGTTGGCTGGAGGACTGCCTAGCTGGATTGCTCTTAACTGGCTAGAAGCCCAGGTCTCTGTAGGATCAAAAGAAAAGATCAGATGAACTGAGACCCTGCAAGCTGTTGTAGGTGATCTGGCAAGTCCAGATCACTCTACCAAGGCTATTATTAAACCAGAAGAAGGAGGGTTGAGAGAAAGTTTAGATGCTGTCTTTGATTAGAGAATTTTGGGGGTGGGTTTGTGCTGTTCCAATGATTTTCCATGTGGTCTTGGACAAGTCTCTTTAGACTCTTAAAGCTGGTGATAGCAGCTTATGTCTGCATCTCATGGATACCAGTTTTCATGTGTGCTCAAAGAAGAACTCCTCAAAATAATGAAAACAAGCTATTAAAGGCAAGATGCTACCTTTAACTGAGGAAGACCTGAGCTGTCATTTGCTGGAAACCAAGAGGATATTCTGCAAAAACGTCTTTCTGCATCTACCCTATTTTTATGCTCTTTCCCAGGTATCTGCTATTAGGCATTGCTGAAAGTAGGATTGTAAGCCAGACCCAACCTTGGTCAGTGTTCATTAAAGTATCTTCTTTAATGAACATAAACGCTTAGGAATCACTGAGGTAGTCTAGACTCAGGTCTGTCCTTTTTATGGATATCTTGACCACCATCTTGCCCAAATCATATTTAGTGTGCACTAAGAGGGACAGCATCAAGCTGAAGGACTGGTAGAAGCTCTCTCCTGAAACTGCATAGCCAGCTGATTAGGGTGTTTTTTTGTTTTTGTGACTTAAATTTTAGAAAGCCTCAGGTCAGGAAAAGAGAAATGAAGCTGAATTGCTGGACAAAAGGCACAACACCATTTCAAGCAAATGGTTTGGAAACAACAGGCTGCTGTTGACACCTAAAACCAAGGCAAAAAGTCAGAGTCATGAGTCACATTCATATGACAAAATATGTGCCTACCATGTAATAGGGTGGGACCTGTCCCGTGTCTCCACAGGCAGTTTGTTCACTGGAAGCAGGCTGATGTTATCAGGGCAGCTTGTTATTCTCAGCTTGCTTTCAAGAAAGGAAGTGAGTGGAAGCAGTGAGCTCTCCAGGTAGGTTATCCTGGCAAGCAAGCCCAGCTGAGTCTCAGGTGAATCACCACAAGCTGTTCATTCATGTAGTATCACTGTCCCTTTATAGACAGTGACTATGTTTGTTTATGTCTGACTCTAACATAGCAGGTACCGCTCTGAGCTCCGTAAAGTCAAAATGACTAAATCTGCCCTGGAAAACCACTAAGCTGGCCAGAACCAGGCAGGGCACTGAAGGGCCCTCAACTTCCGAACTTATTTTCATATTTGGCCTCACATAAGGGGAATTGCAAAGTCAGCAGAACTACATGAAAAGGGACTAAAGACAGAAATGCAAGGCTTAAGCCATTCTGTATCATGAAATGCAAAGATTTTACTGTGCTTGCATCAAATATTTGGTCATATGAACATGACTCATAGCTCTTGAGTCCTCTCCCTAGTATGTTAGAATTCCTGCATGCCTAAATTTCCAAGAGCACTACTCCAGGCTTAGGAAGTCCAAAAACTGCAATTTGGTAGATTATAACATTTATATATTTTAACAACTAGCATTATCTTTTATAAGCAGACTGAAAACATTTCCTCTGCATCAACAGAGCTGAATATTTCTGGTAGTCATTTAGACTTAGAAATCGAAGGTAGTTTAAAGATGCCAAATATATCTTCTTTTGTAGTCTCTTTACTGATTCTTGGTCTTGGGAGATCTGGTGTTACTGTGCCTTGCAAGCAGGTAAGGCCAGTCAATTGCTCGTGTGAATCCACAGTCCGTTCTGACCAAAAAGCTGCAGTTGAGCGACAGCAAAGTTTGTTAGGAAGTTACATATCTAGGTCAGGGGTCTTCGCTCTAGACTTTCTGATAGTAGGTGGAGAAAAACAGGTTCTTGCAAATTCAGCTCAGTCTAACACAGAATGTCTTCATGTGAGCCTTCATGTGCACACTTGTATCCAACCAAGATGCTTTAGCATCTAAGCATCAGGTGCAGCTAAACTGGAATAAATTTTTTTTTAAAAAAAAGCCTGAAATAAAAAGCTAATGGATTTGTTCCAATGCTTTGCTATCCTTGCTGTTACAAATCTGTATGTTTTTGAACTGTCTTTTTCCATCCAGTGACTTGATCTCTGATAACTTAGCTTTTGCAAGCTGTGGAGAAGCACCAGACATATTTAAAGAGATAAAAATAACTAAAATTACTATAGAATTATTTACACAATGAGAAGAGAATTACTTGTGGGACCTGTTCAAGCGACGTGTGCCTCCAGTGATTGAAATTACACCTCTGGCATGTATGGGGCTCTTGTGTTTATTTACTGGACATTTAGTACACTGAAGTGCTATCTGAAGTCATAGCATGTTTAGTGAGAAATGGTAAAAGAAGACTGAAGTTCCCATTTACATTTGGGCTTGTCTGCTGCTAGGTGTAAAGCCCTGACAAGTTGAAATCACTCACGCACATAGAGCTTAGCCCGGGACACCCGTCAGTGAGCCGCACACTCACTCCTGCACACAGGTGTCCCCTGCACAAGCGCACACCTGTGCACAACAGCTTGAGTGCCTCATACACAGCCGCGGGACAGCCGCATGCACAGTCACAGACGTACCGGTGTCTCGTAAACACACCAGACATTGTACAGTCACCGTGAATTTCAGATACCCTCGTGTTCACATGGGGGATCCCATACACACACGCGGTGCCTCCCGCACACGCGCATGCCCGCGCACACACACAGCCCCCGTGGGTGGGCAGCGCGCCCGTTCCACACACACATCACACGCGCGCGCATCGCGCGCGGCTCCCTGCGCACACGCGGCGCCCACGCGCGGCCCCGGCACCGCCCGCGGGGGCGCGCGGGGGGCGTGGCCAGCGCGGCCCCGCCCTCCGCGCGCGCCCTCCCGCCGCGCGCGGCCCCGCGGCGCCCCGGGCGGGCGCGGAGCGGCAGCCGCGGCCGCGGCCGGGCCGCCCTGGGCAGCATGTCGGGCGCGCGCTGCCAGACGCTCTACCCGTTCTCCGGGGAGCGGCACCGCCAGGGGCTGCGCTTCGCCGCGGGGGAGCTGATCACGGTGCTGCAGGTGCCCGACGGCGGCTGGTGGGAAGGGCAGAAGGAGGACGGGCTGCGCGGATGGTTCCCGGCCAGCTACGTGCAGCTGCTGGAGGTAGGAGCGGCGCCGGGAGCGGCGTCCGGCGGGGTCCGGCCACACCGGGGGACGTGGGGGCTGATAGGCACCCGGAGAAGGAGCATCCCGTCCGGAGAGCCGCGGTTGTAGCCCCGGAGTGGTCGCGTTCGGGCTCATCCAGCTGTGCACACTGGTGTTTGTTCACGGGTGGGTGTTAAACAGCAGCAGAAGTCAGTGGCCAGTGTGACAGAGCGCCTGTCATATGTGTGCTCAGAGCATGGGCAAAATCCTCTCTCATCCCAACACCTCTTGGATTTACGGTGTGGAAGGAGTGAATCAGATCCATTTATTCCGTTGCGACTGTTCCCAGGGGGCTGGAGATGCCTTGCAGCCCGTATCTGTGGTGTTACCCATGATAGCAGAGTTAGAGCGGGGTGGCCGGACCCGAGGGTTGCAATCTTCCCGTCAGAAGTTTCTACTGTTTGTTCTTACCTGGAAAAACAGGAAGGAGGGGGCAGCATTTCCTTACCCAGTGCTATGAGAGCAGGGCCACAGGTTTTTCTGTGCCCCTGAAGCACTTGAGATTCTCTTGCAGTTTGTGGGCATCCCTGTATCTGTCAGTTTTGCCACCTACAAGATCATTTGGTGAGATTTGTGCGTGTTTGTGGTTTTACACATTACAAAATATTTACTCATTTGACCAGGGCTTTAGGAATTGTTTGAGGCAAAATGTGTCATGAGATGAGACAAACTCTGTTCAGCAGTGGGAAAACACTTCAGCAGGCACAGTAGCTTTTTTTTTTTTTCACTGCTTTGCAAACTCCTCTCTTTCTGTTGAAGTCTGGAGATACCTGAGCTGTGCTCCAAATGGCAGCCCCTGAGAACGTGCCCTCCTGACTCTTAAACTAGCAGGCTCCTGGTCCCAACAGCCCGGCACCGGGTCTCTTGGGTGAACCTTAAGAAGAAGATTGAGAAAGAAGGCAAGGACGGAGTGGTGTTTACTCTGAAGTCTTTTCTTCTTGTTCAGAGGTGCTCTTCTGATGTCAAATAAGTCATTTACGGCATTAAATACATCAAATAAGAGCTAATTAACTGATTTTATGAGACCGTAGGTAAGTAGTACGCATTTAGATACAGTGGATATGAGAGAATGAGAAAGATCTGCTTGGGTGCATGCATGTAACCCTTGTGCAGGTGGGAGTAGCAGTGCAGTCAGCGTGCTCAGGGACCTGTTCTGGCTGAAAGACACCGTGACAGAAATACCCTGCTTTTCCATTCCCTGAGCCAAGTCCTTGTGCAACCGCATAGACATCAGAGCTGGTATCTGGCATCGGGGAGATGCTGAAAATATATAACCAGATGGGGCCAAGAACACAATCTGTCTTCCAATACCACCCTGTTCTTACTTGGGTTTTAAGTAGCCTTGGCCCTGCAGTCTTAGGTGAGGTTCAGCAAGATGTTGTGAGCTGAATTTCACCACTCACCATCACTGAAAGAGCAAATTCCAATTCCTCTTCTCTTCTACCCTTGACTGATTAGTTCAGCAGCCAGTGCAGGTTCCTTCTGGACAAACAAGGAACAAAGATTGTTTCAAATATTATCTTCAATTGGGAGGAATTGTGCTGCACAAGCAACATGTGCATTTCCTTGTGGGCAGCTGTGCCGTGGAGCTGCCAATGCAGCTCCCACGTTGCTGTAGATCTCCAGGAGTGTCTGCATGGTCCTGCTTTGCTCAGCTGCCTTAGCCAGGATCTGAGGTCAGGGTCTGCACTGTTCCTCATGCATTTTCTCAAACTGACTGCTAGCTCCAACAGGTGTAAAGAAAAATCATTTTTCTTGGCTGGTTTTAATGGTAGATCTGTAGTCTAACATCTCCGAGAAAACCATGAAGGTGGCCTGTGGAAAATAAACTTCAGTGCTTGGGGAATTGTTGCTTTTGCTCCATGAGTACTCTTACAAGCAAAAAGGTGTTTTCAATGCATTCATCACAGAAGATGAAGGACCAAAGCTACCAAAGTAGCAAATGTGGGTCAAGAGAGAAGCATGAAGGTAAAGATGTTTGATATTCTTTGGCTACTGCTCCTGTAGTTGCTGCAGTGGTGGTTTAGAAGGAAACAATAAGGGCTAGAAAGAGCTGTAGGAAGAATGGGGAAGTGTCACAGAAAACCTGGAAACACAATGTCTCTGTTTTGGAGAGGTTACAGCTGTCAGGAGCAAAGGGATCACACAAGCCAAGACTACCAGAAAGAGCAAGCAGAGTGAGCAAGGGAAGGAACTAGCTACATGGTGGGTCTCCAGGTGAATCCCCCTAAGGCCAGCCTGGATGGCAGCAAGGAAGGCTGCTGCAATCCTGTTCACAGAGTCTTCGAAGTTGAAAGGGGCCTCTAGAGAGGTCTAGCCCAATCTCTTTCACCGTATCTAATGGTGAAATTAAAATAGCTATCTAATATCTATTTAAATAGCTCCAAGAATGGAGACTCCATAGTTTCTCTGAGCAGCCTGCTCCTGTTTGATCATCCTCACAAAGAAAAAGCTTTTTCGTATGTTTAAAAGGTATTTCCTGTATTTCAGTCTGTGCCCGTTGCTTCTTGTCCTTTCCCTTGATACCACTGAGAAGAGTCCGTCTCTTTTTTCTTTACTCCGATCCACAGATATTTATATAAATTGATAAGATCCCCCATAAACCTTCTCTTCTTGAGGATAAACAGTCTCAACTTCCTCTCTCCTGTCTTCATATGTCAGAGGTTCCAGTCCCATAATCATCTCTATGGCCCTTTGGTGGATGTGCTCCAGTATGTGCATGTTTTTATGTACTGGAGAGCCCAGTACTATTCCTTGGAGATAATTAGAATAGCAGTGCATAATTGGTTAACCCAGGGCCCACCTGTGTTGACTGAGAGTTAGACTTCATTGACACCAAAAGAACCTGACAAGGTGCTGCCAAATTCATTCATAGTTGCTTTGACTGAGGTTTGATCTGTGACCAGGCCACACTTTTCTTCTCGAGCCCGGGATAGGAGGGATGTTGTCCTTGATCCATATGCTGGACCATCTGCTTCAGTGTTGATCTTTCCTGTGGTGACATATACCTCTGTCAGCCACGAGGCCTGGCAGTTGAAGGACTAACAGCTGCATGTTTTAGCGTGTCCTTCCTCATGAATGCCTTTTTTAGGGTCTGACAGAGCTATGTTGGGACCCTCTGTACCAGACCCTCTACACTCACAGGTTCGGGGCACTGCAACATGGTATGTAATAGAGTGAGTGAGAATTCTGGCAATTCCTTAACAGCTGAAAGCAACAAAATGTTTTCTACTGGGAGGCTGACTGCCTTTTCATCCCATGTGCATCGAGATGTTTGGGATGGTGTGTGTAGACAGGTTTCCGAGCAGCCCTGGAACTGAAAGCAAACAAGAACAAGACTCAAATGACTCCTGGTTTATGTCATGGTCCATATTGAGGCAGGACAGCATAAATGTCAGAGGGTGAAGGTGATGTTAGATATCTGGGGCATGTATTCCAGGAAGGACTTTGCATGGTGGTTCTTTGGGGACACCCTGGCTTTTCTAGAGATGAGACATCCAGAGAGGTGGAAAGATGTATCATTCAGTCATATCTGTGCAGTAGCAAACTGCTTGTTTTAAAATCTATTTCAGGCATGCTTTTTGTATTTGCGGTTAGCTAGAAATCACTTATATAAGCAGCAGCAGCATATGCAAATTTGCTGAAAATTGTCAGCACTTTTCATAGATTCAGTCATCCCACAGATGCAAGTCTTTGTATGAAGCACAGTGTGTGCTTCCAGCAGGGATGGAGGTGGCTCTGGAATCTGGCTCTGACTGACTCTGACTTAGTGAGCGCCATAGAGAGTCGAGAGCTGCAGCGTTCTCCCTGTTGGATAGTGCCCGCACAAGCTTCACACAACACTGTACATTATTACTATATAATCATGGGAAGTGGGGAGAAGGGGCTCATATCTCACCTAACCTGTGACATCTGCCATAGACACATTCGAAAGTGCAAAACAGTCGAGCCTGGAAGCTGTGGCACGTTCACTGCGTGGTAGAAAATGGCTTGTTCTTTGCACTCAAATGATCAGAGAGAAAAAAGGATGATGGGAGTTAATAGAAATGATAATGGCACTAATTTATTTCATAAAGGCAAAGAATATGCCAAGGAATTCTGTGCCAAGCTGTATCTTTGTTGTAAGCTGATACAATCCATGGAGACGGTGTGCTTAAGGAGAAATGAGAATCTGCAAGCTGGTTAGCAAGGAGAATTCTATTTCATTGAAAAATTCAAGATTTTTGACCTGGAAGAGAAATTAAGACTTACAATTCCATGAAAAGAATTCTGATGCAATGTTTATTTTCAGAGTGAAAAAAATATTTTATTGTATTTCTTTGTCTCTCTTTCTTCACTTTGATGATAGAGCATATTTTGATTAAAGAACCCCCAAAGCATTTTGCCAGAAAATATCCAGCCAGTCCTGGAAATGAGCATTACAGCAGCCAGTGCTACAGCATGAAGGCTCTGTCATGTTGCAGCAGTGAAGACTGGCTTTAACAGCTGCTGCTGTCTGCTGTAATGGAAGTTATATAACTTTTGTGTTACATGTAGAAGTTAGGAGATGTTGACACATATTGCAAAGGAGTTTTCTTGATGGCCATAGAAATAATAATAAGGTTGTATGTGGATGGTACTTGGCTGACTTGAGAGTATCTGAAACCCAGCTCTTTATTATATATGGTCTACATGACCTGCCTGCAACAGTTGTGCTTTATTCTTTTAATAGATCCTTCTAAATTCTGGGAATTTGTTACCAGAATTCTAATTCTGGGAATTAGTTACTCTCTCATTCTTCCATCCCCCCACCCAAAATTAGGATCAACCTATAGAAACCTATAAGCAAGGACAGAGGGGGATGTGTGATGATCTTGGTCACATGGGACAAATACATCTGCTACCACTCTCGTTTTCTGAGGAAATTCCTTGAAAACAAGTGATGATTCAATATGTGCTGCCTCGTGCGAGCAGAGAAGTGATCCACGCTGCAGCAAGATGAGGTGTAAGTGCTGAGCCTCGCAGTGGGTAGTAGGTAGCTGGAGGGAAAAGCTCAGGAAATCCGAATCAGCTTCTGATGCTGAAAGCTTAACAGTTAAGTTAATTGGTGGAGCACTGGTCAGATACCCATTCGGTGCTTGTCTGCTGATTCCTGTTCCCTATTCTGAGAGCATGGAAGGATAATTTTGGTCCCTCTGGGGAATGGATGGCTTTGGGGATAACTGAGAGAGGAGAGGGGAAAGGGGAGATTCATAAGGTTTTAGGTCAAGATTCCTGCAGGCATTGAGGTAGGGTTTTGCAAATTCATATCCCACAGCTGTTGAGGCTGGTTTGCTTTGTGTGACTCAACAGCAAAACTTTTTCTGAAGTGGGGTCTTAAAATTATTTGTGAGATAGCAGTGCTAATGAGAATCATGTGATAACGCTTCAAATTTGGAGAGGGCGGTTGTAACAGACAGATAGAGAGCACCCAAACTCCTCTGAAATGCACCGCATTTTAGGCACTATGTTTCTGTAGTCAGTGATGCCTACAGCTATGGTTGCACAAGCTGTTTAGTTTCAAAATGTCATTTTTGATATCTGTGACTTTCTGTAACCAGAACTTTTTAGACTTGAAGCTTCTGGTCATCTGACCAGTGACGTATCAGAAAAAATGTGGAAAAAATAAAAACAAAAACCAAAAAATTCTATTTTCTTATAGAAAAAAAGAGGGGAAATTATGCTTTTCTGCCAGAAGAATTGTTTTTCATCAAGGTTTTTCAGGGATTTTAAAGTCCCATGAAAATCTGAAGAAGATATGACATTACAGTGTCACATTCCCCAGCTCATAGGGGTGTCTACCATGTGTCTGAAGAAAATAGTCTTGGATTGTGAAAGTTATATGCATGATTTTAAAAATAATTAGCACCATAAATATCTAACAGCATATAAAAGGAGAAGTCTTCATGATGAGAGTAAGGTTTTTTGGTGAGTTCTTCTGCCCTTTTCACAAGTTAGGGTGTTACAGAAGCGAGATTCATGCATGCTGTGCCTTTTAGCAGGTAAAAAAAAATGTTGCCTTGTATTAATCTCACAGTTTTTTTTTTTTAATTTTCTTATCCTAAGCTAGAAGATGAAAACAGGTCATAGGGGACTTACTTATTCTGAAGGACCTATTTCTGTCTATGGGCTACAAAAGAAGTCTAAAAACTATTTCGGTGTAGATGTCTATCTCGTAGATGGCTTAAATTAAATGAGTTGCCATTCACCTGCACGTTAGGAGGTGGATATACAGTGAAGATGAAAAATGCAGATACTTTTTAAAGACTGCTTAATTCTCTAAAAAAAATCCATTTCATTCTGTGCTCTGAATGGGGGGCAGGCTTTGTAGAAGAACCACAGAAGTCATTTTTGTGGTAATATGAGCAGAGTTGCCAAGTTACTCTGGGTATTCTCATTTTCTAATTTGGGCACAATTGCACTTTCAATATTTGAGTGCTGCACTGCAAGTAACATTCACTGAATATGATGCATATAATTTTGTACTGACTGTAATTTTAAAAGACCCATTAAGAGTGATGAGAAGATGTTGGACACTCAGTATTTTCTAAAAACTGTTTTATTGTGGTGTTCAAACTGGAAAATTTGGCCCTAAAACCAGGACTGTAAGATTCTGGCAGATTTGAAGGAGGTCTGATTTTCTCTACTAATTTTACCTGTGTAGTAATAAATGGCCAAATAGAATTAACTGGGCATTTAAATAACAGACAAAACTGTGGTTTCATATTCCATGTTTGCTTACCTCATGAAGCACATTATTATCCCTGTTGCATCCTGCTTCTGACTAGAGTCTTAAATACCTAGGTATGTACTCAAAACTTCTTCATTACTTCACTGGCTACTCAGTGTAATCACAGAGAGAGAGTGATCTTTTATTGTAGACAAGGCCCAGAATAGTGATAACAAGTAGGTGTTACTGCAGCCTGACAGATAATATCTCTCTTTGGAAGTATTTGTGACTGTTGCAGTCGTTTTCAGTGTGGCCCTACTATAAGTCAGGGAAGTAAGATTAATAGTTTTCAAGTTAAATGTGTTCATCCTGTTTGCTGCCATCAGTGGGGCATGGAAAGGCAGCCTGCTGAGCGGGGCCCTCAGTCAGTGGTGCTATTTGTGTCTTAGAATATTTGACATAAGGCAGCGATATTTCTATCCTCAAATTCTTGCACTTCCAGGAAGCACTTGTTCTGTACGGCTCTTTCATAATGCAGGACTTTTGGGATGTGCCACACTGTGCATACATGGTACATTACTGGAGGCCTCCCAAAAGGGTTGCTGTGGCTGCTCCCTACCACGCACCTTCCCAGTAATGATATGGGGCTCAATATACATCTGGACAGAATTTACAGACAGGAAATTCATGATCTGCTGTGAAAATCTGAGAAGTAGCACTATGGACTTGATGGTCCTTATTCTCTGTTCTGTACCGGCGTTCGTTTACATCAAACCATATTTCGTTACATATTACACTCCCTTTGATTGGAATGATCCACTTAGAGTGCAGAGCAATGCAAAAACAGAGCCAATGGTCTGTTCAGTTACTGCTGTTTGAGAGCAGGGTGCTTCGACAGCAAGTGTTTGTCTTGAAAAATACATGCATGATTTAATGCAGCTGGAATTTTTATGTCGTGCCATTATGTAAAATATTACCAATTACAAGGGCCTCATGCAAAGAGTTGGTATGTGGCAGGAGACCAGGAATATTAGCTGCTAAACTGTGCAGATTTACACTGTATATGCCATGCAGGTAGATATGCATCAGGCCACTGCAGGCAGGGGTCATTAGGCATGAAGAAATACTGTCCCAGCAAGAGCCCCTCCTATATCTTCAGTGACTGATACCAGCAAAAGGGCATTTTGGGCTGGTGAAGGCAAAATTAGGGAGACAAGCTGGGGCTGGAAGGGACCTCTGGAGTTTATTTGGTCGAGTTTCCCTGCTCAAGCAGGGTCACTTAGAGTAGGTTGCAACAGATGATGAAAGAAGGAAAACTCAGTAAGAGGTAATGAAAATTAAGAAGCCCTGCGGAGACCTGGGTTGATTAGATCACAAGATGGATCAAGTCCTGGATGGATCACGTACAAGGCTGTACGTGAGGAAGATGTGTGTGAGCTTTCAGCAGCTGCCCCACAGAATGCTCCATTGCGAGGAAAACACACAGCAGACGTGAGAGCCTCAGGGGCACTGCAGCCTCGATGCAATTTCACTTGCAACTGTGACTTCAGCTACAGAGCTGGGCAGCACTGCTGATAGAGCGATGCTCCAACACAGGGACTGCTGGTCAATGTTGAGATATTAACTGGGGAGAGGCAGAAACCGCCTCTTGGGCTGCATACACATCATGCAGTTGTGTGGATCATGCAGTCAGAAAAGTTGGAGCTGAACCTACACTCTGCTTTCTGGCATTTCAACATTGCTCATTGCTTCTGCTACCCTTCTGATTTTTATTGATTTGTTTATTTTTTTCTGACTGCAGCCCCAGTGAGCAGGAGTCTTTAGGATGCTCTATACCAATTTGTATAAAACGAGTGAGAAAGGGAAAGAAATGAAACTGTTTGGCTCAAAGAAATAGCTAAGCAACTGTATAACTTGAGGAAAAAAGTTTGTTTCCTGCCCGACCACGTTCTATGACTTTGCATTTATCCCTTTGCATTTATCACTAGTGTAATTTGTTTGTTGTGATGTTACCTGTTCAGTAAGTTGAAGACTTGCTAATTTTTTTCATGGCGTAGACTCGATTTAACCTGTGTAAATAGTTACATGTATCACCCACAAATATTTACAAACTTTTCTCACTAGGGAAACGAGCTGCACCATGAGGCTTTTGTGGTCACCTTGCTAACCTTTTGACTTGGTAAAAACTAACTCTTTCTGTTTCTTCTCATCAGTTTTGATTCTGCACTGTGCTTTTCTCACTTCATGATTCTTTCATCCTTTATGAAAGTCTGAAAAAAAATGAGTTATATTTTCAAAAGCATATTTTTGGTTGTTGGTCTAACACAGCGTGTCAGCCCCTGCCAGAGATTGCCTCACTTAGATCCTTATCGCATCAGGGCTATAGCACTACTACTGAATATGTTCCGTCAGTCTGCTGTCTTTGTTCTGATAATGTATAGACATTTTCAGAATATTCTTTAATTTGACTAGTTGGAGCTGCTTTGTCTCCCTGCTCCTTCAAAATTCACTTTTTTAGCACTTTATTGAGGTTGCCAAAACAAAGCCCTGTAGTTTCTGTGTGCCCACGTTTGCTCCTCTTTGAGTCATGTGCTAGATGATCTACAGTGACAAGCTGGTGCATAACAATAGTTTCAATGTGAACTTCAGTTTATAGAGGTAAGGCTTGGCCCCAGAGGAGGCAGCATCAAGACCTGGCAAGATTCTGGTAGCGGGGGATAAGGAATGGGGCAGTTCGAGGGGGAAAATGGCTATTTGGGATAACAGAGATTGCAAAAGATGATGGAGAATGAAGAAGTAAAACCAATTTGAATTTAATAGTGATTTTCCAATTTGCACAGAAGAATAATTATGTTTCTAAGGGGTGACCAAATGCTTTGCTTAGAATTGAGTGGCCAGAAAACTCATGGATGCATTCAGTGTCTTTTTTTTTTTCTTCAGTCCCAGAAAAATCTATGTAGTGTCTCCAGAATTCACTTTAAAACCCTGCTGAAGGCTGTGTGTGTAGCACATGTCTGAGTGGTTCCATTCCTGCCCCTGCAATGTGCTGCCTGAGCAGCAGATTTGCTTCCCCTGTGCCAGCTGCTGTATAATAGGACTAATTCATTACCCAAGGCCAAGTAATCACTCTCAATAGCAAGATTTAGAGGACAGTCTATTACTTGTTTCACTGTGATATCTAGCACCAAGCGAGGATTGGAATTCAACCTCAGTGTGTTACAGGATGAAGAATGGAACTTTGGGTATTTCCAAAAAGAAATGACTTTTAAATTTCCATAGGTCGTTGGTGGGCTATCTTGCTCCTACACTCTCTTCTGCTCTCGGCCAGCACAGTTTACCAAATCTGCAAGTGAATTTATGGTGAGGGACAAAGTCCTCTCTCTGTGCTGCAGCTCTGAGTTGCTCTGCGTCCTCTTGTAGACTAGAGACCTTGATCCTCTTTGTGAAAGCGCAGCAAGTTCTTTGTATGACAGGTCTTCTGGCCTTCTACCAGTGTCAGCCTCCTTCCGGTTGTCCAAAGGAGGACCCTTCCAATACAATTTTGGGATCATAGAGACCACCCACATGACTGCGACCCACTGGCACAGTGCTTCCCAGCCTCTCTTTTGCAGGACAAGAACTGCTTCACATGCATCTTCTGTGCTGAGAGGTGGGGAGTTTACAGCCAAGCGCAGATCATTTCAGACATGCACACTGGCTCCCCACGTAATTTGCATGGATGTCACACAGGAAGCTGCCCACATCCCGGTATTCCCGTCCAGGCAGGCTGCCCGTTCGCCCGGAGCCCAGAGCTGCCACACGCTGAACTGCACAGGGCTCCTCTGGGGAAGGCTCTTCTGCTCCATTCGCTCTTTTTCCTTCCTCTAGGTTGACCTCAGTGGGCTCTGCATTAGACTTAGTCTCTGCAGCCCATGTGTCTTATTCCTGCCTCCAAGCTGACTATGAATAGACTTGTTCTTGCCCTCGCTCAGTCTCAAAGGACATTGTTGGGACAGAACTGGAGGAAGGAGCTCGGACTCGTTAGTGGGGGTAGCTAAGTGCAATACAGTGTCCTGCAAAGCAGCGGCTCTGTGGACCCTGCACTTACAGCTGAAAGGCAGTGATTTTTGTAATATGGGGAATGAAGCTGGCTGCACTGAATGAAGTGGCTTTTTTTTTTTTTTTTTTTTTTCTGGACAAGACGTGGAGCTCTGAAAATGGCTCTTTTGTGACTCTAGGATCAGAAATACGCAAGCAGACATGCCTGCAGTCCCCTGCGCTAGCGCTGGTTAGAGCAGCGTGTGTGTCCCTGATGGAGGCAATGCTGTTACAGCCACATGGCTGAGCCTGCTCCCTCCACAATTCTGCTGCCTTTTGGGGGCAGCCCGGATGTTACTGCTGGATGCCAGGTACGTATGTGCCCTGGCAGCCTGTTGAAAAACCAGTGCCAGGAACTCCAGGCTGTTCGGGCCCCCAGTGTGAGTCTCTGCAGGGAATGAAGCTCAGGCATTTGTGCCACGACAGAGGAATTGCTTTCAGTGGTGCAGGAGGCAATGTTTATGGCTAAAGGGAAGGGAGCCTGGGAGCCCCTTGTCCCGTCCCCATGGATAGAAGTGCCCCATCCCCATGCATCCACACAGAGTTACGTGCACTTCATCCGCTTTGCTGCCTGCCCTGGTCTGGCAGCGTTTTTGTTTGCTGCTTTGGGATGTTTGAAAGTAAACAAATGAGCAGTCCTGAGTCAGTGCAAATGTTCCAGCAGCAGCACTGCATCTGTCCCCTGGTCCTTTTAGACCTCTGATAATCCAGACCATTGTGTCACTTGTGTGTTATCTGAATAGGAGGATGATCATCCCATTGTCCCCCATGGCCTGTTGAATACGGGGCTATTCACAGCCACAGCCTTATTGTGCGGCACATTGAGCTACTGGTAGAAAATTTTAACTCAGGGGAGATTTCCAGGCCAAACATCTTTCATTCTGCAGAGACAAATGTATCATTTTATTTTTGTGATAGTATGCCATTGTCCTATGCTGTAACGTTCTGTCTGGATAACCTCATTCCGCCCTGTACTTGGAATAACTGTGCGTTTCATTCCCAAAACAAATCACATTTGCAAAATCAATTCAGGTCATTCATTAGCAATTTTGGGGAATTAGAAATTATGCTGGCTAATAACCTTTGCCTTGTTTTGTGTGATGGATGCCTTGTGGGTTCTTGCTTTATTCATTATAGCAGTGCTGCTCCCCGTTGGGGTTCACAGTACCCTCCATGGGGACATGGAGCATCGGTACCATCAGGACTGTTTGGCTTGTGTGTGACAGACAAAAATGTTTATTAACAACTCTGCCTGCCAGGTAGGGCACCTGAACAGCGTATTTGAGGTCATGGTTTGTCACTGCTATCTTCTCTTTGTTCAAATGGTGTACAGTTTAAAGGGCAGACTTCTTCCAGCTTCTTATGGCTTGAAATGCTGTATAGCACAAATCCTTAACATATCTCCTTTTATTGTAACAAATGTGATTACAGCATAAGCAATGGGGGGCTCAGAGAGAACCTGAATATCCAAGCTGTGTTACTCTGCTCCGTTAGTACTCAGTTTTCTCTTTGTCCCTTCCAACCTTAACCATTCTGTGATTCTGTGATTACATGGTATCCTTAGGGCATAATTTTCCTTCTGCTCTAAGTTTTTTCCTTTATTTATGACTTTGTCTTCTTTAGCAGCTTCCACAATTTCATGTTAAGGTGAGAAATTTATTTATAAATGGGCAAGTCCCCCTTTTTTTTCTGGTAGTGTTTGCTTATTATTTTCTATGCTGTCTGCTAATCTCCAGCTCCAGCTGGCAACTCATTTAGGAAGGAGTTAAATATATCACCCCAGAAAAAGAGCGAGCCAGATCTGAGAGTTGTTCTTGTAAAAGTAATTTTGATCTCAGCCTTGTTTCTTGTCTAAAGACTTTTTCTCTTTCAGTGGAGATCATGAAATGTCACATTCATTATTTTTGCTCAGATCCTGCTGAGTAAATGGCTTTCAGTTCTAGCAATTCCCTCTTTAAGGAACACAGTTTGAGGAATGAGAATCGTAAGCTACAGGGAAGTTGCAGTTCTCTATATTTTTAAACAATATTATTTTAGAGAACAATAACATTAAGTGTGTTGCTATGGTGTTACAAGGGTGTGATTAATTAAACACAGATTAATATGTTTAAGTGTGCAAGACAACTACTAGAGTAAGGCCAAAACCCGGATAACCTCCCAGATTTCTTTCATGTAATATATTTTTTGTTTTTCTTTTCACGCTGAGATCCTGCAGCTGTGCAAGATTCAACAGGGGAAACCTTTCTATAATGAGTCTAACTTTTCCCCCTTAGTTCAGTCAGTTACAGGAGCTTGGAAGGGACAGATCATGCAGGCCCTGTGCTAAGAGCACCACGGCACTACTTGCACTTTCTGAAACACCAGTGGAAGGGAGGATAGACAGAAACTTGTTTATGGGGACTGCACAGTAAGGTGGTATGTATAGAAATATACACAAACAACACAGATGCTGCTGAACCTACATTGTCCATAAGCTTCTAATGTTTCAATTCAGCAACAGGCCCTGGAATATCTGGGTCAGTCCAATATGAAGGATTTTTAGGTTAAGATATTGAGTCTCTTCAATAGCTCAAGGTCTCCCCTGGTATTTTAGCCTTTGATTACAGCAGCCTGGTTGCCAAGGATGCTCAGCAGCTCCATTTCCCCCTTAGAATGGAGATGGTCAGGGAAGAATCTGTTTGAACACACCATTTGCAAGGTATTATAAATAGCACCAGAGTAAGATCATCAGCTTTGGTCCTTTGCCTGATCATGTAAAACATAGGGGTGCTGCCCAAGCAGGTTAATCTAGATTGTCCAAGGAGGCATCCAGCCTTTCTGTGTAAATGATACAAAAAGACCTTGGTTCCTCCAAAGGGGATGAAACATTGATTCATGCTTAGCAGGAAACTGCCTAAAATTGTCCAGTGGGAAATGACAAGTCCCGAAATGGTCAGAACTAGTGTCCATCTTTGAAACTGTAGTGCCTGGTGCATGGCTCCAGAGGAGGGCTATATTCATTTGATTTTCACTGCTGAGGAGGCCCTACCGTCTGTTAAGCACTGCAGGGAGAGAAGGTCATTACCACCTTCTGCAGAACACAAGCGGTCAGAACAGAGGAAGTGGGAGATGTGGCTTCGGTTTCCTCTTGTTCTGAGCAGTATGAAGCTCCCACTTCTCAGTTCCTAGGGGAGTGCTCCAGCTGCCAGGCTGTACAATAAAGCAGCCTGCTGACCTTTGGGGTAAGGTGTGTGCAGCTAGCAGTGCAAGAGCTGGGGAGCCACAAAACTAGGGGAATCAAGAGGGACAGTAGATCTCTCATCTGCTGCAGGAATTGCTTCTGCTGTGACAGTCACATGTGGATGCATGCTCAGTCTTGGAGCAGAGACTTTGCAGTCCAAAGACAAGACAGTGCAGAAGAAATTCATCTTGCTTTCTGACATAACTGAGTTACCCAGATGCCTTTATAACCAACTGAGAAAAAGATGTACTTGTGAGGCTGAACTCTCCTGGTGTTTTTCCAGACATCCAGTCTGGAAGGAGCTTTCCTGTGTTGATTAAAGGGCACCAGCCTGACTGGCTCAGCTGATGGCACCTGCGCTCACTCATGTGAGCTCTGTGCTCTAAACCAAGGCAGATCTGGACGGGCTCTGCTTATTGATGTGCCTGCACTCAGAAGAGTCTCTTTGACTCTCTCCACTAGGGGCTACATTAAAATGTAGTTTTCAGTGTCTTGCCAAACTCTCCTTCCTATTGCTAACGCAGAGAGCAAGAGCCTGGGGGAGTTGTTATCCATCTGTAGTTTGAATTTAGCATCTGTTCTGTGTCGTCCTGCTTCTTCCCTTGGCCTAGGGCCAAGATTGGTGCTTGGTGTCCAGAAAGAAGTGGAACCTGCCTTTAAATGCACGTATACGTTAGTGCTCCTGATTCCTTTCTCCATATCCAAGGCTGTTGCAGCAGAGCACAACGCGAGTGTTCGGGTGAGAAGCGGTGCAGACACCAAGGTACCAAAGCTCATCAATTCGCTGATAGAGGCGATCTGTTAGGAGTTTGTTTTTCAGATGTTTTCAAGATAGTATTTCCTGAACTCTTGGATTAGTTTTACTTGTGCTGGAAGGCTCCCCTGTATTCTGTTTTCCACAGGGTAAGTGCTTGTTAGCAGCCAACATACAGAATATATGTTATATATGACTGTCTATTTTACATCAGTTCTATATTTTGATTCAATTTTTTTTTTTAATTTTTCAACAAAACACACGCATTGAGGCCTAAACAAGCTCCTCTAAAGCATTGTGATGTAACTGCCAAACTCAACTGCAAATGCTATTATGTGTATTACAGTATAAAAGATCTTAGAGGTTAGTGTATGAAGGGTGCGTAGTCTTGGAAATATTTCTGTGTGTCTCTTTGTGGTAATGAGGTCCATATAACTACACATGGTAGTAAGATAGTGCATATGCTGAGAGGAGAATAAGATGATGTGAAAGAGGAGGGTTGCAGGTTTGGAGGCCTTGTTGTGTTGAGCTGGAAAAGGAAACAGTCAGCCCTGTGTTTCAGCCTCTTGCAGAAACCCTGAGATGTTGCAAGCATGTGTGTGTAGCAGTGCCTATGGGCTTTGGCAGAGACTGCTCTGCCCAATGTACGTTTTGCAAATCCAAGGTCACTGATCTGCAAAATTCTTTGAATAATACAGCACAGGCTTAGATCTGGGGCCATATTCACCTCACACTTGAGTTTTTACCAGATATCTTTGAGAACAGGGACCCCATATCTATATCATTTAACTGCAATCAGTTTTAGTCATGTTTTTAAAGCCTCTGCTTAAGTGGGCAGGGGAAGATCTTATTCACTCCAGAAGTTCTGCATCATGACTCAGAGGGTCGTTGAGAATGTCCTTTTGCATTTGGCTTATGGATGGAGCATTTTCTGAATGCAAGTGAAACATGACTGATCTCAGAAGTGACTGATTAATAAACATGGACCTAGGCCTTCCACGTCTGTCTATTTTGGGTCTGAATAGGGAGATATTACTGGTTTGGCTGGTGGGTGTTAATTCACTCATATTTTTTTCTTACATAGCAGGATCAAGGAGACATAAAACACATGTCACTGTGGTCTCCAGAGACTTATTCTCAATTCCTGGCAGTCTAAATGGTTGCTGTTAGAGCTGAGTTCGTTGCCCTCCTAATAAATTAACACCCAGAGGATAGAAACGTGGTACAGTAAAGCAGTTTCTTAGTATCATGTAACTCAAGCATCAGAAGCCTGTGGAAGAAAATTATTCTGGGGTGTTAGTAAAAATTGCACTGTGTACATGGTAAAAAAAGATTGCATAGCTCCCACATCAATTTTTCTTAACTTTCAGCTCCAAAAGTTGGCCTTTCTAAGTAGTATTTTTTGCATCAGATTGTTTTCATTTTTAATACATTTTTTAAATGTTATCATACATTTAAGTGTTTCCATTTTCATAGAAAGTCCATTTATAGCAAGCTATTTCAGTGAACATCAGCATAGTTTGAACTTTGCAAAGAACTTCCCAGCGTATATATGAGTAACTCATATTATACTTGTAGGCCATCATCTCCTTTGTGCCGGGGAAGGGACAATAATATCTACATTATTTCTGATAAATAGTTGTCCAGTCTTTTCTCAAGGAGACCCAAACTATTCCATTACTTCACTGTCCTGTCCAGAGTGACCTTCATCCTGCCATTTCAACGCATTTTTATTGCACCTATAATGGATGAGAAGATAAACCATCATTTTTCTCTTTGCAGCAGCCTTTGGCATATCTGAACGCACGTCTCTCTCACTGCTTTTGTCTATGGATTGAACAATCTTTGGCCTTTCTTTTCATGTCGTTTTTTCCAGATCTCTAATTCTTACTCTCCTCTGGACTTTCCAGTTTGCTTTTGTCTTGAAGCATGGAGCTCAAAGCTTGACACGCAGCTCAAACTGAGGCTTTACCAGCTCTGTGTCTTTCAGGTTGTTCTATTTTCTTCTCTCCAGGTGAGGTTTTTGTATCTGTGGAAGAGTGTACTGCTGCTGACACCTGTAAGACCTCTCTTTTACCTTGGTGCTAGGGTTCTGTCACAGCCAGAAAATCAGTGATTTAAAATATTTAGCCATGACAAAATAGTGCAGATTTTCAAATATATCCTTGTTCTGTCTTTCTGTGGGCTTTAAAAATTGTTAATTTGTTTATTCAATCTTTTTTTTCAGGAATTGTATTTAAATTGACTACTCTGTAGTTCCATATTCTCCTTTTCCCACTTCTCCAAACTAGACACTATGTTTTCTCTTTTTTTCTTGGCCAGAACTATCCCCTGATCTCTCATGAATTCTCAGAGACAATTAGCAATGGCTTTGAGATTTATGAAGCAGGTCTTTAAAGGTCTTAGGATCATTTGTCAGTCACAGTATTCTCTAACTTCTTCCTTCCCCATTGTAGGCCAAGCACTTACCCTGTTGTTGCTAATATTAATTTTGACAACCCTTTGATCATAGTTAACTTTTTTATTAACCGATGATTTCTTCTTCAAGGGACTGAACATAGTCATCAATAGGTAAATCTCCTCTGCTGAGCATCAAATGGTTCCTTTACTTGGTCTTCCTCTTAATGCTAATATATTTATAGAACATTTCCTGTTGCTGTTAATGCTTTTAGCTGATTGTATCTAGTTCTATGCCTACACTTCTGTATTTATCATAAGACTAACTAACTGGTGGATTTTTTTTTTTTTCATTTAGATACTATGAAAAAGATTCCTCTCCTTATATGCATAGCACGGGGCACAAAAAGTTCCTAATCTCAGTAGCTTCTGATGCTAATACATAACTATTAAAATTCACTGTAGTCGTAGGGAAAAATTATAATCCACAGTCCAGCTAATAAAGAGGAAGATGTACACAGAAATACCAAATTCCTTAAATAAGATTGACTCGCTGGATGTAGCAGAACCAAGTTTGCTCCGAGAGGCATTTTAGCTCAGTGATGGATCTTGAGCAAGCAGCAAGTCATAGTGTCCTGCTGGAAGGGTCCTGTTGGAAACGTATCCTTCATGCAGGATAGTATCGGGGATGAGGCCAGTCTTCCTCCAAAGGAGAACATTGGATTTTCAGCCCCTCAATGAGCTTTATGTGTAACGGCAAGTCAGTCACACGGGCTTGGTGCCTCGGGCTGTCTTTTATAGTTGAAGCAACACAAAGCTCAAAATACATTTAAGCTTTGATATTGTGGGAATAATGAGCAGTTTCAGTTCCTTCTTATTCTGTATGCAAGATGGTGGGGTGGATTTCTCGAATAGCCAAAGCTGTTGTTTGCACAGAATTAATCATATTAGGGGGTGAATTTGGACTCAAACTCCTGTACTACTCTGTCTCTTTCCCCCACGTAGTAGGAATGGTCACATATTTCATGTGGCTGGTGCTTGTCACTGAATAGCCATCCAAGTTCACCAGCAGAAGAGCTGGACTCAAGAAAGGAAGGGAACCTCTAGTGATGTGTGCAGCATTGTGTTTTGTAACCTGGCATACTCCTCACAGAGTCCATTGAAGTCCTGCCAGTAGTAAGCATCATATCTTAGCAAAAATTCCTTTTTATTTCCTACACATGCCTTATAGATACTGGTTTACTATTAGCAAAATCATGTTTTAACACTAGCCTTTTTTTTTTTCCTAAGGGGTTCTTCCAGCATCTGCAGCCTCATAGATTTCAGATTTGAGGCTTAATGTCTGGTAATGTCTGGAGGAGAAAGGAGAGCCTAGAAGGAAAATGTCAGTTTCAAAATGTCATGGGAGGATTAGTAATTTCCTCTTAATCAGTCTTAGTGGGAAAAGGGATAACAGGAGAGAGATGGAGTGACTGGGCATAGAAAAAGGGAAGGGAACTAGGCTGAAATGAGCCTTGTTGCCCAGTAAGGTTATTTCTAATGAAGAAAACAGTTGACTGGTGCCAATCAGTAATCAGAAGGTGACAAAGCCAAGGGATTCAGAAGGTCCTCAAAGGCTGTCCCTATCCCTATCCCTATCCCTATCCCTATCCCTATCCCTATCCCTGTCCTATCCTCTTTAAAAACAGGAAATGAGGTTTGGGCCAGAGAGAGGTAAAACCCAGACACACACAGCATCTTTCCTGGAGAGGTCCCCAGTCAAACTCGCTATAGGGTGAAGTTAGCACAGATGTGCTAGGTGGCTTTCTTCTGTCCAAAAGAAGTTGCAGCTGGGTACTGATGCCCTGTGTCACTGGCCACATGCTTTCCTCCTCTTCCCACCCACAAGGTAAGCACACAGGAATTCAACCTAGAAAACAGGATTTATCAATGGCAGCTCAGGCCATTGAGGTTTGCTGAGCACATGATCATGGGAGCTCTTAGAGCATGTGGAGCCTGATCACTCTGGCAAGGAGCTGTTTTCTGTGAGACCAGGCTCTGATCTAGGGCTGCTGTTCCTCACCCGCCTCAGTTCAGCAGGGCCATGGTACAGAGCTGGCCTGGTGCTCTGGATGTGCTCCTGTCTGTTGGTGTCTCTGCTGTGGATCCGGTGACACTCGCTGTTTTGTTCTGAGGATGCTCTCAGTTGCAGGAGGGACTGAATTAAAATTCACCAATGACCATTTCAAGGGATTTCCCTCCTACCAGCTGCTTTGGGGCTGTTTTCTTGTACTTGGATTTTTCTAAGCTGAATCTTACCTTGTTGTTTCCTATCCGTTTTTCTACTGCTTCACTTTGCAGCATGGAATGTCTGCCCTGCCTGGAGCTAGTGATCCTCAGGCTGAATGGTCTCCCAGGTCTGAATCTTCTTTGCTCTGTACTTTCCTCTAGGTCTGCCTTTGTCATCCCTTCTGTCTGCAGTTGTTCAGGCAGTCTGCAGTGTGCTGGGTTAAATGTTATTCTCGTATATGGGCCATCGCAGGACTAAATGAGTTTGTCTGTATAAGTATGGTGACCTGGATGTTCTTCTCAAATGAAATGCTCATACTGCCGAATTGCATTAAAAATAAATAAACTCTGCAAATGAGATCTGAGCTCCCTTTAGCGATCGGAGAGCCTGGAGCAGTAGCTCTGAGGACAAAAAGATTCCAGGTTTCTCATATGCTCGAAGGAACACTGATTAGAAAGTAAACATGAGCAAACTCTTTCATGTCAGTAGTGGTATGTCAGAGATGAGAGGCATCCGCATTGCTAGGGACAGCGCAGTCTATTGAAATGATGGCTTGTTTTGCAGCCCTGAGTAGGTGACATGTGAAAGAGAGATCCTAGTGTTGATTTCCAAATCAGAGGGAGATGAGTGGAGCCTGTGTGCGCAAGGAGCAGAGAAGGAGAAGCCAGCCACAAAGAACATGTCAAGCTGCCAAGATCTCCGTGCATCAGCTCAGTCTTTCCTGAGAACAGTGAAAGCTGAGTCTGCTCTCCAAAGGGTGGGAGGCCGCATGGCTCTTGTCCGACTCTTAAGATTCCTGTGTTGCTGTTTGCACAAAAGAAGCAGTCTTCAGAATCGGCTGGTGCTGCTGCATGCTTGCACATGCTATTTTTACATTTCCATGACTGTGAGAGGAAAAGCTTTTAAATAACTGAAACATATCCTGGTGCCAGCAGGTGACTCTGGGAGCCCACCACGTGTTAATGAGCTGAGGCCTGGCTGAGGTCTGCCTAGACCTCCCTGTAGGCACTGGGTCAGGGCAGCCAAGGAGAGGGTTTGTGACTGAATTCAGCACAACTTGCTGTGAGTGACCTCTGAGGTTGTCAGTCTGGCAGAGAAGGAAGTTTCATTTTTAATGATGTCTCTGTCCTTTGTTTGGACAGAAAGACAGCCCCAAACTTTCCATTTTTAGCGAAGGGACTCCTGGAAAAGGATTTTGGACTCTAACAGCTCTCATGTCAGGAGGCTCTCCCCTAGAGATACCCATGCTCCCAACAGCAGAGAGAACCGCGGTCCCTAGTCCTCTCTTTCCTGCGCTTGCCTTCCCCTGACCACACGGATATGGGCAACTGTAGGGGCACAGCTCTGCTGAGTTTCTCCCTTCTGAATGGTCCCTGCCTGTCCATCTGCTATTCTGCAGCTCCTGGGGTGGCATGGATGGGGTTAAGGTCTCTCCTCACCCTCTGAACAGGGTGTTCTGATTGAGAGCTGCTGCAGCCTTCCTCTGCTGTTGGCAAGCTTTGGGAATGGCCTTCTTCCCCTTTTAATGCTTGCTTGCTTATTTTCAAGAATTGTCCCTTTTGATAGCAGCAAAAATAAAAACTGAATATCCTGTTTCTGTTCGCATGAGCTCGACTTGTAGCATTGCAGGCAACAACAGTTACATTCCCTGTGCCTGAGAGAGATTATGAGGGAGTGAGCAGGAATGTGCATCTGGCAGCACTTTGTATCTTGGCCATTACATTGTTTTCTCTACATCAGAGGTTCCCGAAGTTTTGGTCATGGAGGGCTTTTCATACAAGGAATAGCAGGTCGGGGCTGCATAACAGATTTCCTCTGCAGGAAAGCACCATTCAGGAAAAAAAGTTGAGAATGATGGTAAATAAAACCTCTCTCTCCAGGCTGTCTGCGCAGATAGCTAGAGGCTGTATTTGGGAATCCTGGCTTACCACAGCAACAGAGGAAAGCAAATTTCATTTTAAAGTGCAGGAAAAAATGTAGTTGCAACATGCCAAAATGTGAGTAGCCTTGCTAGAGGCTTAGGGCCAGGAATGGAAAACCTGAATTAACTATTCCAGTTTTATTTTAATTGCATTGATTTCAAGATAATATTTATAATAAAAAGTATCTCTTTAGAGATGCAAGTCATCAACATATGGTCCTGTGGGGCCATTTCCCAACATTCTTTGTAAAAAGGAGAGGGTATTTAAAGTCTTTAAAAAAACTAATTAAAGAAAGATATAGACAACTGACTCAGGATGATCTCAGAATATCCTTTTATTAACTACTTTTGAGAAAGAGGACACACCAGCTCTGTAGCTGACACTAGAAACTGCTTTTTTATAGCCATTTTTGAGAGATGACTGCAGCAGAAATGGATGGTACAGAGGCTTTATTTTGGTGTGCATTCTGTATATGTACATGGGAGAGAGATGTATGCATAATTCCTTCCTGTAAGAAAGAATACTAGTTAGTAGTAGCTATGAAATATTTTTATTGTGCTTAGGAATCTGCAAAGCACAGCAGTAGGGCAATATTTGTTAAAAAAAATATAGTGGTATAGGATAAATGAAACAGGTAAACGCATGACCTTCATGCAGCCCCCTTGTAAGTGGTGTGTTGTTTTATACGTACATTGTGCCCTTTGGAGAACAATTTTACTGCATAGTTTTTTCAGATTGTCTCACAATTATTTTATTTTTACTAATAAGTGCTTCGCCAAGTGCATTACTAGAGTGGAATAGTCAAGTGTCCGAGCTTTGTGCAAACAATGAAAGCAAATGATTCTTTGTCACTAGTAGCTCCTTTAGTGGCCCGCTTTAATTTTTAAGTCCAGCGAAATACTGAATGACTGTAATCGCAGTGGCATGTGTGACTTGGAACATGAATATTTTGTTACTAGGAGAAATTCTTCTCATGAGTTGGTCTGAGGGTTGATACCTGCTTCTGTACCTGGCTGTTGTGCTCTGGGTCAGGTAAAGCCCTGGAGGAAGGGCTGATTGCTCTGGTTTTTGGGAGTGCAGTGGAGGAGGATGAGCTTCCCGGCTGCTGGTGTGACAGAGCTGATCGACGTCAGCAAGCAGACAGCCACCCAGCTAGGAGCCTGCTGAAAGGAAAAGGGGAAGACATACAGCTGGAAATCTGGTGAAGATACACAGACTTTCTCCAGGAACCCAATAGGATACTACAATTTTGATGCAATGCTGAAAGTCATTATACTTGATTAAGAGCAAACCTGAAAGATCAGGATGGGGCAAGGCAGGGATTTGTTTATAATCTCTTTTGCTCAAGTGTTCCTATATCTAAAAGTTATTTCTTCTCATTTATGTTCAAGTAAAACTAAACCACCCTCCCCTCGCCTCCCAAATCCCCATGGGATTGTCTGGGGATGGTCACTGTAAGGAGAAGGTCTGGGCACATCTTTATAAAGACCTGCATGGTCTGGGGCCCCCTTCCAGTTTTTGTGCCCAGATTTTGCAGCTCCCACAAAGTCTTTTGCAAAAGCCAAGCGTGAATCTGAATGTAATCCTGTGAAGCATGTCAGCGCTTCTTGGCATTGCCTGGGACAGACTGGGGCACATTCCTGTGCTCAGGTGAGCGTGTGTAGGCTTGGAGTTCCAGCCTGATGTTTTGTTAATGCATTTATTAGTGCATAGAGAAGATAGAGATTCTTAGTGAGGCTGAACTTTGCTGTAACAGAAGGACTGGAGGCCCTGCATAAAAATATTTGGCATTATTCCCAGATGTTTCATTTCTTCAAAACCAGCTGCACTCACATTTGTAGGAGCACAGAAAATGGTCATGCTGCCCAGCGCTTTGCCATTTGTCCAGGCTCCTGCTGCTTCACTTCTTTACCCACTCTCCAGTGCTGTAGCCCTATTATTGTTCCTAGAACTTTGCAGCACCAGGACGGTCTATGCTGGCGGCCCAGCTACCTGTATCCTCACACACTAAGTTAAACAGCGCCGGGAAAGGAAATAGATCTTGAACGTAGATGTTTGCGGGAAGTTTCAATTTCTCTCTGCGTTCAGTTATTCCCCCAATGCAGAGCGCTCAGAGCAAGCAGTGTGGAGCAGTTCCCAGGCTGCCTGATGGACATCTGAATATTTTCCTGGTGTGCCCTGTGCTACAAATGTCGCTCAGAGGGAGGTCTGTCCCAGGCAGCTTGTCATTTCAAACCAGAGACAAGCAGTGACTCTGCAGCTGGCCCGACCAGGCCTTGTGACTCTCCAGGCATATGAGGCTCGGCTCTTACAGTACAAGGTTAGCTCAACAATAGCCCTCTTATCCTTGGCTGCCCAGGACAACAAAGCCCCTCAGAGAGCAGTGGCTGTAGTGGCTCCACCTTGTACCAAATGATGATGTCAGAGATGGAGCTGGAACGTCTTTCTTGAGTTGAGTGAGTGGTGGAGGGCCAAGCTGTGCTGGCTTCCTGGCTCCTGCCAGGCAGTCCTAGCCTATGTCACATCCAGCCATGAGCTCATGAAATGGTGGCAATGCCATATGCTCAGGCTTTTACCTTTTCATATCCATTCTTGCCATATCAAGCTGTGGTCGGATAAGTCCTTCCCAAGGAGATCCCAGGGAAGTCTTAGGATCTGGCTGAGCCAGTGCATACAACTGTCCAAGGACAAGACTGTGGTAGGTGTCAGGGTCTAAACTCCTATGGAAGATCTGGCACATCTTAGCCTTCTCCCTAACTAGAGGAGATGGGACTGTGTCTCAGTTCACTGATGTCAAACCGTGTCATATCACAGTGAGCCAACGGGATGAGTTGGCGTGCAGAGTTTGGGCACAGAAACACAAAACTATGCTACTCAGCTCGGAATCTCTTAGTCAATCAATTTTGTCCCAGCAGGCTACATCCTGTTGTTTTGAAAAAGCACGGTGGGAAGACACTTGGGCTTTGCTTCCTAATAACAGGAAGGTAACAGTGCAGTGCACTCTGTGCTTCTTGTTGCTGCCCTGAGCTGGCTGTATACCAACCGATGAGCTGCTCACAGACCTCTGAAGTCTGCATCAGCTCTGCTAGTGTACAAACTAGGTGCCAAATACTGACCTTCTCAAACAGCAAGAAATAACGGTCCTGAAAGGAGGATTTGAGGAATAGGAGAGTATTAGCGTTTTTTGCTTCTCTTTGGGAAGAAAACAAAAAAAGGACTACAGATATTTCAAAGAAACTCCTTCACTACCATAGGGAAAACACAGGGGAAAAAAATAAAAAAGGATTACTGGGAGGAGGGCTTGCTCTGAGTTTGAAAGAGGAAGCTGGACACTGTTGTGTTTTGGAAAGAGTGAGTTATAGATGAGCTTTGTCTTCCTGGCATCCTCACACTTGCCCATTCAGTGCCTTTGTCTTCTGTATGGTGTGCATGTGTGCTGTCTTCCCGTGAGTGTCTCCAAGGCTGCATGGAAGTGCTGAGATCCATCTGCTTTCTCTTCAGTACCTGGTGCCCTCCAGCTCAGCTGATCAGCATAATGTGCTCAGGCTTTTCTAAAACTGATGCTTCAGAGCTGAGCTTCTGCACAATAGAATGAACACAGGATGATGTTGCCATGTCCTCCCCATTTCCCCTGGCAATATAGGACTGGGCAGGCACATATGTGAGCTATCTTATGTCCCTATTGCTTAGCTGTTTTTAAGACTGGCATTATTCTACCTCAGCTAACTGTCCTTTACAACAGCAGCTGGACAGATGAATGTTATGGGCTGGAAAACACATCTGATCTGTATTAGGGTTTGCCAAATCCAGTAGCCCAAGAGAGGCATGGTTTCTACAGCTCTGTGTCACCAGGTCCAGCAAATAGTGAGGCTGAGCATGTACTTCTAGTAGGAACATGCATGAACACACACATACAGTGAGTATATAAACATACATATGCACACGGCTGCCCACACAGATCTGCACTGACACAAACACTCTGCGCTCGCACAAAGGCAAACAGCAGCCCTTTATTCTGTTCCACTTTCTGTCTGAACACATTTGGGATCTATTAGTGGGAAACAGAGACATACATGTAGAGTCCTCCAGTAATCAACTTCAGACGCCTGGTTTATCCAGGAGCTGGCCCTGGATTCTTGGTTTCTCCAGTTATTGACATCTCAGCATATGAGCCCCTGAGGCCTACAGTCTCATTCCAGTTATCTGTACACCTGTACCCTTGAACAGACACACTGTGAACACCCTCCCCATCCCATTCCCAACAAGCCCTCTCAATCTGCAAGATGATCCAGAGAGCCTTTCATCTTGATGGGCTTCACCCCAGACAATGGGGCTGATGGCTCTCTCAGACAACCCTGGGAGGAGCTGGGGCAGGGTCCTTGTTGCTCTGATTAGGTTATTGGGGTCCCACCTGTCATTGTTCCTCTGTGCCCCATTGTGCATGGGAGGTGAAGGCTTTTACCATATCTGCTTATCAACAGTGTCCATGTGTGTTCAGCGCTTCCCTTGTTCTTCCCAGGTCCCTCTCAAGAGGCTCCAGGTAGTAACTCCCTGCTGCGACCTGGTGTGCCCACCCTGAAACTCTTTCCTCTTCTGTATTTATGTTCCTCAGTAGCCATCATCTTTCCATGAAGAGCTCAGCTCAATAATGCTAGCCTGGAGGGAGGAAGACTTATTCCAAAGCTGTTTGAAAGAAACAGAGGGATAAATTTGTCCATAAAATGAGTTCCTGTCTATTAGCACAGGAAGGGCAAACAAAAGGCTGTGTATTTTCCTGCAGGGTGATTCTTGAGCTCTCAGTGGATATATTCATTATACTTGCAGGATTATATTGTATCCATAGCTACCCTATTCTAGAAAATCTTCAGAGCAGGTAGTACTCCCATGTGCATGTTCAGGGTCTTTGGTGCCTGCTATGAAGGTTTTATCCCTGCCTGCTCCCCCTCCCTTCTTGATTGCTAATTCAGTGCCAGGACTCTACACCCTTGTCACATAGTGCTAAACACTGTCACAGGATAGAACATTGGCTGTGAGCAAACTGAAAAGGAAAGTGATAAATGTGCTTGGGAGCATGCTGAGAGCTCAGGCAGAACAAGAAATAACAAAGCAAGCAGCCAAGCTTCTTTCTTTGTGTGCTGCACTTGCCTTTCTGTCACAGTTGCTGCTCCCCAGATCAGGAACCAGGCACAAGCCTGTTGTCCTCTTCCTAAGCATTCTCCCACAATCAGGGCCCCATTCCCATCCTCTTCCCAAAACTGAATCTCCTCAACACCTCTTCTTTCCTATTTGTCCTACTTCTTACACCTGCCAGCTTCCCTGTCCTTAGCCAAGAGGGTCTATAGCCACATCCTTGACTGAACTGCTGCTTTGTCTGGAGAGAGGCTGTGGTGTCTCTTCAGAGCCACTTCTTACCTGGTTGCAGGGGTCCCCTGAGACCCACTACAGGATGTAGGTGTCAGGTGCAAGCAACTCTATAGTGTCTGGGTATGCTCAGTTTGGCCCCCTGATATGGCCTCATGCCCCAGGCATGCTGGGAAGAAAGAGAGAGGATGGAGCAGCACTTGAATTACTTGAATTAGTCAACTCTGGTTTGGCAGCACCTATTTTGAAGAGGTTTATGAGGAATTTATGGACCAAAGAGTTTCTCTCCTCATCTATTCTGTTTTCTCAAATGGCTCTGATGCAGAAAACATCACCCAGCCCACCTATGGGTTGAGGTAGAGTCTGTCTTTCAGAAACAGTTTGCTTTTCTCACGTTTAGGGTACTGACACATGCAAGTATTCAAATTGCCGAAAGCTAATTTTCCGCAGGCAGGGGGCTATTCAGTGGCGCCTTGAAATAAAGTTCTGGGCACACGTCTGCATCAACCCTGGGTCTTGGGTGGAAGATGAGTGAGGATTTTGTCAGCTGATAGGCCTAGTCTGGGGATGGGAATATGGAGCAAACCAAAAGGGAAAATGTGGGTGGGCAGAGCTGCAGGAGAGTTCGCCCAAGGGTAGAGACCTGTGGATGGGCACTACTTGGTTCTCCAGGAGGGTGTCTCAACCATGGTTGTGCAGAGACAGACTGGTAGGAAGATGGCAGATGTAACGAGAAGAAGAGTTTGGGATGGCAAGAAGTAGAGTTAACCAGGCGGGGGGCGTTTTGAAGCTGATAAAAATCACAGCTGTCCCTGCAGGCTGGCTTTGGAAGAAGATGCAGCAGGGAGTGCTTTGCTAGGCATACCTCATCCCGTGGCTCCAGCCTGCCAGGGCAAGCAGGACTTGGAGATACTCAAACATTTGGCACAGGTGTGAGACTGTTTCCAATATCCATACAGCCACCCAGGGAGGGCAGCTTAGCCCTAACAGCCATGTGCCATCACACTCAGCTAAACCAGGAGTTGTGTTGGTTGCCATAACAACTGGAGAGGTCATATGACTCGTTCCACTTTCTAAATATAAATCTGTTTCACACAGTGTATGTGACACCATGGAAACCAAATGTTGAGCAAGAAAGATTGCATAAAAAGAGAAGAAAATACAGAATGACTCAAAGTACTAGAGAGAGAGACTGCTGGTAATGCTAGAGGGGTTAAGAGTCTGCTGGGCATTCCCCTCTGCCAGGGTCCAGACACTGGGCTCCAGGGTACATATGGACATGAGATAATCCTGGGATCATCATGCCCAGTTTGGGGAGGGTGTGTGAGGTGCTCCTCAGTGCTGGGATTTTTATGCCAAGCTCAGGATGGATACAGGAATCAGTGCTGGCATCCCTGGCTCCTAAGGTTTTCCGTAGACTTCTTTCACTAGCAAATCCAGTTTCCAACATCTGCTGCATGCAGACACAGACCCTGATTTTCTGACTGCGTCGTTTTTCTCCTATTTCTGTTTCATGCTCCTGAGTAACCACATACCCAGTTCCACAGATTCTGGGCAGCCTTTGCCAAGTTATGTATTTATTTATGAAAACTCCAAATAGAGGGGAAACATCAACCCACTAATGTCAGTACAGAGCAGACTTTTCCCTTCAGGACAGGGTTGTTCTAGTGCTGGTTCACTTCACAGCATTTTTTCCCTTCTGTGTCCTCATATTGCCCCTTGCAGGGAGTTTCCCCTTTGCTTTTTGTCCAATTTTCACTATTAATAGTGATCCACTCATGCTAGGCAGGATAACTGCAGGGGAGACACTTAGCTGGACTTTGAAGGCTTTCTTTTTGCTGCAGTGCTCCACATGAGACTCTGAGTAAGTTGCAAAGCAGGTGAGTGTATGGAGATGTCCTTATATCACACCTTTGTCACAGCTAGACATATCCTATTAATTTGCTCCATGCTAGGTGCTTTGTTAAAATACGATCATAAAAGCATAGAACATTTTAAACTGGAAGATATTTCTGGAGGTTTAAGATCCAACTCCCTGTTTAAGGTTAGATCAGGTTGCTCATGGCCTCTGTATGTGGTTTGGGGTTTGTTTTGCATTACCTTGGGTTGTGTATCTGGAAGAGCTCCTGGCCTGCACACTGCCAGAGTGCAATATGAGCTAATACATCTAATACATCGTCAGAGAGCTCAGACTTTTAAGTGTACAGATGTTTCCTCCCCAAAACCTCTCTTTGAAGGGGGGAGGGAATTTCCTGCATTTTGAAAATGGGAAGTGATTTTCCTCTATTAAGCAAGGCTGAACTCATCTCACTGGGTCAGCAGGCATAGGATGGACTGATGTCTGCAGGCTCTTCACTCGTTGCCCTTTGCTGCATAAAATCTCATTTGCCTTTCTGTTTTTTTATCATGTTGGAAAGAGACCAAATTACAAGGTGGTCTGCAAAGAAACAGAGTGAGCTAGACTGCTGCTAACTTGTTCAAGAAGAGAGAGAGAAAAACAGCACAGACAGAAAGTCATAAGAGCTAGATGGGAGAGAAAGCCCCGGTGCCAGTGTGCTGGTGTCTCCCTGCCTCGCTTGCATGTCCTGCTCTACAGTGGCTAACAGAAAGTGGCCTGGACTGTGGCATGCAGGCCATTGCTTTTCTGTATGGAGGAGGATGTCTGGCCCAGACTCCTGCCTGTATCTCTGCAGACAGCAAAGTAAACCCATTGCTTGACATGGAGATTGACACTTGTTTGGTTGGTGGTTCCTGTGTACCTCATTATGTACTCTTCATAGAATCACAGAATCATTCAGGTTGGAGGGCGCCTCTAGAGATCATCTGATCCAACCCCCCTGCACACACAGGGTCACCTAGAGCACGTGGCACAGGGTGGTATCCAAGCGGGTTTTGAGTTATCTCCAGAGAAGGAGACTCCACAACCTCTCTGGGCAGCCTATTCCAGTGCTCTGGCACCCTCACTGTCAAGAAAATTTTCCTCAATTTTTCCTCTCCTGTGGAACTTTTGGTGCTTCAGTTTGTGGCCATTTCCTCTTGTCCTAATTTGGTGTTCCCCTTTTCCTCTTGCTATGTGCACTTTTGATCTCAAAAACTCTCATAGAAAGAAGGTGCTCATGTTCTTGATTTTGGAAGTTTTGAGTATTTTGGTTTCTTTTCCAGCCAGCAAATACAGATGTAGGCACTAGAGCTTCACCTTCTCTTCTTCACTTACATTGTTCAAATTTCCTGTTTCCTCAACAGCGAGTTGTAGATGTCCTTTTCAGGTCCACATTTTGTCTGCCTAGCACTCTGTGGAGTCTGGTGACACTCCCAGAAATAACAACGAGGGGAGTGGCATGTTGCTCCCAGTTCAAAGGCACTACCAGTGTTTCAAGGTTTGAAAACTAGAAAGGATTACTATCCCATCCAGTCTGAGCTTCTGTGCAGTGCAGGTCAGGGAATTTCAGGATCTCGTCTTTTTCTCTGATTGGAATATAGCAGATCTTTTAAAAAGAAGCATTTAATCTTGATGGAGAAACTCCAAGAAGTAGAGAGCCCCTTGGTAAGTCATTCCAGTCATTAATTATCCTCATGATTAACAGATGAGACTTTCTTTTCAATCTGAGTTTCTGTATTTTCAACTTCCAGTCATTCCCTGCTGTTCTGTCTTTGACTATTTGTTTGTAAGACTGTCTGCTAATAATGAAGCCTCCTTTGCATGTAGATGGTCCTCAGTTGTGATTTACATTTCTCATAAACTATCCTGTCAATTATTCTTCTAAAAATAGGAACAAGAGATCAAAGTAATAACACAGTCTTGCCAAGTCATCAAAGGAAGATGTGAGTAAGTAGAAGAGCCTCTCTCTTTTTACATAAAAACAGCAGGGGAACAGGGTGTAAGATTCTAGATTCTGGAACAGAACCCAAGATTTGAAAATATGGATTCCACTTTATGGGATCATTTTGCACTGAATGTATAGTTTGCTGCAACTATCAGTTACTTTGATACCTTCAAGACCAGAGATGTATGCAATGGAGCTGAAGGTCCCAACCTGCAGCTTAATGGTTTAGAAGTGGAATTTCTATTTTTGTTAGTACGCTTTAACAAACAGCTGAAGGGGGTTCCCTTCTGAAGGGGGTTCCCTAACTGTTCCAGAAGTGAAACAAGACACTTCTGTACATTTACACAGTGAAACAAGACACTTCTGTTAATGCCGTTATGTTGGGGAAGATCTCAAATAATCCAGAGAGAAAACTAAGATAACTTAATTTGCCTGTTATATTCTATGATATGTAGGTTTTCATCAGTAGGAATTGGATCTTCAAGGAAAGGTGTACTAGGCAGAGAGGTGTCTCAATAGCATGTTTCAATGTGATAGGATTGAAGGATAGATGGGGCTGTGCCAGCTTCAGTAAGACAAGAATTTGATTTAGTACATTTCTAAGCAGTAGCAATTATGGGAAAATTTGCCTTGTGCTAGACTAATGTGTAAGAGATTTTTTCCCTTTTTTCCTAACCTAAGATCAGCAAAAAATAAATGTTGACTAGCAACATAAACCGTGAAAGCTTCTAAGGTCTCACATGTATAGCAGAGTGACTGTGACTATAAACTGATTTGATTAAACCTTAAAGAGCAGAAGTACAGGGGAAATGAATAGAGTTAGAAGAACCTACTGATTAATTCTGCATACACTGCTAGCCATCAGCACACAAAACGCAGTTGACTTGTACACCCTACTGTCTTTCATATACAGTACTGAGCTTCTCCCTAACTTGTCAAATTCATGTTGGGCCAGCTGGGTCTCCCATGCTGTGTGTCTCTGCTCAAGGAAAGTTGCTGAAATCTGAATCAGAACAGGCTCTATCTGTTCTTCACTAGTGAGCGAGCATTCATATCCCACTGGCCTTGGGTACATATAGCTGCCTTGCAGATAGCCTGTAACTTGTCTGCCCAACCATGGATGAGTCAAGATCACTGTTGAGTTCATTGCCTAGGAAGAGTTGCTTTCAGCAAAGTTTTCTCAAACCAGAGAAATATAAAATAGTCTTGTGGCAACAAAGCCATTAAAAGATCTTATTATTCAGCGAACACAAGGAACAGGAATTTGGAATCTCACTTGGAGAAGGATACGTGAAAGGCAGCTATCTGACAGTACTATTCATGTGTCTGTCAGTGTTTGAAGATTATAAGCAGCCAGACACGAAACTGTGTCTATCAATTGGTTGTGGCTGTTAGTGAATTTAGTGTGGTCGCTTGAAACCTGTCCCCTCACAGTGTCTGAAGGCATTTCCTGAATAGAGGCTTGCTTCCATAGAATAAATAATTCCATTTCACACATTTTGCCTTATTCTTTTGTATTACCTCCTTTGAAGGCAATGTTAATAAACAAACTAACAAAAGTTAGACAAATGCATGTCTGCTTTGCTCTAGGGAATGTGGAAAGGGGAAGTGATGCTCTCTGGGTGTAAGCCATGAGGAGTTTCATAGCTGTAGCTCAGTGAATTTGCAGCTGGCAGATTTTGATCATACATCTTATTTCCCAGAACCTTTCCCTCATTTCATATCCCTGTTTGAAAGGACAGGACAGGACTTTATGCCTTCTTTGAATGGGCAAGACTCAACAAGAGTACAAAGTACAAGAAGGACATTGAGCTTCTAGAGAGGGTCCAGTGTAGGGCCAGGAAGATGATTACGGGGCTGGAGCATCTATCGTATGAGGAAAGACTAAGAGAAGACTGAGAGGAGGTTTGATCAATATGTTCAAGTATTTGAGAGGTGATTGTAGGGAGGATGGGGCCAGACTCTTCATGGTGGTTGGTGACAGGACAAGGGGTAATGGGTGTAAGCTGAAACATAGAAAGTTTAATCTCCATATGAGGAAGAACTACTTTACTGTGAGAGTGACAGAGCCCTGGAACAGACAGCCAAGAGAGGTTGTGGAGTCTCCTTTTCTGGAGATCTTCAAAACCTGCCTGGATGCCACTCTGTGCTGCGTGCTCTGGGTGTCCCTACTGGAGCAGGGGGTTGGACTGGGTGATCCCTAGAGATCCCTTCCAACCTCAGCCATTCTGTGAAGATGGTACTTTATACCTCCTTTGGGATGAAATCCTCTTTGCCATTCTATCATCAAGCAGCTTTTGTAAATCCATACCTCCTGAGGGGCCATCCCTGAAAGAGGTAGAAGTAGTCCAGGTGATAGAGTGTAGCATGTATAATTACTTGCCCCACTTCAGCTTCAACTCTGTCTTTTCCTTACAGCCTGATCCTCAACAAACTCAGGCAAGCAAGCTGAATAGGTGAAGAGATGCACAGCTGAAGTGGCACTAGAGTCTTAACAGCAGTTCTGAGTGTGTTTGGAAAGCAGGTGACAGCATGATGCTCATCTCCTACTATTGCCAATGATTTGGATCATTACTGATAATCTGGATCCTAATGAACTGAATGGTACTCAAGTACAGATATTGTACTGTGTTTTGATGACATGGATCCAGATTACTTATGGGTCAGTGAGGTCCTGATAGGTGTACTGATAGTTACATACATTTAATCAAGATACTGATACGTTTACTGTATGGTTCCAATAAGCAACATGGTTCTGCAGTGTTTTTTCTTGACAATCTCTGAAGGTGACAGTGTCCCTGTAAAATAAATTGGGCATCACCTCCTTGGCCAATGTTGGACCCCCTGGCATGTCAGCATAAAAGTTAATGAGTACGATATGAATAGCTTTTCTTCTCAGATGCCTAACAAATGTGCACTTGGAGCATTAAATACAGAAAGGTTTCTTTTCCCTCTGAAAAGATATCCTGTCTACCCAGTCCTCCAAGAAAAGGATGCTAGGAGGTAAATCATGTTCTTCAAGAAGGCAGAACATTCTGTGTAGCAGGAAGATAGGGGGAGAAATGGACTGGAAGTCTTTGGTTGTGTTGCAGTCTCTAGAATCCTGATCCTTTTCCAGATAGGTGTCTGGATAGACTTCACGTTAGCTGGATGTTGATCTAATAGGTCTCTGTTGTATTTTTTTCCAGCAGAAACCCAGAAAAGCAACTCCTCAGGCAGGAGAAGATGCTTTGAACTGCCATCTTCCCCCTGGCTGGCAGAGCTACATGTCTCCACAGGGCCGCAGGTATTATGTGAACACCTTCACAAATGGTAAGTGTGAGTGGGGATTCGGCAAATGCACCTGCCTCACAATCCCAATCTGCTGCAGTACATTGTCTCTCAAGTTAATTTTGATGGTAAGGGGGCCCGAAGAGTCGAAATAATTAACATGATACTGCCATCACATAAAAAAAAATAAACATAACAAGAGTTAGCCTTCAGATCCACTGCTCTCTTAAGAATAAAAAGGGGAAACACCCCCACCCACAAAGTATTTCCAGTATAAAAGGATAATAAGGATTTAATTTTCACCACTTGATTTTCCTTTAGCTGGAGATACTTATATGTAAGTACATATATATGAGTTGTTTGATAGACTGTCGGGTATTATTAATGCACCTTTAGGGGAAAATTACAACAGTTCATTGTAAATGATCAAATTTGTTGATCAAGTCAAAGTCATCTTGTTCCTGGAGAAAAAAAAATAGAAAAAGATGTGTAATAGTATATCAAAAATAGACAGTGTCTATTTCTGTCTTTTAACCACTGTCTTGCTACTAGAAAAACAGGCCTAACTCACAAGCTTATCAGCTGCTCAAGACCTGCCAAACTTGTATCACTTTCCTCTTACTTAAGACATTTTGTCAACCTGTTTTTCTGGTCCTGAGATCACAACAATGTTGCCAAACGAATTTGTGACCAGTAAAACCAGATTTCCTAAGCAGGAAGAATGACAGAAATGGGGACAAGGGAGGAAAGGATTGCAAGAACTCACTGTATTCACAGTGGGGTCAAAGCTGTCAGAAATACCACTAGCAATGCCCTTTCTTACTCACTCTGAGGGCAAGGAGAGCCATGGGATGTCACTACCGACTTCATGGAATACTCAGGGATTTTCTTTTCTTTGGGATCCTTTGGCCAAGAATCTCTTCCCATGAATTCTGACAAGTAAATAAATATTCACTTGGGTTTTATGCACTGAGGTCTCATAGGACCCTCCAGAAGGTACACTGTCTTTAAACACAGTCTTCATTTTGAAGCAGGACGTATCCCTGTCTCATTAGCAGCGTTGCCTGGCTGTGCTAGTTGAGAAGGTCAGTAGATACCTTATTCCCATCGCAATTCGGAGATGAATGAGCAGGTGGCTAAATGCAGTCCTGGGCCAACATGGTGATGGCTCCTTATTTACGTGTATGGACTTGAGATGAGTTAAAAACACTAAGAGACTGTTGTTTGTGTGACCAAAGCGCTAGTTAATGAAGTTGTAATCCATAAAAAGAGACGACCTGGACACAGTTTCTTCATAATCTCAGGAAGTTTATTGCCATCCTCACAATAGTGTCAGACAATATAACAAGGAACAATAGCTACAAATTGCAGCTTGGGAGGTTCCAGTCAGGCATCAAGGAAACAATTTTCTTTAGGAAGGAAGTACATGGCACTAGAACGAATTGCTCACAGAGGTTGTGGGAACTCCATCCTTGGAGTTTTTCAGGACTTGGCTAGACAAAGTTGTGGCTGACCTAATCTGTTGTTGGCGGTGATCCTGCTTTTGGAGTAAGCAGATTAGAGATTCACAGATATCATTTCCAACTAACCCTTCTCAGGAGAATTCCCAAACCACCTGTTTATCATCTCACCTACTGCAATTAGACTGCTGTGCAGCAAAGCATCTAGCTCTCAGAGTCACAGATCATACTGGGGGGACTGGAAGGGGGATATTTGGTTTCTGATCCTTGCTTTAGGGACTCGTGTTTATGTTTTGCTTAGATCATAGAAAAAAAGACATAAATGACTTTGGAGGTCTCAAGATCCTCAACACAGGAGTCTGAAGGCCAGCTGGCATTAAAGTTAGGCTTGTTCTTGTTTCTTGTGCTAGACTCAGGAATTATGCATTTTTGAGCCTCCTGTAGTACCTTCTAAGAGGTCTGTAGCCTTTTGTGAAACTATGGGCTTCTCTTACAGCACCTGTAGGGGCACTCTGGCCCTCCATGACCCCAGTTTAGCATTTTTTTCCAGACGGCTCAGTTTTTCTCAGTCTGCTCAGTTAAAATATCCCACTGCTTGGAAATTTTCTAGGTGTATGCTTAATGCTTTTTGCTAATCTGTTGTCTTCATTATTTTGCCAAGGAGTTTTGCTGCTGGATGGCATTGTCAGATTCACATCCCAAATGTGCAAAGGAATATCACCTATGGGTGTCATTCTGATAAAGCAGAAGCGCTTTGCAACCTCCGGAGTTTTCTGTTGAAATATGTGATAAAGCCTCATTTAGCCCTGGAGTGAAGAGCTGTCTGGATACTGCTTTGATTAAATCTGACTAATTGGCTCTGACCTTTGTCCCTACAAAAACTGTTAGTTTGTCCATAGGCAGATTGTCCAGACTCTTTTTGGCTATGTGCTCTCTTCCCTAACTGTGCTGCAAGGCTGGGCCTTCTGGGCCATGCAGTCACTACAAAATCACATTTGGCATGTGGAGCTTGCTCTTTAATAGTGACTTTCACCTTGACACTTGGCAAGTATTCTTTGGCTCCAAGCCATAGGATAAGAGTCAAAGACAATATGCTGTAAATCTGCAGTCCCCATCGTTCCTGCGGTACAGCTGCACTGGCATGGGTAACGTCTAGCATATCTCATGAACTGGACAGTTCACTGACTGCACTTGCTGACTTGTCTTAACTGCTTACTTGCCCTGTCATTGCTACTGCTGCTGCTGGGAGTATCAAGATAAGCACTGATAGAGTTTGTCACCAGGACATGGTACCAGCATAAATTTCTATCATGGGGTTTCATATGCTTCCTTCCTGCCTGCGTTGCATCCTCAGCACCATTGATCAGCAGAATGAGCTGAGATCTCTTTTCCATCAAGGTTTTTCCCATGTGGGTTTGAGAGACATTAACTGTTGATGCCTAAGACCTGTAACTCAGAGTTCAGTGGAGGCTAGAGATGCCCGTGATTGGTTCTCAGTTTGATCCCTGTAGTTAAAAGTCTTTTGCTCACCATTACCCATCAACAGCAATGCAGAACTCCCAGGAGTTAGTCAGCTCTGTACTAAAAAGGATGATGAGAAAGTCTTTCAAGAGCTCTTTCAGATCCTTCACAAATTCTGTTAGGTTTCCTTTTCTACCACAGAGAAGTCCAGGTATTCAGCAGCTTCCACAGACAGTAACTCACGAAGTCGCTGGCTGACTGCATGTGGACTTGCTGTGCAACAGCAAGTGGACAGACAGTACTAGAATGTACCTCTGGACTCAGCTGAAAGAGAAAGAGCATTACTAATCCAATCAAGAGAGAAGACTGTCCATGTGCAGACTGGGTTCCTCTCTGATTTTAGAGCAGTTTCATCCTCTACACAAGAAGCAGAAGACTTGGAGGAGTCAGGTTTTGGTTGTGCATGATTGGAATAAGGGAATAATGTCTCCCAGGAAGTGCATCAGTTCTCCTCTTGATGAAATGTGCATTCACACTGTACATCATGACAAACACTCAGTACTGATAACTTTCCTGTGCTGTATAGATAAACACCTTGAGTAGGAGAGATGAATGGCAAGGTCATTTTAGGATACAGCATGGCGTGGAAGATAACAGCTTGGGGTTCTACTCACCAGAGTCTGGTGTCTGAGTGTTGAGGGTGCCTACAGGAGAAAAAAAGTAAGAGATTATTCACGTAATTACTTTTGTGTCTAGTCTCAGCCAAATGCCAGCAGTGGCCTATGCATATGACTCCCATTAAAATGGGTGCAACAAGTATGTTTGCTAATGTTGCAACTGTTACAAAATATAAGGTTCTATGTAAGATGTATTTCATAGCTAAAAATGCCAGTGAGTCACTGGAGAGAAGAATGGGGAAGCTCCTGGAGCAATAAAGTGTTAATGGGCCAGTCAAATAGAGGAGTTCCAACCCATATAAGGAAGAAATGTTTGCACCTCCAAGGGAGCAAACTAAGCCTTACTTGAATGAAAACAAATGGCAAGGTTATGTCCTGGGCAAGGAAGGATTGCAGTGAGCTGTCACAAAGAGGATAGAGGCTCTAATTCAGAGCAGTTTAGGTGTGTCCCTTTATATGTCTCATGTTTACCATTATCAGGTGCTACATAGTACCCTGTTCCATGTTTATTATTATCAGGTCCACCATAGTATCCTAATCAGCAACAAGAAACATGAAATTGCCCCAGAAGGGCCTCCTCAATTTGTGATCAAGGAATCTGTATCTGTGGAATCAGAATCACCTTGCCAAACCAAGGGTAACTTCATCAGATGCTGAAGCACTAAGATTGTCTAGAGGGGCTGCACTTTTTGGATTTATTGTGGTTGCATTTTATGTTGTCTTTCAGATAACGGTTCGATCAGATGGGAAGCTCAGAGTCAATTTCTGAAGGGTTTTCTCTGTCTGAGCTCTGGACTGAGCCCCGTTTGTGGAGACAGAGAATGATTCAGAGATAATAAGTATGACAGGTTATTTTCCCATCTGGCAGCAGGTCTCTCTGTGGCTGCTGAGGAAAATACTTTTTATTCACTTTTTTTTTCCCCTTTACCTTAAACAACTCAGGCTGTCATCTTATCAAAAGCTTTCAATATTAGTTGCTTTGTGTCTCTTCTGCCCACTGTGGCTGAACCAGGCAGAGTGGCTGAAGTAGAGGGAAATAATCTACTTCTATTCAAATATGTAGAAATTGGAGAGGATTAATTAACTAATAATTAGGGGGAAAATGCAGATTTGTCCTGATATCTCTAATTCTACTGTCCAATAGGCAGTGTAGTGTTCTTCTTTCATATGCAGTGATTAGGGGGAAGAAGTAGCCAGAAGATGAGTGGAAGGAAGGGCTTCCACTTAGAGTTATCCAGGTGTCTCTTCACCTTAAGCTAATCCTTCTAGGCCTTGCCCGTTGGCCATATGGACTCCTCGGAGCCTATTCCACTTTTTGCATCCTATGATGCAGCTCTTTACCCTCTGGCTACTGCAAAACTGCCCCTAAACCCAGCTTGTCCAGGTTCAAGAGGTATTCAGCATTGCCTTGCCACTAAACTCAAGCTAAATGCTAAAATATCACACTTTTTTTTTTTTTTTTTCCATCAGGGCTGGATGCAGCAAATATAATGCTACATTTTCAGTTGAACAACAACTCTGCAGAATTTCCTGTAGGCGAAAGCCCAGAAATCTATGTTATCACTTCATTTTTACACCTCTAACACATCTCTTATGCAGTGCTATCGTGCATTCTTCCTTTGGTTGTCCTCTTCTATCCTGCATCTCTCATGCATAAAGTAGAAGATAGTTATTTATTTTAGCTGTATGCTAGGCATATGTTCCAGCTTCAGGCATTGAGTTTGTTGTCCATTCCTTTTAATGCAGCATTTGGACATCCCCTGAGTGGCAGGCCCTTCCCTTGCAGTATTCTAGCTGTCCTGTGCAGACCTTCATTAGTTCTTTGATGCAGGATATTGTTCTTGTTAGGCTGTTCGCTGCAGGGCAGTCGTGATCTCAAGCTCCTATTTGTTGTTTTGCAAAGCTTCTGTAATTGGGCTTTGAATTTTTTCGGGCTTTTCTAACATTGTTTAGTTTACAGAAATGAAATGAATGCTGTCTCAGCAGAGCTTGTCTCCTCGCACCAGAGAAAGCCACAGAGTTGATCTGGTCTCTCGCTATTTCTGAGAGGTTCTTACCCATAATCTGCCAAAGCTTCCAAGACCATGGCACTGGGTCTGTCAGACACCCTTTCCTGCCTAGGACACATTTTTCACTGTGTCCCACCAGCTGACCTGTCTGTCAGTGGAAGGTACATATTAATGTCCCAGAATGTGGACATTAAGCTCAAGACTGCCCAGGAATTGGTGAGAACCCAACAAAGTTTCGCCCTTCTTGTGCAGGAGGATGTAGGAGGAAGCTCATTGAAGGTGGGCACTGGTGGGAGCTGGTTGCCTTGAGCAGATTATGGCAGCTTTAGCACTTCCAACGTTGACAAGCCATGGTCAGATGAGATGTGCTCCCTCTTCAATGGCTAGATAGTGACTAAATGTTTATGCAGCCTCCAGAGGAACAAGGGCTGTGAACAAGGACCTCAAGTGAAGGAAGGCCACTCTTCTACAGGAAGCCAAGTCTTCAGAGCAACAAAGGTGATCTGAAAGCTGGCTAGTGGGAAAGCAAACCAGAAGGAAAGGAGCCATAGTTAAATTACTGTAAAGATGGTAAAAAGCTGATGGCAGATCATTCTCAGAGTAGTTATCAATGGTCCATTGTCAAATGGAAGTTTGCGCTGAAGGAATTCTGCAGGGAACTGCCCTAGGCTTGATTCTATTCAGTATTTCCAGTAATGAATGGCATGTTGAAATCAAGAGTAGTTATTTAAATGTTAACTTTAAATGAAACTGGGAGAGAACATAACGTACTTCATAGAACAAGAATACAAATACAAAATCATCTTCAATACTGAAGAAACATCCCGAAAAAAAAAAGTAGAATGCTATTCAATAGAGATATGCTTAAAATTGGAGATTTCATCAGAAATAATTAAGGGACAAAGACAGGCAATGGAGCAGTTTACAGCAAAAGACGTAGTGACTCTAAAGCATCTGATACTGAGTGTGAGCCAGCAGCGTTGCGCTGTTACAAAAACAGACAGCATTTTCCATTGTATAAATAGGAGTGTTGTCTGTAAGGCATGAAGTAATCCTTCAGCTTTACAAGGAAATTATAAGGCCTCAGCTGGAATATTTTATCTTGTTTGGGCTCTGCAGTTCGGGAAGGATGTGAGCCAGTTGGAGGCAGCCCAGAAGAGAGTAGCAAGAGTATGGGAGAAGTTGGAAAACACAGCCTGTGGGGAACGCTTAGGAGATTGGGTCTGTCTGCTCTAAGAAAGGGAAGACTTGGTGCATAAAACTATTGCAGAGACTATTTGCAATGCCAAACTTGAATAAAAGACACAGTAACATACTTCAATTGCACTGACAAGAATTCTAAATCCTTCTAACCCTCTAAGATAAAGATAGTGACGTGTAGGAATAGATCGTTGGGATTGTTTTGAGGTACAGCACGGAATACAGATTCCACAGTCTGTGGAATCTAACCTATACAAAAATGTTCTTTCCACACAGAGTTTAGCAAATGCCAAGGATTCACAAGGGAGTTGTTCTTTATTGAAAATTTTGGGTTTCCCAATTTTTACCTACACTATGTCATATCTAATTAGACTGGCATTAGGCAACAGCTGTTTTGCTTTTCATGCTCTAAGTCAAAAAGAACATGAAGTAATCTTAATATGACTTCAGAAGAGCATTTACCATGCTTTTTTTCACATGCATGCGCATGCATCTGTAGAGAATATTTTCACTTGTGCTCACACACATATGGATACACATGCATTGTGAGGCAAACTCATACCATGAACAAACCCTTCTTGCTGAAAGGAATCAATAACTGATCAGAAATTGGTTTATTTGGTTTATTTTGTGGGCCTTCCAGCTTATACCAAAACTATGAGGAAGGTAGGAGGCTGGGAGCAAAAGGATCAGCCAGCAGTGCCCTCCAGTGTGTGGGACAGAAGCAGCTAAAGAGGCTCCACACAATCCAGTAGATGTGCATGCTGGTAGTGGGTGCACAGACAGGAGAGTGAAGGGGACTCAACCATAGAAGGCCAACAAATCCACAGGATTATTCATCTGATGATGTTCTGTACTACTTTTCAGCCTTAACTTTTTGTGTAGTTCTTCTTCCACCTGAACAAAGGAGGTGTGTGGTGGCCAGTCCAGTCTGGCATATGTGAACACACCTGGCACTGTACCATTTCTGCTCTTAGTCGCCTGCAGCACTTGGTAGCATTTACCAATTCTGTCTCTTCACACAATACAGAGAGTTTTCCTTTCAGATTAAATGGGCTTTTTGTTCTTGGTGTCTTCAGCTTGTCAGAAATGGCAACTCAGAGCATGCTTTCATGAGGGAAACTGCGGTTTTAGCGGCATATAGGAGTGGAGTGACTCTGTATAAAATAAACAGAGCTACACAGGTAAATAAGTCAGCCCTATTCCATATTTCAGGTCTACATTTTGAAGCAGGACAGCAGGAATGATAAACTGACCAGAACTAAATGAGGGTGCCTGGCAGGCTCCTGAACTTCAAGTGCTCCTCCACAACACTGACTGGGTCCAAAGAGAGCTCACTTCTGTTGTCTTGGATAGTCCTTGTTATCCCCTGAGCAGGTCAGAAGTTTGAATCACCTAACCAAATATACCATCTGCAGTGTGGACATCTCCTTTTGAATCAGATGCTCCAGTGTTCCCATTTATCAATGGAAAGAAACAACAGCCTTCATCTCACAATTCCCTTCCTGATATAATTTTTAAAAAAGTCCTCAATTTCCCTACCTGGTATTACTACCCCTTATCATTTTCAGAGCAGAATGTTGGTGACAGCAGGAACAGAGAGGACTGCCTAGTGATGCAGTCCTATCCCATCAAGTCATTTGGTACACACCTTTCTCCACACCCAAAATATTTTCCTCGCAGTGTGTAGGATGCATAGAACATATGGAAAATGCCACTCCCCATTTCTACACTTGCTTACTACAGCTCTTGTAAATACCCAATCATGTTTACACACGCGCACAAACACACAGAGCTACATGTGTACACTCACATTTCATTGGAAAAGCATTTTGGGAAGGTTCAGCGATTGAAAAGCAGTAGTATTCCTGGAGGTTAATTGAATAATAGGAGCTAGAAGGACAGACAAATAGATATGCAAATCAGACCAGAATGGAAGTATTTTTTTGGGAGCAGTAATCCTTGACAGGTTTAGAGGATTAAAGTAGCTAAGTTTGACCAGTTGATATAAGCATCTGTTTGGGGAAGAACTGTTCCTCACATCTCTGTCCTTGTGCCCTTGACCGGTGCTACTAAGCCTTGGATTTTTACCCATCAAGCTTTTTCTTTTCAAGTCTCCTTCTTGCCAGTGTTTGGCTATCCCCATCCTGATGGTTCTGTAGTTTTTCCTTCCTTAGACTTAATACCTACAGCCACCCAGCCTGCTCTCTCCCTACTGGAATCCCTCTGTGACTTGTTCAGTCAGTGCTTTCTCACACTAGTTGTGCCTATACCAAGGTTAGAGGAACTGGATGTGCACACTGGATTGTGTAAGCAGGCCAAACATCTCATCCCTGTCTCTAGAAGCTCCTGCTGTCTTGAAGAGAAAATCTGGGCTGTGTCAATGGCACTTGTGACTCTGAATGAGTAGGGCAGGGTATGCAACCCACCCATCAAGAGCAGCTGGCCTAGTCTTTCTCAGTGGTCTACTAGGGTTTGTAGGCAGGGTTTCGTGGGCAATTGATGTGCTGAGGGAGAAGCAACATCTATTGGAATGTTTACTGGTGTGTTGTAGGAACTTGCTGGCTCCTCAGTGCCAGTGTCCATTTTACTATTTAGCTGCGATCACTAATTAATTCTGTGTCCCTCTCTTCACAAGTCAACCAGAAGCTCTGTTGTTCTACTGGAATTTCAGGAAACAAATGTCCCCAGATTAATCTGGGTTGCAAAATCACTGTGTTGTGATGCTTTCAAAACCTTTCATGCATATGAGCTGATGGGAGGACTGTGCATAAGAAGAACTGCTCTGTCTGGGACAGAGTGCAAGTAGACCGGGTGCTGACATTTACATTCAACCCTGAGTACATCTCAGCATCCTGTGGGTCATTTGGAGGAAGGTATAGGTAAGGTGAAATCATTTATGCCCTGGGTTTCTCCTATTGGTCAGCCACTGGGAAATAACAAGCTTTATTTACTCACTGTTTCTGGGGAGTTGGCAGCAATTTTAGAGCCCAAAGTGAGGAAATAGTGCTGCTCTCCCCTGGCTGCCTTTATTTACAATACTCAGAATGTTGCCCTTGTTTCTGGCAATGTCAATCCTATTGGCACCTCCACTCAGCTTACTAGGGCTGAGTCTCCCCCTTCTCAGGGCTACATCGACATCATCTGAAAAGAACAGGTACTTCTGGAGTAATTCCTTGCTATCACATGCTGTGAATATTTGCTATAGCTGTGTGTTGTGATTGCAAATGAGAAGAGATACAGGTCCAGACACTAGGAGACAAACAATAATTTCCTTAAACAGGTGAATGAAGGAGCAGGGAAGGTGACCAGTAGTCAGGGTGGAAAGGTGATGTTATCCAGTCTCTGAAAGGTGGAAGGAATTGTGTGCTTTGCATAGCTTCTTAAAATCATCTTATTTGCCTAGATGATATGTATCTGTTTTTGAGAAAACTAGCGTGAGCAGCTCCTCTGCTTTGATATCAGTTTAATTTTCTTTTTGCATACGAGGTTGGTGCAAACCGGTGACTGAATGGTGCTGTCAGAGAAGAATATGAGACTGCATGTAACATGAGCAGCGAGACAAAGTGGAAAAGCTTCCTATCCGAATGGCAGTGGTGGCCTTGGTGTTTTTATGAATGGGGAGCCCTGGGATTTTAGTACCATGTCAAGTTCAAATGTGCCGCAAATGCGCAGCTTCTATGTGGTTAAATCAAGTAGTTGCTCAGTGTCTTTGGGAGTGGTTTACAACTGTGTGGGTGGTAGATTCAGTTGGAAAATATTTGGTGGTGCCGAAGGACTTATCTGATGTGCCACAGCTGTGATATTTCTTGCATTAGTCAAACAATAGCACTCCAGCTACCCTGTCTATCACATAAGAGATGACTTATGTTCTTATGACACAGATGTGAGCATGGCTTTCTACCACCTTATATTCTGGACTGCAATTAGGCTTACCTGGTGCGCCCTTGTTTCCAGGCTTTTCTTGTCTGTCGCATTATGTCCTTCCATTTACTTAATAGCTTGCTCTGTAAAAGGAATTCTGTTTTCACATTGTCTTAATCCTAACTAGGGTCCATATATTCTCATCATTACAAACATCATTGCTAAAAATGCCACCTAAAACACAGAGGTCTGGAGAATGGACTTGAAGATTTTAAGATTCTGTTTCAGATCTCAGTTTTGGGCAATGATGCATAAATAGCACTGGACTGTATCCTCAGGTGCTAAAATCCCATAGTCAAGTATTCCAATAAGTCAAGAACATTCACTGTGGTGGCATCGTTGTCTTGCAAGCCATTTTCCCAAAGTGCCAGATCTTTACCTGCATAAAGCATCTTAGTTTGAATGGTTAAGTGCTGACATTGCTAAGCCCCACTGAAATCCACATCTGGAAACTGTACTGTTTTTCCTTCTTCTTGGACCCTATCCACAAGCTGTCATAATGAATAATTTCTTGGTATAATACCCACAGATAAGAGATAATAACAGTGGTTGTGGTCATCTTCCTTTCATCCTTTGTCATGAGGAAACTTGCCCAGGTTAGAGAAAACCCATAGAAACTAAAAGAAACATTGCTTGTTTTGAGCTCCTCCATTCTGAAATATTCATTCAGTTTATGGGTCATGCTTATTTTCTATGGAATGTCAGAAATGAGAGCACTGTAACATTAGTATGTCACAAGCAGGACTATTCTTTCCCAAGATACGTAATTCTGAAGTATTATAAATATGTAAAAAGGATTAAATTAACAAGAATTAGGTATGAAGAAAACTTCTCTATTGTACCATCGTAAGCTAGGCCTTAATAAAAAACATGAAAGCAATTTTAATAATTCCACATTTCACTGGTAATTGGAGGATAACTAAGAATTTTCTGCCCTGCAATCACAAAGTGGTATTTGCATTTTCATTGACACTGTTGTGAGAGGGAAAGACAGCCTGGTAAATACAGAATGTGGTCAGTTCTCCAAAGGGAATGCGTGCTAGATGTATCCTGAGAGCCCAAGCATCTTGGAAAGAACCTGACTACGGGTAGCACTAAGGCTGTTACTAAAACAGTTTATCATTTTGCAGTTTTACCTCTAACATTTACCAATCTTAAATTCTGTATTTTGAGAGAATAAACAAGACTTATTTTATCCTTATTGTGGTGACAAAGCAACCTCAATCTAAGATGAAAGCACAGCATGCACCATTCACTTGAAGGAGATGACCTGGTAATTTAACTAGCCTAGGATCTAGCTCTTGGAGTTCCTGCACAACATATTTTGTAGTGTCAGTGAAAGCTGGGATGTGCACATTAGACCAGAGCCCAAAGAAGCCAGATGCCATGGATCAAGGGGTGATATTTCTTGAAAGATAATCATTCATGCAACTTTGTAAATTAGTGAGCTGAAAGGGGATGTTTTATATGTGAGAATGTTTATCACTTACAGAGAGTCCTTATTCCTTCTGAAGTGCTAGTTGCTAAATCCAAAGTAAGAAATTAGTGGGTGAAAGCAATCTAATTATGACTACTATCGTACTTTCTTTGCTTAATATTTTGCATCTCTCTGATTAAGGTAGGGAAAGAAAGGTAGGTTTGTTAGGGAGTTTGAAAGACTTTAGTCTGTGGGTTGAGGTTTTCTTTCATATTTCACCAACTACAGTCAACACCTACTCCAACGAAACCTACAAATTGCAGATGAGATAGTAAGTTATCTACATAGAAATCTAAAAGTTGTCAAGGCATTTTTATTTCATGTCCTTTTCCTTATGGGTAAAACTTTTAGTGACAGTTTCCCTCTGATACAGAATGCCTTAGCGGAGGCAGAACACCATAGTAATGTGCCCTGATAAAGTGGCCTAAAACCTAGAAAAATAAAGTGCATGTGTCAAAACATGCTAGAAATGGTGCTACTGTCAGCGCCAAGCCTGCAGTGAAAGCCCAGTTTTGTCTTGCCTGATGTTTGCAAAAACAGGTGTATGATACAGGTCCCAGTGGTAATTTTGAAAGATAATCTGAAAGGTAAAACAAGAACTATTGTCAGGAGCAGTTTTCCTTGTGTTGTTGTGACAGGCATGCTGCCCTCAAGACATGGACAGAGGATCCCAAGAGCTCTTGGATAGTTCGTGTCAGCGTTTAGGCCCTGTGAATAAAAGTTTTATTTGAGCCTCAGTTTCTTCTTTTTTTGATCTGCCTCTGGGATGGAGCTGGATTTTAGTTCTGACCCTGCCGCTCCTGCTGATCTAGCTCATACACTATGTGGTGTTCCGCTATCAGCACTCATGAGACTGAAACACCTTTCATGCAGGAGCAGAGAGATTGGCATCTGTCACTTCTGCCTCCTTTTCTTATCTTCTTTACTTAGTATGGAAGGAAAGGTCAGAGCTTTGAGATGGTGGAGAGTTACCTCACAACCCAGTGAGAGGAAACTGTGTAGAAGACAGTGCTGCAATTGGGATCTTACACTTGAGATGCTGCTGCACAGGCATGCACTCACTGGGCTGATGTGACCAGGACCATAACGAGTTTAGTAAAGGCTCACTCTTTGGGGCAAAAGGAAGAAACAGCTGCTGTGCTGAGTCAGATGACTCCTTATATTCTGTGGTCGTCAAGAGGTCAAAAGTGGGGAGCCAGATTGGCTCTTGCTGAGCTGGAGTCAGTTCCATGATGAACTGACTCAGGTTAGAGCTCCTAGTTCAAAATAAACAAGATCTCCCCCTGCTATATTTCCCCAATGGAATAGGAGTAAAATAATTTTCATTTTACTCTGATTCACCCAATTCTTCTGTTTCTACGGTCATGAATGTTTTAATCTAATCCTAGCGTGTTGCACGTGATTGCTGTTATAATTTCCCCCTCCTTGCATCTACATACCCACACAGTCCTTCTGCCTTTCCTTAGGGCTGTTTTCTCCCACCCACAATCTCAAGGTATGAAGTGCCATGAAGCCCATTCATTACAAATGTGGGGCATATCTTAGCAAAAAAAGGGGAGTGAAGGTGAGAGGGAACGCTGACAGCACTTTGTTTCTGGTTGGGTAGATGAGATATGAACAATTTCTACATGACACTGGCAAGAGCACAGGGAATCTGAAGCAGATGGGTGCAGCTGTGGGGCATGCTCTATGTTATTGCAAATACGCTTCTAATTCTGCATGTTATCAGATACAGTCCAGAGGAGCTCATAGGATCTCCTCTGTGGCATTCAGAAGGGACAGGAGAGAATTTTGGTTGCTGTTCTTCATTCGTGTCACAGTGATCTGTGCAGCCTGTGTCGCTTCTCCATATCCAGGAATGGGATTTGGAGCTCAGCATGACACATTACTGCAAAATAAAAACAAACAAAAACCAACCAAACAAAAACAAAGAAATTTGAACCTATTTTTAAAATATGAGCTAGCACTAGAATCTAAGTGACACCTTGTGATTGCAACAGATCCTTAAGATTGGGAGAAAGGGGAAGAAACAAACCTGGAGTGCTCCTATCTTGCCTTTCCATTCTCATAGTTTGAGCAATGAAATAGTGGGGCAGGTAGCTCGTAGCACAGTGCTAAACATGACACGATGCAGACATACTAGTTTCATTCCAGAAGGCAATATAAATGTACTCAGGAGGGATTATGCTAGACCTTAAATCTCTGATATTTGGTTGATGCTATAGTTTCAAACTCTAAAGCAGCTGTTTTGGACCCTCAGAACAGTGCTACTGCACTCATGCAAGTGGTGACAGAAAATGCCTTCATCAAGTGCTACACTTTGATCACTAAAATAATCTACGCTGAGACCTCTTCAGAAACCGTCTTTCTTAGGTAACATGAAGGCCCAGAAAGTGTTGCTCTGTGAAGGCCTGACACATCATTTCATTTCCTATTCTGCCAAACAGATGCACAGTGAACTTTCTCCCCCTGAACACTACAGGTTTCCTCTTTCCTTTGGGAGGAAATGTTTAACCACATCTGTGAAAACCCCCTCTCGTTTTGTTGGCATGTAGATCTTGGCTCTTGAGGCTCTTTTTCCTCTCATTGCATTGTTTCGAATTGAACAACTGCCTTTCTCCTGCCTTGCTGTTTAGTAACTAATTTGCAAACGTCTCCTAAGCTTGGTTCTTAGAACTCTAGTTCTTTCTATTCATAGTTCTCCTTCACAGTCCAGAGGATGACAAGGAAGCCACTAATTATTTCTTCCATTCATTGGCTAAATAGAATAATTAATACAGGGCCGATAAAGGAGGACAGGACTTTGTCAGTACTAATTTACAGTCTGCGACAGTTTTTAGCTTGCAGCTCACATCCCATCTGTAAAATTGGATGAGATGTAGAATCTTAAATGATATTTAATCTGTTCCTAATAGCAACGATCATTGTTTTATCACCATGGTAAAAATAGTGTGTATATATACACACACACATAGAGATTTTTTTCAAGCATGAGTATAAAAAGCTGCATTTTATACTCAAATACAAGTGGCTATATCCAATACAATGCTATCTCTCATCAAACTTTTTTGTACAGTTGTAGTAAACAATCATTTTCCCCTCAGACATTTGTTCCTAATCGTGACTAAGCTGCTTTGTAATTTTGTGATATTATCTTGTTAAATTTAGTTGGTTCCAGTAGATGGCCTTACAGCAGTATAGTCTTGCTTAAGGTTAGTTTCCATCTCTGCTTTGGCTGATCAAATAATTAGTTTATTACTCTGTGGACAAAATGACTCTTTTTTTTTTCTCTCAGCATTCAAAACAAACGAGGCTTAAAACATTCATAGAATCATAGAATCATAGAATCATGGTCTCCACTCGGCAGAGAGCTTCCGCCAGGAAGACTGTGGCGACCCAGACTGAACCGCCACAGAAACATGCAGCGGTCCAGGTTTCTGGCTGCGGGGAATGCCTGGGCCTCTCCACGTTACCGGGGAGTGGCGAAAGCACAGCCTGCCTCAGGTGTGAGCAGGTGGATGACCTGCTCAGCCTGGTGGCGGAGCTAAAGGAGGAGCTAGAACGACTGAGGGCCATCAGGGAATGCGAAAGAGAAATCAGAATTTTATCTTTATTTAATGATGCACACATATATTTTAAGCCAAGACAAGCTGCCACATAAAAGACAATGCTTATCAGTTGTTTTATCTTATGTTTATTTCAAACATATTCTCATCTTGTTTCATGGAATTTATTAACTTACAACCCAATTCACAAAAAGCCTCCTCTTGATTTTAGGTCTCCTCTTGATTCATCAAAGCTTCTAGTCTTCCAGGCTTTACCCTTGCAAAAAGGAAAAAAAAAAAAAGCTCAAACAAAATATTTTTCTTTGCAGCTAACCGGGTGCTGAGGTTGGAGAAAGGGAGAAGCAGAGAACAGGGGTAGTGTGTCTTGAACCCATCACAATGTTGTGCCATGGCACCTTCCCTTGTTTGTGGTCCCAAATTCCATACTTTTTCCTGAAGTGAGGAACCTAAGGCAATCCTTGTGCATCCAAATTCTGCCATTGTAATTTTTAGGAAGTTTTAGGAGGAAAAGTCCTCTTCCATGCTAAAGTCTCTGCTGTCCCATTCCGATGTCCTACTTCACAGAAATTCAACATCCAAAACTTACAGAACTTATTGAACTTACCCAGCTTGCAGGATTTATTGAATTAGTCTTTTGGACGGAGGGCAGGGGTAAAAGCACTACCAACACCCACTATCCTTGTGCGCACAATAAGAACGGTGACTGGGGCTGGCAGGGCAGGACATTTCTCTGCATGAGCAGTGACTGGCCAGGCTGAGGCTGATTTAGCTACACCTGGAAGTGCTGCTGCACGGATCATGGCAGCAGTTCAGAGTCATCTCTGCATACAGCTGTACTGCTTGGCTTTTCGCCAGGCAAGGCCTTGGGGCACACCTGAACTGGAAGAACCAGTGATGCAACTCCAAATCTATGGAATTTGCAGGCAGAGCAGAGATAGGTGAGTGATCCTGTGCTGGCTGGGAAGGGAGGGGGAGTGGGCAAGGGATGAGTTCCAGGTGGCTTGGAAGAAGACACAGGAAGATGTGGGAGGATATGGGCAAGGCGAGGAGGTGCCTTACTAGGTGAGAACCTAGAGTCAAGAGAACATTCAGGATCATAACCTGAGTGTTACAGGTGCGTAGCCCTGAGGTGTGCATAAGGCCTTGAGTACAATTAACTGTTGTTTTCCTTTGACAGAGACAACCTGGGAGAGGCCAAGCAGTGTGCCTGGGACTCCAAAGAGCCCTGGGACACAGAAGAGCCCTGCAGGTACTGTTTGCTTCCTGCATCTGATCACTGCGTTGGGTAAACCTACTTCTCTGCCAGTCAGCAGTGCAAAGGAAAATGCTCTGGCTTTGTGGGATTTGTATTTAAGGTACATGGTCCTGTGAGTGCAGCAACACCAGGACTTTCCTTCCTGATATATCTTGCCTATTGTTTCCCTGCTGATACATCTGGTCTGTTGTCTGGTCTGATGAGAGCTGATGAAGGGCACCTGTGGAGTGTGTGGCCAACCAGCCAAGGGAGCAAAAGATGAGGTTGGTTTCCTGGTGCGTCTTTCAGATTGGGTAGGAGAAACAGCAAGCAGAGAGGAATGTGGACTGGCTGTATCCTTTTTCCATAGCTCACATATGCAAAGGAAAGTGCTTTAGCACATGGTAGTTACAGGGCTGCCCGCTTCACCTCTGACCCGCGCTAAAATTGTTGGGATTCAAGTAAGACAATTTGCCATATTGAACACTTTTAGATATTACAGAAAGACATAGAACAGCGATAACAGGTGATAAGCTTAAAGGCTATTGCTGTAAATAATGAGGCCTAGATTTTTTTTTTTTTGACAGAAATTTTTAGCACTGATACATGTCTTTGCTGACAGAGCTGGGTGGGAAGTACTCTTGGAGGCTGTGCATTTTGATGTGACCAAAAGATTTGTAACATAGTCCATTATCTTTTACTAACCTCACTTTGTGCATCATTCTTTACTCGGTATATTCCAAAAAGAAAGTACCTTATAGCTGTGTACATGATTGGTTCTCTTTCTGAACCATAAACTTCTTACAAGGCTTGTTTTCTTGACATAAAGAGTCAATCTCCTCTAGGGTGTTTTTTTTGTTTTTTTTTTTTTGTTTTGTTTTGTTTTAATATATGGAGAGATATTCATGTCTTCAAACACTTCATTTTACCAAACAGGGCTATGGCAACTATTTTGAGTTTTATGACTTTATTTTCTTGGCTTTTCTAGCTGTTTAATTCTTGTCGTAGCTCCTGACAACAGTCTGCTTCAGGATGCAGAGGGGAGAATGGGACATGGGTTACGTTTCAGCAGTGTACATTTCTGGGTTCTTGCTGGGTTGCTGCTAACACATCAAATAGGAGATTCAACTAAAAATCTGTTGGGATGGGGAGAAGGATTCATACATTTCATAGATTGGAAGCAAGGAAAGTGGGATCTCAAAAAAAAGTACCCTAATACCTCTCCATTCAATTACGTGCTCAGTTTTTAGAAGGCAAATTTATGTATTTGGTACCTACCAGAAGCCTGCTAACTCTCTACATGTCCTTACAGTGAATGGCTACCATGTCTCTGGGACCCCAGTACATCAGCTGGATTCCAGTCATATGAGCCTCCGAAGAAACACTGGGGAAACACAGGTAAGTTCTGGGGAACAATCCAAACAATAGTATAAAAAAATATGTCTTTTTAAATAGTTTAGGAATCTTCCCAGAGCAGAAGGTCAAGATGCATTTTATTTTAGAAACTACCAGATCCATCAGATTCATTGCACTTAGAAAAAGTTAGTTGTGTCCAACTGGTAAACCAGTACAAAAGTACATGTTTTTGAGATTTTTGTCATATTTTGTCATTCAATTGCAGGACATTACTGCAAAGATGATCATACACTAAATCCCTAATGTTCATTACAATTTCTGTGATACAGAGCTAGGATTTCAATCACGTCATCTCTGTAGAGAATAAGATATTTTCTGGAAAGCTGTAAAGACAAAGTGAGAGAGAAGAGAGAAGAAATAATGAGACTCCTCAATCTTTTGCAATGGGTGATGGTCCAGTGGCACCTGCAGGATGCATATAACTGGCCTGTGTTAAACCAGTCCGCTTCCATTTCAGTTACTAGAAATAACCCCACAAAGTTTCTGGACACTCAAACCTGTCTCTAGGTCAGGCCTGCCCCCCTGGCCAGCCTCGTGGTCAGTCCCCTCTCTAGACCTGAACATCAGCTTCCATCTGCATCACATTTATATTTTCTTTCCACTCGAATTTTTTTCTCCCAAAGACAGTATTCACAAAGAACTTTTCTGAAGTTTTTTATCAATTACTTCATGTATTTTCTGTGCATCCTTTTATTGGCCCCCTTGCTCTGCCTTAGGCAGCCTGTGCCTCACCCACTTCATCATCCTTGGCTATCTTCCAAATCACTGACTCTTACTTCATTTGACAACTGATTTCCCCAGCCTGTTTGTCCAACTTTTCAGTAAATATCCCTGTACTTTTTCTTGCCCCAACTCATGTCCCTTTAAGACTCTTCCATACCGGTCTCCCAGTGCAACATGGTGCCCTCTTCCAGCTCTCCCTTAAAAATCTTTTTTGCCCCACCGCTTGCCAGAGCAGCAATCATTGAATAGCTGCTGGGACTAGTTTCCCACTGATTTCCAGGCACTTCATTCTTCTGCACTATTTTTTTCTTCCGAGTAGTTCACACAGTCCACTGTAGACTGCATGTGGGCAGCTGAACTAGGTCAAAAAGCTTTTTAGAAACTGAAGTATAGTGTATTACCATGTCACTTCAATCTACATGTTTGCTGTGACTCCCTTAAAGAACTTGAATTAATTTGCATGTTGTGTCTAAAAAAAGCAGTGTTAACCTTTGTGCAAGATAGCTTGTTTCTTAATGTATCTGTTTTATAATATTTTTGCAGTTGGCTTGGCATGCCAGTCACAATTACTGAATTCCCCCCAGAGCTATTCTGGTAACAACACTTGGCACTTTCCATTTTTATGGCATTGAGACTAATTCAAATTTACAACTGCAGTTTTGGTCAAATTCACCTCAGAGATACAGTAGGAGTCCATTTTCCTGCACTGGTTTGCTTAGTTCACTCAACCACATCAGACTGACAAAAATCCCTTTCATAATTTCCCTCATTCAAGGTGCTTCAACAGTCCCCTTGGCACTTTCTTTCCATTACTCCTTCCATATGGGGGTTTCCAAATTAAATCCCTGGCTTCGTTCCTGCTTTGAACTATAACTAGGTCTATTACTAGTTGCTGATGCTATTAACTCTAACAGTGACTTGTGTTCACACCCATTTGGGAGTCTCTTTTTCCTGGGAGCTGTGAATGCTTTTGCGGAAGAGTCCTTAAGAAGGAAAACCCCTGGCCATATACTCTTGATTTCAACGTGGTGTTTTTTCCAGAGCTGTTCTGTGTATGGCCTCGCACAGCTTGGTCAGTCAGCCTCTTCTCACTCAGCCACGGTCCATCCCAAGTTCTTTTGCCTCAACTGCCTTATCTGTGCTGCCAGAGTGTAACTTACAGGTGCTCTCCATGATCATTCTCAGACCTGGGGAGCAGCCATCGTGCAAACAAATGCTGGCTACATCCTTTGGGCATGCACAGCCACATTTCTTGGAAGCAGGTCAAGGGGGGAAAAGCCACATCTGTGAACAAAGCAGAGCTGCACGGTGCTGGGCACGGCGCCAGGCCTTGTTTGCTGCTTCCTAGAGAGCAGCTCAGCGCTGCCTGCTCAGGTTGTCACAACTTCCACGAACAGAGCCGCAGAGTGGCTGTGCTGCCGGCCAGTGACACGCCAGTATGGGACCTGACTCCCTTTAACCCTGGTCACTTTGCTGTTGTGGCTGTGGGGACATTCAGGTTGGAATTCGCAAGGAAATCCTGCTGTTCTGCATCTCAGGGGTTCCGTCAGCACAGGCCAGTACTGGCTCAGTTCCCATCCGTGCCAGCACGGTCGCGCTGGGCTCGTCCACACACTTCCCAACGCTTCCCAGTGTGGAGGTTGACCCCCTGAGCACAGGGACAAGGTGTGTGGGGTGGGAGGTGATAGCGGTGGAGGGCAGAGGAGGTCAGTGACTCTTGGGGACGGTGCTGGCAGCGCCCCGTGCACCCACACGCTGGGGCCTGCGAGTGCCCGGCCCGCCGGGTCGCATCCCCCTCGGCTTCCCGTCCTCCGTGTGGGGAGCACGGCCCGAGAGGGGCCGGTTCCAGCCCCGGGGACCCCGGGTTGGCGGCGGGGCCTGTCCCCGCGGCGGGGCGGAGCGCGGCGCCCCCGGCACCGCCCCGGGGGCTGGCGCGGGAGGCGGGCGGGACGCGGCCGTCGCTCCGCGTCCTCGCAGCAGCCTCCGCCGCCCGGCTCGGCCCGGTCCGGTCGCCATTGGGTTTAGCGGGGTCTGGGGGGGCATCCGCCGCGGTGCCGGGCTATGGGGGCGGCGTAGCGGCAGCCCCGCAGTCCCCGCCATGCTGGGCTCCGAGAGCGCCCTTGACGATGCGCCCCGCGTGTCTCCACAGAGCCCCGGGTCCCCGGCTGCCCTGCGGAGGCAGAGCAAGGAGAGCAGCCTCACGGTGAGTCCTGGCGGGGCGGCGGGCACGGCAGAGCCCTTGGGGCACGGAGGAGCTGGTGGGGAGCTCCTCGGTGGGGAGCCGGCGACAGCCACCCGGCCCTGCGTGGGGATGAGGTGGGGGGCCCCGATGGCATCCCCGGCCGCATCAGCAGGAGCGGACGCTGCCATCGAGACAGGGGAGGCTGCACTTGGCGCCTGTGCAGCCGCATCTGGAGGGCTGCGTGCGGTCTGGCGTTGCCTGCACACGGGGGACAGTGATGCAAAGGAGAGAGACTGGAGGAGGCTGCCAGCATGAGCAGGAGCTGATGCGAGTGATGCGGGAGGGGAGGCTGAGGGAGCTCGGCCCGCAGACGACCAACTGCACAGGGGTCTCTAGCCCTTCAGGCAAGTAGAAGGGGCCAGAATCAGAGCCCGGTCAGGGGGACACAGTGAGATGACAGGAGCAGCGGTTGTGTCGTAAGACGGGAAGTTCCAGTTAGGCAGAAGGAACAAATTCTTCACCGTGAGTAATTTTGCTGTGGTTAAGCACTAAGAGTCCCAGAGAGGCTTTGGGATCTGTGGCTTTAGGGATTTTCAAAACATAGTTCCAATATGCCCTTTCTTATGATTCTGGGATGAACAGGAGGTAAGGAAATAGCTGAAAGTGGGAATGTGCTTTCTGCAAAGCTGCTGGCTCCGGATCAGGTGTCCTGAGCACCCACTGAGCTGTTCTCCAATTTCTCTTTGCCCTTGCTCCAAAATGCCCTGAATACTTGAAGAAATATTAAAAAATTGAAGAAACAAAAGTTAAAGGAAACACTCATTGCCCTTCCAGACTCAAATTTTTCTCAAATACCTTTTGTCAAACAGTGTTTTTCTCAGTCCAGTTGGAGATTTGTGATGAAAAGTGAGATTTGTGATGAAAAAAGAATTTAGGTGTCAGTGTGCAGTTAATCTTGCACTTACTTTTAATAATTAAATAGAGTTGGTTCAATTAAGGTGTTTTCATTATCACATTTACAGACATTAATGTCATCAGTATGACTGGGGACGTCATCTGGAACACAGTTTGCAATTCTGGACTTCTCAGTACAGGCAAGATATTTAAAAACTGGATGGAAATCAAAAGAGATTAATAACAGTGCCTGGAAATAGAATGGTTTATTTAAAAGGAAGTAATAAAGAAGATAAATGAATAAACAGTGATAAAGGAAAGCGAATAAACATAATTACAGCCTGCAAACACTGGAAGGGTGTAAAATCCAAGGCAACAGAAAGAATAATTTAGTGTTGTACGTTATTGCTTAATTGTATGACTGTTTTTACAAGAAGGACGTTATTGTCTTGTCTACATTCTCGAGTATAGCTTGTTGCTTTAACCGTCAGTGTGTGTAACTCCCTGATTTTTTGATGACAGCAGGTGGGGTTTCAAAAGGAATTTGCATACCAGTCTCAGATGGGACTGAAACATAAGCCATGTAGATAGCATTTTCTGGAAAAAAAGTAAAATGTCTTCAGTAATATGCTTGGTTATCAGAATCAGTCTTTAGGATTGAAAAATGTGTTGTAGATATATAGAGATATTTTGGTACAGTTATGAAATAATTCTAAGTCTATTGGTTTTGACAGATTTGCAAATGTCCTGGGGAATCAGCTGGAGGATCTTCAGGGACGTGGTAGCTGGGACTGGAAAACCAAATTTTTGGGCTGGTTCTCAGCCTGCTCCCTATCGGTATCTGAGAGACAGGGGCAGACCACAGATTTAATAGGAGGAGACCACAGATTTAATGGCTGGTCCTCTTGGGCTGGACATGGCCTCTGGATGGGATGTTCTGTGTTTCAGAATGCCGTAGGAGCACGGAGGCATGCATGTTTCTGCAGAACTTGCTATTTCTAGGGGTGAGGACTCAGGTTGTTCACTGAGGGTGGTTTTATACTGTTTTTTTTCTGCTGGCCTCTGTGCCATCTGGTAGTGTCTGCAAATCAAGGAAGTGTTGTGTTATGTAAGGATCGCCGCGTGTGCATTTCTGTAGCAGAAGTCCTACGCTTTAAAATATGGTGCATCAGACAGACAAAAACAAGCTAATTTTAACAGTTGTTTGCCCCAAGCCATTGCTTGCATCAAGAGAGTATTATGAAAGATGGTATTCTTATATCTAGTGTAAATAGCAAAGCAATGCAACTTTTACCTCCAGTAGGAGATTACATTTGTTCAGGCGTTGCTTGAGCTGATGTTGGGCCATTCTGGTTCACAGAGTGACGGGCATGTCCCTAGCTATGGTTAAATGGCTTTTTGGGTCTTTGAGCAGTCAAGATGTAGCTTCCCTTGTTGCAAAGGAGAATTGTGTGATGGACATGTGGGGCTGAAATGCAGCAAACACCAATCCTGGGGTGCCCAAACTGCTGAAGACTCTTAATGGCACCACAAGCACAGGCTGCAGTCTAGCCACTCTTCGTCTTGGTGCATTCAGCAGAGCAGTAAGAATTTGCTACATCCTTCCTAGGAATGGAGCTGCATTTGTAAGTTCAAAGAAGAGCTGGGGAGCGTGGATTGCTCTTGCTTTTGGCCATCCTGAACACAGTTGTAAGCTAGAGTATTTCTTGTCCATATGCACCCAGCAAGTAGCGTAAGATGTTTTCTGTTCAGTAAACAGATGTTTCCAAAGCTGTTCATTTCCCTGCTTTCTTTGGAAAGAAAACCCCCTGCTGGGTTTATATCACAGAACTATTATGAAACTGCAATTTGTGCAAATTACTGATGCTCACTTAGGAAGCAGAATTGCAAGCCCGTTGTCTGCATTGATTTTTCAGTGAGTTTGGAGGTGCATATTGTTAGTTTTAACCTGTATAGTTCGCTGTCTGATCCCTGAAGAGTCACCTCGTTGCCCATGTGATGCACCCAAATTTTAATTAGGATACTTGGATAAACCAGAGCTCCTGCACTGTAGATGAGGGAGATTTTACTGGCAAAGACCTTTTAGCAAGCTCTTGGGTATTGAATTCAATTCATTTTTCTGCCTCTGTCCTGAAGAGACTAGGATCTGCTGTTTCTGAACATGCTGCAGTGCTCTTCCTTATTCCTCTAAGGCTAGAAAGAAAGGAAAGATGATCAGGAATTATGCTTCCTCTAGCTCCATGTTTAATTTATGGAATGGGATCCCATGGTGATTTTTGATGTTATTTATAGCAACACAGTGGAAATGATTTTCTTTCTGTAAGAAACAAAGTTGTTTTCTTGAGTAAGTTTGTTAATAAAAATGAAAACATTTGCAAATGACCATTCAGAAACAAGGAAACGTCCAGGTGCTTTTTGTATGGTGCTGAGGGAGAACATCTCTTCCTCGAACTGAGACAGTGGTGGTGGTGGTGAGGACAGGACCTCTGAGCATTGTACCTGGCAGGAGGTGGGAGCAGGAGAGTGGGAAACAGCCTGTGTTTTTTCACAGTGTTGGCATCGAGCGCCTGAGCCGATTCAAGCACATACTTGTCCCCAGGCTCCATGCCCTGTGTCTACCTCCCTCTGTGCTGCAGGCGCTGGATCAGGATCCTTGTTAGCCCTCATAGCTTGTAGGCTCAACAGCAGATATCTCGCAAGATGGGCATGAGAAGCATCCACAGGTTTGTGTGAGCCATTGCATCTTTCTGTGGTGGGCAAGATTCAGGCTGCAATTTTGTTAACAGAGTTCACATTTATAATTCATGTGCATCGTTTGTGAGGCCCTGTGTTTCATTTGAAGCGTATCTGATAATGTTGTGTTTCTGCATGATAAATTGCTTGTGTGTGGGTTTCTTTCTGAAAAACACTTGAGTGCCTTAACAAGGAAAAGCATGATATGGAAAATGCCAGCATTTATATTACTTATGTTGGACACAGAACTGAATGCATGCTGCAAATGGGAAGGGAGGGTAACCTACATGTAATAGCTTCGTATTTTATGTGGCTGTGCTCTGCATCTATAATTACCACAACATGAGGTTGCTAGTAGTTCAGTTCCATTCTCCATCCAGTCTGGAGTTGGTAATAAGGCCGAGTCTTTCAAAAATTCGTTGCTTTAGTGTTAGGGCACTGACCAAATAATCTCTGGACCTCTCTACAGATAAAGTCAATAAACTGGGTTCCTAAAAAATCTGGGGAAGAAAACCTAACCTTCAAAATAGAGAATGTCTGTTTTTTTTTTTTTTTTTGGTTAAAGTTTAAAGCTTTGGTTGTTCTGTTTCCTTTTTTGTTTTTGCCAGCATAGCTCCATTTGGGTAGGTGACATTAGAATACACGTACTGGAGTGGCCTGTTGTACATTTTGTTTTCAGGTCTCAGTCGAGTTTGTAAAGCAAATGCCTAGAGTTAAACCAAACATGGCTCGGACAGATTTTCTTCTTTTGTCACCCTTTTATAACTCAAACATAAGCAAGAGACAGCTAGGAAGTAAACAGCATGTTTTACTATCACTACCAATACACTCACATGATGTATCAGTATACTGATGTATCTGCAAAGTGAAGAGTTGCTTTTGGTGTTAATTGGTATAGAGGCAAAAGTATTTTCACCTATTTTTTTGAGTTTGGTAGACAGAGAAATGCATCAAATAGTGTTGCTTGCCTATTTTATCTATTTATTTATTTAGCATCAGTGTTGTCGTCACCATATTTTTGCAGAATGTTTTCTTTGCCCGTGTGAATTTTTATGATCTTGGCAGTCGAGTGGCTCTAACAAATATATTGTGGTGTCATTAGAGTTCAGAGACAGCTGAAAATAGGGTTTGCTTTCCTTTTGATAGTTTGTTTAGCATATGCTTGGAGTACTCCTTGTAGCTGTCTTTGAACTGAGGTTATGTTGTTGCAAGATGACAACACAATTATTTTTATTAGAGAACAGGTTGGTGAGGCTTTAAATCATAATGAGGTTGATTTTCATCTGAGCTGGTCCAAGGGGAATCTGCTTAACATAATGCAAGTCATAATGCCTTGTTTTCTCTTAAAGTTCTATTACCCTGTCATTAGGTCAAGGTACGTATTTTAACTTGCTTGGTTTCTTGCTAGCAAGTATAGCTGCAAAAATCACTTCCCTCATGATTTTCCTTCAGGCCTTAGTCACCACTGTTGAAAGATATTAGCACTTCTGTTGTCTTGCTGGATGAATTTGACTTTTGCACTTAACCTGATCCACCATCAAGTATGAAATTAGTGAGATGAGAGGTCAGTAGAGAAGGAAGTGGAAGATGGGGCTGATAAAACTATTCAATGATGTGACTAGTAAAGGTCAGGACTTCAGTTTGAAAAGGATATTTTGTCTCTCTTTAGCATCAATCGAAAGGAAAAAACAATACTGGGACTGACGTGGTAGTACCAAAGAGTTCTTTCTAGAAATCTTTGATTTTGGAAAAAAGAAGAAGAGCACAAGAGGACTGTGATATGGACAGAATGTGGTTACTTTAATCTGTGTTGCTTTTTGTCCTGGTAATTTCTGTTACAAAATGCAACCTTTTTTACCTGTAAGGTGTGTTGTCACTGTGTGTTGTTTCAGCTCTGTGTTCTGGATCAGAGCTTGTCAGGAGCTGTCTGCTTGTCTGTGCCCTGAAAGCAGCAATTTGGCTTGAAGTTCCTAGCTGGTATTTTTAAAACAGTTGAGGTCGATCGGTTCTAAAACTCACTGTAGGGAGTGAAAAGAGTGAAGCTTTTTATATGGGGTGTTTAATACCTTTTTTTTTTTTTTTTGCATCCCCTTATATTTTACCTGCCTAGTGCCTGAGAGCTGCTCAAGAAACCTTTCCCTGTTCTGGATGTGCATGAAAAGAAAGCTGGCCAACCAAGTCCTTGATCTTTGGAAAAGTCAAAATCACATGAGGCTTTTACAGCTGCGTGTGTGTGCATCCCATGCTACTGCAGGTTACATTTGGACAGGACACAAGAGAGAGTGGAAGAACACCTGCCTGGGGACTGTTTGGTGGACATTTGTCTCATTTCTGCTTTTCAGAGTTGACAAAGTGGTTTTCGTTTGCTTGTCATCACACAGTGTTATGAGGTGTGTGAGCTCCACGGCACGTGTTGTGGTGTGTTTCTGGTCCATGCTTGCCCTATGCCTCTCCACAGCCTTTGGGACCATGTGGTCAAGTTCCTGAGCACTTGCCATGGTTGCAGTAATGTCTCCCGCTATTGTGGCTAAGCTGTCCTCTCATTAAGTACATCTCTGGGCTTGGCTTGACACAAGGGTTCTTTCTGTGTCTGGACAGAGAAGCAGCACACCCTCATAGCTGTTTAGGTGCCCATATTGCTAGGTTTTCTCCTCTGTGGGTGCTTATTCAAGATGATAGACTCTGTTTGCAGGTTTGTAGGTCTAGTGGTCCCCAAATTGCAAGGGAAGAGAACCTAACCCACTTAACCAGAAGAACAGGGCAAAGATGGGCTTTCAGTGCTGCCCTGAGATCACTGAGCTGACAAGGAAGAGGCCGGAGAGTAAAAGGTTGACAGAGATGGAAGGCTGCTTCTGCAAAACCTCCATCATAAATGGCCTTTGTGCCTGACAGTGTGATAGTGACAGGTCAGCCTAAGGTAATGAAGATAACTAATTCTTCACCCAAGTCTGGGCAAGCCCAGCTGAGTGTGACTCTTTACTGATGCACACCATGATGCTATAGGAAACCTTGAATGCCTGGACAAGAAGTGCGTGAGGAAGTGTTAGCAGAAGAGTTTGCAGTCCTTCGACTGTCTCATGCATGTTTGGCTCTGAACTGAGTTGAAGTTTTATAATTCCGCATAGGTTCTTCCACAGGATCATGTGGGAGCTATGATTTTCTTTAGGAGAAACAGGACAAAGGTCTGCCCAAAAGCTCTTTTGTTACATACAGGACAGTCACCAAAACTTCAGCATGGGCAAACAACAGGGAGCCAAAGCGGGGTTGTTGGAAGAGCGCTGTATCAACTAGTGCATTGATCTGCCGTTATTAGTTTATACCAGGTCAGCACTTTGCAGCGTTTGCTGTGTCTTTTTGATCCTCTCTGAATAGCCTAAAGGCAGATTTACTGCGTGTAAGCAGTCCTGCCCGAGGTCTGTCTGTGGAACCCTGTCCACAACTTTGTTCTTGGATTTGCCTTGAACATTCAATTAAGCAAAGATAAAGCGCACAGTTACATGTGTGAGTCTCTTCCATCCCTAATTTCTGTTAATCCCTTGATTAGTATACAAGAACCAATCATGCCTAACGAACCTATTGGCTCAGTAACAGGGACTGCTTTTAATGTGCCTGCTCAACAGGGATTTTAGGACAGCGTTATTTACTGCACACTGACTCTTGCTGATGCTTCCCCTGAAGGGCTTAAGTCTAGAGTTATTCTGCAGTGATTGTGACACTCTTTATATACCCTCTGCTTTTATCAGGATACATTTTGTAGTGAGATAACTTAGTGAGATCTTGAATGTTTTTTATGCCTTTGATTAATAACTGTGTTCTCACAAGGTGCTGTGTGTTTTTGCAAACTGAAGTTTAGCTGATGTTAGAGCATTTCCATCCCTTTTTGCAGGAGTATCACCTTCATCTGAAAAGATCTTTGAGACTGAATGAAGGGCTGTGCACTGAAGAAATAATATCTTTTCTGTAATTCTGTAGAAAGCAAAAGTAATCAAGATTTTCTGATGAAATATTCCAGTTTCAGTGGCTTCAGTGTTTTCTGCTTGTGGTAAAAGTGTTTCTTTAAAAAGATTCGTTTCTCTTGTTCCTGTTTTTCTGTCACACATTTCTGAGGGATCTAGGAGGACTCCTTGCATGGTAGCTTTCAGAACCAAGGAAATTCTCCTCATGTGGAGCTGGTAGGTTGTTTTTCTTGAAGCTGACACTACAGCTTGCTCTGAGGGGCTTTCTGAGAATGCTTATCTTCTGTTTCCATGCAACAACTAACTTCTCTTTTCTGACATGCATTCAGAATAGATTTTCAGATTGGAGTGTATTTACATAAGCTTCTATTTGCATATTTCTCTTCAACAGTTAAATTTCACTGCCTTCTAACTGTCTTTTTTCTTTTTTTTTAGATAAACTGTGTGACCTTCCCCCACCCTGATGTAATGCCAGAGCAGCAGTTGCTGAAACCCTCAGAATGGAGCTACTGTGATTATTTCTGGGTAAGCAGACAGCCACATGCCATATTGCAGCTTTTGAGCTTCAGCAAAAGTGGAACAAATAGCTTGACTTGTATTAAAAGGCACTTAAGAATTTGGGCTGAACTTTGGTGCGTTAGGGCAGTGTGAGGGAGAATGAGGAAGCCCTCTGAAGACTGCATAGAAACCAGTCAGCCACTCTCAGTATGTGGAAAATTATTAGAAGAGTGCCCAGAAAGGCAGAGTGAGCTTGTCCAGCTGGAAGCTTTGGTCACGAAATGGAAAGGATGTGGGAAAAACTAAGTATCTCAGTCTCTCAGTTGAAAAGTGTGTGCAATTGGAGAGAGAGGGGATAGAGAGATGGATGAGAAACAGGGAATATTTAGTAGAGGTTCCTCAGAATGCAAGAACTAGGGATGTACAATGAAACTAGAGGTATCAGATTTGAAACAAGCAGTTTGTCACGAACTTCGTGAATGCATCAAATTGTACAACTCATTCCCACAGAATGTGGCACAGGAGGCCAAATGATAAGTAGTTTTTCTTTTTTCTCTTTTTTTAAGCATGAGAGCTGTGAAGGAGAGGCTCATTAAATTCAGTAAGTCAGCTCTTAAATCAGCTTGTTCATTGCGGCCTCCAGCACAAGGAATCTGCAGTGGTTGTCTATGCTGTTTATGCCCTCTTATTCTTAGCTCCACTGCAAAAGGCAGGATCCTGAATTAACCTTTCGTTTGTGGTAGTATAGTTGTCCTTAAGCATGGAGTTGATAGAAGAAAAATCCTCCACTAGAAAACTTCACCTTTTTGAGGAAATACCACCTGAGCAATGGAAAGTCCATGAATTACAAACGTGTTCTCAGCTAACTGAATTTTTAAAATACAGTTTCACTTTTTAAAAATATTTTGTTTTTAGAGCTTCAACAACTCTTCTACTCTTAGGTACTCAGTGTTTTTGTTTTAGGTCTGTACAGGACACTGATGAGTTGCAGCCACTTACAAAAATGCACTAGCATAATTGTAAAAGATTTTGTTAATGTAATTGTAAGTGATTATGTTGCTATGTCAAAGTTGATAGTTTCTTCAGTTGCTTCCAGTCTTACAATCCAGGCAAGCCATAGAGACAGAAATGGCTTGTAGGCATATTTCTTGCATATATGTCTTTTAGAAGACACTGCCATGTTTGGTCTCTTCCATCTAAAGGAAATCACTGCTTGGCTTCTTATCTGTGCTTGGTTATGTACTGCTTTCAGTGGAAATTGACTGAAAGTTGCTTTTGCTCTGCAATCTCTTACCCTTCCATAGCTCTGCTTCCAGGACTTCCTTTTCATTCAGCCTTGTAATTCTGCCTCTGTCATCATCTTTGATCTGCTCATCCAGTTGTCTCAGTCCTGTAATGCCTGGCTGCATAACACCTAGCATGCATGTGGCCGTACATCTTAGTGTCATGCATTGAGTAATGTGGCATTTTCTCTGTGTGTATGTGTACAGCACCCAAGAGGTTGGAGCAAAAGCTGTATTTCTTAGGGAAGCCTTCTCTGAACATGTGTGCTGGAAGTGGTTGGGATGTGGAGTTGTGATCTAATGAAAAGCAGAGAGAAAAAAGAATGGATAGAGGAAAAGGTGGCTGTTGTTCCTTGTTGTAGCAGTCCTGAAGTCGACTGGAGCACGGGGTAAAAAAGGTAGTGAACAAATGTAGTGAACAAATAGCGAAACACTGAATGAATTGCAGTAAAGGAAGCTATTGAACAAGTTGCTGTTTTATTCTGCTTCCCAGTAAAGCTCTGCAGTCAGGTTGTATTTCTTTGGGTGCAGATCAGTTAGGATAGAATTTTGCAATTTGCTGAAGCTCGTTTCTAATTGTGCTGCCCCTGGACGGGGCTGTAGCATCCTCTCCTCCAGCTCTGTGTTCCCGTAAGCTCCCTTGTGTTAGCTCCAGGATCCATTTTTTTTTTTTTTGCAGGGTTGAGTTTTCAGGGCTCGTGCTTGCTGGAGCCAGCCCATGGGAGTTATCAGGTATGAAAGGCCATGGGCAGAAGGGAAGGCAAGAATGCTGTGTCGGCCGCAGCGCAGTCTTATGCTAGTTTAAGATATCCGTAAAACTTTGTAAAAAAAATAAATAAACAATAATCTGGGAATAAAAGGAGGGGGAAAGAGAAATTGTTGATACGTTCCCATGAGAGGGGTTGAGATGTTGCAGTTAGCTTATATCACAAGAGGTGCTTGCTGCAAAACGTTTTTTTGACATAGTTGCTCTGTGTTGCCACTTGCTCTATGGAGGGCTCAGACTGCCTTTGAGAACTGCTTCTGTATATTTTTGATCCCCATATTTTTTCGTTGAACTTCCTTTTCCTTCCAGGCTGATAAGAAGGATTCACAAGGGAACAATACGGTATCAGGATTTGAAATTCTTCTTCAAAAGCAACTTAAAGGGAAGCAGATGCAGAAAGAAATGGCAGAGTTTGTTCGAGAAAGGTAATTAGCACTTTGCTATCAAATTAATTATACCTGGCAATATATAGATTTTTTTGCTGACTTAGTTATTCCTTATGTATGTTAATCACTTAGCTTAAATTATGTAAAAGATGTGCTACCAGTTATAAGAGAACATTTAATATTTGTTTAATATTCATCCACATTCTCCAGTTTTCTCTCTCCAATTTCTTGCTCTGCCAACCTTAATTAGCCTTTTTAGATGGGGGTAACCAAGGAGATTCTAAGCTATAGATCTGAGGGAAAAGCATGGGCATGTGAAAAACAGTAAAAATAACATTTAGAAATGAAGCTTTTTATCTGAAACATAGAGAAGCAATTTGTCGACATGGAACATAGGTGCATTTTCTGGGAAAAGATATAAAAGCTGTCACCTGGGACTTAAACTGGTTGTGGAGGTGAATGCCATGTATAGATGTTTAGAGTGATTCTGGAGTGCTATTCATGGGCCATTACTCTGACATGGTGAGTGTACTGTGCACCAAACAAGCAGTTTATAGATGCTCAGTTGAACCTATTTACAGGGGTGATATGATATGATATTACTCATAAGAAGTGTCACCAGTATTTGAAATCATTTGTCATGTGTCCAAGCTAGTACAAATCATCTTGAGGGTGACTATTAGAACTTCAGAGTAAACCATAGGGAAAAAAATGTATTTACCTGAGAGAGTGGCAGAGCAATTAGCATTTTCACTTCTGGAGGTATCTACAGCAGTTGATAAAGCCACCATCTTCAGCTACTGCCTCACTTTTGGTGCTTGCTTAGTACTTTCTTGCTTGGCTGCTGCAATCACAACTTGGCTATATTGAATTAAATCTATAGTGGTTGGAAAAATGAATAGGCCAGCAAACAGGAACCTACTCTGGAGTTTATGGGGCAGTTTGATCAGGCAGAGCTTATAGGTAGGTGCTTTTTGTTTGTGATGTGTTTTTAAGCCCCCAATCTCTTTTCTAGTAAGATGGATGTGACAGCAGTGGAGAAATAAAAAATATAGCACAGCCAATAAAGACTGATGTAATTGCTGCTCCACATTTACTTCCTTATGCCTTTGAAGTAACAGGATCCAAATGACAGATGCTGGTGTGATTCATGAAAAACTCTGACCAAAGAAACCAGGGAGAAGAAAGGATTGCCTAGTAAAGGAAAAGAAAAATTGAGACATAGTCTTACCTTAGCTATAATATGAGGAGAAAACGAGCAGAATTGCGTGATAGAAATGACCAGGAAAAAGGGGGCGAAAGCTGCTCCAAGAAGAGGATTATGTAATGAAATTTGACAGAAAATGAAAAAGGAGCATTCAAGAGGGAGGAAAAGTTGGCGTGACATGCAAATAGGCTGCTAGAGAGAAAAGAGAGCAATTCTGACACTAGGAAAAGGTATGTCTGTGTTGTTACTAGGGGATTAAATAGGCATGTTATGAAAGAAAAGACAGAAGGAGAGTTCTATGTCTATTGGGAATAGAGAAGGTTTGGAATTGAGGTTGAAGAAGATATAGATGGAGAGTTATAAAAAGATTATTTTTTTTAAATTCCATTTGGAACAATGATTCACAGGTGCTGTGCATGGAAAAGGGTTATGGTGTCAGACTGCAGAGATCACTTAAGGAAGTTGGAGCTCAGGCCTTTATCAGTAACCTTTGCATCTCTAAGAGGGAAGCAATGGTGATTAAATCACCATTATGATGATGATGGTGATTAGATGATGGATTAGACAAGTGGCTCAGGAAATATTACTATCAAGACTTTCAGAATGATTAACTGGTAGGTATCATTCATGTGCAGAAAATATCCCTCCATACATCAGGCTTCTGCAACCAAGGCTCAGAACAGCTAAGAAAAGGCTTTATGTAGCAGCCTGGAAGACTATGAGAGTTTCTGGCTTTTCTTTTTTCACGCACTCTAAGGAAGGATAAAAACTAGGTAAATGAAGATAGAATAATCAGAAAAGTAGAGGAGGGCAGGTACAGTGACATATTTGGCCAATATTTAGATTTTTCTGCTTGTTAATTCTAATTTGACTGTAAAAAAAAATGGAAGCATTTCTACACAAAGATACAGAAGCTGGAAAATAAAATGAGAGAAATCGAAACTCTTGGTACCAGGTCATGCAACTGGACATAAGCAGCAATAGCAGACATATGGTAGATTACTAATCATTTTGGACATACAGTGATTGGCGAGAGAGGTAAAAATAGAATCATAGAATAGAATCATAGAATGCTTAGGGTTGGAAGGGACCTCTAGAGATCATCTAGTCCAACCCCCCTGCATACGCAGGGTCACCTAGAGCACGTGGCACAGGACTGCGTCCAAGCGGGTTTTGAAGATCTCCAGAGAAGGAGACTCCACAACCTCTCTGGGCAGCCTGTTCCAGTGCTCTGTCACCCTCACTGTCAAGAAATTTTTCCTTAAGTTCCTATGGAATTTTTGGTGTTTCAGTTTCCGGCCATTTCCTCTAGTCCTATCAGTGGCCACCACTGAAAAGAGACCATCACCGTCCTCTGCACTCCCTCCCTTGAGGTACTTATAGACACTGATTAGATCCCCTCTCAGCCTTCTCTTCTCCAGGCTGAACAGGCCCAGCTCCCTCAGTCTCTCCTCATAGGGCAGATGTTCCAGGCCCCTGATCATCCTTGTGGCCCTGCGCTGGACTCTCTCCAGCAGCTCCACATCCCTCTTGTACTGTGGAGCCCAGAACTGGACACAATACTCCAGATGCGGCCTCACCAGGGCTGAGTAGAGGGGCAGGATCACCTCCCTCAACTTGCTGGAGGTGCTGAAGATGCTGGAGATGCTGAAGATGCTGGAGATGCTGAAGAAAGATTAGAGGGAAAAGGAAGAAAATAATTGCAGACATAATAACGAAGATCTATTAGAAGTCTCCAAATCTGACTTGAATAAGAGAACAATCATCTTTAAAAGTCTATGGCAAAGATAGTCATGAAATTTCCTTTATACTTGCACACATTTTTTTTCTTTGGATTAGAATGAATGTGCCAACAGAAATGGCAAGGCCTAGGCATTCTCAGACATGATATTTCTTTATCAAACAAGGAACAAGAGGCAATGCTAATTTAAAATTAATTTTTTTCAGTAGATGCATTTAGAGAAGTTGCTTGCAAATAGTAATATTAAACTGAGCAATTAAGTGTTCATTCAATTCTTGTTGAATTACAAGGTAGGCAAAGATAGGATATAATTAAGGCTTTGAATTTTAATGAGACAGACTTCAAGAAATGCAGGAAAATAATTAGGAAGTTGGGTAAACTGAAAGTTCAAGGATGTGGGTGTAAAGGATAGAAGGAATTACTTAAGTCAAAAGTGAAAATATGGTCCAGCATTTGCATTCCAAGTAAACATTCAAAACCCCACAGACCTCCCCAAATAGAATGAGTCTATCAGGATATTAGGAGCAAATATTTTGGTTTTGTTTGTTTGCTTTTCTCCAGAAAAGAGCGCTCTCTTGGACTTTTGGCCATTTGTATGTTTTAGCTGAGTTGAGCTGTGCTTAGAAAACTGAAAATATATAGCAGAAGATTATTTAGCCACCTGAAATGAAAACATATGACACAGAATACTGTATTGAAGCTGATGAAGATCTGTCTAGCCTAGTGACTTTGTATTTTTGACCACTGCAAATTTAATAGCAATGGCTTCTGCAGTGCAGTTACTAACTAACTATAGAAAAAAAAATACTTCTTTTGCAGTCTGATAATTTCATTGTTGCTTCCTGATCTGGAGGAACAGTAAAAATTTTCATAGTCACACAACTGACAGGGCTGTAGATGTCTGTCAGATCTCCTCTGCCACCTCTTCTCCATGTTCCCCATGTTGTCTTAATCTATTTAGCTTCTTCTTGCATGACAGTCACATTGGATTATCCTTGCATCCCTTTTCTGTATCTCTCTAGTTTTGCTAAAGCCATCATAGGATAGCGTGACTGGAAAGAATGATTTAGGTATGGGCACGCTATGTACTCTGTCTAAAAAAGTGTAAGAAAGCAGGGAATAAACATCTGAAAAGCAATTAGAACTAATAAAGTTAAAGGATTTAAAGTGTCACAAAATCTAGTGGATGATATTGATCAAAAGACACTTAAAAATACTTCCTTACACCTTGACAAGGTATCCTGCAGTCTTAGTCATGCCAAATGACAATTTCTGCCCTGAGATTTCAGTGCTGCACTTAGTTGGCCACACAGTCAGATTTTAAGTTTTCTTACAAATCATTTGCTGTTTGTCCTTGGAAGAAAAAATGAATAATTTACAGATTAAGTAATTCAGGTGCTTATTGAGTGTCTTGTTCACATGTTCAAGACTAAATAATTGCCAGGCTTGAGGTTCAGAGGGTATTTTCCCCTGCGTCAGATTGATGGGACTTGTGAACTCTTTTGCTTCTTCTGTTTTGCCTATGCTCCTGTTTCTAAGCTGCTCTGGCAGTATTACCTCGAAACCCCCTCCTTTTGTAGGGAGCTAGGTATAGGCGAAGCCCTTGATCTATCTTGCTGTTTTTCTGACACGTTATAATTGTAGTTTGGTCTTGTTACAGCAGGCATGGGAAGCAGCATTTGCAGTGTGGGAGTGAGGAGCAGAGGTAAACTGCTGACTGGAAACGTGGGCAGTTGGAGACCAGGCCCCAGGGATCACCCAGCAGGTTGGCTGGAGAACAGAGAAAGTCATTCTTAGAGAGGGGAACCATATAATGGGAAATTAGTCAAAATCAGCAGGATATTTTCTTCTGTGAGATGCTTTAAATGGATGAGTTTGTGTGAAAAGCACTGCAAGATAGTATGTGGATACTAGAAAACAGGTAGTGTTGTTTGAAACCTGGTTAGGCACAGTGCTCCCTCTACCAGTCCTGGGACTGTACCAATGAGGGAGGGAATTTGGAGAAGGGTGCTGGCCGTCAGCTCCTTGGTGACAGCCAGAGACTAGAAATTGGAGCCTTTGAGTAACAGAGAGAATTTCTGAGTCGAGTTGCTGTAGATTTGGTATTGGGCTGTTTTTGTTCTCATGGGAGGGGGAGCTGAGGCCATGGGCCTCAACCAGGTGCATCTCATATATTGGCATCCTGTTCAGCTAGTCTATGCTTTCAGCAGTCCAGAGTACCAGTCTTAGATGTTTGGAGGGAACCCATTAGCCCTGAATATGACAAACTTAGCAGCATTTGTCTAAACACCTACTGCAAACCGGTGTGTTGAAAATTTCCCACCTTCTGTCTCCTCGGTAGAGGAAATAGGTTTGAAAACAGCCTCCTCTTCAGGATCAGGAGATCACAGTTCTCTTTCCAAGATGTTATACTGAGCAAGCTCATTGGAAAATGTACAGGTAGTCATTTGTCCTCCAGAGGAACTATCATGTACACCTTGCAAATGTTTGACTGGGAAAAGAAAGCAGGGCGGGGAGGTAATTTAGATTTTAGGGATGATGCATGTTATCTCTGAACCTTTTCTTTCCCCTGCTCTGCAGTAAAACCTACTCTTGTTACCTTGCTCAACAGCTACTCTCATTCTTCTCCCTGAAGCTATTCCTGTAGTACCAACAGCTCTTCTCTTGTACCACCAGCTTCCTTCTTTCTCTAATCCCCTCCAAAAGCAGCTCAGTTTCTTTTACTGACATAGTGCTCCTGAATGAATGGAGAGAAAAAAGCCAGGGTCTTGCTGCTACTACAGGTAGAACAGGTGAAGAGCAGAGACTGGAATCCTACACGTCTGTGCCAACTCTGCAATCTGTAACAGGGAGCAGGAACCTTCAGTGTCCCTAAGAAAGGTGCAGACCAGCACTCCAGATACAAGGAACAAGAGGAAGCTATTTATGGATTGGGTGTTTGTTATCAATTTTTCACTGTATCTTTCTTGCTGTGGGAGACCAGGCTCCAGTGGTTGATGGTAGTTCCATTAACAATGATGTGGTATTGCTTACTTCAGTCGAATTTTTTTCTGTGTTACTGCATTCCTCCATCTTTGCTTCAGGGACGTGTGTGACCCCTCACATTTGGCAGCAAACTGAAACACAAGGTTCTCAAGTGAAAGGAGGTTTATAGATAAACCATATTGTACACTGGATAGAGTTTATCCTCATTCTTTGTGCTCCTAAACTGACTTTTTCTTCTAATTTTATTGCACATGCTCTGCTGCATATATTCGTGCTCTTGCCACTGCATTGTTATTATGAGAAAGTAAGAAATGGATCCTAAAATGACTGCCAAGCACTGAAGACTGAGAGGAAGATTCCTATGGCCAGATCCCTTAAGATGCAGACATTTTCTTTAAATTATATGCTTGAGGTGATTCTGCCTTAATGTTTACTCACTAATCTTTTTATTTTCTCTTTGTACGTGTGTCTGCATAGAATAAAGATTGAGGAAGAGTATGCTAAGAACCTGTCCAAACTTTCTCAAAACTCCTTGGCTGCTCAAGAAGAAGGGTAAGTTTGTCTCTGTGCCTATTGTAGAAAACAAGAATTTCAACACAAAAGACATTCCCTCCTACACAGGTACTTGTATTTTTCCTCAGATCTCCAATTCAGAACTACTGTGAATATGGAAGAATACTCAAAACATATATAGTGCTGGAAGTAGATCCATAAGGCTAGGACAGTAGAATTGAAGTAGCATATGCAAAAGGATGAAGCAACAGTCTCTTCTCATCTTGGGTCTGGGCCTCCAAGAAAAGCATCAGGGTGTCCCTATTTGTACCATATTCACTGCATAAAAGGAAAGGAAGAAAGAGGCCTTGTTGAGGAATGCTGTGGATGTTCTTCTTCCAAGCAGTTGTTCATCTCTGGCTCTTCTGTTTCTTTCACTTACAGAGGCTGTGGAACATATCAAAGTAGAAACGCTTTGTAAACTATCAAGATAATAGGCAAAGAGCTTTAAATTGGATTGTAATTCTTCAGCAGTAATTTAATGAAATACACCACTGCAGAAGAACTGCAAGTAGTTGTAGCTGTTCTGATGTAAACCCTTTAAGCAATGAAAGCCAAGGTTTGAAATGACTGTCTTCACCCTAATTCACACACAATGTGTTTCTATTGGGGACTCTGCAATTTAGATGTTTCCTCTGCTTCCACTAATGAAGGATGGAAATTGCAAGAGGACAACCAGACTGTTGCTTGTGTTGTTCTCTAGACATCATCTTTTACTAGGGTTTCTGTTGTTCTTTCCCCATTAGGTATAGGCATCAACCTGCTCCTAACAAAACCAGAAGTCGCCTTCTTCTGTGTCCTCCTCTCACTTTCTCCAACTCCTAATAGAAAAAGGAGAGAAAACCTGAAAAACCAGGCAGGAAGGAAACTGTGGAACAGTAGCGGAAAGAGGGAGGGAGTAAGGATTGAAGCATTAAAAATGTTAAAAATAGGGGACAGAAGGGAACACTTAGCAAAGTACCCCAGCAGTGCTCAGAAATTGTCTTTAGATTTTCAAGGAGCCAGAAACACTTCACAGTGCTGCTCAATGCAGAGACGTGGAAAGATGAAGTCATGTAAAGAGGTCCTGGAATTTCTTTTCCACTTGATACTGTAGTGGCCAATGTGGCTAGGACAAGGAAAAGGCAAATGCCCTGTGAATTGCTGAGGACCAGGAGGAGGAAAGTTTCCACTTTTTTAAAAACTGAGAGAGGAAGGTCAGTCAGCAAGGCTATTTGAAGTCAGAATTGGGACTAGAGCCTGGCACACTCAAAGTATCCATATGCCAGTGTCTTCTGCTCATTCCTGAGAAGGTGTGAGGGTGGTCCCTGACCTGCACTTTGAACATTCCAGTTGCCACTGCTGTTATTCCTCCGTGGAGGATTTTCCAGCTTTGCTGCATGGTAGGCTTGGAATTGACTCAAGTATGAGATGTTCCTGAAGAGTCCTTTGGACTCTTCTGATCATAAGAGGACCCAACAGGATGTATGTGAGTGGGATGTGAGGGAAGGAGATGGAGGTAATTTACGATGCTGGGATGGTTCTAGTCATGTTGCTGTGGTTATGTTGTTGCATGTGTATGTAAGATGATATAATCTATGATCATTTAAGTTGTTGCAGTTGAATAAAATATGTATAAGATGCATAGGAGATTGATTTGTACTGAAAAGGTCAACTACGATCATGCAACTAAAATAACTAGTTCTAGTGAGAAATGGGCAGTGAGAGGGGACCTCAGAGTGGGCAGGTGATGGGCAATGTTTTGGGCTAGTAGGAATAAGCAGTTGTGACTTTGAAAAGTGTGGGGAGAGAGGAGTCAGGAAATTATAGATCCAGGTTATATAATCTCCTGGATAAGTGGTGGAAAAACCATCAAACATTCTAGAAGGATTTAGCAGAAAACAAGGTGATGACTAATTATTGTGGATGTACACGGAACAAATTATGTCAATGGAATAACGGTCTATGTGGAAGAAGGAGTCGGCATCATAACTCTTAATTTAGTGTAGCTTTTGACAATGAGAGATTCTTGTAGACAGGCAAGAGAAATGTGGCCTAAATAAAAACTGAGGGCAAAACTGTTTGAGTAAGCCTACTGTTTACCAACAGAAAGTAGCTGTGGAGTGAAATTCCATAAGGTTTATCCTTAGAGAAATGAACTGAAAAAAATGAAGATGCCTCTCAGGCATCACAGGTCGGGAAAGATAGTTATGTAACAGTTTGTGGGAGAAAGATCTGGTTGTAGTGAATCACAAGCTTATTCATCAGCAACTTTACACTAGCATCTTAAAAAAGCAATTATACTGAGATATGTAAAAGGAGTCTCTCTTATGATTTATTCCTTTTTGGTTTAACAACTGGAAGGCTTCATCTGGAAGACTGTGTAGTTTTCGTTATGACATTTAAGAAGAATCCAGGCTATTGGAGAGTCTGGAGGAATGTACCTAAAGGGATCAGAGTCTGCGAAACAACATCTCTGTAGGAAAGAGAAGGTGGAAAGAACACTTGATAATTTCAAATGCTAACAGGCTTCTACAGAAGAAATAAACTAAACTGTTCACCTAAAGTAAGGTGTGAAGTATGAATGACAATGGAAAAAAATGCATAGGTTAAAATTTATTTTAAGTATTAGGAAAAAAAAAAAACTTTTTAACTATGAGGATAAAATGCTGAAATACAGTGCTTAAGGAGATTTTAGAATCTCTATAACTGGAGGTCTTGAAGAACAGTATGGTCAAAGGTCGTTACATGTGATATAAATACAATTCTGTCTTAATTTAGAGAGATGAATTATCTGGTATTTGCTATTTCTTTTCTGTGATTCTGCTGTGCATGATATGGTATTAAACATTGGTACGTGACATGATGAACTGTCTTACAAGTTTTACTGAGATGATGCTTAGAACACAGGATATTGATCATTGTTGCATTGGTGTTTTAGAACACTGGGAGAGGCTTGGGGACAACTAAAGAAGAGTCTAGCTGATGAAGCAGAGGTTCATCTCAAATTTTCCTCAAAGGTAAATTAATTCTCCCTTTTTCAAAGATTTTTGTCCTGCAGTTGCTGAGAGTCACTCCTTCGGTGGTTATTAATGGGCAAAATACACACGCATATAGTATGTATTTTGAAGAATGAAGAAGTTGGTGAATGAACCTCTGAATTTGGTGAATGAAACTGTTTTTTCCTGCCAAAAACATAATTTATTTAATCTACCTGATAAGTAGGTTAGAATAGATCTAGCCCTGCGTTTGTTTCATAATAAGAAGGAATCTGACTCTAGCTATTACTTACCTACAGGTCTGAATTCTAACACTTTCAAATAAGCGGTAGCTTGTAGAGATTACTTCAGTAGAGCAATTAAAAATAAAAAATCCTGGCTTCTTGAAAAGAATCTAGCAAATCTGTCTGAAAGGATTACAACTCAGGGCTCTTACTTGTTAGCATTTTTAAGCTTTCTGAAAAGTGCAGTGGGAACTTACTTGGAGTTATTTTTGGATCTTCTGTCAAGTGATGCCCAAGGAGATTTCATCTAAAAATTATTATATTTATCTGTTCTTTTACAGCACATGTGACATAATCTTGCATCCTGTTACATTATGTTAACCTCTGTGGGTGATCATGTTCAATATAATTCTGGATATCTAAGCACAACAGTTATGTTCTGGAGGAAAATTATAGCTCTGTACTGTTTATGAGTGATTATGCACAGGTTACTAAGGCAGCTAGCAGTTGTCTTGGTAACCCACTGTTCTTTTTCAAACTTCTACTACTTTAGAGTTTAATTAGTGAAATACTTTTTGCTCCCTGTTGGCTTCACAATTTGATTTCCAAGAGGAAAAAATGCACTGTGGAGTGCGGAGCATGCAGGTAGTCAAAAGAACCCATATATCTTTCATTATTCTACTTCTCCATAAACCCTCCACAGGAACTCCTGTCTCATCCTCTGACCTTCCTCCACATTGCTGCTTTATTTGTTTAGGACGATAAGCAGCTGCTAGTTCCAGCTTTATTTTATTAACAGGACACTTTACATTTATTGTTATTGCTATTATTCTCAGAAAAGCCATTCATAAAGATAATAAATGAAGTTTTTATTGATAGTCAAATGAAACCAGGCAGTGTTATACACAAAGCAAGCAGCACAGTGCAGAATATACCAGGAATATTCAAAAGTAAACACTACTGTGAAGATACTGAGCAACTTTGATGGCACTCCCTCAGCTCTGTTAAATGGAGAATTATGGAGAGTGACAGCACTCTCGGGGCATTTCAAAAATGAGATGTTGCTATACTACTGATGCCTGTGAGGACTGGAATGATAGTTGTAGACAATATATGTGCACACAAAGAATCCTTCAAGAAGGCCATCATTGTATTGAATCCTTTTTCCATCCATGTAATATCCATTGCTTAATTGCAGTAGAGAGATTCTGTTCTTGAAGATTTGCACAGATTATAGTAGTAGAAGTCATAGTGAGATGGATTGGGCTGAATGTTACCAGACATTCCATAAATGCTGATAGAGCAAAGAAGGTAAGTACTTGTGTGATCAGAAGCAGTTTTGAAGCTGGTTTCTGATAACTCAGCTGCATAGGTTCTCTGGTTTATTAATCTATGCCTCTGTATTTCTGCCTAAGCCTCTCCTATCCTGTTACAGACATGCACAGAGAAATTTGTCTTGAATAACTCTAGGGACAGAGATTTCATAACTTCTCCATTCAACTTGTTCCAATACTCCACTGCCATCATTATGCTATTTTTTAATGATATCATCCTGAATCTTGCAACACTCAGTTTGTGGCCATTGTCTAATGTCACACTGTCTGTCCATAAGAATCAGCAGCTGTATTTGCTGTCATATTATGTGATCTTGATTGTTAGCTGTTAACTGTTAGCATTTCTTCCTTTTTGTTTTCTTGATCAGCTTCAGAGCGAGGTGGAGAAACCCCTGCTCAACTTTAGAGAGAACTTTAAGAAAGACATGAAAAAGTGTGACCATCATATTGCAGACTTACGGAAGCATCTGGCCAGCCGCTATGCAGCAGTTGAAAAGGTGGGAACAGAGAACAAAATGGAGATTTTAATAGGGTATTGCCTGGGACAAGAAAGCAACTGTCTCTTGGAAAGTTTCTGTTCTACCACACACACAAAAAAAGGCACAAAGGATTCTTTTGAGGGTTTTCTGTTAAAATGTATGCATTGCTAGCTCAAAACGTGGTGTTCTGCTTAGCTTAGTTTTGGGAAACTGAAGGCTACAGCCAATGCTAAGATGTTATTACTGAAGTGCTTTTCCATTGCATTGCCCCCTCCTACTTCAGGTTAAAGAATTTTGAATACATGTGATTAAAATATTCCTCACTCATGTGAGCCTAGAAGTCACATGCATTGCTGTCAAAAATTACTGCATTAGAACAGCAATGGGTCAGAACAAAGTTTCATCTGTCTCAGTATCCTGTCTCTTACAGTGGCCAAAAGCAGGTAGCCAAAGAAGGCAGCTCAAACATGTAATGAGAATTAGGAAAACACTGTTCCAGGCTCCAGCTTTCTGTGCCTCATAGCAAATCTTATTATTTCAAAACCCAAATCATAGCAGCACCCTAGAATCTGATACTGTTTCAATATAAACATCCATCTGAGGTCATGCTTTATGGAGTGTTATGTCTACAAAAGATGCTGTCTTATCAGTAACTGGCAGGAAACTGGATACCTCTGCCTCCATCAGTTATGCCAAATTATTTGTTTGTTTGCTGTTGTATCCTCAGTATTCTCTTGAGAATGAACTGCAAATGAAAACAATTTAGCCAACAACCCCTGTTGGGACTTTCATTAAAGATTGAATATTCATAAGAAAATTCTCCCAGAGACAGAGTTTGTAGTAGGATACACAAAGTAATTATACTATATATGTGCAGGGAAGGCATTTTTCTCCAACCTAATAAGTTCTTGACAGTCATATCTGCAAGAAATATTGGCATATTGAAAAAAATGATTCGAAAGAAATAGCCTCATCTGCAGTTATGATGGATGACGAATACAACTTCTCACCAAATTCTTTTACTGCAGCTCCCTCTTGTGACCTGCCAGGCTAAGTCCACATCCTTTAAATAGCAAATTGAAAAGCATAAGGTAATTGCCTGCAGAGCACTGTAACTCACAAACCAATTTGACTGTGAAAAACAGCATTGTAACTCAAAAACTGGTCTGAATGTAGAAAACTGCAAAGTGCTAAGAAAATATCAGTATCCAAATTAGCTTTAAATACTCTGAGGGAAGAAAAATGTGACCTATTTGATAACAAATTGAACGGTCTACGCAAAACAAGTGATTTTGAGTTTATGTATTTAGACAATGACAACTGGCATATGTGGTAATTAGGATTATTTGTTCAGACACTTCACTCATTTTCCTGTATAATTTTAATAATTATACAGAGAAATCTGTATTTAAAAACCTGAAGAAGTTTAAGGTAATGCAGTTTAAAGTTAAATGTAAGGCAGGCCTTAAGTTCCTGGTTTGTAAAATATGAATTATCATTGGCTAAATCAGTATTTCATAAATAAGCCTAAAACTTCATGGTTCTGTATAAATTTATACTGAAATTCAGGAGAGAAATTCTATAAGACATTTGAAATTCTTTCAAGAGTTTAGATGCAAAGAAAAGCAGCAGGTGAAAGATTTGGTGGTATCTGTCATGTATTTGGAAGAAATTTCAGATCTCTTATTTGTTATGGGAAAAGCAGGAATGAAACATGAAAATGTGATGTTGCATGTTATACTCTGCCTTTGTAAGGGTAGATAGTTAGAGACCTGGGAAGGGTATAGATGCTTTCCTATTTTTTCAGCAAAAAATATTTTTATGGTGTGGTGGGTCACTTCTTGAATACCACACAGTTTCCCAGGAACATGAATCATCACATTCCAATTTACGAGTCAGTTTTATGTAGAATCTCTGACTTCTTACTGAGAAATGTTAGTATGGAAGAATCACAGACAGCAGAAAACAATTGGGCACACTTTTCCTGTAAAACATCTGACGATCTTTTAATTACTCCAAGGCTCGGAAAGCCTTGACAGAGAGACAGAAGGATCTGGAAATGAAAACTCAGCAACTGGAGGTGAAACTCAGCAACAAGACAGAAGAGGAAATTAAAAAGGCCAGACGGAAGTCTACCCAGGCAGGTGAGTACATGCATGGCCAGCAGGATGTAAATATAGTACCAATAAGCCAGCAAGGAAGATGTGAAAGGAATGAGATGGGAGGTAATTATGTAATTAGCCGTCTATTCTCTTGTTGCAGGGAGAGAGATTGTGTAACTGAAAAGTGTTTTTTGTTGTTGGTTTTTCGTTTTTTTTAAGATTGCAGCTGAAGCAAGCAAGAGACTTTCAGATCCATCTGCTTTTTTGGCACTTTATTGGCAATGTTAAGCTTGATTCTTCCTCAGTTAATGCATAAAGCTCTTTCCCTCTCATACTTTTTTCACCCAATCACTTGATCTTTTATCAAACATCAAGTACGTTCATTTTGTTTGAGTTGTTTTTGTTGCACCTATTAAATATCATGTAACAGAACTGCATTCAGCTCCACATGGACTGAACTTCAAAAATTCTGGATCTGCATATGAAAAAATGAGCTGCAACTTCCTTCTAAGCTCCATAATACGTGGCTATAATACGTGGCTGCTAAGGTGTTGCTGTCTTGAACTTTTTAGGAGATGACCTGATGCGCTGTGTGGATCTTTATAACCAAGCCCAGTCCAAGTGGTTTGAGGAAATGGTGACCACCACTCTGGTATGTAACTCTGTCTAGCATCTTACATTTAAAACATTGGGAAGTTGTAATAGCTTATAACTCATAGCTAGTGACAGAGCAAAGCGGTGGGAAAAATTAGATGATAAATCTTCTACTCTGTTTCATGTTTTCAGTTCCAAGGAAAAGTCATGTCATGAGGAAAGAGGAAAAAAATGTTCTCTTTGCAGAATACATTAAACTTGGCAGTTGCTTAGAACTACTCAGGAGCCAGGATGCTGGAATTAACCTCAGGGAGAATGAACTAATGAGCAGGGAAGACAAGGAAAGAGACATGATCAATCACTTTATCCAGTTATATATATTTTTTTTATCCCATAATTTTATTATTTCTTCCTAGTATTACTAACTCACAAGGGGCATGATTTAATTGCCATTTTTTCTGTTTCTCTGAAGATAACACAGTTCCCAGTTCACAGTTCTTATTTCTCCAAATGAGAAACAGGGTAGAACAGCACTGAGCATTTGGAAGTGTGTGTGTGTAATATTTAAGCCCTCAATTAAATAAAGGCAGATGGATAAGAAAATCCAGCGGATAAACCTCTTCTGAAAAGCAGAACGAGAGAGAGAAAGTTTGGTATCCCTAGGTGTAAGGGATGTGATTCTCCTCTCACCTGCAGTGGTATTTTCTCACTGACACAAATGACAGAGACTATAAGTGCCAGTGATTTCTAGCTGGAATGAGAGCACATATGAGCAGGTATAAGTTAGCTGTACCAGGAGGAGACTTGTCCCATTGTCTCATCTGGTGAACACTTAAAGCTGCTCCTAAGGTGTCTGATGAGACTCGTGTAGCAGGTCTGAGCTGTGTACCACAACACTGTTTCCTCCTTCCCCATGAAATCCCTGTCTGAAACTAGCAACAAAGCGTACAAGGCTTCCATCAGGAAATGGTTCCCTTTCCCTTGCAGTGCACCTTAAGGCAGTAGCTGTTGTCTCTCCGTTGGCAGTCTCACTTTTAGCAAGGTTTAAATATTCTTTCCTGTCCTTTGGCTCCAGTTGAAATGATTTCTTTTGTTTGCTGCCATCTCTTCATCAGAGATGTGTAACTGCCGGGTTCAACTCTAAAGCGTGACCCTGAGGCAGCAGCACGCTAACTGGGAAACTTTTCTTTGTCAGCCTTCCTCTAGGCCTTCAAGCTCAGTTTGCAGGAAAAATGTGGATTTGTTTTTCCCCCCTTTTCAGGAGCTTGAGAGACTAGAAGTAGAAAGGGTGGAGATGATTCGGCAGCATCTTTGCCAGTACACACAGCTGCGGCATGAGACAGACATGTTCAACCAAAGTGTAAGTCTGCTTTCTACTCATTCCTTTTGGAGCTTACTGCTCCTCATCTGAGCAGAACGGTGCACATTCTCATCTGACTGGCTTTGTGATAAAGGGGAAGATGATAAACACACAGTTTTACTGATGGGGGGAAGAAGTATAATCTATGAAAAAAAAGGCTATTTTTCAAATATTCAGATACAGGGGATGTTTGCTGAACTATAGTATATGATTGGACTTGATGTAAGGTATATATTGAAATACAGGAGTCAAAGGCTGACTGGCCAATGCTTGATATAAGAACCCTGGCTCTGCTTTATGTTAGAAGCCTGCCTTTTTTTTGCTCACCTCTGTTAGGCTTCCCATTGAGACCTGAGTTTTGTCAACCCATTCTTGGGTACATGCGGTCCTCACTCATCTGCAAATATGTTGTAGGCGTCCCCAGCCTGTTGCTGCTTAGGACTGTAGAATAATGACCGTTTCTAGCTGAAACATGTGTTTGACATTTTGATTCTTTTTATGTACCTTTTAGACAGTAGAGCTTGTGGATCAGTTGCTTCGGAAAGTGGATCCTGCCAAAGACAGAGAACTGTGGGTAAAAGAACACAAAACTGGAGATATCCGACCTGTGGACATGGAAATATAGACTGATCTATAGTTATATGTGATGGGTCCACTGAATTAACCAGGCTAATTCTTTTATTTTTTAAAAAAAGAGTCAGAAGAGCACAGAGAGACGGTTTTTCCACTACCAGACACCTTGTAATTTATGCCTGCGCAGGCTATCTCTGTTACATTTAGTCATTAAAATGGTCCTCATTGTGCTAAGCCTTAAGCACCAAACATTCCAGGGTTAAGAAACCAGATGTGTACTTCCCACCAGAGGTTCCCAATTGCACGCAGCTTCCAGAAGAAATCTGCTTTCTGGTACAGAGAGCTGTATTCTTCAAAGACTTTGTGCTACAACCCTTGCATGACTCTTTTTATATAGTTATGTTAGAACAACCATGCAGTGAGCCTCTGGCTCTCAAGTAGATAACTATTTGAACATGATGCAGGAAGCAAGGAAGTCATGAATCCCAGGTCTGTCACTGACTGCTTACATGGCCATAGGCACCTCAATTAACTTTTCTGGCTTCTCATCTATAATAAAAACACTTCTCACGTTAGTGTTGTGAGGATGCATTTATTTTTTATAATGCAGTTTCCCATCATGGCAATGAAAGGATGACCCTTTTCCAAAAGAGGAAGTAAGGCAAAAGGCAACAGAGAAGACTCATGTCCTTCCAGTTTTGTACTCCCTCTCAGGGATGCATAAGCCCATTAGTATCATAATTTTTGTTCTAGGCCAATAGTTATTAAGGTTGAAAGTGTTATCACTGTTATTTATGAGAAGGACTTGGTTGTGCTATACCTACCTCATTAGCTGTCTGAGTGCCCTCAATGGCAGGAAGAGGTTATTTACCAAGAAATAAATAAGATGTTCAAAACTTTTCCTGCTTATGCGGGATGTTTTCCCATATTATCATTCCTTAAAGACAGTTTTCTTATATTTTGTTTAAATATAAAGTTTAAATTGGCCTTTGTTGGTTCCTTCAGGTGAATAATCACAGCCTTTAGATGCCCTTAATTGAAAAGTCACTGCCGAGTTCTTGTCTAGCTTGATTGTGAGTTTTAATCTTTTTATAGCTTGATTTTCAAACGTGCCATGTATCCATGATTCTAGATTGCTTCAAATGCAGATACAGGTGCCTTCTGCACAATCAGATTTTTAGCCTCAGAGTTTTCCTTGTTGCCCTTACTGTGAACTGCCAAATATTCACCTCTACTCTTGGCACATAACGTTGTGTAGTTTGGAGACTCATTTTGCAAAGCCATTTGTTTTCTTCTCCCGCTGTTATTTGTTATTTATTGTTGGGTGTTGCTGTTTGATACATTCTCAGCATTTCAGATGGTGGCAAGATTCTCAAGATTCTTGCTTTATATTCAGCTTGATTCTCACCACTGTGGCCTTTACTCAGTGTTTACTGTTTTGTCTACAGTTTGCCAAACTGTATTATCTGATTTGATCCACAATCATGCTGCACTTCATCTCATTATTAATATATATATTTTTTTCCCCTTGGCACTGAATTGCTGCTTTCTTTTATCCTACTCCTATGTTTTTATTAACAAATCTCAAAATGCTGTGACCAGGTGGTTCAGCATTAATATTCCCTTTTACAAACTGAGACACAGAGAAGCATTATCTGAAACATATTCTAAATATTGCTGCAGTGATTATTTTTCTGACTTGTTATTTCAAACCAAATTTCATTGCATTATCATTTTGTTCCCTCTTATGCAACCATTTCCTTGCCAATATAGATTCAGAGAAAAAAGTCCCTAGAAATCTCTGATGTTCCAGTCCCTTCCTGCAAACATCTCCTTAGCTCCCTGCTCTGCTGTGGTTCTGCAAAACTGCAGCTCCAGTATCACAGTCACTGCATGTTCAAGACTCTGTCAATGTGCTCTGGTGTTCTTCATTTTTTGACTTGACACCTACAAAATTGCCCTTCAGTTATATAATTTTATTCTCTGTGTGGGAAGCGTCCAGCACACTAGAACCAGAAACTCTCCTAAGCACCTTCAAATACCTTTGCAATATAAATAAAATATTTGTCTAAGCACTGCTGAGTCTTTGAGCTCTTTTAAACTAAAAAATTTCCTGGACTCCTCTTCTGCTTTTCAAACCAGGAAATTTTGTCCTGATTTGACCTTTTCAGTCTTATTATTCCAACAGTCTCTGTTCTTAATACTACAAATAATGTTTTGGCATACTGGTGCATATTTTTGCTATCTCAGCCATGCACTTTGGAGGACAGGCACTCTTTCCACAGCCCCACTCCAGCCAAAAACAAAAACACCCCCCAAAATACTCCTACACCCAAAAGCTAACAGAGAGTTAAAATCTCACCCAATCCCTGTATTCTCGGATGTGTTGTGGTTCAGATGAACAATTTTGAGAACACCTCACAATATTTTTTAACTCTTGATTGCAAAACCAAACCAGTTGTGCACTTTATATAGTATTCTGCTTAGAAGATATCTGAAATACTCTGTCATCAATTATGTTTCTCTCTTTTTCATAGATATTTGTTATTTTATCTATTTTGAACTGGAAATATTGTCTATTAGCACAGATACCTCTCAGGGCTGTTTTATGCTGCTCTCTAATTTGTAGTTTCTGGTGGTTTTTGCTCCAAATACTACTAGTCTTTGGTCCATTTGAAATGTTATAGGAAGGTGAGCTTGCATACAGACATAATTCTCTTGACAGAAGCTGTGTCTTTTTTTCATATCCATTATCTAAAGAGATCATTTATACCTAACTTTTGCTTACTGATGGTTAATCTTCACCAGACAGAGCAAACTCTCACATAGAACTTCTACAACAGGTGGAATTACAGGACTTTTAATATGTAATTGGTGAGAACGTTGGAAGTTTTGTTGTTCATATTAGCTAGTTTTAAGCTTATTTCTGTTAAATGGAAACCCCTTGCGATATCACACTACAGTTGCTTGGAATCATTGTTAGTCTGTTCCCTTTTTTAATGAATCCTCTAGTGGACTGTGAACATTATGATGTCTTACAAGCAAGGGAAGGCTCAAGACCCTATGCTTCTGAATGGACAACTTTAAAGTAGGTAGTGGCATCTTTGAAGTGGAGCATAGATCCTTTATCCTCTTTTTATTCATTCATAAGAAAGCAATGCTAAGAATTCCTCATCCATTTATTACCCATTGAGTTGCAAAAATACAGTTATTCCCAACCCTTCCTCATATATTAACTCATCATGAATAGCTTCTCCATACCAAGATCAAGCTTCATGTTCAGTTACAATATCTAACATTTACAAAGCATCATGATGTTTTAATGTAAATGGGTGACAGGAATTACAAAATAGAAGACTGAGTGTGTATTGAGCTCAGGGATCACCTTTTCTTGTACATGTTCCACACACCTGATGGTAGTTTTTGGTATTTTAGACATCTAGTTATATCAATCTTTCTTCGTTGTTTGACACACTTACCCTAAATCTTGGTATGGCTATATGATCACAGACCAGAAGGCAAGCTTTTGATTAATGTCATTTATTTTCACATAAAGAAGTACAATAGTGGAAATTTGCCTTTGATTCTCATCTAATAGTTCTGCTTGTTTTGGTCTTTGTTGAAACATCTATGATTCAGAAGGCCACCTTTGTTGTAGAGCTCAGTCTGTCTACAAAATACTGTGGCAACGTGTCTTATCCTGTCAAGCCTCATTCTCCAGTGATCTCTGATTCAACCAGAACTTTCTACTATTACATAAGCTAGAAGGTTTCATGAATTCTGGCTGCTTTGACTCATTTTGGTATCCAGACTTAGGTGCCAGAAGAGGTGAGGTATTAAGCAACTGTAACCTCACCTACCTTATACAAAATGAGAACATGCTATTCATCCTCCATAGCAGTCTGCCTGCTATCTTCGAGGCCATCTTCTGGCACAGTTTACTTAATGGAAAGTCCTCCTTCTTTGAAGTCTTTTTCCAAGGTTTTCTTTCAACTTTTTTTTGTAAGAAAATTAATTCTGGATCCAATGATGTTGGCTGTTTCCCAGATGAATTCCCAAGTGAACTGAAAATGATGAGTATTTTACCACAGGGACCAAATGTATTCTTCTTCCATAACTAGAAGGATTCCAGTTTCCTTCATAGAAGACCTTCCAAAAAGGCCTAATTCCCAACCTGTTCCACGTTCACTTACTTCCTTGACCCACATTTGTTTGTCACTTCTTCATCTAGATCTTCTTTTGAAGATCTTCAAGCATTCTGTTCTAGGAATGCTATTGCATTATTTGATACTGAGATATTTTAAGATTCAAGACTTTTAAAAATGGAGAAAAAAATGTGTGAAAAGGTGAAACAGCAATGAAAAGATCTATGAAACTCCTTGTTCTGTTTCTGGGATACTTTTCCCTTTCTGCAGCCCTGCTTGAGCCACAGAGGGGTAGATGTATTCCTACCTGCTGCACAGTTACAGTAAACACTGAAGTTGTTATTTTGTGCAGAAAAGGCAGCATTCTGGCGTGTTCTCTGTCTCTCTTGTACTTTATTCCTGCGTGCAATTTCATTCTGCAGAATTACCTCCCTTTCACTTTACCTCACAGCCATACCGTGTAATGCCAGTTTGGTTTGTGTACCTGTGCTTTGTCAGTGCGCTGTATTAAAATCATCCATTTTTTCTGGCCTTTTTTTTCTTTACTTTTTTTTTCCCCCCCCCTTAGCAGGAATTTTCTGTAAAACGTTCACAGGAAGCTGGCAAATGCTCATTAGGAGTAGTTATTGCTCAGTCTTTCTCAGAGGATCTTTAAACTCATCCCTGTTATGTAAGACATTAAGTAGTTGCTGCAAGTTAGGATCTTGAAGTAGGAACTGACACTGTTCTTTTGACCGGCTCTCTAAAAGGGCTCAGTATTCAGGTTTCTAGGAAGTCAACAGGGAATGTGTTGGTGATAAGACACTTTGAAAATCAGGCTACATGATTTTTTTTTCCTTTAGGCTTCAAGTAAATGTTAAACTTTAAGAAACAGAACCCTTAAACACTTTAATATATAAGAGCTAGCTGCTATACATACAGTTTTCAGCAGCTCTGTGATAGACACTGTTTCAGGCTATGTCAGGAACATGGTTCTAGAACTTGGACGTGCTGGTTCTTGCGGTTCTGATGTCAGAATCCACCTTGCAAGGCAAGGGAAAAACTGACTGTGCTCGTCCGTTCCTGCAGTTGCACACAGCGAGAAGAAGAGCGCTGCTTACCCAGCTGGGGCTTTCTCTGTCAAGCACCTTAGAAATTCAAACAGCACCTTGAAGGGCCCCCTGGGGTGAGTTGATGTAACTTCGTGGTGCAAGCAGTCTATTGCTCCGTTCTGAGAAGAAAAATAATAACAAAAACAAAGTATTTTGCACTATCACAGCCTATGGGGTCTGTTCCCGGACAGAAGAGTCAGATATGTTGGCAATCCCATACCTGCTCAGTAAGAACACTGTTTCAAAGGACAGTATTAAAAGATGTGTCAAGCCTGGCTTGCAGGTTTCCCCAAGCATGCGAGCTCTCTGTTGCATGTATTCTCTCACATCAAGTCCTTGACTTTTCTGTGGGATTACTGTATAATCACTTCATTTCATACTGCTCTTATTCACATAAATATGTAGCATCCAGTTCTGATTTTTCCTTTTCATTGTTACTGTAGACACACCTCCCATCACTGACCTACACCAGTTTTCAGGACCTTTAATTTTCAATTTTCATGTAACATCTCTGATGTTTTAATGTGCTGACCAAATTTCCTGCTTTTAGATATTTTCTGAGAGTGAAGACTGCTTGGTTTTTAAGAGTTTTTTTTCCTATTCCTATTCTTTTCTTGCCAGCCACTGTGTTTGAAAGTGCAATGACTTTTATATGTGCTATTCGGAGTTTCTTCTTTCTTCCTGGAGATTTTTTTTCTGAAGGGACCAACAACATAGAATAATTTGACTTAAATTTTTAATCTCATGCATTCCTCAGGCTGAAAGTTTTTGAGTCTAACTAAGCATCTAATTCTAACAATCATGCACTGATAAAAACTTTCAGAAACTATAAAATTCATATCTGAAGTCAATAACATAATAATCACAGGGAAAAAAAAGCATAAATTTGAAACATTCCAATTTAATTCCTTCAACTTCCATTAAGTTGAACTATTTTTAGGTATATCATAAGAGACAAACTCAGTGGAAATTCAGAACAAAGCATTTCAGCTGCTGTATTCAGGTTCAGCGAGCAGATAGCACTATGATTTTGAGTACATGTAGTCTTTCAGGGCCATTGTTTCACAAATAATGGGTAACAGCTTGAACTGCAACTCTACAAAAATTCAGCCAGCAGTTGCCCCCAAAGTGCCTCTTTAAATTGTACCTCATGCTATATAAATTACATTGATTCACCCTATAAATTTCCAAAACTCAGGAGCAGCCAGGATGCACAGATCTCGCAGGATTCTCAACACTCCCTCCTTGCTCTGCACTGTGCAGTCTTTTAGGGTAATCACATATCAAGCAAAACTATCTTTATTTATCTGATCATTTACTGTCAAGCACAGGCATCATAAATTCTTAGTGCTGAAAATGGATTAGGAAATGTTAGGAATGTAGTTTTAAAAGCAACTGTATTAAAGATGAGTTGCTAGCCAAATCTTATGACATATCCTTCAGTACAGAGGTAACTGCAGAATAAGCAAGGAATTTCACATAAAAACAGTTGAATAAAGGGCATCTTGGACCTTTTTAAAAATCTAATTTAAAAAAAAATGCCTCTTTGAAGCAGTTGCTTAGAACAAATTTGGTACTGGAAGTGTAAAGCTGATTAGTGCTTCTGGGGATCTCATATCTGCATGACGTGACAATCTAGTCCTTCAAATTAGGGAATGTTGGCCTGAAATCTCTTGTTCCTTTGGAATTTTTGAGGTGATGGCTGAGCCTAAGAAATTCTCATGTCCATTTACCGTTCTGTTACTCCAACAGGGGAAGAACACACATTAGGGACAAGAACATCTACCATTATTAAAAAAAAAAAAAAAAGCAGGTACTACTACTGGACAAATAGTTTCCTTTCTTTCAGCAGTCCAAAACAGAGGTAAAAATCCAGTCCTAAAAGCAGGGATTCAAAGACAGACCTGATCAGTAGTCATATACTAAGAGTTTTCTACTAAAATGAAGTTGCCTATTTGGTCATTTTGTGTAACTTTTGCTAAGTGCTTTTCAAGTTTTCAGGAAAGTTGTCTTTTGCCAGTACTAATGACTTCTTTATAAAGATGTTTAACCAAAATTTTATATCTCTCCATAAATTTTGGCTGAATAGACCCCTTAAACAGTTTATGTACCATGCAACCTCTGTCTGGGTTACTAGTAAATATTGGATCATTGTGCAAATTATGATATGGCTTTTGTTCAGTGAAGATATATGAAGGAATCACTTACTGAAGAAGCTGAATGCAGAAGAGATTGGGGCAGATCTTCAGCTCGGGTAAACTGGCAAAGTTTCATGGAAGCTAATTTATGTCAGCTGTGGATCTTGTCCTTCAACGTTGAAGGCATTTGCTATACATAATTTTTCTGTCTTAGTGTAAAAGAATTTCATATGGTTAAACTGTATTTTCCTATATTGTTCTTCATATTCCTATGCACCACAGTGCTCATCTCATCTCCTGTAAAATAAACTGTACAGAAACATATTGAGCATTGTGTTGTCTTTATCCAGTTGTGTTTACTTTTACCACAGCTACACACCTTTTCACACTGCAGTAGCCTCAGAGAACATTGTGGGTGACAAATGCACACGTATCGCTTCACTGAGATCAGTGTAATGCTGCTTGAACGTGCCATCACATTCAGATGAGTGCACTTCTCCCAGTGTCATTCGTATTTGCAAATCAATTTTAAAAAGGCACAAGTATTGAAATGATTTTGTCTCTTGAACAAGTGGGTGAGCTGACCACAATCAGATACAAAGCAGCTCTGGTGACGTGAGAACAGGTTAAAGGATCTGTAAGTCTCCATAGCCCATTCTTGACTTGAAACTTCCATGTGCTCTTTGATGTATAACTATAGGAATATATAGGAAGAAAGGTTGATATGGCCAAGGATGAAAACAATAATCAGATTGCTTGATGGATAAAAGGTTATCTGAGGCCAACCATTATGGGAATATATATGAAAGGTTAATAAGGATCACCTGATGAAGGTAAAGAGCTGTGGGGATGTAGAGGGCACCTGGTGAAGATTAGGGAGCGCCCTTCTCTGGGATTGGTCACTGGGTTGGTGGTGCTCCAGGGTTGGTGGGAAGGTTGTTGAAATAACCTGACCCCGGGCCTAAAATTTGCTGCTGGGCCTTTTCTGCTTGTGTGTGATCCCCATGTGTAACTGAAGAGAGAGCCCTGAAAGCTCCTGTAGAATGTTGTTTGTAGATATATATATATATTTGATTTTGGATATTTGAGCTAATAGGTGTGTTAGAAGGGGTTTTAATCAAAAGCAGCCTTTCCAAAATCCTATCTAGTTCTCCACCTGTCTGTAAAAGTGGCCAGTATGAGATAATTATGGAAAAAGAAAACAGAACAAGCATGCACCGCAGTTCTACAGCACTCCAGTGAATTTGCAGTTCAGGGTTCTTGGAGGTAAGGCATCATCAGTATATCTTATGGTCATTAGTGAGGGTTTCTTCTAATAATTTGTCCAATATTGAGCTCATAAAAAAATTATTACAATTGCCTGCAGAATGACACTGCATAACTTCAGCATATGGGTGAGTTTTTGTGTGTTTTTAAGAGCAAGGAACACAGGAGTTTCTACTATAGGAAATTTCTTATGAATTTGGAATGTGGCATTCATCTATAAAAGAATCAGATGAATTTTATACCATGGATTTTATACCTTTCTACACAGGAGGATCTGTTTTAGTTTAGCAACCAAAATAATGAAAAGTCAGATTTGATGTCTCTGTGCTGTTAAGCCTTTAACTCTCGCAGGTTCTTCAGAAATTAGGTTAAAGGAAATAAACTTGGAACAAAGTCAGGGAAGAGTTCTGATTTCAGACTTCTGAGGTTTAGAAGTAGACATGCTTTGTGCCTCAAGCTTGTTACCTAATGTCTCTTAAGTTCCTGTTAAATATGAATAAATATAATAATTATGACAGCCTTCTGATCTATGCATCTTCTGATCTTTCCCTGATCAGCAAAGTGATCCTGAAATGTTCAGATAAATACTTTGAAGTTTTCTATATGGTGGTTTAGGCAATAAGGAGTGTCTGTCAGTTCTACTTTATTGTATATATTAAGTGTAAGCTAAAATCACAAGGTGTGTGCACACCAATGTTTTGGACTGCTGACCATTTTGCTCTGGATCCTGTTCTTAAATTAACCACACTGCATTTTTGCTAAGTTGCTGTTCCGTTCTAGATTGGAATAACATAGCCTCTTTGAAGGCAGAATTTGGGAGTGAGTCAGTGAGTTAAATTGTCCCAAGAACTGCTGTGAGGTGCAGGATGGACAGCCTCTCAACAGGTCCTCTTCCCACACAGCAAACCAATGTTGCAAGCCTTGGTCCCTCAAGTATTTTCACCTTGCTGGGTATTTCTCTTCCCAGCCTTAGGTTTCAAAAAGAGGATCTGCCAGTATTTCTTCTCTTATATATGGCAGTTGTATGTGTTCATTCTCCACCTGAATTCTAAACAAGCCAGGAAAGCTCATAGCACAAACCTTTCATGCAAGGGGCTTTTAAATTTGACAAGCCTATCAAAGCAGGTGAAAAATGGCAATTGCTCTTTTATGACACAGCTAAATTGCAGAACCCTATGCCATGGGATGATGAAGATGTCTGAAGCTTGCATGTCAAGGGTCTCATGGAATCAATACCCCAGCATGTCCCCCAAATCCCTCTATGTCCCTCTCAAGGATGAAAACAATGAAATCTTGTTACAACTGCACACGCCGATTACATGATCCTTACTGTGTGTTTCACGTTCCAGCCCTGGTCTTTATAGGCAAGAAACACCCCAGCTGCTTGACTGAAACATAGTTCAGAGACTTGCCAAAATAGATACAAGCAATCTTGTCAACCAGGTGACTAAATCTATTGGGAACATATATCTGCTAAAAATATATCTGAAAATGAATCTGCAATTTCTCATGAACACAGAGGAAAAAAGATTCTCATTCTTTATGTTTTAATATAGGGGATGCTGTTATGTCTGGCATAGTTATTCTATGTATAAATATGCACCTACAATATAAATATACATCTCTGCAACCAACTTTATTCTCTCGAGAAACCCCAGGTGCCTTGTCACCCTCCATCCCCGGTCATTGCTGCCTGCGATGGCACAGATTTTAATTCTGGGAGTGTATGTGCAGTCTCGTGCACCAGATGTCAGTGTGTCTCACTTTTTGCCTTACAGAGTTCAGACTACATCTCTTCAGAATAAACTGCAGCTGATTTTAGAAAACAGCAAAATGTGTTGTTGAAACTGGAGACGGATCCTGCGCAGACACAGCCCCAACAGCATAGGGAACAACCACCTTAGGCGCAAATGTGCTGTTTCTTAGTTTATTTTATCTTGCTTTATTGCCATAATTAGTTTACCTTTGCTCATTTAAAAAAATCTACAGTCTTGCAATGCATCCTATTTTGGAAGGGGGAAAGGAAAAATGAGGTGACAGGACATTTCCATGTGACATCTAGCTGCATGACTTCCTTTGTATATGATCCTGGCAAGCAATACATTCAGCCAGGGACAGCATCTCATTAGCAGCTTCATTAGCTGCTTTACTACCAGCCACAGTGCTACTGCTCAACCCTGAATTACAGTCTAGGACTAGAGAGAGCAGCACCTACAGCGTAGCTTAGACTAGGATAGATGTCCAGGCCTGAATTTAGACGGAGCTCCTGGCACCTACTAGCAGAGGATGTGGGTGGAGGCCTTGCTTGAGGCTGGTCAGGGCAATTACGGCCTGTTAGTGCCCTCAAGGCCCTGAGAGATGATAACCTGTTTGTCTTGTTTCCATCCAACTGTGTTAGTCATTGTGCCAATGCAAGAAGAGATGATTCTGCCCTGTGACTTAGGACAGATGGAGAAACACACCAGGTGGCAGAAGGACAAAGAAGCTCAAGTGATTTGTACATGGAGAGATTCTCACAGGGCTGTAGAGGTCATTGCTACTAGTTCGAGTCAAATGAAAAAAGTTAAAGCTGTTCTTACTCTATAAGCAAAATGGGCTGAACATGTGGAAATCTCACAGAATTATCATGAAATATGCTCTACATGAAGTCTTTAAAAGAAAAGCTATGTGCGGAGGTGCTACAGTTGGTTTAAATTGTTCTATGAATCTTCCTGGCTTGCTACACAGGCCAAATACCTTTTTGCTCACATGGTTTCACTGAACAAAATGGCAATTCTTATGTTCATCAGAACTGACGGTCAAGACAGTATGGCCCAAGGAGAGCTGTTTGCATGGTGCACATTGCGTCTAACCTCACTAACAGTGAAGTTTTGGCAGTCAGGAGCTTTTATCCCAAGTCAAACCACAAAAATATTGATTTCACATTTCTTAGAAATGTGAAAAATCTTGCTTGTCTAAATTACTGTCTCTGTCCTTATACAAATGAAAAAAAAATTACAAACATTCACTAGTGAAGTATTTATTGTAGGGACAAACAGACCAGCCTCACTGGCTAATGCCTCTTGCTCTGTTTGCACTGTTTTTTCACAGGTCCCTGAAGGTAGATGATAAGAACTTCAACTCCAGTTTTATTTCACTTCCTGTTGTATAAAGCAGAAAACCAAACACTTAAGACTCTTGCTGCTACAGCATAAATAACAATCTTTTTATTTATAAACCTAGACTTTCTGTACAATTAGCAAATGCTTTAACACTATATGATTTGCCTCTGTTTGCTTAGAAAGACCAGAAGTCTGCTTTTATTTTAGCTGCTTATATGCATTTAAGCTGACCTTTCCAATGTGGTGACATGCATCTTTCTCTACCTAGAGATTCAAGCTTCAGGAGCTCATCTTACTGCATTTTCACTTTATGGTAAGTCTGTTTAAAAGGGATAAAAAAGAGAAAGGGTGTGGGATGGTGGTTAAGGTAGAAATGTGGGAGCAGAGTCTAGCACTGCTAGCATTTTTAACACTAATGACATTTCTCATTCCGGTTGGCTCAAATTATCATGGAGATGCCTACAGATTTTAGCAAACAAAGCATGAAATGAGTTCCAACAGAATATTTTGTACTGTAATTATCTGCCTGGTTGCTGTGGTGCTTAGGCACCTTGAAGGAATGTGTGCAGCCAGCACCTTTTATTGCCCTTGCTCTACACTTTTCCTCAGTTTCCTCTTTTGTTGAAACAAACTCATTTGAGAGGCAAGTGCCTCTCAAGTGTATGAAGAGTAAAAATGCAGATTACACTCAAGACCAGGAATTATCAGTTCTTTAAGAACAGGGGTGGAAAACAAGCTATGTATTGTGATACTTCATGATACTGCTGTAGAATACCTATTGATCCTCTGGTCACCCCTGTTCAGGGACTTTCTTCCCCGGGAATGGTAGTACTGTATTTAATAGTACTTGATAGATATCTTTCTCCCACGAACTCCTTTCTAAGCTCGTGTAAACCTGCCATAACATTCTGTAGAAAATAGTTACATGGTATGAGCCTGAGGAACGGATATAGTGATTTTCATCAATAAATGATGTGTGGGTGCAAGGCTGAAAAAAACCACTGACTGAACAGCATCTAGTGTTGCTCACCCAGCAAAGTCATCACTCCACCAAACCACAGGCAATCAGCCCATCACCCTTTTTTTGAGGACACTCAGCCCTGCTCCCCAAACTGTTAATTCTGCTTGGGTTCATCTCCTTGGACCATATGCACCCTGTCTCATACCTGTCACACATATAAACTAAATAAATAAAAAATCTGTTTCACACAAGAAACTACATCCTTCTGATGGAGATCCAGACTCTCCTTCTTCCAGGTGCAAGCTCAGACATAATGATATTTACCATTACTGGAGACATAATGATATTTACCATTACTGGAGTCTTCTTACCTCCTATTCACATCTGGACCTCTCTCTGCTCCAGGGATTCTATGTGGACTTCATCTTTGCTCTATCCTGGTTTCCTTTTCTAGATGAGGGCTGCTGGCTGCCTGCTTCTTGACCACAACTATCTCTGGTCCTTTGAGGATTACTCTGTGATACTCACAGTCTTGCATTTGGTTTCTCATCTCATGTATACCTATTTTGCCCTCCCAACCTTTGTGTGTTCCTCTTCACCCCATATTTGTACAGGAATAAAACACAATATTAGTGCTGTTTTTTTTTGTTCTGTTTTCCCCGGGCATTTGACCTTGCCAATCTTAGCTTTTTCATAAGAAAGAATGAGGTGGCACATGGGAAACTTCACTTCTGTTTGATGCTTCAGAAGAAGCTAGAACGGCCACATCTCAATTTATTCAATATTATAAAAAGTACAAACCAGTATTATCAATTCCCAGACGCAGTTGGCAGAGGGCTCTCCTTACCAAAATAACCTAGAAGGTTTTTTATCTGCATCCTTGAGACACATATTTCTTAATACAAGAAACACATTTAAATGAAAAAGAAAATTTATAATTAGTACATAGCTGGCATCTCAGAGCATTAAAGGAGTCTTTATGTGAGGGAAAATATAAAAATTGATAGTATGCCTCACAATAGAATATTGAAATTAAATCTTATTCATATAAATCAGACCAGGAATAATGCTACATCTAATAGTATAGGTCAGATGAATCCCACAAGTTATTTTAGGCTTGAGATTCAAGTTTTGATCTTAAAAGTTCTGATGGAAAACAAAATCCTTCAGAAAAACCACTTTCAAACGTCGTGACTCGAGTTTTGGCACGCACTGTCTAATGCCTGGAGCATGAATGTATCATTGTGCTTTACTCAGTGAACTACCTCAGCAGAGCCCAAACCGTCAGGGCCGCAGGAGCCTGGCTACTAGTGTTAAGAGGCAAGAAGACTTTAGATCACATCAGTCTTTCTGATAAGGTGAAAGTAGATTGTTTTCACCAGGCCTCCTGGATCTGATTATATGAAAATACTGATTTTTATAAACGGAAATAGGTCAAAACATCACATACATAATACAGAGGATAAAACACAGGTCACCAGAGACTGCTGATCTCAGAACTGAAAACTATTTACTGTTAGAAATATTACAACATACAATTAAAAAGTAAATTATTTTACTGAGGAAAAAAACAATTTTCACATTTCTAGCAATCAAATAAAATCCACTGAAAACCTTCTAAATGGAGTGGTGGCATAAAAATGCTATGTAAGTAAAGCTTGCATTCTGATAATAGATTTCTAAAAGCTTCAGATGTATTTTAAAATTAATTATTCAAATTTTAGTAAGTAATATTTCATTTAAATATCCATCCTGTATGGATTAAATAGATTAACATTGAGAAGGTGAATAAAAACCTACAGGAAATAAAAGCCTTTCAGTCCCATATCTTTAGTTGTGAAATAAAGCTGTAAAATAAACGCACAACTTTATTATATGAATAGAGTGGTGGACACGTGTGAATGAAGCTACTAGGACAAAAATATATGTATCTGGAGTCCTGTTCATGTCCTGATTATATCCTGTGTACATCCTCTTCAGCATCAGTTATCTTCCAGACTGGTCAACAGGAATGGCTCCTTGGCCTAGCAAGCCTCTCTGCTCCTGGCCATCATAGGTTAGGAACATTCACTTTCTTCAAAGACCTCCTCAGTTATCTCTCCGGCAGTGACTTCTTCACTGCTGTCTGAGATGCTTGCTCGTGGACAAGATGGCAGAGCACAGCCTGGGCAGATATCTGTCCTGTTCTTCACCAACACCTGCTGCAGCTGCGTATTCCAGGGCTCAATCACTTTCCGACACAAGGTGTTGCTACCAGTGTGCTGTTTCTTTGGTTTCTGTGAGCACTTCCTAAGGTATTTGATGTTTTCTCCAAGGAAGCAGAGCTTACAGCCAAAGTGGTCTGCCAGCAGGAAGCGGGACCATTGCTTTTGGAGTTCTGCTTTCACCTGTGGGAACAAAGAAGTAGTTGGTCCACAGCCAGCTCAGCTGACCACCCTTCACTCTGTTTATCCAAATGCTAGTTATGAGACCAGTAGGACTGTGGAGGTGCTGAGCTTCCTGACCCTTGTGGTGCATGTCACAGCAACTGAGGTCCTTGCAGGGTAGAAAGAGAAGGCTTGTTTTCCAAGACAGCCATAGGAAGCTGGTCCCTTGGTTCCCCCCTCTTCACTATAAGTTAGCAAAGTCGTTTCTAGCCTCTTTATCTCTGTAATTTTATATACTGAGATCATAACTTGAGGTTTTGGAAGAGCTGAAGTTCTTCATGAACTTCAATGTTTATAGCCTGCTTAAGTGAGGAGGAAAGCCTACAGGCAGAGGACGTGAGGGCCATTCTGCTTTGGCTGAGTTTTATGCTTGGATATATGGTTTGTTTGGTTAACGCTTTTTATTTGGCAGCCTGCCTGAAACCTGCAGCAGTGAGCAGCCTGCTACGTGCATGACCCCAGCATCAGCGCTGCAGGCGGAGAGCAGGCTCCAGAGCCAGCACAGAGGAACAGGATGTGCCCCTGCTTTAAACGGGAGTAACATTCCCCTTGGCCTGAGAAAGCTCAGTGGAACAAGGAGCTAGAAGGCCAAAACAGCCACTTTTAGCTGCTGGTGAGAGACACTCTGTGTTGTTCATAAATGTTACAGAATTATTACTGTATTGCAGTTGCCAGTACTCTGTTTTATTTAAGTAGTTCAAAAATTGCATGTCTCATTTGCCAATACAGCATCCATCTCATTTGTTTCTGTGGTGCCTTTAGGAAGAAGGGGGTCTAAGTTCATGTGTTTGTTAGTGAACTATTTCTGTATGTGTGTTCCATGTATCTTGACAACTATCTGTGCCCAGATATTGAATACTGCTGATAAGTGTCTATTTATTACAAGTAGTGACGATCTCCACTGTGAACATTCACAGACAGGGGCTAAACCTTGCTGCAGGAATAGGGTGGCTTCAGTATGTAACAGAAGTTGTGTTTATTGGAAAGCCCATGAATTTACATAGAACATGCACTAAAGAATTATTATTATTACAGTGTTTTTTTCACTCAAGTTCTCCGAGGAGAACTAGGAAGCTATTGGGAAAATAATTTCATAATGTAACTATAACTATAGATATGTACTATCTATCAGCCTGTCTATGTGGTTATCAATCTATGGGTGGTTTCTAGTTTGCAGTCTAGAAGAGCAGACCTATTTCTACTGTTCTCAAAAGCAAGCAAGTACTCAAGGAACTTGCACTACAGTAATTAAAACCACAATCCTACCTAAAGAGGTGGTGGGTAGGTCTAGATTAATATAACACCCTCTGAAATTGCCCTTTTCTTACCACTGAGTAAAAGGGGAATATAGACAACAGGCTTTAACTTAGAAAACTATTAGACACTCAATACTAAATGAGGTGAAACACACAAAATAAATGCATTTCTTCAGATGGGTTTGTGGCAAGTCAGTGCAATAATGCAGAGATAGCCTGCAGCTGAGACGGTGATGAAGGCTCACAGTGCATTGGGCTGTACTAAGAGAGCAGTGCCAGTAGATCAAGGGAAATGATAATTCTCCTTTACTCAGCATCTGCTAGACCACATCTGAATATTGTATCCAATTTTGGGCCCCAGCACAAGAATTATTTTGATAAACTTGAGTAAGTCCAGTGGAGGTCAGGGCTGTAGCACATGACCCTTGAGGAGATGCTGAGCAAGGCTGAACAGGGCTTGTTCATTTTGGGGAAGACAGGGTTTCAAAGAAAGCCTAAAAGCCAAGCTCACTATCGAGTTGTGTGGTAGAAACACAAGAGACAAGGGATCATGTGCTGAAATAGGGGAAGTTCCAACTGGATATATGGAAAATGTGTTTTCTTATGAAAATGCTGAAGCAGCGGAACAGGGAACCAGAGATGTGATGGAATCTCTGTCCTTGGACTGTGTCTAAATTCAGTCTTCACCCTACTTTGAGCCATAGGTTGGACCTCCTGCAATCCCTTCCTTATTGAATTATTCTTTGATTTCTTTGCTCTCATTTCTTTACATAATCACCATGAATGATCTGCTTAAATACTGGGAAACTGAACCACTGGTTGACTTTGAGGCTTACCAGGAAGCAATCTCCAGTAAAGAAATCCCCTCACATCAAGTTTTGGGATGCCCTGAGCAGTATATGCATGAAATGGTATTTTAAAGTTATTGCTTTCTAAGATTTAAGTACTCCAAATTTGGCAGCTTCTCATGGACTTCAGGGCTAACCAGAAAAAAGGTTTATCCAGACCAGACATAAAGTCTGGGATACCATCTGATAAAAAGTAGTATTCAGGTGGCTGAACATAAACCTATACTGGTGTTTACACACCCCAGGATATCCAAGGCATCCACAGTGCCATGCAGTAATTCATGCTTCAGTGGAAATAAATGCATTTGAATCCAGACCTGTAAGAGATAGGTCCTTGTACAAAACCATTATATCCATTAAACCATTAAAATAATGTAGGTTTGCTCTCAAGTAACCAGTGCTAGCTGGTATTTGCATCCTGTTTGGTGTCACTAGTACGTTTCACTAATCAACTAATTGAGTCCTTACCTCTCCATTAGCAAAGCAATATAAAACTGCTACAAAAAATCCCTGTAAGGGAAAGAGAAAGACATGTTAACTGGAACAGGAATTATCTATTTCTGAAGTCTTATTTTAAAGATCACATAAATATTAAAACTATAAATATAAGAAAAGCATTCCTTCCTTAATTTTCAAGGAGGATTTTTTTTTGTTTTCACTGGTTGATTAAGTACTTGTTTTTGTATGTTATTTTAGCAAATGTAGGGCACATTTGCAGGTGTTTTGGTGCAGATGCCGACGAATGGAGAGTTTCCAATTCAACTTGCTCTTTATTTTGCTATGACATATTTTTTCAAACAGCCTCTGTTGTCCAGCAAATGTTGCTATTTCTAGGTTTAGTAAAACATCCAAAAATGCAACCTGGGGTACAATATTAGTCATGCTTTTGTTTCAATTTGAGTATTATTTTGGTAACTTAAAAAATGTTGATTTCTTTCTGCGCCTCTATAAAGGATGTTCTGACTGTTTCTCTTTTTAAATTGATTCAAATAAACTTAGGGTAGAAAAAAAGGGGGGGAAGGTGGGCTTGAAACATAGGAATACAACATGTTTTAAGCCAACACAAACATTACCCTTCCCATTTTTCTCCTTGCTGCGTTTGATATCCAAAACAGCTTACATGTGTACATCTCTAACAGTTTGGCACAGATTCATGAATTTATTGCAATTGCTTCAGGAAATGCATTTCCTTCAGTATGTCTAAACACATCTAAGACAGAGAATACATACTGTAGAATATCAGTCTCAAGGCAATGTTCATATCAAAGGTGTCATAATCAGATGAAATAATGTCAACAACATTCAACTGTTTCCACACACACACTTTTCTGGAACTGTCCTACTTTTATAGACAAAGGATTAAATAGAATCCATGTAGACAGCAGCTTCAGTATTTTTCTATTATATCTAGTGTTAACCTGCAGCATTTAGAACCTAGAGTTATTTTTTTAGCAGAGTGAAGTAAGCATGAAAAGGAATAGTTCTAGGAATTTGAGCAAGTTCAGTGGTTTGAAAAGAGCCTGTATTCAAGGTTTTTGTTTGTTTGTTTTTTAGGATAGATGTCAGGAGAATACAAGGGATATTGTCCATTGAGGTAAACGATAGGTAAATCCATGAGGAAATTTATGTGATGTTTGAAGCTGCTCATTTATGGTATTCAATGTATGTTTCTGTCACAACAGTTAGAAAAATGTCAAGCAATGACAAAGGAGGAGGAGCCTGTTCTGAGATTCACTGAAAAACAGTAAAGTTGCCAGGTGGCATTTCAAAGCAGGTGTAATTATAAACTCTTAACTGAAACAAATTGCAACTGAATAAGATGTACTATTTCTAACATTGCCATTAAAGAAAAAAAGTTTTCTTATAAAAAGTTTGTAAAAAAACCACCAACAACAATTACAAACTAGGAGGTTTGTAGAGAGTAAACATGGAATTTTAAGTTATCAGACATTCAAGTAACAGTCAAACACATTAATTTAGAATAATTATTCAAAGAAATTTAGAGTCATAACATCAAATGAGCAGTGACTTTTCTGTTTATCTTGGAAAAGCACTTATTAATTGAAATTCTTATTTCCACTAAGCAAACACTTGTAAACACACTTCTTGCGTTCAGTATTCATCAGATGTTGCACAATCATATTATTGCATAGGAATGAGCCATGATTTGATTAATTGCCTACATTTTAATACCTACTAACACACTAATCTAACATAGTAACAGCTAAACATACTCATTTCAGTTCTTGTTATACACTGTTAGGGAATCTTCTGACTTAGATGTGTCTAAAATGTTCAGAAAAATATCTTGGGCAGCAGAAGAGTCAGATTTTGATTCCTAAGTTTGCTCCTGGGTTACTGGGCAGAAGCATCTTCACAGATTAGAGCATGATTTGCTTAAATTCTGCAGCAAGAAGTGCGAATGGGATTGCCAGTTTCTACAGAACTCCTTCCATGAAGAACTGAGATATAGAAGGAAGGCATATATAAAATAGCAGTGCAAAAAGCAGTCTGCCATTCTGCAGCTGATTCTCGCACCTAAGAAAATAATTACTGGGAAAAGTGAGACTAAGTGAGACTAAGAAGGTCTACCAAAATAATCAGTGGTCTAGTGTACATGCCGTGTTATGAGACACTGATAGAGCTGGGCATGTTTAATCTAGAGGAAAGGAAGCTAAGAGAGGGTGAAAAATTAATAGCATCCTACAGCTATTTAAAGATCAGCTACAAAATGATGACACCGACTCTCCGTGACAGTGGTAAATGACAACAGTCACAAGCTTTAGCCTGGGAAGGACTTAATAGATATCAGGAAAAGTTTTTTTTCACCTGAAGTGTAGTGCAGGACTGTAACAGGTCATGCAGAGAGGCTGTGGACTCACCATTCTCAGAGATTTTCAAGACTCAAGTAGACAAAATCATACCTGACCTTATCTAGAGATAGGTACAGTCCTGTCTGAGCAGGATGTTGTAATAGAGACTTCTTCCTACTTGATGATTCTGTGAAACTGTGCTACTTTCACAGAGGGAGAAGGAAAAAAAGTGGATTCTGACTCTCCAGGCAAAAGCACTGTGAAATCACAGCAGGTGGCAAATTTATATAATTTTATATCTAATTTTCCTCATTATTCCTCACATGTAATACTTTTGCAGTGTATGTAACTTTATACTTCAAAATCTTTCTGCTATGACCATGAGTTCCAAGGTATACATTTTTGGGAAAGGGAAAAGGAAGGATTAGAAATTGTGAAGAAACATTCATTTCCTATAGGAAAACATACATTTTTGTTTAGGCCTTGCCATTGTCCTTTAGTTCTATTGAGAATGGCAGCATGACAAATTACTCATTAAATAACTGCTTCTAATCCACTATATTTTTTTCCTGTGGCTATTAGTCCACATGTATCAGTAAACCAAGATGATTAAATTACTCCTCTTCCTAAAGCAAGGAAACATAATAGCTAAATAGGAATTGGTGTTTAGTATTTAATTTTGTGTTCCTTGAAAACATTTGAGCTAAAGCCTCCAGATGAGATCTGAGAGGTAATTGTTTTTCTTTAACAAAACAATTCAACTATTTTAAAACTACTGAAGATTTACAGACTAAACAAATGTAATTGGGTCCAGTTTATATGCCTTTTTGCTAATCCCTTTACAAATAATGCTGTAGTTAAAAAAGGGAATCCACAATAAAGATTAAGATCTCTGAGTATTCTGAAAATGTTTTGCTTCTAATGCTTGCTATGTAGCAGAAATCGCGCAAAGTCCTCTAAATGGAATGAAGTTTATGCTTTCCACCAGGGATAAGCAAGATATCTTCTGTATCAGATTTCTTTGCACAAGCCTGTAAATAAAATTTTCACTTAAAATGACTTAGTGTTGTGAAGTGTTGCTTAGAAATAACATCTAGTCACTGCAAGCTTTCCAAGTAAGGAAATGACTGAGGAACACACACTTCACGACCATATCATTAGATCCCTTTAGAGTAACCGTGCAACATGAACTCTGTTCTGCCTTTTCACACCTCACGCTGCAGTGTAAATTCTTGATTTCAGACTCAGCAACAACGGCAAATACCCAGCACTGGTGCATTACACAGGTTAAACACAAGGACCTCTGAATTGTGCAATAATGTTTTGGTGTCGCACAGTGTAGAAGAGGGCAGATGAATACTAAGATACTGAATTAGTAAGTGGTAAGGACTTTTGATGACCAGAGAAAGAGTTGGTGACTCATTAAAGAACGGAAACCTCAAGATTTCTGACTTGTATCGCTAAGAAGGGTGAAGCAGGAAAATCAATCTTGTTTTCATAATATCTCTGAAAATGCCAGATTCCCTTTTTTGGTCTTTGGTACTGTCAGAGTTTGAATACTTTGTTACTTTGCTATTTTTTATCTTGTTATTGCAATAGTATATTAAAACTCATTATAGGTTAGAGTATAATATTAATAATAAATAAGAACAGTGTATATTAGTTGAATGTACACATTTTATAGAAAACTAATATGTGGATATCCAATCCTTAAAGAAATAGATTCATTATGGTACTCACATGAAATGAGCTCATTGTCAGTTGAATGAAAAGCCTTATATGTCTTGAAAGACCTTCCACCTGTTCATCAGTGATGAAGGTAAATACAAATTCATGAATCCCCAACAGTGGAATCAGCACAAGCGTAGATCTTGCCAATCTTAAAAATAAAATGATTGATTATGCTATTTCTCAGCATCCTTAGTGCAAAATGGAAAATTTGGCCCCATTGAAATGACTGCAGAAATATTTCTTCAAGACCACCTCTGAAATGATTCAATTTAGTATTTTGAAAACAAAATCGCAAATCTGACTTTTGGAGTACACTCTCAGAAGAGTGTACAGAAGAGAATCTTGGGTTTGGGTGTAGAAAAGAAAGTTATGGGTAAGAAATTCAACACAGAAGTCAATTTTATCAGAATTTTGCTGCTAGGTAACAGCATAAATATTTATATAGCTAAATATGAGTGTTCTGTTACCGGGGTTCTTTCAGGGTTCAAGTATTTCTATCCCTCCTGAAAACTGGAGAACATCTGTGTGGCTGCGCAAAACATTTCTATGATTCTATCGAAAAATTTCTAACTTTTAAAAATGCAACCGGAATAATTTTAATGGAAGGAATGTATCTGCATGAATGAAGGAGAAAGTATCCACAGAGAGTGAGTTTTGAGAAAGACTTGCAGCACAAAGAATTTTAGTTAGAACCTTTGCAAGTTCAAATTTTAAAGCAGTATAAATTAGCATATAATGCAAAACATCAGGCATGTTAAAATAGAGGCACTGCTGCATGTGATTATCATCATCATAATCTTTCCACAAAGATCTTGATGATATAGTTGAGATATTTAGGGCTTTGGATTTTGGAGGAAAATGGAAATAGGTTTATTGTTCATATAATGAATTTAATATGGTCCATACCTGTATTTGTAATCATGAAAGCTCATTTGCTGGGCTTTTAGTTTGGAAATCAGCAACTTGAGTATTTTTAAGAAGATGCAAAAATTAACCTTGAAAGAAAATGCATATTGGTTATTTACAAGAAGTACTATAACACTATTTTTATATATTTTATAGAAATTTGAGTAATAATAATTACTTAGAAAGCTGAGTCATATATTGTTAGAGGATAATTTAAAAATAGGTGCCTATCACCTATCTCTTTTTCAAAAAGAAGAGTCCTGGTCTACTTGACCTTCCCTCATATGAGCAGTTGGCTATACTCATCACTTATTTAGGTATCTTCTCTTTTTCTGCTACGTATATACTTCTGAAGGATATTGGGAACAGACAATTTAATCCTTACTGTAATGGAAAACAGCATTGGTCCTCGGATGATCCACCAGATTCCCATGTGATCATTTGTTCCCCAACACCTGAAGAATAATTTAAGGCATGGATACATTATATTCATATAAATTATAAAGCTTAAATTAAATACATTTCAAAAGCAACTCTACTTTCAAAAGAACTTCCATTCTTAGCTGGAATTCAGGAGAAATGCCAGCTTTCTAAAATGAAGAAGAGAGTCTTGCCAATAACTGTAATTTTAATTTTTCGTAAGATCTTTTATAATGTGCTAAAAAATTTTGGGAGAGATTTTGCTAGACTGCAGACTTCAGAACTATCTAGTAAACTTAATTCTTTGGATCCACACCGCTGTATATTTGCACCCAGATTTGACCATGCAGTCTTTAAACTATAATTGGGTAAACTGTGAATTGTGACCAGTGTTCTTTACTGGCTAAATAGTATACATATGTCTCCTTCAAGCTGTCTTCTTTTCTCCGAAACAGACTTTCTAATTTGTCCTACACACCTCTGCTTTACTAATTAGTCTGAAACCCTGTGGGACTATGGTTTGTCATTTACAGTATGTGATCCTGATGTGTCACATAAATCTAAATATAAATCTAAATATCTAATAATCTAAAGTCCCAACAAAACTCAGTAGTAACCATGAATAGAAATAGAAATAAAACAAAGAAATTATAAGTGACATTATTAACAAGAGCATCATTGAAGACAAGCAGAATGGAACACTGATGTGTGCTTAAGTTACTTTTATTGGTTCATTCACTGAATAATGGATGCATTCAGTTTTTGTCATTATGCTTCAAAAAAAATATTTTTCAACAGATTTTTGTAACCTACCCTGTATTCTCAAGTTTTGATCTGCTTATTCCCCAAGGGCCCACAAACAAAATAGGAACAACTGAAAAGAAGAGAGGCAGTCAATTAGAGCCAAGCTTGCAGAATGGTTCACTCAAAATACACATATGTAATAGCCATCTGTGATGCAAACACATACATTTTTCAGTTTTCTATCTAGATGCTGTACCAAAATGAACCTTGTCCTGTCTTTCACTTTCGGTAGCTCAAAGAAAAAATCCCATAGTATAGTTACATCTCAGAAATGCAAAACTTCATTACTGATACGTAGATATACACATACACACACACAATGCTTACGAGACTAAATTTGGTAAATTTCTGACATTGAGAATTCAAAATAATTGGTGGTAGAAGATATTGCTTTAATATAAAACAATTTACTCATTTCCAGTGTTTGCAGGTCAAACTGAACTGCAATTAAAGGATCCTTTTTAGGTACATCTTTGCTGACAACAGTTGACTTCCAAACAAGCAACAAATGAAAGTGCAAAATTTTCTGCCTTCTTTGTAAAGTATTTATCACTTCAAAAACAGTACAATATCAAGAACTTCGAAGTTGTTAGGCTCTTACCCCATCCAATTACAATATATGTCTGCAACAGTCGTCTTTCAGAGAGTACAGCAGTTACCAATAATGTGTGGAGATAAATTCCTTCTACTAACAGCCAAAAATAATTTGCCCCAACAAAGTAATGCATGAAAAACTGGGCAGTCCTGCAAATGATTACAATCTGTAGAAATGAGAGATTAGGAATCATTATTATATGTAAAGGCTCCAACAGTGTTTTTTGCCCTTTGTTATCTTAACCATTTTAAAATTACCACATGGTTATAAAGTTTATCTCACTTGTGTATCATGCAACATACTGTTATTATGCAGGATTTGGGCTATTCCATTTAGGGATATTCCTGTGATGCCATCAGGCTGGATAATTCAAATGTGCTTTGAACTTCATAATGTTGGAGGAGTTCGTATTCATGCAGATAAGAGAAAGGAGGGAATTCTGCTGACTGACATGGATGATTACATTTGTAAAATGTTAGCTGAATATGTCCACAGTGGTAGAAATGATAGGTGTTGTTATTCCTTTTTCTAGAGAAATGCAAAAACATCAGCTTACTTTCTTAGTACTGAAAAGTTTTTAAATGATTTTTTCCCCTTCGTTTATTCTCACAGCAGGTATTCTGTGCTTGGTAACATCATCTCACAAGCAATATTTGAGTATATTGCATTGTGCTATGTATACCAAAAGTGAAAAAAATACAAAAAGTTCTATATAAGCGCCAAACGAATGTATAGACTTGCTCTTAAAATTAAAGGTGTAATAAAACTGTTCTGCTTAATTGGAAGGTAATAACTATTGCTTTATGTGAAGCTTTCACACAATTCTTAATACAAAAATCAGCGCATTATAATTGGAGCTGTATGTAACATAACTGTATGCATGTACAATAATAATTATATACATTATATACATTATACGCGTTATAATATGCGTGAAGATAGTTTTTCTTTATTATCCTAAGCTTTACCAGCAAATTGTCACTGTTCAAAGTTCAACTAACAGTCATCTGAAAACTTCTTTCCATATGGCAAATGTCTGAAATTTTAACTGTTAGGGCTTCCAGCAGCAACAGTACACTATAGTATGAGCAAAGACCTAACGAGTTACCTCAGAACTGAAGTAGGACATCCACCCAGTTTCATCATTTGGCCTTTTTGAGTAAGTGTTGTAGAATACGGTGTCTTTTATAAGAACTGCTATCGCACGTAAGATAAAAGATGCAAATAAGTTCATATGGATGTAATTTCTTGTGCAGTGAAGTTTTCTGTGGGAGAAAAAATGTATTAATGCTTTAGAATACATTTCATAGGAATTAAAAAAAAATGTATTCATGTTGCAGTCATGATGGATTGTGTTTTGGAATTATCTTTGCAAGGCATATTCCTAAAATACATGCATTTATGTCTGAGGTTAAACAATGAGTTCAATTACATGAGAAGAAGAATATGCAGAATATTTGTAATCTAAAAATGCATGTAAATCTGTACTAACCTGAGTAAAGAAAGTATAAGGAGAGCTAATACAAGGGAGATGAGTGAGAAATAATATCCTATGGTGTACAATGATTGTAGAGTAGTAAGCAATGTATGTTCTTCTTCCTAGGAACAAAAAAGAAAAACCATAATCGTTATATATGCAGGCAGGAGGGGCATGAGCACTGAATCAGGAAATTTATACCCAACTTCTTTTGTGTTGCAACATAGTTATGGAAGATTTCTGATGTCTGCTCCCCGCACTTTCTCTCTTAAAATCAGTGCATGAAGGAGATACCTGGAGAACAGTCTGCTTCTTCATAAAATCTGAAGTCATCTAAGGTCTCATTTCCAGATTGCTGGCACACAAATGCAATTGTGATTCCGCATTATAGGTAATCACTGTCATGATTATAAGTGCAAAACTCATGGTGGTTGTTTAATAACTGCAGAGATCAACCAGTACACACACGTGCAATTTCTATTTGTGCAACATCTTGTGTGTACAGTTTTGAGATTCAGCTTTCTTCTGTAGAGCCAGTGAAACAGATTGACTTTCTTCATGAGTTCAGATTAAAAAAATCAAAATTAGAATTAAATCAGAATCTAGAATGTCTTTGAATGACGCGAGCAGGACACCAAAGGTAAAAAGGGCACGCTCATTCTTTCTTTATAACTTGCTTCAGTTAGCATTTCCTATTGTAGGTCCTATTTTAGATTTTTATGTCTCCTTCCCATGTCTTTTTCTTATTTTTCTAGCTCAAGAAAAACTTATCTGTGCAGGGAAGACACAGAAATATACTATATGTAACATTTGTTAGCCATATTTGGCCTGCAGAGATTTTCTTGGAACTTGTGTCTTTTCTTCTGTGATTTCACTGTTTCCATTGCTAGTTATTCTACTGCTCATTGCCAGGGCTTGTAGCACTTTCTCCTTGGCAATGGTATGTCTCTAATTAGCTTATGATATTTAGCACTATCTGGAGAGCATAGGGCTCTTGTGCTTGCTAACAAAAACTTTCTTGGAGAGGGTGAGAGTGCACAGGGAGTGCAGTGTGGATGGGGGTGATTCCCATAGTACAGCTCTTAGCCACTCAGCCTCATGAAAACAAAAATTCAGGAATTAGCCTAATAAAAAGCATGAGTTATTATCCTGTCTGTGGCAATTTAGCAACACTAAAGCAGATGAGAACAAGTTGTTTCATTTGACGTGGGTAGATACCTAACATTTTGGATTTTTTGGACCAAATATAAGAAACAGGTACAAAACCACATTTAGCATTGGAGAGAAATCAGGTTAAAGGTTTCAGAAAAGCTCTGGTCACACAAGAGCCCCAGCCACAGGTTTACAATCCAGAATAATCAATTGCCCATGAAAAACCCTGAGTACTCATGAATATTTATCACATTTGAATAAATAACTGCAATTTTGGAGGTCCATATGTTTACTATTTAAAGAGTTTAATAAGATTGTAGTAATACATGAGGATGCCAAACTAATAGTGTTTAAAACTCGATAATTATTCAATGAAATAGGAAACTATTATAAATAATAAACAGTATTATTAACTCTTAAGTAATGAACAGCAAATAGCAAAGAATTAACAGTAATAATACTTAGCTAATGAAAAGTTTTGATGTTAGCTAAACTGAACTTTGTGGCAATAGAATGCACAAGACGCCTGAAGCCAAATAAAGCACATGAAACCAAACAAACTGCAAGCTTCTGAAACTCTGCAGTTTTAATTTAATAACTCACCTTTTTCAGTTGTGCAAGCAGGCAGCAAGACTAGACTCCCTGTTCGCTGCTTGCAGTCATGGCCATTACTGAAAGGGTAACTTGAATGTGGGAATTAAACATATGTAGTGGCAAACTTCTTATGTAGAAGATGCAGTCAAGTTTGTTGTAAATGAAGCAAGAGACTTGACTTGCAACTTCACAAACCACAGTCTATTAGTAAAGGTTTTTATTTTACCATCAGCACAAAAAGCTGAGCATTTTCAAAATGAGTATTTTTAATTTGCTCTTTATTAAGTACGGTGGAGCTATTTCCTGTTCTGCCAAAGCCTGGCATCTGGGCCAGAAGGATGATGTTTGCATTATGGTAGTCTTCCTATCTGCTACCCAGCTAAGTTCTTAGGTGAAATTCAGGACAGATAGAAAATATGGGTTTGCTTTTGACTCTCTTTTTCCATTTGAAAGGACCAGTTAATGGATCATTATAGTTCACTTTAGTTAATTCATAGCCAAATTGCTGTATTTTTTGATTTTATTAGGAAGAAAACAGTACATGTGACCATTGGACTCTGAAAATAATTTGTGGCATCTGAAGCAGGAATCCCCATCCTTAATCTTTCCTCATCCCTCTATTCTAAATAAAAGGACAGCTTTCCATTTGGTAATCTAAATGAAATCTGAAGATCCTTTTCAGGTATTCAGTGGACATGTTTTATCAGTTACTCAAGAAGGGATTAAGAAGATTAAGTATTAAAACCATAATATAAAACATCATACTTACATTTTGTTTGAAATGATTTTTCTCAGTACATTCTGAACTATCACGCCAAATGTCTGTGGAGTTTTCTCTCGTTTGCCAAATTCCCTGGTCCAAACAGACTCTGTATACATTTCTTGCACTGCCTGAAAGTAAACAGAGATTTAGTCTGAAAGGTCAAAATAAAGATTTAATTTTTCATACACACATTACAGATTTCTCCCTTTCTCCACAGAAATAGAAACCACCTCCCCCGCATCCCAAAAAGGAACAGAAGAGTCTTGTTTTTGATTATTTATTTTGCATATTTGCTTAGAAGAATGCAGGAATGCAATCTAGCAGAAATTGGTTCTCGGTAAGTACCTAGTGTGTACAATAGCATGTGTATTTTGGGGTCACATCAGCAAGTGGTGTGAATGGGTGAATCTTCCTTGACTTTCACTGTGATGCATTTATTTATATCAAGAATTTGCCTTTAACAGCAGAGGAACAGTATGGGATACTGGTTGATGTTTGCTTTTCAGCAGTGTCCCCTACTCTCTTTGAGAAGGATGGCCTCTAGCAGCAATGAAAATATCTCTTTTATTTAGTGCAACTGGAACAGAGAACTGCTCCTGAATTGCAGTTTGGGATGGTGGAACAGGAGCTTTGTGTGGGGACTGCAGAACCAAGTTCAGCACATTGGGTCCAACAAGTAAAAGGGTTGTAATAGACACCCCTTCACCAGGCAGAAGAAAAGGACTTAAGTGCTTTTACTGGGATTTTGGCTTCTCAGACACCTTTCTTTGGCTTCCAACTTTTCAGGCTGAAAGCTTCATTTCTGGTTTCTGTGGAGACTCCAGAAGCTGAACCCCAAACGTGTCGCTGTTTATCAAGGCCTTAGCAGTAGGTTTGCACTTTCTTGGAAATGTTCATTTGTAGCAGATAGTAATGGAGTTGTAATAAGTGCAGATGGTGAGAAAAGGCTTAACATTGATAGCAAGTCGGTGCCTCATGTCAGAAAAGCCGTGAGACAGGAAAGCCTTCGGACAGCAGGACATTGGGAAAGCACCACTTGTCCCTGAGCTGGATTCCCAGCAACTCCAAGAGAAGTTACCACTTTCACATTACCATTTTCCAACCATGGCAAATACGAAGGACAAGGAACAGAGACATTTCCTGGGGGTGAGTAAGGCCAGCAAACAAACTGATCAAATGTCCCATTACAATGTATTCCTGGGGAGAGAAGCAAATAGATGTTGTTTTAAAAATTTTTTTAAAAGTTCAATGGATAACTATGAAAACCACTGTGCACTGCTCCAGGTAACCTGAAATTGCATGAGTTTGTTCTGAGCGGAGTGGCTACGACTTTTGTCACATGGAAAGCAATGGCGAGCAATGATCCAAAGAGTATTTGCAAGATATTACAGACAATCTGCATGAATTCACAGTGCAATGCTGTATGTACATTGCAAAAAGGGATCTTCTGTGGATCAAAAAGAAAGAAGCAGAATTTATGTGCTTCAGTGGGGGCTGAGGGCATAGCTCAGAATCATCCCTAGGCATATTTTGTTCCACGTTTCATCCTCTGTGGTTGCAAATCTCAACTCAGACCATTGTCAGCTTCCCTGATACTGATTGTCTGATGTCCTGTTTTCTGCCCCAAACTGTTCAGGACATAGAAATTACATGTTTCATGTAACTATTGAGATTCTCAGATTCTCAGTTCTCAGCATGGTAATACATGACAGAATATCCATCATTAAGTGCTTTAATGCAAGTGATGGTGTCCTCTGAAGATATGTTAAGGGTAATGAGAGATGCTATCAGTTGTCCTAATTTTAATACTTCAGGGTTAAAACAAGGTCTAAATTAGAAGAATAAGTCTGAATTAGACAGTTCAGCCTAAACAGGCGCTCAGTTTTGTGCTAAATTTGCTCATTCAAAACTAGCATATCCCAGTGCTAGCCTAGCCAATGACTCCTCCTTCTACATGTGGCTGATTTCCTAGAAAATAATTCCATCTCCTGTTACTGTCTCACAGACCCCTCCCCCAAAAAAGAGTGAAATTTACTGCTTTACAGTAGTTAAATTTACAGTTTTCTTGGAGTTATATAATTTGCTAATACATGACATTCTTAAAAAGAAATTGAATCACATTGTTTTGAGAGGTCTCGAAAGGATGCACAGAAAGGATGCATCAGCCTTATCTAGGCTCTTCCACTTTTCTAATTAATTATTTACTTCTTTGACCTGAGACATGACCTTGGAGAAATCCATCTGCAATGATATGATATGAAGTAAATACAACAGGAGAATTCATGGAAGTCAAAGATGAAGTTTGTAGGAGCCTTCATGATTTTTGAGGAGAAGGACGAAGTGTCTTCTAATAAAATGCAGATAAAGGAAGATAGGCAGGAGGGAAACTCCTAGAGAAAAAGATAAATAGAAGATGAGGGAGTGTAGGTTGTAAGAGAAAGACAACTGATTATAGTTCGGAAAACTGAGGTGTGTAAAATGGGAGTTTTAGACCTAAACTTTGTCCAGTATCTGGCCTTTAAAAATGTAACAGGATGAAGGTAATGAACATGAGTCAGATAAGAGTTAGACTAGGAGTTAAGATAGAAGTAGAGAAAAGAAACCATAAATAGTAATTATTTGCAATAGCAACTGAGAAGAGGAAAGCGAAAGAAATCAATGCAGCTGCAAACACAGATGTGATGGCTCAGCTCACATACATGTCCTCATTGATTGCCCATTTATTGATAGGGAGGTTGGCTACCATCCACATTCATGCTATATGAATATAACTATATATATATATAACTGAAATGTTCTCAGTCTATTCACTGTAAGTCTTAAGTAGGCATCTAGGTGAGCAGAGCTTATTATTTTAAGAATGATATAATGAGTTATAATGAACTTCCCTTTTGTACAGAAATAATAATCTTAGAGTACTGAACCAGCCTTGGGAGATGTGGGATCAGATCCTGCTTCTGACTCTTTACTTTTCTGGAGAAGACACTAAACAGTAGTTGCTGTCCGCTCCAGCTTTAGAAGCTATGTGGCCTTTCATCCGAGAATCCAAAAGGTATGAGGGTAGGACTATACCTAAGGTACTGAAACTTGAAGCTAATTGTTACAGATATCAGATTAATATAGGGCAACCTAGTTTCTGTCTTAATTTATTTGCTTTTGTTTGTTTCATTAACTTAATGCAAAATGCATGAACAGTCTCGTGAGAAAAGAGCAGGCCCTCAGCTGCCTTGCCTACGTAGAGATCAGACTCTACCTTGCCCATGTATTCTGGATTCTTATCAGCCATGACTCATTTTCTAAAGGAGAAATCGAAACTGCCTTCTTTCACCTGGATTGTTGTCTTATGACTAGTACACCTTCCAAAACTATGGGTTTGCCTTCCTTCTGCATCCAAAAGATGTGTTCATGTCTAAAACTGGTAGTACCCCCATCTTGACAGTGCAGTCAGTGCCATCCACAGTGGCAGCTTGGGACCAGCTTCTCATGAAATCACATATTTATATAGACTGGGCTTGTAGCAAGGACAAAAGGAGACTGTAATTTCATGTTTGCATCTGTTTGATATGAAGTTATAGCTGACTGTACGACATTTAAAACTTAACAACAGAGACACACTTTCACTAAGTGAGGTAAAGAATTTAAAAATGTGGATATTTAGGAACATTAGTTTAACCCTTGTCTGTATTGTGCAGTTTGCTTCCTTACCAGTAACTACCGATGTTTCCTGTAGCATTTTCAAGCATTCTTTTTTGTAGTTGAGCCATCTAGATGTGGTTTTCTCCAATAGAGATCCTTTGGCCTGTGAGTGAAAATATTCTATGTAAAGAATTTTTTCCGTTGCATATATTTTCAAGATGGATTTTGCCTACAACTTTTTATTGTGGTCTATATGGAGCAGATAAAGAATGTATTTAAATTAAAAAAAAAAAAAAAACAGATTTCAGGAGAATAAGTTAATGTGATTGTCATCAGTGTTTGAAAAGGGAGTGAGAGGAGAGGTTTAGAAGATCTATTTTGGATGTGTTGACCCTGTGTTGCTCCCGTGGGACCTGAAAGTAGACATGAAGAAGTGAAAAAGAGGCTTAGGCTTTATCAGGAGGTGGTGACAACAGAGATGTAGATCTACAATTGTCAACACAGAGAAGGGAGTTATATTTCTCTCCTCTGGGTCATAATTGCTTCTAAATATAAAATCATTTCTAATGTTAAAAAAAAAATCATTTCCAGCTATAAGGGGGCAAGAATTTTTTTGTACTGTACTGTACAAAAGAGACGGTGCTGGTCAGAAAAGTATGCCTAAAGAAATAGCTAAAAAGAGAAGGGTTTAATGCAAAATTGGTTTGTGATATGCTGGAGCTGACCTGTTGAAGAAACACTCACCTAAGAGCAAAATAGAGAAGAGTTAGTGTTAGATATTGCTAACAGATCATCATCAGTATAATGACTTGACCACTATTTTTTCAGGAAAAAACTCATCAGCCAAAGCAGTCTCTGTGAAATATCATAGCTGTTTTCCTGAGCTAGGACTTTAAGAGGCCAGAGGCAGGCAGATAATCCGAGAACACTGTTACTATAAGATACAAAAAATAAGTAATTCAATATGATTGAAAATATTACAGATTGTCATGCCATTTTGGAGGCTATAGATTTTTCAGAACGTGACAGCTCTCATGCAAAAGGATGCTTTTAACTCAACCAACTCAACACTTTTTTCTGCATCTAAACGTTTCTGGTTGCTGCTTGTCACGTACGTGCAATGTACTGAATTTCTGCGACCTTGGTGAGGTACAAGGGGCTGAAAGTCATCATCAAGCACATCCACATGTTGGTGGACTGACAGCATTACTCTGAGCTTGGGAACAACATTCCTGCATGGATGCAAAAGATTTAGTAAGTTCAATTCCATTTTTCTTTTCCATCAGTTATATGGGACAGCTCATTCATAACGCACTTTCCACCATAAAATCGTGCATGTCCAAAGGTCTGCTTTGAGAGTCCTAGCTAATTTCCAGACACCCTATTTGAAATTCCAGGGAGTAGAAAGTCTATAATTATTCTTCATTTGATGTACTTGCAAGATAAGGAGAGAATATTTACAACAGGCATGAGAAAGGAATTTGTGTTTCCAAAATAAAAAGCATCTTGACATTTCCCTGGTGTGGGCTCCAAAATGCTGAGAGCCAGGGGAGATCATTGAGAAACTCCCAGGTCAGTGAACCTCATCTGAAGAGGCAAAGAGATGGACATGACGCAGTTGTAGAAAAGATTACTTGATGTGAAGGATAGCATTTCAGTTTCTAAAAAACAAACACATTAAACAGCAAAGGAAATGTGGGGAAAGCCTGATAACTGCTACCTGGCTGCTTGTTTGGTTGCACTTCTGGAGATAGAATTGAGAAAAATGAATGAAAGAAACTCAGTTTACAAGAGGGAGGAGCCATTTAGGCATAAAGGACAATTTCACTTCATTTCCATATGTTCTGCAAAGTCAGAAACAGAAATCTAATACCTGGTCATTATTGGTGTAAACAGCTGAGGTGCTTGGTTTTCCACTAGAAGGCATTTTGATTAAAAAGAAAAAAAAAAAAAGCTATATTGAGGTTAACTTTATATAAAGTGAGGTCAAAAACCAGACAAAATTAACCATTGAGTAAGCTGACCTCAAATGTTAGCATTAAATGCAGCATTAGAAGAACATAAAAATAATGAAAAAAAAAGGCAAATGATTGTAAATTAGCAGAGGAACAGACAATGACAGCACAGGTCAGTTAATAAAGATCATTTGAATAAGACAGAAGTATGAGCTCATCTACAGAACATATGTAGTAGTAGACCTAATGAAAAATTTTACTCCTAGAAGCCACAGCTCAAAGATGCATTTGAGGACTGTAATGATTTTGAGAAGGATTTAGATTCAGTTGTAGAAATTAAGTGACAGGAATCCTCCCTATGCAAAGCTACAATAAAAGAGGTTGTTGAAATCCATGCATTTGTACATGCAAGTGAGAACATTGAAACTTGTCTTACTCTGTGTATTGTGATTAACTTTGATTATGCCATGCTTCAGAAGAGATGGTGATAAATAGAGAATTCTCAAGCACTAGAATAAAAAGTTCAGAAATACCCATAGTTTTATCTATAACCCCATAGTTTTATCTATCTGTGTAGTCAAATAAATGACTATTTAGCCTCAAATAAATGACTACACAGAGATTCAGTAGCAACTTAAATGAGGACTTAAATGACAGCATGTTGGAAATTGCTCATGGGCTACTTATAGAGGGCCTACTAAAAAACATCTGAAAAAAGCAAGCATGCATCTCATATGTTACCATTCGGTCCCCAGTGGTCTCCACTCCTACTGTGGCAATTCTTTAAGGATCTGTGTGTTGAGAATCACTGGAGAATGCCGGCAGGTGCCTTGGAATGAGGAAGGCATTTCTTTCCTGCTTAGCTTGACAGAAATGATGCTGGTACCATAGACAGAAGACCTAAATGTGTTCTGCACTGAGGCATTCTCAGTCCTTCCTGACAAGCTTTTCAGTATCAAGTAGACTGCAGAGATACTCACTCAGTCAGTGAGAAGACAAACTATGGATGGGAATAAAACCCTAGCCATACATGGGAAGAAGGATTCAAGGAGGGACATGTTGATGTCCGATAGCTGTCTGACTGCTTAAAAAGGATTCAAAGAGAAGTCAATGAGAAAGTCTTGTATCTGTATCTTGTATCCATGGAATTAATGTTCTTCAGAGAGGAGTTCAGGTTCACTCAGGAGATGAAGAACTGTTGTTTATCTGATGAATATAACAATCACTATTGAGAGCTTGGGAGCTTTTCTTTGGCCATGTTTGGGAGAAACTCTTATTCTGTAGGCATATTCTGAAAACTGTGGCCAAATTGTTCCTGCATATGAAATAGTTCTGTGTTATTTTTTACAAATCCAGTGAGATTTTATTCTAAGCCCTGAGCCACTCAGTGCTATCATGACCGAGATGCTATGCATGTTCAGGAAAATTTAGCGTGATTTCAGGCATGTCAATATGTAGCTGAGCAGCAGTTTTGATCTCAATTTTAGATTTCAGTTGAAATTTACCTCTTCTAACATTTAAACATAAATTTTGTAGAATTTAGGGTTCAAAATCCAAGACATATTGAGAAAGCCTAAAACCTTTGAAGAAACTGAAAGACCCTTCTCTTCAGAATGTTTAAAGTTTCATCGGGGACATGCGAACCAACTCAGCTTTAGATTCTGCGTACCCAATTCACAACAAAGATAAGTGTCAGTAAAATTTAATCAATTAACTCTGGTTACTCAGAGCGCTCCAGCTGCGCCAGGGCGACAACATCAGTCACTATACTGCAGAAATATTCTTCATGCAGCAGATATCGCTGCTTGAAGCTCTCATCTGAGAACTGAATTCTAAAAATTAATCTTGAAGGTGTAAACAGACCAACTTAAATCTTTTTAATTATTATTTTTAGCATAATCAGTATTTCACCTTTTAATTTCTGAGTTATTTTAAGCTAATGGGGAAAGGAAGTGGTGACTGTTTATTTGGTATATGGAAAAAAAAGTACTTTCTATATAAAGTAGAAATGACATAAGAGCTTAAGTATTTACTGATTCTTTCAGCCTTGATCCTAATGTACCCTGACTGATGATTTTTATAGCTATGTTGGCATTTGTCTCGGAAATATGGATAAAGAGACTTAGGATTGTTATTTCTTTATTACGGTTTCTTTACTATGGTTTAAATTACCTGATGTAAACAAGTTCCAGGAATCACTTTAACAAATTAATTCACTGTGAATGAATTTATATTCTTTCAGAATTTTGACTCCACTGAGGTCATTTGTAATTTTTCTTTTATATAATATGCGATATATTGAATGTGGCTTACAAAACTGAGACTCTTTTGAATTCAGTATTTGTTTATGTGAGAGAAACTCTTATACAAGCAATAGGATTTTTTTCTACTAAAAAATCTGGAATATATGTCTCCCCATAACTTGTTATTCATAAAAATGCCAACCCCTGTAATGTGCATATATAAGCATGCTTCCTTGGCTAAATGGAGGACAGGTGGATAGAAATATAATATTAGTGGATGGAAATATATATATAAATATTATATAGTATTGCTTTCACTTTAAGGTAAACCTATCAGTTACATTAACTCCCATATCCACTTATTTCATATACATTTATCCTAAGTTTACTTACAAGTTTTCTTCAGATGATTTAAAATTTACTAAAACACCTAAGTAAACTATATTTTAAAATGTATTGAGGTAAAGATAAACGTGATGATTAAAAACATATATGAAAATTTCCCAGATATTAATTTCACTGATATTTTATTGTTACATACATAAAACTCTCCTAATTTTTAAGACAATATAGATGAAGAAGCGAGCTTATTAAAATTTTGTTCAAGATGTGGTAAATAAGTTGTTTACTAGAGCTCTAAAAATTTTACATGGTTATGCTAGGCTTCGGTAAAAATCTGAGATGCAGAATGATACCGGTGTTATCAGCTTGCACAAAATATCACGGAATGTCTAACACTTGCCGTCATCTAAAAAACAAAATGATAGTGTCTTAAACTAAGGAAAGTTGTTAAAACTAAGGAAAGTTGTTTCCTTAAACTAAGGAAAGAAAGTGGGAAAAACATTAAAAAATAAGTGTGATCCATGATTGTATTGATATCTGATAGGCAAATTGAAAAACAATTTATTATTAAATAATATTGATATGAAAAGAGATTATAGAAAACAGTACTATTTATTTACTTTACGAATTAGTATTAATAGAAGAAAACAGTTAATGACCTAGTCAGAGTGAGGTGTGGTAAAAAATTCTATAGCTTCTCAGTCAGTATTTCTCTAATTTTTGACAAACATTTACACCAGAACTACTTGTAAAATAAAATTACGGTTTGTAAAGGTTAAAATGTTATGCAAGAGGAATCTGTCTTATTGTCAATAGTTAATTATTGAATTAACTTACCTGTTTCACTAGAAACAACATCATGACATAGCTGGCAGGTCCAGGAGATATTTTGGACCAGAACCACATACTGGAGCAGAGACTGAAAAGTGTGGCCGTGCCCATTCTAATAAATTGGCTCTTGATATGCTACTATCTCGCTCTACCACAAAGTCACTGCCCTGTGGAAAAAAAATATTTAAACTCTTCTTTTATGGAAGCAACTCTTTCAGAATCTTCTTAAAAGAAAGCCAGGATATCTGCTAAAATGTCTAGGCTCCAACTCCGTTTTGTTTTTCTGATAAAAGGCAGAGAGAATGTTGTCTAAACTTCACAGAAAGTCTGCTTTCTGTAGCTTGTCCTTTAGCCAATAAGAAGTCACAAAACTATTAAAACATTAATGAGCTAATCCTGCTCCCTGGAACTTCGTGGGAATTTTGCCAGTGGTTTTCTGAGAGTGGAATCCAGCTCCATAAATACATACATATATTTATACATATCTCATGAAACTATTAAAACCTACACTTAGAATAGAGAAAATCTTTATGTAAGAACCTTGCTAAATAATAAATGTTTTTATCCTTTTGAACTATACTTTGTCAAATATGTACAGTGAGTGAAGAATTGGAGAATCTGCATGCCCCCAAAAATGGCATTATCAGAGATTAAAGTTTTACTACAATTCTTATAAATTTCCACGCTCCACTCACAGCTTCAGCTGCAATGGAAGGCTTGAGAAATTTCTCAAGAATTTCACCTTCAATTTTCCAAAATTTGTTTGCAACCTTTTTAATTAACAAGAAAAGTCTGAAATGCTAATAACACTATGTGATATACATACAATTAAAACCATTTATAATATATTATTATTTTATAGGCAGTGTTATAATTTTCAAGCTCTGATTGACAGCCTGGAAGCCTCTGATTGACAATCAGGAAGATGCTGCCCCCTGAGTTCCTGGTAGAAATGAAGGTTACAGCTTTGCACACAGAAGATGGCCTTGAGCCTTTCCCAGAGCTCTCAGGTGGACCAGTTTTGCTGGCCTGGGGCGGGGACAGGCCACACCTTTAGGATTTAAAGGCCAGTAATAGCCCACTTTTTCATGCTAGATACAAGCTCAGTCCAGCATGTGAGCAGATATACTCTGCCGTGTACCCTGTCAAGCTGACCAGAAGATGTGATAGGAGGTAGCTACTGCTACTCTTCTCTCTGCCTTTTTGTGTTCTACAACAATAAGCCTCATGAAGAATATAGGATCAGAACACAACCCTTTATTTAAGAGGTCAGTTCATCTTGGCTTTTTGACGTGGCCTCATAACATTTTCTATTTTGTTCTTCATCCTTGTACAATAATGGGTAACATTCCACTTGCTGCTTTGACCACTTCTGAGAAAAGAGATGATATTTTCATGGGAACTATTAATGACTGCTGAATTTCATCATATTTTATCATATGGTCACTCAAGCATTCGAGATTCTTGTGCAGCTCTTCAGGATTGCACTTTAATTATCCTGAATACCTTGGGGTCATTAACAGACCTTATAGCTCTGTTGTTTTCCATTATGTATGAATATCTAATAACAGAGATTATAGACAGACTTCCTGGTGACTTGCGCATGTCGTTCCTCTCTTTTCTTTGCTGTCCTTTAATCCGTTTAGTAAGGAACCTTGCTGAAAAAGCCTTGAAATCCAAGGGGGCAAAGAAATTATGCCTGTCTGTGTCTTTCTAGATTTCCTTAAAGAACTGTAAGAGATGTGAGGCATTAAGTTTGGTATGAGTTTTTGCTAAATATAATAGGAAAACAAGTTCTACAATCCGTTAGCTATTTTTACCTCCTTGTTTTTTAAAGCACTTTGAAATTTAGTCTTGATGGATGTGTGTAGTCTCTCTCTAGGATTAACACTATCCCGAACTAGCTCAGGGGATGGAACCGAAGTTAAGATATCCCCCATATTGTAATTACACTGATGAATTATAAAATTAGCTAGTAAAAACAGAACACAGTGTAAAATTTGAGTTTCTGAGTTATAGTTAAGAGTTTTTCCTAGAACGAGGTACTATAAATCAGCTACATGCCCTCATTCACCGTCAACTTTACTCCTGAAAAAAATACTTGAAGGAAGATACTGTTAAACTAAACACTTTTCTTTCTACACACTAGGACTGATGTAACTCATAAATGCTCATTCAGTACTTCACTCTTATTACCAAAAGGATTCTTAAATGGCAAATACATTAAAAATCTTGTACAGAAATCTGTCTCAGTGAAAAATGCCAGGCTGTAATTGTTAGCCAGCGATATCATTCAGCAGCTTATTTTCTGAAGTCTCAGAGACTGATTCATAGTCTAACATTACACAAGATCCATTTAATAGAAGAAGCCAACTATTCCACGAAATTTATGCTAGCAACATTTTATAATGAGCATAAAGTTGTAAAGTTAATACATACTGAAGTGCCAGTGTTATCTCAAGCAATCTTAACTGACTTGGGTCAGTGGTTTCAAAGGCCACAAAATATACTTGAATACAGCCATATGCAGATTACTTGCAAGAAGAGGGAACACAGGCTATACTGAAATCTCAAGTAAGTGTTTAATCTGTCTAAGACCCTCCGTCCCTCCCACCCATCCTCTTCTCAGATATGCCATATGGTTTCATAATGCTGTCCTGAATCAGTGTTACTGAACACAGACTTAATGTGGGAAGTCATGAGTGCTATATCCTTTAAAAAAAAAAAAAAAAAAGGGCAGCAGGACAAAGATTTAGGGAAAAAAAAAGCCACTGGCTCAGTCAGGTTCTGCTGTCCTCAGCTACTTGAGCTGTGGGTTTTGCTCTGTCCATATACCTGCTTGGTCTCATTCTGTTGCTGGCCAGCTCTTCAAGCTGAGATCTTCATAACCGTTTAAATACATATTTATCCCCTGTTTCTTTTTGAGTTTCTGTTTGGGGTTTGCTTTATCTCGTGCTTCTACTAAACTGACAGCTTCTTGATGGAACATAGTTCAAAGTCAGAGGCCTTTGAACAGCTAAGAAAATACCCTTACTCTGATTCCTTGTTTTCCCATGGAGCAACAACTGCTTCACACAATGTTTCACAAAATTTGTCACTCATTTCCTAGGAAAAAAAGACCAGAATCCAATGCCTTATTACTAAGCCAGAAAAAAATATTTAACATGTCAAGGTGGAAAATATATTTTAGGTGAGAAAAAAAAAAATGCTGTTTCACAGAGGGGACAGAAGGGCGGAGAGAATAAGGAAAATATAGCCTTTTTTCTATTTTTTAGATTTTATTCTTTCATCGTCATTTAAATCCTATTACACATTCATGGAGGCAGACAGGAGAATGCCAAGAATCCCATAAATAATGAAGACATGAAACATAAGACTTCCATTTGTAACTGCTGGAACTTGGAGCAAGTACAGGCAGTTTACCAGTGCTCTTGGGAAATGCTCTAGCATTGTGACATGCTCTAATTTAGGACCTGCTCTCATCTTCTTGGGTATTCCTTTAAAGCAAGATTCACCACTCTATTCAATTTTAATTAGCGTTCAGTGTAACAGGAGCACTTGAAACTGCACGATGCAGTCATATTGCAGTACTTTCTGTGTTACAAACCATTATTCCTGTGATTCACTGGCAAAACTGTAATTTATTGTCCCTCCTCCTTGTGTTCCGTTCACAAGATTTACTTCCAAATACTGTCTTACAGCCTTAATCTCTTCTGACACATCATTTCTGCCCATGCCCATATCTCTGCCTTCTGTCTTAACTGCAAAGCTGGTACAATATGTTGAGAGGAAGGTAGAATGGGATGATAAATATAGGCAGGTGCTTCACCATCCAGATGTAATACAGTTTTATAAAGTATTATTTCTTGTACATTTGATCCTGCAGTTCTGGAGGATGCCCGTTTCATTTCCAGTGACAGGCAGGCGGCAGAGAGCCTCAGCAACATTTTCTCTCAGTTTTCTCTCTTTAGTCTTCTCTATTACAGCTTTCAGTAGCAGCTATTGGTGCGAAGGGGTGAGAAAAGTTGCCAAACCTTTCTGTGCAGGACAAAGCAAAGAGAAACATTGCATCCGCTTTAATAACCCTGATGCCAACAGCAGCGATGCTGTGCAATATATCTGGGAGACAGGAGATGACAAGTTCATTGACCGAAAGTTTCATGCTGGGATCTGGTATTCCTGCGAGGAAAATATAAATGGGAAAGGTGAGTGAAAGCACATATATTTATTTTAGAAAACATTCTTTTTTTGTTTTTTTTCCTCTCCTGTCTATTAGTGTTAATTGGCTGTTTGTAGTAATAGTGTGCATGCATTTTAAATGGAAAAGTATTTTTCAGGGATTTCCTCTTCTATGGAAAGGAGGAAGTCAGAGGGTACTTTTCAATCAATTCTTTAAAATATCCTAATAAATTCTGTTAAGAATTTTAGAGTGACATGTTGTAATACAGATAAAGATTTTTTAAAAAATTCTCCTAGTCATTGCAGCAGATTAAATTTAACAGGAAAGCATTTTATTTTTCTGATGTTCCTCATGCATGAACCAAAAATGAGCACTTTTGTTTTGAATTATTGCTTATGATGCCTTAGGCAGCATAGAACGTACTGTGTGGTATTTTATTTAAAATATTTGGAATTTCTTTCAGCAATTAAGTATGTGAGACTTATGTTATTCCATGGATTTCCAAATATTTTTACCTTCTTACTGTGATCTTTCCCTTCATAAACAAGAGAAGAAAATTAATTTCAGCCTTTCATTTGTTTTCACAAGATGTGAACATGGACACTTACAAATCATGAGTTGTGGCTTTTAATTGAGTTTCAGTCTGAATATGTAAATATCAATAGAACTGCCATTAAAGAAAGCTTCTGAATAATTTTAAATCAATAAAGTTGCCGAGCTAGTCCAACAAATAGAATGTATCCTGTAAATTCAGGCCTCCAGGGTTTTTTTCCATGTATTGTTCTCATCAGTTTAGGAATCGCAAGAATCAGGAAAAAAGTAATCATAGAGAAAATAAGCTATTCTCTATCCTTTCAAATGCAAATATTTTAGCAGATGCCTGTTTTGAAAGGCTGCCTCTTATCAGAAAGTCTTCTACATTAAGTAAGATATTTAAGGGAGGAATGTCAAAGATCACAGGAAAATACACCTCCCACTCAAATCAACAAGATATTTTGCAGGTGGTGACTACCACAGGTCAGGGAATCTGTGCATCTCCTATGCCAGTTCTTATTTTCTTGCTTGGTTGAGTTAGTAGGAGAAAATAAATAAAGCCCTGCATTTTCAAAGCAGAGCAGAATTAATTCCGAGAGCTTTATTCAGAGAATTTCTTTGGGGGTCAAGAGGCCAAATAGGCTTGAAAAAACAGAATTTGCGTAAAAAAAACCCCACAGATCAGACATAGAAGAAATCTGTGTGAGCAGCACTTTTGTTGCTGTAGGAAGAGCAGGTCATCTAGCAGGGTGGTGTACAAACTCTCAGTTTTTCAAAGGAATTGCTCTGTTGCCTATTCTGACTTTCACAGCCACAGCTAATTTTTGAAAAACAATTCAGAGTCTTTCCTTAAGTCTCCCAAATACAAATATTTCAATTTTTTTGCTGCTATAAAGTCAAATTTGTGCTCTATGCTATATTTTGCATTTCATTTTTTTCATTTTAATAATCTAATCCTGTTGGTAATGCAGAATACTGTATTACACAATACAAAATAATTGAGAACTCTGTTTTTAAATGAATTATATGTCTTTCTTAGGAGAGAAATGTAGAAGTTTCATCAGCCTGACTCCACCTACTGATCGAGGTAAATATTCATATTTTGTTTATATAAATAAAACTTTCCAGATTCATCTATATAAATATTTTGATTTGAATGCTTACTTTAATCCCATAAAGGCTTTTGCTCTTTATTTCAATTTTTAAAAATCAAAGTCCCTGTCAGTTAAAATTTGAATACATGATTTCAAAACTCTGCAATCCCCATTTGAACAGAAACATTTGTAAATTGTAAATATGAGTACTGAAAATCAAGGTTCGTTAGTTTTTTTTGTCCCTCTTTCCTTGCACCTCTAACTTCACACATTGAGGAATATTGTGGCCGGTGTTCCCTGAAGAGTACCTGAGGTAGGGAAATCCTGCATAGAAATAGCGGCTCCTGCCCTGCATGGCAAATGGGTGGGTTTTTGTTCTGTCTGTGTGTAGGCAAAAGTCTGGATGCATCAGGATCCCTGCTCATAAGCGTATCAGCCCTGATTACTTTAGGCAGGGATCATTCAGTGTTGATCAGTGTATATGCAGTGATGGATCATTTATCAAAAATAATTAGATGCAGGTTGTCTTGGTTAGGACGGATGATGCTGCTGTGGCTGGACTATGGGCTCTTTGGAGACCCTGAACAAAATCAGATTTCTTTACTGAGACAAAGATTTGATGAAGAAATAGACCTTGCATGTGTCCAGGCCTGACCTAACCCAAGGATTCCATGTCTACATGCCTTTTGAATACAAGTTGTCACACAGACACCTGCATGCAGTAGGGTTACTTAACCTCCAAAATATTTGGTTTAGTCCCATGTGTAGTGTTTAGCAATCAACCACATACGTTATTATAGTGCTATATTTAAGCTATGATTGTTAATATATACCTTTATATGAAATTAATACTAGAATTTGCAATGAAATATTTGTCTCGACACATTAATTTCTTTTTTAAAAAGACTTGGGAGGGTTGTGGGCAGGTCTTAGCACTTGCAGAGAAGGCTCCTACCTAAAGGACATTAGCATGCCAATAAAAATAAAGTCATAAAATCCATCAAAAATGGATGTTAATTCTTTTTTTATTTTTCTTACGCAATTTTAGTGTCGCTACTATGTATGACAAAGGTACTGACCTGTCTTGCACTGAATGTTACTCAAAGAATGGAAAGAAGATGCAAATGCTTTCCCACTAAATGTCCATATCAGTAGAGGAGATGATAATTTATGCTTTACGTGAACCCTGAGATCTTATTAAAAAAAATATAATAACAATGTCCCCACAAGTTTGGAGCTTTTGCTCAAGAATATAAACAATAAAAATGAAGAATGAAGAAATGATGAAAAAACTAAATGACTGTTATATTATCAGTGCTATTAATTTGTTTTTCCAGGAGTTTTATGGCTTTCTATTGTAGCAGAGATACTGTACATTATTTTGCTTCTGGCTGGAGCCATTCTTATGTCAATAGAAGTGTGCTACTACGCTACTGCCATTGACGGGCTGAAGATCAATGCCTTTTCTGCTGTAATCACTGTACTAGCAGGTATCGTTTGCATTTTATATACCTCCTGAAAATACAACATTGACAGACTCTCAACTAAAGTTTAATAGAAGTGTCCAGATTTAAGAACAGTTGCAGTCCTACTGAGTCACAGGCAAGAGAACAGGATGCAGCAAAATTTTATGGAATCTATTCAAAACAAATAATCATTTTCTTCATATGATTTTTATATTTTATATTTCTGGAATGTGTTATTTTTACCTTACTATTCTAATTTAATTATTTTTAATTTGATTGTCAACAATAAAATGATATATTCTTCCTATATCTTGGTGTGTTTTTTTTCGTTTGTTTACTTTATTTTTTTTTTTTGACATGGTGAGTATAAAATTAGCAGTAAGTAGAAATAAAATGCCATTTATAAAACAGTATAGAATCTGCTTAAATAATTGTTAGTGGAGGATCGTCTTAAAGAATGTGTTTCATTTTCTGCATACTTATTCAACACTATACAATATAGGAGCCTAGGAAGTTCAGTTGGAAGGGACTTCAGGAGGTCCCTGGTCTGGCTTCCTGCTCAAATGAGAGTCACCTATGAAATCAGACTAGATTGCTCAAGGCTTTGCCCATTTTGGTCTTGAAAGGCTGCAAGAATGTAACCAACACAACCTCTCTGGGCAACCTGTTCTACAGGCTGCCTGTCCTCATGGTCAGCAATCTGGTCTGAATTCAGTGCTAACGCTGTTTTGAGCTGGAAGCTGGGCTAGAGACCTCCTGAGGTACTTTCCAGTGTGAAATATTCTATGATTCTATGTGTATTATAGAATTGTTCGTGAGGAAAGCTTCCATAAAAGCAATAACTAGCTGCTAGTAACATGCACACTGTTTCATAGAAGTATTAATTTTAAAGTAAGAAGCAATCATACAGAGTATTTAGTATGACTTCCTGTGTAACACATTTCACTGCAGCCACTCCTGTTCTATATGCAAAGTAATTTATATTTGGTAAAAGTATATGTTTTAGTATATGTTTTAGAATTACTGTCAAAAACAGTGTCTCTCTTGGTGAAATAATCTCAACATTACCTTTCTCTGCTTTCTTTGCCAAAATTCCTGTGCAATTAATTTAAGTGATACTTGGATTTGTTTTGTTCTGTTTTTTGATCCCTGCTCAAAGACAAATTACCAAGAAGTAGGTTTTCAGAGAGATGCAGTCAGACAGCTAGTTGCCTTTCACAATGTATGGACTGTGGTTCCTTTGGGTTCTTCTAGTAGGTCCCATTTATAGTAAGCATCTTAAGTTGTGATCGTATTGGTAAAATCCATGACATATAAATAAACTTAAATTATAATATCCAGTATTTATTCAGGAGTTCAAGGGGGAATTGCAATAAGTTGACAGAGGAAGGGCCTCAATTCATATTTTCTAATATTCTTATGAATTTATACTTTTTAGGTCTTCTAGGCATGGTTGCTCACATGATGTACACCACTGTATTTCAAATGACTGTCAACCTTGGTCCTGAAGACTGGAGACCTCACACGTGGGATTATGGCTGGTCCTACTGGTACCTATTGATTTATTTTTGGTTATTCCATTACATTTCAGTCACTTCTCCCTCTAATCAAGGAATTTACGCCTAATTGATAAGGAATGGATCTATCTTCTTTCACTCCTGGGGATGCAATTCAGTAGTCTAGCTGTTTCCAGAATGATTCTGTCCCATCCCTGGCTTCCTTTATCATGGCAAGGTAAACCCACCTGCTTTTGGTGCTTTCATGTCATCCCTTTGTTACAAGAATTCTCCCACTGATCCCCACCGGGACATGTGTAGTTTGACTGGTTAATGTAACAATAACCCCTTGTCCTGCACATTCTTGTTCCTGCTTCTAGCAGCCTGTGTGTTTACTTGCCGTATTTGACTGCCCCAATTTCTGGCAATACATCCAGTTGTATCATTACCTTGAAAACCAGTTCTGGCCAAAGCAACCCTCCTTAACCCTCGAAAAAAAAAAAGTGTTATTTTATGCCCAGATGAGCTCATTGAACTCCTGGGAGGATGTGGCAATGAACAGCTGTGAGTGAGAGGAGAGTTCAGCAGAATTTTTTCAACATAAGCATGTTTTATTATATTATCCTGACCTTGAAGGATAATATAATAAAACCAGAAGGAAGGTTCTGATGAGTAACTTCCTTCACTGTGAACTCCTATTCATTTCAATGTGGCCTTATTTTTACTTGTTACTTTTATACCTTGATCATGCATTGACCAGTCAGTAGTCTAGAAATATCCTGCTCTTTTAGCAAATTATCTCTCAACACTGTTTTTTGTTTCTATTTTCTTGTGGTTTTATATTAACATTTAGAGTTTCTATCCTTTCTTCAGTTTGGTCATGACCTGTATTTTCTCAGGAATGCATTTCAGCGCTGTGAGCCTGTTTTAAGTACTATTTAATCATGTCTTCTCTTTTTAATCCTTTTGAATGTGGTATGATTTTTTTTTCTCAATGGGTCTTGAAGTTTTTAAATCTCCTTTACAGCATCTTTTAATTTTTAAGCATCCTCATTTTTATTTAAGTCCTTATTCTGAAATTAATGTTTAAGTAGAAGAATTGTGAGTAGGGAGAGTGTTTCACTCAAAGATGTTAAATATGAATGAAACAGTACGTAGATGCCAATTACATAGCTCAGGTACTTGGATGATCATTAACCAAAAATATTTCTACTTCCCTCACCCTGTTGCCCTATCCATCATATACAGTGATATAACCACTAGTGTATAATATTTTCAAAAATAAAATTGAAGTATGGTGAGTATGAATCTATTCTGCTAATCTCTTGTAAACCTTTTTGTTTATAGCCTCGCATGGGGTTCCTTCGCTTGCTGTATGGCAGCAGCTGTCACCACAATTAACAAATACACAAAAACTATTTTGGAGTTCAAGCACAAAAGAAAAAAGCTGGAAAGGACTTTAAGGATTAAATACAAGTTTCCCGATCCTGCAGCTCCAGTGAAAGCTTGCAATGTGTATGTGAACTCTTTTCACAAAACTACAGAGGACCCTGCACATCGAATAAAAGGCTTGCATCACCTGGCTAATAGTTCAATTCTGTAAATTTGAACCACATCTCAAGGCATCCTGTGAACTGTAAGGTAGATCACAATGCAGTAGCATTAATTAATAAAAATGCATCTTTCTGTAGCATTAGTTATTTTTCTTAATAAAGGCATGATATTTTCATGGATGTTTCAAGGAAATCTTGGTATTGAAAAAGCTGATACAATTACCTCCGTTCAGCAAAAGACAGTGATACAGATTCTGCACTCCTCTGATGTTTAAGTGTTCTCTAATGTTAATGTAGATAATATGAGTTCGTTAGGTTTTCAGATTATTATGGATTTTCACCTTTAATTCCCTGCTGCAAAGACTTCAAAAAACAAAATCCCCAAGCACAAATAACAAATAACAGGGCTGCAAAGAAGGTATGTATCAGATGGTGTGTGGCTTGAATAAGTTACTTGTTATTAAAAATACAACCTTTCCAGGCAAATCTGGAAAACCCATGTTTTTCTATCCATTTACAGTGGGTAGAAAGATGGAAAAATAAAATAAGTAACACCTAGTAGTACACACCTCAACTGTGAAACTCTCTAGGTATCTTCATGACAATAGTACTAAACTAGAGCTTTCCCCATGGAACTAAGCCATGTTCATGTATTCTGTCGGACACCAGACTTTTTGTCATTGTAGTATAACTTCTGCTCCTAATGAGCTCCTCCTAGGAAATTCTCTTATGGACACTGAGTCCCAGAATGGGTTTTCGTGATTCCATTTTGGAGGTCTGATATGGCATATACACAAGCTTTAGGCTTAGGAAAAAAACATTTGATATTTCTTTCTGCCAAATAAAACATATAGTATGAATTATATTTAGACTATATTTATATAGATTAAACTATGACTGAATAAGGCTCACAAAATATTTTTTGATTTACTAATCTCTTCGTATTTCTTTTTATGATCCTGTTTTTATATACAACATATATTTAGTTGCACATCCCACCTTCCTGCACCAGTGGAGCAGGGATAGAGGGGAAAAAAAAAGATTAAATAATAAGAGTTCCTTGGTTCCCCGGAGGGTAAAAAAAAAATCATTTAAAAAATACAGATGGAGAAATCTTGTTCTCAAAATCAGGGAAAAAAAAAAAAAAACACATGAGATTATAGAAAAGTGACCCGTTTAAAAGGTCATCTAATCCTTCTTTTCTTCAAGGCAGGATAAACTAAACATACATTGCTTTTTTTTACAGATGTTTTGTTAATCTCTTCTTTAAAGCCTCCAAAGACAGGCATTCTAAAATTTCTGTGGCAACTTATCTTCCGTGCTTAACTATTCTTACCAACTAAATTTTTTTTTACCCTGATGCACTCTAAATCTCCTTTGCAGCAATTTAAGCACATTGTCCTACCAAAACAGAAATGGAGAACAGTTTAGTTCTAACCTCTTTTTAGTATATTTTAGATATTTAAAACCTATTTAGATACAATTTTCTTCTGCATTCTAGTTTAAGATTTTTGTTCTTTCAAAGTTCCTTGAAGCACAAATGGAAAGCACTGCTCTGGTCTCTGATTTCACTGTTCAACTGAAATTTATTCTTCTGTCTGCCATGTCCCTCCACTTCCCCACCCTTTGTCCCTGTAAATCCCCATCAGTACTAACATTTAGATGCTACTTTGAAAATTTGTTGCAGGTCCTCAGTGCTTTGACACGTCTATACAGATTATGGCAACTCTCTCTGGGTGTGAGTAGCTCCTAGCAGAGTTTTTCCTCACATTGCTGTAATGCAAACAGCAACATCGCATTCACTAAATTTAGAAGAAGAATGTATGCCAATGGCAGAAAATTAAGTAAGACACTGGTTGTTTTATGGAAGCAGCCTCCTGCTTTACACGTAGTGGGAAGCAGAAAGCACTGATATCTGAAACATAAACTTTATTCAAGTCATTAACAGGGAAAAGAACTGAACAAAATCAATTTTCCTCTTCTGTCTTCAGGTCTTCCCTAATACCTGAGGCAACAATGGCAAAGAACAGCTCTGGAAAGAAGGTCCGAATGTAAACTGCTGCTCTGGGTATAGGATTGGCCATAAGTACTTCCTGCTTCTTTCTGCTCACCGTGCGCAAGACTTCCTCTGCCACCTCCACTGGGTGCACGCCGTATGCCAACTTTCTGAAAAAGACTGTAAATCAAACCAGTGAGGAATGACAGGCAATCACATCCGGCAAAATGGTGATGAAAAAATATACCAGCTAGTGTATCAACAGATAAGTTCCGTGTCCTTACCATTTCTATCCCTTGTAGTTCTTGTGACCCCACCCACTCTAAGGTCTTTTTGTGAAGTTGAAGTCTTTTCTGTTAAAGTCCTCACAGTCCTTAAGTGAAGGAGCAACAAGAGTGCAGCTGAGCTCTCACTTAGGAAACATGTTTGAGGGTCCCGGAGTCTGGACACACCAGCTTTTCTCTACTGTCAGTGAGTATATAGGCATAAAGCAAGATTGCTTCAGTATGAGGATAGCACCAAGGCAATAGGAGGGAATGAAAAGGTATAACTGACCCACTCGTGGGTGAGAAGCAGCAAAGCGCAAAATGTACTCGACTCTGAAGGTTATTTTCCTGGATATCTCCAGAGGTCCCTTCCAACCCAATCTATTTGGTGATTCTGTGTTTTCTGTGAAGTCCTACTGTATTCCTAAGGGCTGACTTAGCAAAAGAAAGGAAACGCCTTTGGGGATGTCAAAATTAATTTTGATGAATGTATTAACCTGTTCTGGACAAACCAACAAATTAGCAGTTGCTGCTGATGATGAAGGGCTGAAATGGCTGCATTTCATGCACTTCTGTGGCTCATAAGCAACCTCTTCAAAAAACAAGTCACACAAGGCAGCTCTCCAAACCTCTAACAGCAGCAAGAGCAGTTTGTCTGGTTCTCCAAATGTCTTCAGTCTCCGTTTTCATCCCTGTCATGCTCCTCTTCTCTCTTGCTCATTCTGCACACTTCAAACACTTCACTATTTAGTGAAGTCACAGGAAGAGAAATAATGAAACCCATTTTCTTCAGTGGTATAGATCTGCAAAGAACTGTGTATGCTTTAGTTCACATGAGGTTAAATTCAGCCTCTTCTCTCAGGCAAGAGAGGGAATGGGTTCTTTAGTTAATATTAGTGGATGCCAAGTTCTGCAGAAAAAGCGTAATTTGGAAACTGAAGTCTGACAGCTAACAGGCCCAAATTGTCTGGCTTTTATTTCCTGCCTTTTACAAATGAGACAGGCCTGTTGCCTATCTACCGTGACTTACTTGTGGCCACAGTGCTTTCACTGGACTTGGGCACCACTGAAAAAAGTCAGCAGACTTCAATTCAGCACATAGTGTAGCCACTTTTACTAAAAGAGATGATCAGCACCTGCTGCCTCTCTGGCAAGCAAAAGACCAGAAGCTTTCTGGTCTTTCGTCCTTTCATCCATTCCTACCTCACTTTGTATTACTGCAATTACAAGTGTCATATTACTGTTACCTCAGTATCTCAATTCCTGAAATGAGATCCTATGGGATACAGAAGATGAGCCTCTTCCCCCACCATTCTCAGCCTGAGGCAGAACAAATTCTTTGGCATTTTCTATTCAGCATCTTGTAGTAAAAGAGAGTACATGTTCCATTCTTTAGCTTTGCCGAGTGTTTACTTCTTCTCCGTTCTTCCTTGCTAACCTACCTGTCTCTCACTGACCCATACCAAACGCCTTCCTTCCTCTCTCTTTTTGTGTCCTACTCTACCCCCACTCTTCATGCCCTGGTATGTTTGTTTACTCACATAATGTTGTCCCCTTTCAAATTCCTCCACTAATCACCAGACTCATCTGATTTCTCAGATGATATTTTTTTTAATTTGCTTTCTGATGATCAATTCTTTTCCCAGTGTTCCTTTTTTCCTGTTTCAATATATGGGTACAGTCTCTTTTAATGTATCAAAACTTACATTTCCAAATTAATGCCTCCCAGTTGCCAGGTGCTGGTTGACGATGGTATGAGCAGATGAAGGTTGGACTCACAGTGCTGACACAAATACCAAATTCTTCCATTTCAGCTCTAAGACAGTCAAAAAAGCCTACAGCAGCATGCTTAGAAGCAGCATCTAAAAAAAACATAGGGATGCAGAGATGCATGGATATGGTTGTTCATTATCATTCATTAAACATGAATGTTTGAAAAACAGAGCAAAATGGCAAAGGACTAGAAGCACTGAGCACACCTATCACTTGAGAAATTGCTCTATAGTGAAAAAATATTTTTGGTGGATAGACAGTTTTACCTGAGATGAGTCTCCAATTTGTCTCATGCCGCAGTTTATGAGACATTATTGACATGCAGTGAAATGCATGCTATTGAAGAAATAGCAGGACAGCTCATATTTGGAAAAAAGATTATACTTTGGCCCTGCGGCAGCAATTTCTCATTTGTGATGCTTTTAATATTAAAGTTAATTTTATACAAACTTCATGACATGGATTTTTTTTAACTGCAGCCAGTGCTTTTTTATTGAGATTATATCAAAAAAAAATAATAGTATGTGAATCTAGGCCAAGAACCAGAATTTTGTATTAAGAAGACTAGAGCTGCAAAGCACATATCTACCCTATATTTGACTCTGTCCTGGAAACCTATCTGTGCATAATATAATCTAAAAAATGACGTCAGGCTTTCATAGCTAGGTTCAAGTGAGGGCCTTCTGTCTTCTGGATCCTTTTACTTCTGACTGTCTCCATCACTATCTTTTTAGGTTCTTTGCTGCTCCATTAGAAATCCTTGCTGCTCCAAAGTGGTTTTGCTAGTTTGCAAACTCAGTGCACATTTGCTCAAAGGGCAGGAACATGCCATCAAGTTCCAGAAAAAAAAAGAAAAAAAAAAAGACTTTTCAGCTGTAATTTGCCTTTTCATCTTTTCCTTTTCTGCAGCCAATTTCAGGACAAACAGAACCTTCTCTTTTGATTTTTCTTGAAATTCCTTCATCTGTCTTCATGTCATGCAACAGATATAACTGTAGCAACTATCTCTGTTATCTATCCTGCCATTCATGGTTTTATATACATCCATTTTATTAATTCAAAGACCTTTTATCATAACCCAGGGCAGCTTAGTTTCATTAGGAGCTTTGGGTGAAGGACTTTTTGAAAGACTTTTGAAAATCACTTGGAAATCAAAGCAGGTTACGTCACCTACCTGTCCTTTTAAACTCTTAAATAAAACTCCATTAAACTTGTTAGGCATTACCTTCCTTTACAAAAGCAGCATCCATCTCTACAAATATGTTTATTTGCACATCTCCCCACTAACTTTATTTTTTATTATAATTTGTTCTAATATGCCCAGTTCAGACACCAGACTTCCTGACATTTGTTTGTTGTTCCCTGAATCCCTTCCAAGAATTTTTAGGAAACTTGCATTTGATAGTTTTTTTGTCCTTTAGTATCTTAGGCAGAGGTTACACATAACAGTATTTAAACTATTTATTCCCTAGTTGCACTTCTTTGCAAATATTTCAGTTAAATACTGTATTAATGTATATTCAAGTTTATTAAATCAGTATACAAATCAGCACTCAAAATAACCTATCAGAATCATGGAATACTTCCAGTTCAAATATTGGAATGTACATTTTGCTCTATGTAACTTACAAGCCGCACGAAATGGGACTCCTATCTTTCCTTGGATACTATTAATTAGAACAACTTGGCCAGTTTTTCTTGAGATCATGTTGGGAAGAAGGGCTGTGAAAAGAGAAGAGGTAGAGGAAATTGTTGAAAATCTTTAATTGGATATTTTTGTTTGTTTGTTTTAGTCAATGACCTGTTTCCATTTAAGCAAGAATGTCTCCAGAAATTAGATGAGATTGTGTTTTCTGGCTTTATAATATCTTAAATTTTTTGTGTCTACTTTCTATTGCCATTACTTTCAGTTTTCCATTTCTTTGATTTCTCTTATGGATCAATCATTTTTCCTTGGAAATCTGATTCTTATGAAGACATACTGACAAGGCTAGTGATAAAAGGGTTTTTATAGACAGATAGACAGATAGACAGATAGATAGATAGATAGATAGATAGATAGATAGATTGCATACTCTCCTATGTCAAAGAAAGTGTTAGGAACATAAACTTTCCAAAAATGAAGGTAAGGTTGTACGGTCCATTTTATCCCCAGGAATATACTGACCAGGAAAATACTACCCAGGAAATACCAGGTAATATAAAAAGGCACTGCATCTGTTTTGCTACTATTGAGTCATTTCTGGGTCAGGGATTGCCAGATTAAGACAGCTGTGCCAATTCTTGATGATTTGCATTCAGACTACCAAGTCCCATGGCAAGAGTTAGAATATCTCTGCCTCACAGAACAACATTTCTACATCTAGTGACTGTGATGCTCAGCAGGGCTCTCAGCACTAATAACCAGTGCCAGGTAAAGACCTCTCATGAGGGAAGGTGAGGTGGGAGCTGGAGGTGAGCTCAGGGCAGACGCTCACTGATGTGCCACAGTCCCAGGAACCACAATGCCAAGAAAGGCAAGGTCCATCTAGGAGCAGCAGGGGAAGAGACCAGAAACAGAACTACAAAAAAATCTACCATGTTCATATCCAGGACTCAATGTAGCTACAACATAGGCCCAAGGTCCATCCAGGAGTCAGGGCCAGAGGCAAGTATGCCTGCAACATATCCCAAGCAAGGACTGAGAGTTCTGTTTTTTCACAGAATTGTTTTTGATTATAGTGGAGAAGACAAAATTAGATGAAAATGAAATAGAATAATACCAGTAACTTGGATCTCAAGCTTTATGCAGTAACAGCAAATTGAGAAAGAAATAAAATACCTTTGGTTAATGTTACAGGTCCAAAATAATTGGCATCCATAATCTTTTTATCAAGTTCCAGTGAAATGCTCTGCACTGCTCCTTTCACTTTCATACTTGCATTGTTGATCAGTATATCCACACAGCCATAGCAATTCAGGATTTCATTTGCTACATCTTGGATGCAGTTTATGTCTGAGATATCCAGAAGTATGAGCTTTGGTGTATATGTCTAATAAAGAAAATGGTTGTTTCAACACTTCCAGTTATGTAAAAATGTGTTTCTCTTTACTCTTTCTGTAAATTCATTTTCCATGATATCTAAAGAAAGAGCTTTCATCATTCTCACAAAAAAAAAAAAAAAAAAAAAAAAGGCCTTGCTTTATTATTCTAACCCACACTAGAACGAAGGTAGCTCAATAGGGGGTATTTATGTACCCTGGACATCAGGTGTTGAAATTTAGGTACATCTATTGGGAATCCCCATGGCAAGATTAACTTGGACTTGCTCCACCCTAACAAGCTTTGTATCTCTCAATTCCTTCTCTAATCAGTAGACGTAGACAACTATACAAAGAGGGTGAGACTTAGCACCTCAAGCTATGGTCTTTTGTAAGCAGATTGCTAGAGAAAGTTGCTAACTGTGCAGACTAGCATACAGTGCTTTTATAGATAATTTACATGTATACAGAGGGACTGAAGTTGCAGGTAAAATTGTCAGGTAGGAATAGTTTATTCAGCTATAAATAATCCAAGCAGAGGTTACATTTGTATGGTCTCTGCAAAGATATAGTTTTTAATCAGCAGTTACATATGCAAAAGACAGATGAATGAACTCTGAGGCTCCTCTCTTGCTATATTACTATGATGATGTAATGCAGATCCCTTAGCAGATTTTTTTTTTCTGGTTAAGTCAGCAGAGAGTGATATGAACACACTATTTTATGATTATTAGTATTATTTTTACAGACAAACAAAGCTCACTGCAGAAAAACGGTCAAATAAAAATATTGTTTGTTCTTATGAGCAATGGCTATAGAATTTGTGTGATGCCTTCAAGAGCATCTGCAGCTGGGATGAGTCATAGTCGTTGACCACAGAGGAAAAGCTTTCCCATGTCCCAAAGAAATGCCTTCCAAACTACTACTTCTGAAAGCATGGTCAGCCTTTACGGATCTTTTGCAGGCTAGTAGTATGAATTTTTAAGATTTCTGAGCAACATAAGGATACCTTGAGACTGCCTTTATGCCCTGTTTTTTACTGGTATGCTGCACTTAGAGGCAAGGTTGGGGAAGACTCAGTCTGTGGATTGTTTTTCAGCTTCCACATCTCCTGAGTCTGTCCATTTTGCATCACAAGTTGGGTGAGGAGGCAGTGGTAATAACAGAAGGTACCCATTTTCACTTGATCTGATAGACAAGTAGCTGGGACTCTCTGCGCAGAACTGAATTTAGTGTTTAGACACATCCCCCATTTCTTGAATTCTCATTATATGGATAATAAATGATAGGGCCTGTGATTCAATGAAGAGCTTTGAATCTCTTATAGTTGAATTAAATCCCTCTATCTACACTGTTTAGTTGGGTGGCTTCAGACTATATTTTAGTCAAAATGTAGCACCACTCATTGCCTAGTTGCCTTGAATTAGCTCAAAATAGCAGGATTTATGACTTTCAGCACCACGAAACCCTCCAAAGATACTCCCCCCTCTCTCTCTTTGTGGATTCTGTTGGGTAAGAGTGAATCAAAAAGCATTTTATGTATATGAAAAAGTTGTTAACCTCAATTTGTCATTTTTCAAAGCCAAATGAGGAAATACGTACCACACTGGGGTCTGCCACACTAATTAAAGCATCATATAAGGCTTCTAACTTCTCCCATGTTCTGCCACACAACACAAGCCTTGCTCCTCCTGCATGAAACACCCGAGAACATTCTAGGAGAGAAATAAGTTTGAAATAAATAATAATAATATTAAGTTAATTGTGCTTATTTTGATTGAGAGGGGTGGCTGGTTTTTGCTAATGAAGTTGAATCCTTCCTTTAGAAGTAATTAATTTTTGAAAGAATAAAAATATATACAAGAAAATAACCTCAAATGAAACAATAATATATATGTGAGCAAATAAATTAAAAATCACGCATGTTTTTATTAATAACTCTCCCAGTACTGATGGTTTTTTCATAGGATGTAATCAAAATTTAATTAGGAAAAGAACAATATGTCAGTTAATAGATGGTGAATCTATTCTAATGATCTAATAGATGATGAAAAATTTTGTCTTTCTTCCTTAACACCCTTTCCCTACAAATGCCCTCATTATTAAAAAAAAATACAGACATTATAGTACCAACTCTGGCTTTTGCAAGCATTTGTCTACTGCGGTATAAATAAACACGAAAAGACCCTTGTAAACAGTAAAACATGCTCTATGTGCTGCCTCCCTAAAACTTTCAGATAAATGAAACTCCGGTATACCTTTGAGCAGAGTGGTACAGAGAAACTTATCACCTGCTGCATCACAGCTGACATAGAGCAATGGTGAAAAGCAGAGGACTGTCTACACAAACCCTTCTTTCCATATATGATCTATCCCAAGATAAATCTATTTCAAGAGGATCTTTATCTCCTATTAGGCCTCCCCAGTAGTCAGTGGAGGCAACAAGGACCAGCCTGAGCTGCCTCTTACTTGGCCAGATCCCCAGAAGATTTCCTGATCAGGCTATGGCCAATTCAGGTAGAAGAAGCCCTTAAGGCAGGGACAGGAACATGCAAAAGAGTAATGTGACACCATCTTATACTGATTTGCAGCTACCTTGTCAATGTAAAAAGATCTCATATTAGCAATATGCTAAAAATAGCACTTACTTTTGGCTTCTCAGACTTCTTATTCTACTGAATTCATTGAATAAAAAGTTCTGCAGCAATTTAGTTGCTGAGACCAAAAATGTACATTCAAAACTCAGTTTTTCTTTTCTTTTTTGTAACCACATTCCTAATCTCTGATTCATCCAGACAGTAATGATAAGCAGAAAATGATCAATACACTTTTAATGACCTAAAAGGTCAGGCTATTTGTTGTTGTTGTTTTTCATTTTTTTGAAGAAATGACATGACTTACCTTTGCCCAGCCCAGAGATGGCATCAGTGATGACCACCACCTTGTTTTGCACAGCTGACTTAGACACTAACCACATGACTGATTGGTAAATGTGAATAATTCCACTGATCCCTAGAAGGAGTAATGGTATGGCAAATATAGCAAGAATACCCATCTGTGTGGAAAACAAGATTATATCAGAATAACAGTAATCATAATATGCAATTTTATTTTTTAAGTTGTTCTTTTCTAAAAAATCAATGTTTTCAAATACAGGGGAAAAAAAAGAAAAAATGCTATCAGCCTCCCAGTAGCTTAAAATAAGTAGGAAATTTGCCTTCCAATCAGTGGCTTAATAGTACCATATTTTTATAAGTTTTTTGTTTGCCTATTTTCTTCATTATTCCATGTTCTAAACAAATCCTGATTTTATTCAAAATAACTCTGCGTTCGCAAAAACAGAATAGATTTTTATGCTGAAATATTGGCTTAAGGCAAAACATGGACTAAAATATAACATCAGTCTTTTAATTATGTTGCTATTATTTATTGCAAAAGATATAAAAAGCTTTTATGAATACATAATCTTAGATAAAATATTTAATAGAATTGTTTTCTGTTTGAAAAGATATGAAAATAGAATGACTTACTATTGCTATGAAGACTTCAAGTAGGGATAAAGTATTTTTCTAATCTATTTTTTGTATCAAAAGTCCTTTAGTATTTTAACAGAGTATTGCATTTGCTGAGGTTGCTTGCCCTGAAAGAGAATGGCTATGTATAGCCTTCAGCTGTGACAGAGATATTTTAAAAGTAAATATAGTAGCTACAGTGTGTTCCACATACCTGACCTATCTAGTCTGAGAGGCTGGGCAGCCATGTAAAAGCTCTAGTGCAGGATCGCTTCAAACCTTCACAAAAGCATCTATTTCTTGCCTTTGGTCACAGTGACTTGTTTGACTGTCTTTTTTTTTTTCAATTAGATATATGCATAAAAAATTGTATAAGTTCCATGATAACAATTGGTCTTAAAAACAACCAAACACAAAAATAATGGGAAGGATTTGAGCTTGGAACAATCACTGCTCTGCAACAGAAGAGATGCATGCATACGTTGGGGGTTAAAATCTCTGAGCAAGCTGTCTTAGGAGCTACTCTATCACATGACTATATCCTACTGTCTCATTTTCACTTGTTTAACTTCCTCCCAAAGTGTCACATTAAAAAAAAAAAATCCTTGTAGGCAAATAAGGTAGTTTGTTCTTTCTGTGAAACAAGATATGTTGCTTAATATATTCAGCTTCTGCACAAGATTTTTCAGTGAAGGCGAAATGCTGAAAACATGTGGACAAAGAAAGAGCTCCAAGTGATTTGTTTTTTCACAAATGAACACTGCCCCAAAGAAATGGAACAACTAGTACAAGAGCAAGAATAGGAGGAAAAAAATGAAAGAACTATACAACCAATGAATATGTAAGATTGCAATGATAAAATGTTAACATATCTATTAGTGGTAGTTAACAATGGTTAAAAAAAAAAAAAAAAGGGCAGCCTAAATATTCTGCTAAGTGATCTGGAAGAAGACAAAAATACAGTGAATACAATATTTTTTTTTTTTTTCAAAACACCCAAATCTCAGTTGGGAGGATCAGATAAATGTACTTATATGTTGCCACCTACTGAAGACTATTGAAAGTACCAGAAAAACACCAATAAAAATTGTTTCAGAAGGGAAATCCTATAAAAGAGGTAAAGCACAATTCTAATGCTTGTTTAATACTAATAGTCCTTACTTGTTAGCATTGACAAACTCGATTTAAATCTTTATTTGAATGGGATATCAGGGCACAGAAATTAATTCATATAGATGGCTGTGGCCTAGCTTGAAGGTAGATCTAGATTGTCCATCTTGCTAATTGGGTGTATGTGGAATGATTAGGAAATCTTACAGGTGGGAAATCTGAAAATGAATTATGGCAGCATTGCGGGCTGGAATGGGCCCATTTTGAAATAGCCTTTCCTTGGGATAAAGAGGTAACCTGGCTCTTACTTCCTGGAGCAAGCCGCAGGAAACATGACGAATGAGCTGTGCCAGATACCTCCAACTGGAGTTGATAAGATCTTCAATTGTGTTTTATCCTTCCCGAATCAGTTTTCAGCAAACAAAGAGAGGTCCAAAATCTGAATCTTGCCTCAATGTCTGTGCTAGACCTGGTTGCTACCGAAAGCTTAAGTACCAAAAACATAAACACCTTCAGAGAAGACCCCTTATGTCACCATAAAGGACCAGCTAGATGTAATGCTGCTTTTGGAGACAGTGAAGGAAAATACACCACAGCGCACTTCATATCAGCCTACCTGAACTCATAATCTTTTCTGCACACGTATTCACTGATATTCCCACATTTAATTATATGTTATTTTACATATCAGATAATTCTTATAACCAGTATGCTGATTTCAAAATCCAAACATAAGAACACTGAAAAACTGCATCACAATGCACCCTAGGAATATATTGCCATTATGAGTAACAGGCCACAGCTTTGTTCTGACTTAACAAAGCCTCAGGACTGAGGTTTGTCAGGCTTTGAAGTTGTCTTGGCCTGCCTGGATTTTTATTTCAGTATGTTTAGCTGTAACAGCAATTTTCTTAAAGTCCAGATGCCTGACTTGCTTTCCTTTTGCTGAATTTGTAAAAATATTTTTGTGCAGCTGTCAGTGAAAAGTATCTACTCTGTGTAAAAAATACTGATGATTCTAGCACCATGATGTACTCCACAGAAATACAGGCCTGATACAGAAAGCAGGTTTTTGTATATGAAGAGGAGGAAAAAATTGTCACCATGATCACATTCTCATTGCAGAGTTTAGGGTGCTGTCAGCATGCCAAGAGCTCTTCCCTGTCTACTTCTGGCATGGAATAAAATGAAGTTAATAAAAAAAAGTGGAAGTCAACTAAATTGCTGCAGAATAAAATGGAATAAAGTGGCATGAAGCACAAATGGCATAAAGTGGCATAGCACAAAGTGGGGTAAAGTAGCAAGGAGTAAAGTGGTGTGATATAAAGTGGCACATCAGCCATCTTATTCCCTCTCAGGGTTCTGATTAATTTTGCCTTATGGTCCATAGCACTGTAAAAATGTAGAAATATCATACGGTTCTCATACTGTGGAAATATGTATACAGAAAGCACTACCAGAACACTGAGTGCACTAGTAGTCCTTAATAGCCATGATCAGCATCACCTGAGGCTTCCCCCTCCTCCCACCTCACTCCGCCCTACTCATAAGCCCAGGAGCTTCAGCTCAGGTTAGGTTGGGGGGTTTTCTTCTTGTTCTAGCTAGGTTGCAGGAGTGTTGGTTTCCAGCTCTACTATAGCTGGACCCCTGCCTGGCTGTGGATCCTGCTGATGGAAACTCTGACCCAGTGGCAGCCTGCACTTAGGTACTATGGGAGGGTACCTGGTTAGGGAGTCTTAGGCTGAGTTCAAGATCATGGTATCATGAAAGCAAGACCTTTGAAAAATGATATCTCACTTCTGAAAGAGAAGTGTTACATAGTATAAGGAAAGGTGTGTGTATATATGAATATCTTATACACATATATATGTGTGGGAGTGCATATATATGTACACACACATATGTATATATGTATACATGTGAGTGTATATATATGCATGTGCATGCACATGTAAAGATCAGTTTAAAAAATAATCCTATTAAGGTTTGTTTGTGAGTATGCTGTTTTAAGAGAGGAAACCTGCATATCTGAATATAGTGTTGCTGTTTCACCCTTCAGCTGAGATAGCAAGGAGCTTGCCGTTTCAGATGATGATGTGGGAGAAGAAAAACATTTTTACCTTCTTCAATGAACATGATGTATAAGTGTTACAAATAATTCTATTCTCATTTATAATTTTCATTTTTGCATAACTAATTAGATTAAGAACTAAGAAGAACTTAGTTAAAAACTAAGAAGAAAAAGAAAACAACTAAAAACTTAATGTGAAGTGGAATAATAGAACCCCCTGAAAGACAGTAAAAGTGGAAGATGTTGGTGAAACTGTGTGGGGAGTTCTTTGTAATCCTGAGTATTTAAAAATGTAGAGCTGGTGTGGGGAAAAAGAGAAGGGTAAAAACCTGAAGTATTCAGTCCTACAAATGATTGAAGTGACTTGCTCTGCTAAGTGAAGAGACTAATAGAACTGCCCTATCTGTTTTGATGTTGCCACTTTTGAAATCACTGTGTCGACACTATTGCTGTATATCTCCATCATGAAACTCCATAGCACACGAACCTGTGTTTAACTTGAGGAAAAGTCCAATAACTTTTAAAGAACAGTTTATGAGCCAATAGTTAATAACTAGCTTGTGTTTTCTTGGCTCGGGGTGAAGTCTTGCCATTCTCTTTCACTCTAGTAACTGAGCTAATGCATCTGTTTTCTTGGGGCTTCTATTGGATAGAAGCTTTGTGGACAGCAAAATAATAATTCCATTTTTTAAAAAAAAAGAAAGGAGAAAAGGGAGAGAAGCTTGTTAAAACAGTTCCCTTTGAGCCCACAGGGTGTAAGCAGATATTCTGCAGGTATTCTTTGAAAGAACAGGAAATTACATGAGTGAAGGAGGTATGAGCAAAGCTGTGGGCTCAGTGAGAGCAACCTATGAAGACAGGATAGCGATGGAGGTGATGATGACTAACTGAACAGCTAAGAAGTGGTGGGATGCTTAACAATGGGTATGATCTATGTTTCAAGCAGGGAAAGAATGTACAAATCACGGTAAGAGGCATGATTGCAAGAGGGGAACAGATAGCTGGCCTCCCCAGGCAGTTGGAGGAAAAACAAAGGTGTAGACTGCTGGAAAGAGCAGCTGGCTCCTGCAAATTAGCTTACATGTCAAGAGGAATATGAAGAAAGATCCTAACTTAGCTGAGTGTGTTGCTTAGTGAGGGAAGACCTGTGATGACATGGAGCAAATACTGTTAACTTGCTTCCAGACAGTAGCTGGGACTAAAGGATAGCAGAGATTTATTTTCTCCCATCCACTCTCCTTCCCCTGAAACGCCACGGATTCATGTAGCATTGTTCTTATTGGTGTTCATTATCCACTGGAGTGGACCTAGACAGGATGGAGAGTTGGGCAGAGAGGAACCCTATGAGGTTCAACAAGCACAAGTTAGTCCTGGGGAAGAATAACCCCAGGCACCAGTACAGATCAGGGGTTGACCTGCTGGAAAGCAGTTCCACAGCGAGGGATTTGGGAGTCCTGGTTGACAACAGGTTAACCATGAGGCAGCAGTGTGCCCTCGTGGTCAAGAAGGTCAATGGGATCCTGGCCTGCATCAGGAGGAGGGTGGCCAGCAGGTGGTGGGAGGAGATCCTCCCCCTCTACTCATCTCTGGTGAGGCCGCACCTGGAGTATTGTGTGTAGTTCTAGGCTCCCCAGTACAAGAGGGACACCGAGCTTCTAGAGACAGTCCAGCAGAGAGCGACAAAGATGATTAAAGGACTGGAGCGTCTACCGTATGAGGGAAAAATAAGTGAGCTGGGCGTGTTTAGTCTGGAGAAAAGAAGGCTGAGAGGAGATTTGATTAACATGTTCAAGTACCTGAGGGGTGATATTAAGGAGGATGGGGCCAGGCCCTTCTCTGTGGTGGCCAGTGATAGGACAAGGGGATAACTCAAAACCCGCCTGGATGCCAGGCTGTGCCACGTGATCTAGGTGTCCCTGATGGAGCAGGGCAGGGTTGGACTAGATGATCGCTAGAGGTCCCTTCCAACCTCTATCATTCTGTGATTCTGTGAAGGCAATAGCATTTCTGAGAGATGGAAAGAAAGCCAAGGGGGTGAGGGATGGGATCATTGACACTATACATAAAGATGGCCAGGCATTACACATTCCAGCTCATGGAGATGTATCCTGCCCTGAGGAAAGTGATGCCCACCACGGACTCCCTTCCTTCTAAAACATGCTTCCATCAATCCGCACAGACAAAGGCCACCTCCCTGCAAAAGGAAAGAGCTCTGTAGCACCAGGGGCATTTTGCACTGTTCTATGAGGGGAATGTCAAGGTTCTAAACAATCCAAGTAGTCCTCAGGGATTCCGAATGGATAGGAAGGAAAAGAGAAAACTGTGCTTCCTGGAAAGTATAAATGGTTATAGTTTGACATAAAGCTTTCACTGCGGTAACAGGAAGGACACATTCTCACAAAGAGAAAAGGGTGGGGTTTCGAGCTCCCTTACATGTTAAACTCCCATTACATTCCATAATCTGAGGGGAGAAGGGCATCATGTAGCCTCCTCCGTAATGAGGCTGAGGTCTGAGATGAGAGGAGAAAGAGACGCCACACGCGTTCAGCTCTGTTGCAAAATGCCTTTATTGAGAATCAGAAGGAGGGGCAGAGTGTGGAAGATGCAAGCTGTACATTGCCAGGGATCTGAAAAGCCTGAGAATTCCTGTCGTCTCTGGGGAACTCAGCAGGCAGCGGCTGCTTGCTCTCCCCTTCCACGTGAAGGTGCTCGCATAGCGCTCGTTGCCTTTGGTGATATCCATCCCGTGAGGAGCCAGGCGTGGAAGAGGAGGTGTTTCAGGGGCAGCATGAGGGGAAGCAAAGCAAGAGGAAGGTGGAAGGAGGTGTGCTGGGAGGAGGCAGGAAGTGGGCGCAGGCATCTCCTTGCAGATGGAGGAGAGGGAGCTGGCCCCTCTGGAGACCGTGGTGGTGCTGTCCAGGCTGTCTCCAGGCCTTGTTTCAAGGCAGCTGGGGCTCACTCCCAGGCAGGCAATGGGGGGGCTTTAGCAGATCTGGTTGCCCCATCCATAGGACCCGCAGAGGCCAAGGCCACGGCCCCGGCCGGCCCAGCCAAAGCCGCCCAGCCCCAGGCCTCCTCCAGAAGCGATGGGCACGCTGGCAGCGCTGAGAGAGCTTCCCACGGCAGCTGAAGCGGTGGAGCCCACGGCTGTGCTCTGCGGGAAGGAGCTGAGGATTGGTCCCGGCAGGGTCACCAGCACTGGCGAGGGCTGGATCACAGTGCTGGAGTCAGCACAGCGCAGGACGCACGGCTCGTTGCAGCTGTTGGCCAGAGGGGCTGGGCCGCCGGTGGCTGGCAGGCAGGGGCTGTAGCACGCCATGTCTCCGGAGGGGAGGAGCGAGGAGCCTCTGCAACACAGAGCCCGGAGTGAGCGCAGGGCAGGAGCTGTGGCCCCGTTGCAGATGCCCAGCTCAGGTCCCCCATAGCAGGGAGGAGTGGGCACTGGGGAGCAGGCTCTGGCATGGGCAAGCGCCACCCAAGAGGGCTGTGTCCAGCAGCTGTGGCCTCAGGCTGTTATTTCCACAGGACACAGCGAAGTCCCTGCTCCTATCCAGGGTGCATAGGTCACGTCTCCGTGGTGCCATGGTGCCCTACCTCTGGAGACATCCCACCTATTAAGGGTGACCCACTTCAACCCTGCATTGGGCAGCTACAGTATCTGGGCAAGCTTTTCTTCTAGCCCACCTGCAGAAGCACTCTCCCTCGGGCAAAATCTCTGCCTGGCCTGCGCCTAGAAACTCTCTGCTCTAGGATAATTTAGGGAAGGGAAGAGAGCAGCAGGAGCATTCAGACTGCTGAGCAAGCCTAGAATACTGCCAGTGGAAGAGACAAGAAACACACCGAAGAGAGAGACTTACCAAGTTCTCTGAGGAGAGGAAGGTGCAAGAAGAGAATGCCGGAGCTGGAAGCTGCGCACCCTTTTTATACTGTGTCCCAAAGGCCTGAGGGGGCTGAAAATGGATGTGGACAGGAAGCACATTGAGCAGCAGTAATTTTGGCTTACAAAGCTGTGCTCTAGATGAAAGACACTGCTATTTGGTGTGGCGTGTTTGGCTCCTTTTTAATCCCAGGTAAGAGCAAAATGACTACTCGACGATTCATTAGGCTTGTCCCTTTGACCCATACTCCTCAGAGGTGTCAAGTTCCTTGTGTGGAAAGATTCCCCGGCCGTGCACTTGCTGCCCTCTGTGGTGAACGCAGCCACCACTCAGTGAGGCCCTGAGCTGTGGATCCTGGATGGAGCACCTGACAAGGTCCTTGTCTGCAAGTGGGGTGAGGTTGACGCAGCCAAGCACAAGAGACTTGAGGGCCAGGGAAGCCCTCAGAGCACAGACCAGCCTCTCTAGAGTGTGTGTGTCCCAGAGGGACATAGACTGGCTCTGTGGAACTTCCGATCCCGAGGAGTGATCGGAAGATACTGGCCAACCAGGGAGGCGCGAAACCCTGTTGTGTGTAGGGCTGTGCGCACTGAGGAGGCTATTGCTGAAGGTGGCTTTGTGTTCACCCCCAGGCTTGGTGCTTTCCTGCCAGTGAAGTGGATGTTCAAGGAGTGGAACACGTGTGTCCTGTGCGAGAGGCCCAAGTATCTCCTGTGGGAGGGACATGGCCATTGCCTTAGCAGGCTTGACATTTCATCTTAGTCACCTGAGTAAACGCAAGAACTCATGGAGGCATTGGGTAGTACTCGAGGCGTCTGCTGACAGACGCTTGAAAATTTGCCAGGAGCAAGTGGCTTGGTTGGCTTCAGTACATTCTTCTGCAAAAGGCGCGTGGCTGCGTTGCTGCGTGCGAGTTGTCCAGATCAGTGTCCCGCAGGGTCTGGCTTGTTTTCCCCTGGTCAGGGATGAAGTGGCCCTTTCAGGAGCTTTGTTGCTACCCTGTTGCCAGTGCTGTTAACATCACACTCCTCCACGTGGTGACTGCTTGAACTTGTCTCTTGAAAGACTTGCGTCTCCGGCCCGTGCTGTCCGAGGAAAGGCAAGTGCTAGGCAGACTTGCACCCCATGATATGGGTGCCCGCAACAAGACTTAGAAATAGAGGAAATTGTGAACAACGACGCACGAGCTGTGAGACTTGAAGAAGTATTTCTGAGTAGGAGCAGGCGTGTGCAGCCAGGAAGGAGCTTTCCTTGGGAAGCGGGCATCTAGAATAAAAGCCTTCTCTAAGAAAGCCTTGCTCGGGAAGACACTTGGTGGTCCTGCGAGGAAAGCATGACGATGGAGCGGACTAGTGACCTTCCCGCTGCCAGAGACCTTCCCTTAAAGCATTTCTACAACACAAGTAATGTCTGGGATGTGAGAATTGTAGTCGAACACATGGTTAGATGGTGGTTCTTGCTGGCAAGGCTGTCCAAATCCTACTTGCAAGGAGCTCTGCTCCTTCCTAGCATTTGAATCTTAATGGTATTAGGAAAATGACCTCAGCTGACACCTCCATCTTTTCCCTGGCTCTTGTCTCTCCTTTGCCATTGCTCAGAGAGCTTCTCATGGGGCCTGGCTCTCTCACAAGCATTGCACTGCAGCACTTACCCTGAGCTGTGCCTTGTGCTGTCCTGGAGAGCAAACGGCACCAGGACTTGGTGGGCCACCAGCCACAGAAGACTGTGCCCTGGCTTCATCCCTCTTTTGCTGCTTTGTGGGCCTGTGAGTGTGTTCATCCTGCCTGAACCTGCCTGGGTAAGGTGTGATTGGGTACATGCAACAGGAAGGGTGCTGCTGTGGAAGATCCAGGAGGTGGTGGCAAGTCATGATGTGTAGTGCTGGTGTGCAGAGCTGAGGAGGAAACTTTTCAGTTTGCCTCTTCTTTTGGGGAGCAACAGCCACATTTTCCTTGGACAGGCCGGGAGTTGGAAGGGGCTTGGAAGTTGGCTGCTACTTCCAAGGGCTGCATTGCTTGTCTCAGTGGTGCCACTGCTTCCAGCAGGAGCTCTCCACAGGAGTGGGTCAAGGCAGTGATGAGGGATGAACCTTGAAAGGCCACGCTCAGCAGCGCAACCACCTTGCGTAGCATGGCCTAGCAGGCAGGGGTGAGGAAGAGTTGGCTCCTGTATGTTCCTTTAGTGCTGCTGGGGAGCAGGAATGACTCCTCCTCATAGGGGAGGAAAGGGAGGAGGATTTGCAGCTCCCTTCTTTGCCAGCACCTCTCACCATGAGGAGTTTGAAGATTGAGAGGAGAGGAGAAAGAGACGCCACACGCGTGCACCTCTGTTGCACAATGCCTTTATTGAGAATCAGAAGGAGGGGCAGAGCGTGGAAGATGCAAGCTGTATGTTGCCAGGGATGTGAAAGGCCTGAGCATTGCTGTTGTCCCTGGCGAGCTCGGCAGGCAGCGGCTGCTTGCTCTCCCCTTCCTCGTGAAGGTGCTCGCATAGCGCTCGTTGCCTTTGGTGATGTCCATCCCGCGAGGAGCCAGGCGTGGAAGAGGAGGTGTTTCAGGGGCATCATGAGGTGAAGCAAAGCAAGAGGAAGGTGGAAGGAGGTGTGCTGGGAGGAGGCAGGAAGTGGGCGCAGGCGCCTCCTTGCAGCTGGAGGGGTGAGAGCTGGGCCCCTCTGGAGGCCGTGGTGGTGCTGTCCAGGCTGTCTCCAGGCCTTGTTTCAAGGCAGCTGGGGCTTACTCCCAGGCAGGCAATGGGGGGCCTTTAGCAGATCTGGTTGCCCCATCCATAGGACCCCCAGAGGCCAAGGCCACGGCCACGGCCCCGGCCGGCCCAGCCAAAGCCGCCCAGACCCAGGGCGCCTCCAGAAGCGATGGGCACGCTGGCAGCGCTGAGAGAGCTTCCCACGGCAGCTGAAGCGGTGGAGCCCACGGCTGTGCTCTGCGGGAAGGAGCTGAGGATTGGTCCCGGCAGGGTCACCAGCACTGGCGAGGGCTGGATCACAACACTGGAGTCAGCACAGCGCAGGACGCACGGCTCGTTGCAGCTGTTGGCCAGAGGGGCTGGGCCGCCGGTGGCTGGCAGGCAGGGGCTGTAGCACGCCATGTCTCCGGAGGGGAGGAGCGAGGAGCCTCTGTAACACAGAGCCCGGAGTGAGCGCAGGGCAGGAGCTGTGGCCCTGTTGCAGATGCCCAGCTCGGGTTCTGCATAGCAGGTAAGAGTGGGCACTGGGGAGCAGGCTCTGGCATGGGCAAGCGCCACCCAAGAGGGCTGTGTCCAGCAGCTGTGGCCTCGGGCTGTTGTTTCCGCAGGAAATAGCTGAGTTCCTGCTCCTATCCAGGGTGCCTAGGTCACATCTCCGTGGGACCCACCCTCCAGAGACATCCCACCCATTAGGGGTGACCCACTTCAACCCTGCATTGGGCAGCTACAGTATCTGGGCAAGCTTTTCTTCTAGCCCACCTGTAGAAGCACTCCCTCTTGGGCAAAGCTCTCTGCCTGGCCTGCACCTAGAAACTCTCTGCTCTAGGATCATTTAGGGAAGGGAAGAGAGCAGCAGGAGCATTGAGACTTCTGAGCAAGCCTAGAATTCTGCCAGTGGAAGAGACAAGAGACACACCGAAGAGAGAGACTTACCAAGTTCTCTGAGGAGAGGAAGGTGCAAGAAGAGAATGCCGGAGCTGGAAGCTGCGCACCCTTTTTATACTGTGTCCCAAAGGCCTGAGGGGGCTGAAAATGGATGTGGACAGGAAGCCCATTGAGCAGCAGTAATTTTGGCTTACAAAGCTGTGCTCAAGATGAAAGACACTGATATTTGACATGGCATGTTGGACTCCTTTTTAATCCCAGGTAAGAGCAAAATGACTACTCAACGATTCATTAGGCTTGTCCCTTTGACCCATACTCCTCAGAGGTGTCAAGTTCCTTGTGTGAAAAGACTCCTAGGCCATGCGCTTGCTGCCCTCTGTGGTGAACACAGCCACCACTCAGTGAGGCCCTGAGCTGTGGATCCTGGATGGAGCACCTGGCAAGGTCCTTGTCTGCAAATGGGGTGAGGTTGACGCAGCAAAGCACAAGTGACTTGAGGGCCGGGGAAGCCCTCAGAGCACAGACCAGCCTCTCTAGAGTGTGCATCCCTCAGAGAGATGCAGACTGGCTCTGTGGGACCTCCGCTCCCGAGGAGTGATCAGAAGATATTGGCCAGCCAGGGAGGCACAACACCCTGTTGTGTGCAGGGCTGTGGGCACTGAGGAGGCTGTTGCAGGAGGTGGCGTTTTGTTCACCCCCAGCCTTGGTGCTTTCCTGCCAGTGAAGTGGATGTCCAAGGATTGGAGCGCGTGTGTCCTGTGCGAGAGGCCCAAGTATCTCCTGTGGGAAGGACATGGCCATTGCCTTAGCAGTCTTGCCCTGTCGTGTTAGTCACCTGAGTAAACGCAAGAGCTCATGGAGGCAGTGGTTAGCACTCGGGACGTCTGCTGAGAGATGCCTGCATATGTGCCAGGAGCAAGTGACTTTGTTGGCTTCAGCACATTCTTCTGCAATAGGCGCGTGGCTGTGTTGCTGCTTGCTGGTTGTCCAGGTCAGTGCCCCTCAGGGTCTGGCTTGTTTTCCCCTGGTCAGGGATGGAGTGGCCCTTTCAGGAGCTTTGAATTGCAAGGTGGTGCCAGAGCATCTTGCAGCTGACTCACTCAGGAGGACCCAGTGTGTGGAGGACCTGTGGGAATATCAGCTGCCCTTCACTGTACTTCATCCAAATGCTAGCATGAGGGCCATGGGGGAAATGCACTAAACTGTGTAGGGGACCCACCAGTCAACTTGCTGTGCAGCATCGCACAGAAATGCAGTTGTTCCTACCCTGTTGCCAATGCTGTTACCGTCAGGCTCTACCACGTGGTGACTGCTTGAACTGGTCTCTTGAAAGACTTGTGTCTGCGGCCCGTGCTGTCCGAGGAAAGGCAAGTGCTAGGCAGACTTGCACCCCATGATATGGGTGCCCGCAGCAAGTCTTAGAAGTGAAGCGACTTATGCACCCCTATGCACAGGCTGTGGGACTTAAAGAAGGAGAATTTCTGAGTGGGAGCAGGCGTGTGCAGCCAGGAAGGATCTTCTCTTGGGAAGCGGGCACATAGAAAAGAAGCCTTCTCTAAAAAAGCCTTTCTCGGGAAGACACTTAGTGGTCCTGCGAGGAAAGCATGACAAGGGAGTGGACTCATGACATCCCGCTGCCAGAGACCTTCCCTTAAAGCACTTCTAGAACACAAGTTATTAAGCAACGCATGACAACAGAGCGTGCTCATCACATTGCAGCTGTCAGAGGCCTTTTGTTAAAGCATTTCTGCAACACACTTATGTCTGTGACTTGAGAATTGTAGTCAAACACATGGCCAGATTGTGGTTCCTATTGGAAAGCCTGTCCAAATCCTACCTGCAAGGACCTCTGCTCCTTCCCAGTGTGTGTGTGTGAGAGTTTATGGTGTCAGGGAGAAGATCTTAGCTGATACCTCCATCTTTTCAATTGCTCTTGCCTGTCATATACTAAAGCTCAGAGAGCTTCTCACGGGGCATGGCTCTCTCACAAGCATTGCACTGCAGCACCTGGCCTGTGTTGTGCAGTGGGTGGTCCTGGAGAGCAGATGGCGCCAGGACTTGGTGGGCCACCAGCCACAGAAGACACTGCCCTTCGTCCATCCCTATTTTCCTGCTTTGTGGCCATGTCAGTGTGCTCCATCCTGCCTGAACCTGCCCGGCTAATCTGTGCCTGGATACATGCAAAGGGAAGGGTGCTGCTGCAGAAAGGCCAGGAAGCGGGGACAAGTCATGAGCTGTAGTGCTGGTGTGCAGGGCTGAGGAGAAAACCTTTCAGTTTGCCTCTTCTTTTGGGGAGCAACAGCCACATTTTCCTTGGACAGGCAGGGAGTTGGAAGGGGCTTGGAAGTTGGCTACTGCCTCCAAGGGCTGTGTTGCTTGTCTCAGTTGTGCCACTGCTTCCAGTAGGAGCTCTCCACAGGAGTGGGTCAAGGTGGTGTTGAGGGGTGAACCTTAACAGGCCACGCTCAGCAGGGCAGCCACCTTGCGCAGCATGGCCTAGCAAGGCAGGGGCGAGGAAGAGTTGGCTCCTGTAGGTTCTCTTGGTGCTGCTGGAGGAGCAGGAAGGACTTCCCACATGGGGGAGGAAAGAGAGGAGGATTTTCAGCTCCCTTTAGTGGCAGGACCTCTCATGCGAGCCCAGAGATTATCCTGTACAAGAGAAGGTTGAGGATTGAGAGGACAGGAAAAAGAGATGCCACACGCATGCAGCTCTGTTGCAAAATGCCTTTATTGAGAATCAGAAGGAGGGGCAGAGCGTGGAAGATGCAAGCTGTATGTTGCCAGGGATCTGAAAGGCCTGAGAATTCGTCATCCCTGGGGAGCTCAGCAGGCAGCGGCTGCTTGCTCTCCCCTTCCTCGTGAAGGTGCTCGCATAGCGCTCGTTGCCTTTGGTGATGTCCATCCCCAGAGGAGCCAGGCTTGGAAGAGGAGGTATTTCAGGGGCAGCATGAGGTGAAGCAAAGCAAGAGGAAGATGGAAGAAGGTGTGCTGGGAGGAGGTAGGAAGTGGGTGCAGGCGCCTCCTTGTAGCTGGAGGAGTGGGAGCTGGGCCCCTCTGGAGGCCCTGGTGTTGCTGTCCAGGCAGTCTCCAGGCCTTGTTTCAAGGCAGCTGGGGCTCACTCCTAGGCAGGCAATGGGGGGGCTTTAGCAGATCTGGTTGCCCCATCCATAGGACCCCCAGAGGCCAAGGCCACGGCCCCGGCCGGCCCAGCCAAAGCCGCCCAGACCCAGGGCGCCTCCAGAAGCGATGGGCACGCTGGCAGCGCTGAGAGAGCTTCCCACGGCAGCTGAAGCGGTGGAGCCCACGGCTGTGCTCTGCGGGAAGGAGCTGAGGATTGGTCCCGGCAGGGTCACCAGCACTGGCGAGGGCTGGATGGCAACGCTGGAGTCAGCACAGCGCAGGACGCACGGCTCGTTGCAGCTGTTGGCCAGAGGGGCTGGGCCGCAGGTGGCTGGCAGGCAGGGGCTGTAGCACGCCATGTCTCCGGAGGGAAGGAGCGAGGAGCCTCTGCAACACAGAGCCCGGAGTGAGCGCAGGGCAGGAGCTGTGGCCCCGTTGCAGATGCCCAGCTCGAGTTCTGCATAGCAGGTAAGAGTGGGCACTGGGGAGCAGGCTCTGAGATGGGCAAGCGCCACCCAAGAGGGCTGTGTCCAGCAGCTGTGGTCTCGGGCTGCTGTTTCCGCAGGACACAGCGGAGTCCCTGCTCCTGTCCAGGGTGCATAGGTCACGTCTCCATGGTGCCATGGTGCCCTGCCTCTGGAGACATCCCACCTATTAAGGGTGACTCGCTACAATCCTGCATTGGGCAGCTACAGTATCTGGGCAAGCTTTTCTTCTAGCCCGCCTGCAGAAGAACTCCCCTTGGGCAAAATCTCTGCCTGGCCTGCGCCTAGAAAGTCTCTGCTCTAGGATCATTTGGGGAAGGGAAGAGAGCAGCAGGAGTATTCAGACTTCTGAGCAAGCCTAGAATTCTGCCAGTGGAAGAGACAAGAGACACACCGAAGAGAGAGACTTACCAAGTTCTCTGAGGAGAGGAAGGTGCAAGAAGAGAATGCAGGAGCTGGGAGCTGCGCACCCTTTTTATACTGTGTCTCAAAGGCCTGAGGGGGCTGAAAACGGATGTGGACAGGAAGCAATTTGAGCAACAGTAATTTTGGCCTGCAAAGCTGTGCTCTAGATGAAAGACACTGCTATTTGGCGTGGCGTGTTGGACTCCTTTTTAATCCCAGTTAAGAGCAAAATGACTACTCGACGAGTCATTAGGCTTGTCCCTTTGACCCATACTCCCTAGAGGTGTCAAGTTCCTTGTGCAGAAAGACTCCTAGGCCATGCACTTGCTGCCCCCTGTGGTGAACACGGCCACCACTCAGTGAGGCCCTGAGCTGTGGATCCTGGATGGAGCGCCTGGCAAGGTCCTTGTCTGCAAATGGGGTGAGGTTGACGCAGCCAAGCACAAGAGACTTGAGGGCCGGGGAAGCCCTCAGAGCACAGACCAGTCTCTCTAGAGTGTGCATCCCTCAGAGAGATGCAGACTGGCTCTGTGGAACCTCCGATCCCCAGGAGTGATCAGAAGTTATTGGCCAACCAGGTAGGCGCAAACCCTGTTGTGTGTAGGGCTGTGGGTGCTGAGGGGGCTATTGCTGGAGGTGGCTTTGTGTTCACTCCCAGCCTTGGTGCTTTCCTGCCAGTGAAGTGGATGTCCAAAGAGTGGAGCACATGTGTCCTGTGTGAGAGGCCCAAGTATCTCCTGTGGAAAGGACATGGCCATTGCTTTAGCAGGCTTGCCCTGTCATCTTAGTCACCTGAATAAACCCAAGAGCTCATGGAGGCATTGGAGAGCACTCGAGACGTCTGATGAGGGATGCCTAGAAGTGTGCCAGGAGCAAGTGGCTTTGTTGGCTTCAGCACATTCTTCTGCAAAAGGCGCATGGCTGCGTTGCTACGTGCGGGTTGTCCAGGTCAGTGCCCCTCAGGGTCTGGCTTGTTTTCCCCTGGTCAGGGAAGGAGTGGTCCTTTCGGGAGCTTTGAATTGCAAGGTGATGCCAGAGCATCTTGCAGCTGACTCACTCAGGAGGACCCAGTGTGTGGAGGACCTGTGGGAATGTCAGCCTCCCCTCACTGCACCTCATCCATGCACTAGCATGAGGGCCATGAGGGAAATGGACTAAACTGTGTACGGGACCCTGCAGTCAAATCATTGTGCGCCATCGCACAGAAATGCAGTTGTTGCTACCCTGTTGCCAGTGCTGTTAACATCACACTCCGCCACGTGGTGACTGCTAGAACTGGTCTCTTGAAAGACTTGCGTCTCCGGCCCGTGCTGTCCGAGGAAAGGCAAGTGCTAGGCAGACTTGCACCCCATGATATGGGTGCCCGCAGCAAGTCTTAGAAGTGAAGCAACTAATGCACCCCGATGCACAGGCTGTGGGACTTAAAGAAGGAGAATTTCTGAGTGGGAGCAGGCGTGTGCAGCCAGGAAGGATCTTCTCTTGGGAAGCAGGCACATAGAAAAGAAGCCTTCGCCAGGAAAGCCTTGCTCGGGAAGACACTTTGTGACAATGCGAGGAAAGCATGACAAGGGAGCGGACTTGTGACCTTCCCGCTGCCAGAGACCTTCCCTTAAAGCATTTCTACAACCCAAGTAATGTCTTGGACGTGAGAATTGTAATTTGACATATGGTTAGATGTTGGTTCTTGCTGGCAAGGCTGTCCAAATCGTACTTGCAAGGAGCTCTGCTCCTTCCTAGCGTTTGAAGCTTCATGGTGTCGGGAAGATGACCTCAGCTGACACGTCCATCTTTTCCCTGGCTCTTGTCTCTCCTTTGCCATTGCTCAGAGAGCTTCTCATGGGGCCTGGCTCTCTCACAAGCATTGCACTGCCGTGCTTAGCCTGAGCTGTGCCTTGTGCGGTCCTGGAGAGCAAACGGCACCAGGACTTGGTGGGCCACCAGCCACAGAAGACGGTGCCCTGGCTTCATCCCTCTTTTGCTGCTTTGTGGGCCTGTGAGTGTGCTCCATCCTGCCTGAACCTGCCAGGGTAAGGTGAGACTGGATAAATGCAACAGGAAGGGTGCTGCTGTGGAAGTGCCAAGAGGCGGTGACAAGTCATGATGTGTAGTGCTGGTGTGCAGGGCTGAGGAGGACACCTTTCAGTTTGCCTCTTCTTTTGGGGAGCAACAGCCACATTTTCCTTGGACAGGCAGGGAGTTGGAAGGGACTTGGAAGTTGGCTGCTACTTCCAAGGGCTGCATTGCTTGTCTCAGTTGTGCCACTGCTTCCAGCAGGAGCTCTCCACAGGAGTGGGTCAAGGCAGTGATGAGGGATGAGCCTTGACAGGCCACGCCCAGCAGGGCTGCAAGGCCTAGCAGGCAGGGGCAAGGAAGAGCTGCCTCCTGCAGTTTCCCTTGGTGCTGCCGGGGGAGCAGGAAGGACTCTGCACATGGGGGAGGAAAGGGAGGAGGACTTGCAGCTACCTTTGTTGGGAGCACCTCTCACATGAGCCCGGAGATCATCCTGTCCTCCTCTCCATGAGGACCTTGAGGATTGAGGGGAGAGGAGAAAGAAACGCCACACACGTGCAGCTCTGTTGCACAATGCCTTTATTGAGAATCAGAAGGAGAGGCAGATCGTGTAAGATGCAAGCTGTACGTTGCGAGGGATCTGAAAGGCCTGAGCATTGCTGCTGTCCCTAGGGAGCTCAGCAGTCGGCGGATGCTTGCTCTCCCCTTCCTCATGAAGGTGCTCGCATAGCGCTCGTTGCTCGTTGCCTTTGGTGATGTCCATCCCCGGAGGAGCCAGGCATGGAAGAGGAGATGTTTCAGGGGCAGCATGAGGTGAAGCAAAGCAAGAGGAAGGTGGAAGGAGGTGTGCTGGGAGGAGGCAGGAAGTGGGCACAGGAGCCTCCTTGTAGCTGGAGGGGTGGCAGGTGGGCCCCTCTAGAGGCCCTGGTCTTGCTGTCCAGGCTGTCTCCAGGCCTTGTTTCAAGGCAGCTGGGGCTCACTCCTAGGCAGGCAATGGGGGGGCTTTAGCAGATCTGGTTGCCCCATCCATAGGACCCCCAGAGGCCAAGGCCACGGCCACGGCCAGCCCAGCCAAAGCCGCCCAGACCCAGGCCTCCTCCAGAAGCGATGGGCACGCTGGCAGCGCTGAGAGAGCTTCCCACGGCAGCTGAAGCGGTGGAACCCACGGCTGTGCTCTGCGGGAAGGAGCTGAGGATTGGTCCCGGCAGGGTCACCAGCACTGGCGAGGGCTGGATGGCAACGCTGGAGTCAGCACAGCGCAGGACGCACGGCTCGTTGCAGCTGTTGGCCAGAGGGGCTGGGCCGCAGGTGGCTGGCAGGCAGGGGCTGTAGCACGCCATGTCTCCGGAGGGAAGGAGCGAGGAGCCTCTGCAACACAGAGCCCGGAGTGAGCGCAGGGCAGGAGCTGTGGCCCCGTTGCAGATGCCCAGCTCGGGTTCTGCATAGCAGGTAAGAGTGGGCATTGGGGAGCAGGCTCTGGGATGGGCAAGCGCCACCCAAGAGGGCTGTGTCCAGCAGCTGTGGTCTCGGGCTGCTGTTTCCGCAGGACACAGCGGAGTCCCTGCTCCTATCCAGGGTGCATAGGTCACGTCTCCGTGGTGCCATGCTGCCCTACCTCTGGAGACATCCCACCTATTAAGGGTGACCCACTTCAACCCTGCATTGGGCAGCTACAGTATCTGGGCAAGCTTTTCTTCTAGCCCACCTGCAGAAGAACTCTCCCTTGGGCAAAATCTCTGCCTGGCCTGCGCCTAGAAACTCTCTGCTCTAGGATCATTTAGGGAAGGGAAGAGAGCAGCAGGAGCATTCAGACTGCTGAGCAAGCCTAGAATACTGCCAGTGGAAGAGACAAGAAACACACCGAAGAGAGAGACTTACCAAGTTCTCTGAGGAGAGGAAGGTGCAAGAAGAGAATGCAGGAGCTGCTGTTTCCGCAGGACACAGCGGAGTCCCTGCTCCTATTCAGGGTGCATAGGTCACGTCTCCGTGGTGCCATGGTGCCCTACCTCTGGAGACATCCCACCTATTAAGGGTGACCCACTTCAACCCTGCATTGGGCAGCTACAGTATCTGGGCAAGCTTTTCTTCTAGCCCACCTGCAGAAGAACTCTCCCTTGGGCAAAATCTCTGCCTGGCCTGCGCCTAGAATCTCTCTGCTCTAGGATCATTTAGGGAAGGGAAGAGAGCAGCAGGAGCATTCAGACTGCTGAGCAAGCCTAGAATTCTGCCAGTGGAAGAGACAAGAAACACACCGAAGAGAGAGACTTACCAAGTTCTCTGAGGAGAGGAAGGTGCAAGAAGAGAATGCAGGAGCTAGGACCTGCGCACCCTTTTATACTGTGTCTCAAAGGCCTGAGGGGGTTGAAAAGGGATGTGGACAGGAAGCACGTTGAGCAACAGTAATTTTGGCTTACAAAGCTGTTCTCTAGATGAAAGACACTGCTATTTGGCGTGGCGTGCTGGGCTCCTTTTTAATCCCAGGTAAGAGCAAAATGACTACTCGACGAGTCATTAGGCTTGTCCCTTTGACCCATACTCCCTAGAGGTGTCAAGTTCCTTGTGTGGAAAGACTCCTAGGCCATGCGCTTGCTGCCCCCTGTGGTGAACACGGCCACCACTCAGTGAGGCCCTGAGCTGTGGATCCTGGGTGGAGCACCTGGCAAGGTCCTTGTCTGCAAGTGGGGTGAGGTTGACGCAGCCAAGCACAAGAGACTTGAGGGCCGGGGAAGCCCTCAGAGCACAGACCAGCCTCTCTAGAGTGTGCATGTCCCAGAAGGACACAGACTGGCTCTGTGGAACCTCCGATCCCCAGGAGCGATCGGAAGATACTGGCCAACCAGGGAGGCGCAAAACCCTGTTGTGTGCAGGGCTGTGGGCACTGAGGAGGCTGTTGCAGGAGGTGGCGTTTTGTTCACCCCCAGCCTTGGTGCTTTCCTGCCAGTGAAGTGGATGTCCAAGGATTGGAGCGCGTGTGTCCTGTGCGAGAGGCCCAAGTATCTCCTGTGGGAAGGACATGGCCATTGCCTTAGCAGTCTTGCCCTGTCGTGTTAGTCACCTGAGTAAACGCAAGAGCTCATGGAGGCAGTGGTTAGCACTCGGGACATCTGCTGAGAGATGCCTGCATATATGCCAGGAGCAAGTGACTTTGTTGGCTTCAGCACATTCTTCTGCAAAAGGCGCGTGGCTGTGTTGCTGCTTGCTGGTTGTCCAGGTCAGTGCCCCGCAGGGTCTGTCTTGTTTTCCCCTGGTCAGGGATGGAGTGGCCCTTTCAGGAGCTTTGAATTGCAAGGTGGTGCCAGAGCATCTTGCAGCTGACTCACTCAGGAGGACCCAGTGTGTGGAGGACCTGTGGGAATATCAGCTGCCCTTCACTGTACTTCATCCAAATGGTAGCATGAGGGCCATGGGGGATGAGGGCCATGGGGGAAATGGACTAAACTGGGTACGGGACCCACCAGTCCACTCGTTGTGCACCATCGCACAGAAATACAGCTGTTGCTACCCTGTTGCCAATGCTGTTAGCATCACATTCCGCCACGTGGTGACTGCTAGAACTGGTCTCTTGAAAGACTTGCGTCTCCGGCCCGTGCTGTCCAAGGAAAAGCAAGTGCTAGGCAGACTTGCACCCCATGATATGGGTGCCCGCAACAAGTCTTAGAAATAGAGGAAATTGTGAACAACGACGCACGAGCTGTGAGACTTGAAGAAGAAGTATTTCTGAGTAGGAGCAGGCATGTGCAGCCAGGAAGGAGCTTTCCTTGGGAAGCGGGCATCTAGAATAAAAGCCTTCTCTAAGAAAGCCTTGCTCGGGAAGACACTTGGTGGTCCTGCGAAGAAAGCATGACGATGGAGCGGACTCGTGACCTTCCCTCTGCCAGAGACCTTCCCTTAAAGCATTTCTGCAACACAAGTAATGTCTGGAATGTGAGAATTGTAGTCAGACACATGGTTAGATGGTGGTTCTTGCTGGCAAGGCTTTCCAAATCCTACTTGCAAGGAGCTCTGCTCCTTCCTAGCGTTTGAAGCTTCATGGTGTCGGGAAGATGACCTCAGCTGACACGTCCATCTTTTCCCTGGCTCTTGTCTCTCCTTTGCCATTGCTCAGAGAGCTTCTCATGGGGCCTGGCTCTCTCACAAGCATTGCACTGCAGCACTTACCCTGAGCTGTGCCTTGTGCGGTCCTGGAGAGCAAACGGCACCAGGACTTGGTGGGCCACCAGCCACAGAAGACGGTGCCCTGGCTTCATCCCTCTTTTGCTGCTTTGTGGGCCTGTGAGTGTGCTCCATCCTGCCTGAACCTGCCTGGGTAAGGTGTGATTGGGTACATGCAACAGGAATGGTGCTGCTGTGGAAGAGCCAGGAGGCTGTGACAAGTCATGATGTGTAGTGCTGGTGTGCAGGGCTGAGGAGGACACCTTTCAGTTTGCCTCTTCTTTTGGGGAGCAGCAGCCACATTTTCCTTGGACAGGCCGGGAGTTGGAAGGGGCTTGGAAGTTGGCTGCTACTTCCAAGGGCTGCATTGCTTGTCTCAGTTGTGCCACTGCTTCCAGCAGGAGCTCTCCACAGGAGTGGGTCAAGGCAGTGATGAGGGATGAGCCTTGACAGGCCACGCCCAGCAGGGCTGCAAGGCCTAGCAGGCAGGGGCAAGGAAGAGCTGCCTCCTGCAGTTTCCCTTGGTGCTGCCGGGGGAGCAGGAAGGACTCTGCACATGGGGGAGGAAAGGGAGGAGGACTTGCAGCTCCCTTTCTGTCAGCACCTCTTCCCATGAGGAGCTTGAGGATTGAGAGGAGAAAGAGACGCCACACGCGTGCAGCTCTGTTGCACAATGCCTTTATTGAGAATCAGAAGAAGGGGTAGAACATGGAAGATGCAAGCTGTACGTTGCCAGGGATGTGAAAGGCCTGAACATTGCTGTCGTCCCTGGGGAGCTCGGCAGGCGGCGGCTGCTTGCTCTCCCCTTCCTCGTGAAGGTGCTCACATAGGGCTCATTGCCTTTGGTGATGTCCATCCCGCGAGGAGCCAGGTGTGGAAGAGGAGGTGTTTCAGCGGCAGCATGACGTAAAGTAAAGCAAGAGGAAGATGGAAGGAGGTGTGCTGGGAGGAGGCAGGAAGTGGGCACAGGAACCTCCTTGCAGCTGGAGGGGTGAGAGCTGGGCCCCTCTGGAGGCCGTGGTGGTGCTGTCCAGGCTGTCTCCAGGCCTTGTTTCAAGGCAGCTGGGGCTCACTCCTAGGCAGGCAATGGGGGGCCTTTAGCAGATCTGGTTGCCCCATCCATAGGACCCCCAGAGGCCAAGGCCACGGCCACGGCCCCGGCCGGCCCAGCCAAAGCCGCCCAGACCCAGGGCGCCTCCAGAAGCGATGGGCACGCTGGCAGCGCTGAGAGAGCTTCCCACGGCAGCTGAAGCGGTGGAGCCCACGGCTGTGCTCTGCGGGAAGGAGCTGAGGATTGGTCCCGGCAGGGTCACCAGCACTGGCGAGGGCTGGATCACAACACTGGAGTCAGCACAGCGCAGGACGCATGGCTCGTTGCAGCTGTTGGCCAGAGGGGCTGGGCCGCCAGTGGCTGGCAGGCAGGGGCTGTAGCACGCCATGTCTCCAGAGGGAAGGAGCGAGGAGCCTCTGCAACACAGAGCCCGGAGTGAGCGCAGGGCAGGAGCTGTGGCCCCGTTGCAGATGCCCAGCTCGGGTTCTGCATAGCAGGTAAGAGTGGGCACTGGGGAGCAGGCTCTGGCATGGGCAAGCGCCACCCAAGAGGGCTGTGTCCAGCAGCTGTGGCCTCGGGCTGTTGTTTCCGCAGGACACAGCGGAGTCCCTGCTCCTATCCAGGGTGCATAGGTCACATCTCTGTGCAGCGCAACGTCCAGAGACATCCTACCCATTAGGGGTGACCCACTTCAAGCCTGCATTGGGCAGCTACAGTATCTGGGCAAGCTTTTCTTCTAGCCCGCCTGCAGAAGCACTCCCCCTTGGGCAAAATCTCTGCCTGGCCTGCACCTAGAAACTCTCTGCTCTAGGATCATTTAGGGAAGGGAAGAGAGCAGCAGGAGTATTCAGACTTCTGAGCAAGCCTAGAATTCTGCCAGTGGAAGAGACAAGAGACACACCGAAGAGAGAGACTTACCAAGTTCTCTGAGGAGAGGAAGGTGCAAGAAGAGAATGCAGGAGCTGGGAGCTGCGCACCCTTTTTATACTGTGTCTCAAAGGCCTGAGGGGGCTGAAAACGGATGTGGACAGGAAGCAATTTGAGCAACAGTAATTTTGGCCTGCAAAGCTGTGCTCTAGATGAAAGACACTGCTATTTGGCGTGGCGTGTTGGACTCCTTTTTAATCCCAGTTAAGAGCAAAATGACTACTCGACGAGTCATTAGGCTTGTCCCTTTGACCCATACTCCCTAGAGGTGTCAAGTTCCTTGTGCAGAAAGACTCCTAGGCCATGCCCTTGCTGCCCCCTGTGGTGAACACGGCCACCACTCAGTGAGGCCCTGAGCTGTGGATCCTGGGTGGAGCGCCTGGCAAGGTCCTTGTCTGCAAATGGGGTGAGGTTGACGCAGCCAAGCACAAGAGACTTGAGGGCCGGGGAAGCCCTCAGAGCACAGACCAGCCTCTCTAGAGTGTGCATCCCTCAGAGAGATGCAGACTGGCTCTGTGGAACCTCCGATCCCCAGGAGTGATCAGAAGTTATTGGCCAACCAGGTAGGCGCAAACCCTGTTGTGTGTAGGGCTGTGGGTGCTGAGGAGGCTATTGCTGGAGGTGGCTTTGTGTTCACTCCCAGCCTTGGTGCTTTCCTGCCAGTGAAGTGGATGTCCAAAGAGTGGAGCACATGTGTCCTGTGTGAGAGGCCCAAGTATCTCCTGTGGAAAGGACATGGCCATTGCTTTAGCAGGCTTGCCCTGTCATCTTAGTCACCTGAATAAACCCAAGAGCTCATGGAGGCATTGGAGAGCACTCGAGACGTCTGATGAGGGATGCCTAGAAGTGTGCCAGGAGCAAGTGGCTTTGTTGGCTTCAGCACATTCTTCTGCAAAAGGCGCATGGCTGCGTTGCTATGTGCGGGTTGTCCAGGTCAGTGCCCCTCAGGGTCTGGCTTGTTTTCCCCTGGTCAGGGATGGAGTGGCCCTTTCGGGAGCTTTGAATTACAGGGTGGTGCCAGAGCATCTTGCAGCTGACTCACTCAGGAGGACCCAGTGTGTGGAGGACCTGGGGGAATGTCAGCCTCCCCTCACTGCACCTCATCCATGCACTAGCATGAGGGCCATGAGGGAAATGGACTAAACTGTGTACGGGACCCTGCAGTCAAATCATTGTGCGCCATCGCACAGAAATGCAGTTGTTGCTACCCTGTTGCCAGTGCTGTTAACATCACACTCCGCCACGTGGTGACTGCTAGAACTGGTCTCTTGAAAGACTTGCGTCTCCGGCCCGTGCTGTCCGAGGAAAGGCAAGTGCTAGGCAGACTTGCACCCCATGATATGGGTGCCCGCAGCAAGTCTTAGAAGTGAAGCAACTAATGCACCCCGATGCACAGGCTGTGGGACTTAAAGAAGGAGAATTTCTGAGTGGGAGCAGGCGTGTGCAGCCAGGAAGGATCTTCTCTTGGGAAGCAGGCACATAGAAAAGAAGCCTTCGCCAGGAAAGCCTTGCTCGGGAAGACACTTTGTGACAATGCGAGGAAAGCATGACAAGGGAGCGGACTTGTGACCTTCCCGCTGCCAGAGACCTTCCCTTAAAGCATTTCTACAACCCAAGTAATGTCTTGGACGTGAGAATTGTAATTTGACATATGGTTAGATGTTGGGTCTTGCTGGCAAGGCTGTCCAAATCGTACTTGCAAGGAGCTCTGCTCCGTCGTAGCGTTTGAAGCTTCATGGTGTCGGGAAGATGACCTCAGCTGACACGTCCATCTTTTCCCTGGCTCTTGTCTCTCCTTTGCCATTGCTCAGAGAGCTTCTCATGGGGCCTGGCTCTCTCACAAGCATTGCACTGCCGTGCTTAGCCTGAGCTGTGCCTTGTGCGGTCCTGGAGAGCAAACGGCACCAGGACTTGGTGGGCCACCAGCCACAGAAGACGGTGCCCTGGCTTCATCCCTCTTTTGCTGCTTTGTGGGCCTGTGAGTGTGCTCCATCCTGCCTGAACCTGCCAGGGTAAGGTGAGACTGGATAAATGCAACAGGAAGGGTGCTGCTGTGGAAGTGCCAAGAGGCGGTGACAAGTCATGAGGTGTAGTGCTGATATGCAGGGCTGAGGAGGAAACCTTTCAGTTTGCCTCTTCTTTTGGGGAGCAACAGCCACATTTTCCTTGGACAGGCAGGGAGTTGGAAGGGACTTGGAAGTTGGCTGCTACTTCCAAGGGCTGCATTGCTTCTCTCAGTTGTGCCACTGCTTCCAGCAGGAGCTCTCCACAGGAGTGGGTCAAGGCAGTGATGAGGGATGAACCTTGACAGGCCATGCTCAGCAGGGCAGCAGGGCCTAGAAGGCAGGGGCAAGGAAGAGCTGCCTCCTGCAGTTTCCCTTGTTGCTGCCGGGGGAGCAGGAAGGACTCTGCACATGGGGGAGGAAAGGGAGGAGGACTTGCAGCTACCTTTGTTGGGAGCACCTCTCACATGAGCCCGGAGATCATCCTGTCCTCCTCTCCATGAGGACCTTGAGGATTGAGGGGAGAGGAGAAAGAAACGCCACACACGTGCAGCTCTGTTGCACAATGCCTTTATTGAGAATCAGAAGGAGAGGCAGATCGTGTAAGATGCAAGCTGTACGTTGCGAGGGATCTGAAAGGCCTGAGCAATGCTGCTGTCCCTAGGGAGCTCAGCAGTCGGCGGCTGCTTGCTCTCCCCTTCCTCATGAAGGTGCTCGCATAGCGCTCGTTGCTCGTTGCCTTTGGTGATGTCCATCCCCGGAGGAGCCAGGCATGGAAGGGGAGATGTTTCAGGGGCAGCATGAGGTGAAGCAAAGCAAGAGGAAGGTGGAAGGAGGTGTGCTGGGAGGAGGCAGGAAGTGGGCACAGGAGCCTCCTTGTAGCTGGAGGGGTGGCAGGTGGGCCCCTCTAGAGGCCCTGGTCTTGCTGTCCAGGCTGTCTCCAGGCCTTGTTTCAAGGCAGCTGGGGCTCCCTCCCAGGCAGGCAATGGAGGGGCTTTAGCAGATCTGGTTGCCCCATCCATAGGACCCCCAGAGGCCAAGGCCACGGCCACGGCCAGCCCAGCCAAAGCCGCCCAGACCCAGGCCTCCTCCAGAAGCGATGGGCACGCTGGCAGCGCTGAGAGAGCTTCCCACGGCAGCTGAAGCGGTGGAACCCACGGCTGTGCTCTGCGGGAAGGAGCTGAGGATTGGTCCCGGCAGGGTCACCAGCACTGGCGAGGGCTGGATGGCAACGCTGGAGTCAGCACAGCGCAGGACGCACGGCTCGTTGCAGCTGTTGGCCAGAGGGGCTGGGCCGCAGGTGGCTGGCAGGCAGGGGCTGTAGCACGCCATGTCTCCGGAGGGGAGGAGCGAGGAGCCTCTGCAACACAGAGCCCGGAGTGAGCGCAGGGCAGGAGCTGTGGCCCCGTTGCAGATGCCCAGCTCGGGTTCTGCATAGCAGGTAAGAGTGGGCATTGGGGAGCAGGCTCTGGCATGGGCAAGCGCCACCCAAGAGGGCTGTGTCCAGCAGCTGTGGTCTCGGGCTGCTGTTTCCGCAGGACACAGCGGAGTCCCTGCTCCTATTCAGGGTGCATAGGTCACGTCTCCGTGGTGCCATGGTGCCCTACCTCTGGAGACATCCCACCTATTAAGGGTGACCCACTTCAACCCTGCATTGGGCAGCTACAGTATCTGGGCAAGCTTTTCTTCTAGCCCACCTGCAGAAGAACTCTCCCTTGGGCAAAATCTCTGCCTGGCCTGCGCCTAGAATCTCTCTGCTCTAGGATCATTTAGGGAAGGGAAGAGAGCAGCAGCAGGAGCATTCAGACTGCTGAGCAAGCCTAGAATTCTGCCAGTGGAAGAGACAAGAAACACACCGAAGAGAGAGACTTACCAAGTTCTCTGAGGAGAGGAAGGTGCAAGAAGAGAATGCAGGAGCTGGAAGCTGCGCACCCTTTTATACTGTGTCTCAAAGGCCTGAGGGGGTTGAAAAGGGATGTGGACAGGAAGCACGTTGAGCAACAGTAATTTTGGCTTACAAAGCTGTTCTCTAGATGAAAGACACTGCTATTTGGCGTGGCGTGCTGGGCTCCTTTTTAATCCCAGGTAAGAGCAAAATGACTACTCGACGAGTCATTAGGCTTGTCCCTTTGACCCATACTCCCTAGAGGTGTCAAGTTCCTTGTGTGGAAAGACTCCTAGGCCATGCGCTTGCTGCCCCCTGTGGTGAACACGGCCACCACTCAGTGAGGCCCTGAGCTGTGGATCCTGGGTGGAGCACCTGGCAAGGTCCTTGTCTGCAAGTGGGGTGAGGTTGACGCAGCCAAGCACAAGAGACTTGAGGACCGGGGAAGCCCTCAGAGCACAGACCAGCCTCTCTAGAGTGTGCATGTCCCAGAAGGACACAGACTGGCTCTGTGGAACCTCCGATCCCCAGGAGCGATCGGAAGATACTGGCCAACCAGGGAGGCGCAAAACCCTGTTGTGTGTAGGGCTGTGGGCACTGAGGAGGCTATTGCTGAAGGTGGCTTTGTGTTCACCCCCAGCCTTGGTGCATTCCTACCAGTGAAGTGGATGTCCAAGGAGTGGAACGCGTGTGTCCTCTGCGAGAGGCCCAAGTATCTCCTGTGGGAAGGACATGGCCATTGCCTTAGCAGTCTTGCCCTGTCGTGTTAGTCACCTGAGTAAACGCAAGAGCTCATGGAGGCAGTGGTTAGCACTCGGGACGTCTGCTGAGAGATGCCTGCATATGTGCCAGGAGCAAGTGACTTTGTTGGCTTCAGCACATTCTTCTGCAAAAGGCACGTGGCTGTGTTGCTGCTTGCTGGTTGTCCAGGTCAGTGCCCCGCAGGGTCTGTCTTGTTTTCCTCTGGTCAGGGAAGAAGTGGCCCTTTCAGGAGCTTTGAATTGCAAGGTGGTGCCAGAGCATCTTGCAGCTGACTCACTCAGGAGGACCCAGTGTGTGGAGGACCTGTGGGAATATCAGCTGCCCTTCACTGTACTTCATCCAAATGGTAGCATGAGGGCCATGGGGGATGAGGGCCATGGGGGAAATGGACTAAACTGGGTACGGGACCCACCAGTCCACTCGTTGTGCACCATCGCACAGAAATACAGCTGTTGCTACCCTGTTGCCAATGCTGTTAGCATCACATTCCGCCACGTGGTGACTGCTAGAACTGGTCTCTTGAAAGACTTGCGTCTCCGGCCCGTGCTGTCCAAGGAAAAGCAAGTGCTAGGCAGACTTGCACCCCATGATATGGGTGCCCGCAACAAGTCTTAGAAATAGAGGAAATTGTGAACAACGACGCACGAGCTGTGAGACTTGAAGAAGAAGTATTTCTGAGTAGGAGCAGGCGTGTGCAGCCAGGAAGGAGCTTTCCTTGGGAAGCGGGCATCTAGAATAAAAGCCTTCTCTAAGAAAGCCTTGCTCGGGAAGACACTTGGTGGTCCTGCGAAGAAAGCATGACGATGGAGCGGACTCGTGACCTTCCCTCTGCCAGAGACCTTCCCTTAAAGCATTTCTGCAACACAAGTAATGTCTGGAATGTGAGAATTGTAGTCAGACACATGGTTAGATGGTGGTTCTTGCTGGCAAGGCTTTCCAAATCCTACTTGCAAGGAGCTCTGCTCCTTCCTAGCGTTTGAAGCTTCATGGTGTCGGGAAGATGACCTCAGCTGACACGTCCATCTTTTCCCTGGCTCTTGTCTCTCCTTTGCCATTGCTCAGAGAGCTTCTCATGGGGCCTGGCTCTCTCACAAGCATTGCACTGCAGCACTTACCCTGAGCTGTGCCTTGTGCTGTCCTGGAGAGCAAACGGCACCAGGACTTGGTGGGCCACCAGCCACAGAAGACGGTGCCCTGGCTTCATCCCTCTTTTGCTGCTTTGTGGGCCTGTGAGTGTGCTCCATCCTGCCTGAACCTGCCTGGGTAAGGTGTGATTGGGTACATGCAACAGGAAGGGTGCTGCTGTGGAAGAGCCAGGAGGCTGTGACAAGTCATGAGGTGTAGTGCTGGAAAAAGAGGAAACCTTTCAGTTTGCCTCTTCTTTTGGGGAGCAACAGCCACATTTTCCTTGGACAGGCCGGGAGTTGGAAGGGGCTTGGAAGTTGGCTGCTACTTCCAAGGGCTGCATTGCTTGTCTCAGTTGTGCCACTGCTTCCAGCAGGAGCTCTCCACAGGAGTGGGTCAAGGCAGTGATGAGGGATGAGCCTTGACAGGCCACGCCCAGCAGGGCAGCAAGGCCTAGCAGGCAGGGGCGAGGAAGAGCTGCCTCCTGCAGTTTCCCTTGGTGCTGCCGGGGGAGCAGGAAGGACTCTGCACCTGGGGGAGGAAAGGGAGGAGGATTTGCAGCTCCCTTTCTGCCAGCACCTCTTGCCATGAGGAGCTTGAGGATTGAGAGGAGAAAGAGACGCCACACGCGTGCAGCTCTGTTGCACAATGCCTTTATTGAGAATCAGAAGAAGGGGTAGAACATGGAAGATGCAAGCTGTACGTTGCCAGGGATGTGAAAGGCCTGAACATTGCTGTCGTCCCTGGGGAGCTCGGCGGGGGCGGCTGACTGCTCTCCCCTTCCTCGTGAAGGTGCTCACATAGGGCTCATTGCCTTTGGTGATGTCCATCCCGCGAGGAGCCAGGCGTGGAAGAGGAGGTGTTTCAGCGGCAGCATGACGTAAAGTAAAGCAAGAGGAAGATGGAAGGAGGTGTGCTGGGAGGAGGCAGGAAGTGGGCACAGGAACCTCCGTGCAGCTGGAGGGGTGAGAGCTGGGCCCCTCTGGAGGCCGTGGTGGTGCTGTCCAGGCTGTCTCCAGGCCTTGTTTCAAGGCAGCTGGGGCTCACTCCTAGGCAGGCAATGGGGGGCCTTTAGCAGATCTGGTTGCCCCATCCATAGGACCCCCAGAGGCCAAGGCCACGGCCACGGCCCCGGCCGGCCCAGCCAAAGCCGCCCAGACCCAGGCCTCCTCCAGAAGCGATGGGCACGCTGGCAGCGCTGAGAGAGCTTCCCACGGCAGCTGAAGCGGTGGAGCCCACGGCTGTGCTCTGCGGGAAGGAGCTGAGGATTGGTCCCGGCAGGGTCACCAGCACTGGCGAGGGTTCGATGACAACGCTGGAGTCAGCACAGCGCAGGACGCATGGCTCGTTGCAGCTGTTGGCCAGAGGGGCTGGGCCGCCAGTGGCTGGCAGGCAGGGGCTGTAGCACACCATGTCTCCTGATGGAAGGAGCGAGGAGCCTCTGCAACACAGAGCCCGGAGTGAGCGCAGGGCAGGAGCTGTGGCCCCGTTGCAGATGCCCAGCTCGGGTTCTGCATAGCAGGTAAGAGTGGGCACTGGGGAGCAGGCTCTGGGATGGGCAAGCGCCACCCAAGAGGGCTGTGTCCAGCAGCTGTGGCCTCGGGCTGTTGTTTCCGCAGGACACAGCGGAGTCCCTGCTCCTATCCAGGGTGCATAGGTCACATCTCTGTGCAGCGCAACGTCCAGAGACATCCTACCCATTAGGGGTGACCCACTTCAAGCCTGCATTGGGCAGCTACGGTATCTGGGCAAGCTTTTCTTCTAGCCCGCCTGCAGAAGCACTCCCCCTTGGGCAAAATCTCTGCCTGGCCTGCACCTAGAAACTCTCTGCTCTAGGATCATTTAGGGAAGGGAAGAGAGCAGCAGGAGCATTCAGACTGCTGAGCAAGACTAGAATTCTGGCAGTGGAAGAGACAAGAGACACACCGAAGAGCGAGACTTACCAAGTTCTCTGAGGAGAGGAAGGTGCAAGAAGAGAATGCAGGAGCTGGGAGCTGTGCACCCTTTTATACTGTGTCCCAAAGGCCTGAGGGGGCTGAAAATGGATGTGGACAGGAAGCACGTTGAGCAACAGTAATTTTGGCCTGCAAAGCTGTGCTCTAGATGAAAGACACTGTTATTGGCGTGGCGTGTTGGACTCCTTTTTAATCCCAGTTAAGAGCAAAATGACTATTCAACGAGTCATTAGGCTTGTCCCCTTGACCCATACTCCCTAGAGGTATTGTGCCACTCGTGTGGAAAGATTCCCCGGCCGTGCACTTGCTGCCCTCTGTGCTGAACACGGCCACCACTCAGTGAGGCCCTGAGCTGTGGATCCTGGATGGAGCACCTGGCAAGGTCCTTGTCTGCAAATGGGGTGAGGTTGACGCAGCAAAGCACAAGTGACTTGAGGGCCGGGGAAGCCCTCAGAGCACAGACCAGCCTCTCTAGAGTGTGCATCCCTCAGAGAGATGCAGACTGGCTCTGTGGAACCTCCGATCCCAAGGAGTGATCAGAAGATATTGGCCAGCCAGGGAGACACAACACCCTGTTGTGCGCAGGGCTGTGGGCACTGAGGAGGCTGTTGCAGGAGGTGGCGTTTTGTTCACCCCCAGCCTTGGTGCTTTCCTGCCAGTGAAGTGGATGTCCAAGGATTGGAGCGCGTGTGTCCTGTGCGAGAGGCCCAAGTATCTCCTGTGGGAAGGACATGGCCATTGCCTTAGCAGTCTTGCCCTGTCGTGTTAGTCACCTGAGTAAACGCAAGAGCTCATGGAGGCAGTGGTTAGCACTCGGGACGTCTGCTGAGAGATGCCTGCATATGTGCCAGGAGCAAGTGACTTTGTTGGCTTCAGCACATTCTTCTGCAAAAGGCGCGTGGCTGTGTTGCTGCTTGCTGGTTGTCCAGGTCAGTGCCCCTCAGGGTCTGGCTTGTTTTCCCCTGGTCAGGGATGGAGTGGCCCTTTCAGGAGCTTTGAATTGCAAGGTGGTGCCAGAGCATCTTGCAGCTGACTCACTCAGGAGGACCCAGTGTGTGGAGGACCTGTGGGAATATCAGCTGCCCTTCACTGTACTTCATCCAAATGCTAGCATGAGGGCCATGGGGGAAATGCACTAAACTGTGTAGGGGACCCACCAGTCAACTTGCTGTGCAGCATCGCACAGAAATGCAGTTGTTCCTACCCTGTTGCCAATGCTGTTACCGTCAGGCTCTGCCACGTGGTGACTGCTTGAACTGGTCTCTTGAAAGACTTGTGTCTGCGGTTCGTGCTGTCCGAGGAAAAGCAAGTGCTAGGCAGACTTGCACCCCATGATATGTGTGCCCGCAGCAAGTCTTAGAAGTGAAGCGACTTATGCACCCCTATGCACAGGCTGTGGGACTTAAAGAAGGAGAATTTCTGAGTGGGAGCAGGCGTGTGCAGCCAGGAAGGATCTTCTCTTGGGAAGCGGGCACATAGAAAAGAAGCCTTCTCTAAAAAAGCCTTTCTCGGGAAGACACTTAGTGGTCCTGCGAGGAAAGCATGACAAGGGAGTGGACTCATGACATCCCGCTGCCAGAGACCTTCCCTTAAAGCACTTCTAGAACACAAGTTATTAAGCAACGCATGACAACAGAGCGTGCTCATCACATTGCAGCTGTCAGAGGCCTTTTGTTAAAGCATTTCTGCAACACACTTATGTCTGTGACTTGAGAATTGTAGTCAAACACATGGCCAGATTGTGGTTCCTATTGGAAAGCCTGTCCAAATCCTACCTGCAAGGACCTCTGCTCCTTCCCAGTGTGTGAGAGTTTATGGTGTCAGGGAGAAGATCTTAGCTGATACCTCCATCTTTTCAATTGCTCTTGCCTGTCATATACTAAAGCTCAGAGAGCTTCTCATGGGGCATGGCTCTCTCACAAGCATTGCACTGCAGCACCTGGCCTGTGTTGTGCAGTGGGTGGTCCTGGAGAGCAGATGGCGCCAGGACTTGGTGGGCCACCAGCCACAGAAGACTGTGCCCTTCGTCCATCCCTGTTTTCCTGCTTTGTGGCCATGTCAGTGTGCTCCATCCTGCCTGAACCTGCCCGGCTAATCTGTGCCTGGATACATGCAAAGGGAAGGGTGCTGCTGCAGAAAGGCCAGGAAGCGGGGACAAGTCATGAGCTGTAGTGCTGGTGTGCAGGGCTGAGGAGAAAACCTTTCAGTTGGCCTCTTCTTTTGGGGAGCAACAGCCACATTTTCCTTGGACAGGCAGGGAGTTGGAAGGGGCTTGGAAGTTGGCTACTGCCTCCAAGGGCTGTGTTGCTTGTCTCAGTTGTGCCACTGCTTCCAGTAGGAGCTCTCCACAGGAGTGGGTCAAGGTGGTGTTGAGGGGTGAACCTTAACAGGCCACGCTCAGCAGGGCAGCCACCTTGCGCAGGATGGCCTAGCAAGGCAGGGGCGAGGAAGAGTTGGCTCCTGTAGGTTCTCTTGGTGCTGCTGGGGGAGCAGGAAGGACTTCCCACATGGGGGAGGAAAGAGAGGAGGATTTTCAGCTCCCTTTAGTGGCAGGACCTCTCATGCGAGCCCAGAGATTATCCTGTACAAGAGAAGGTTGAGGATTGAGAGGACAGGAAGAAGAGATGCCACACGCATGCAGCTCTGTTGCAAAATGCCTTTATTGAGAATCAGAAGGAGGGGCAGAGCGTGGAAGATGCAAGCTGTATGTTGCCAGGGATCTGAAAGGCCTGAGAATTCGTCATCCCTGGGGAGCTCAGCAGGCAGCGGCTGCTTGCTCTCCCCTTCCTCGTGAAGGTGCTCGCATAGCGCTCGTTGCCTTTGGTGATGTCCATCCCCAGAGGGGCCAGGCGTGGAAGAGAAGGTATTTCAGGGGCAGCATGAGGTGAAGCAAAGCAAGAGGAAGGTGGAAGGAGGTGTGCTGGGAGGAGGTAGGAAGTGGGTGCAGGCGCCTCCTTGTAGCTGGAGGAGTGGGAGCTGGGCCCCTCTGGAGGCCCTGGTGGTGCTGTCCAGGCTGTCTCCAGGCCTTGTTTCAAGGCAGCTGGGGCTCACTCCCAGGCAGGCAATGGGGGGGCTTTAGCAGATCTGGTTGCCCCATCCATAGGACCCCCAGAGGCCAAGGCCACGGCCACGGCCCCGGCCGGCCCAGCCAAAGCCGCCCAGACCCAGGGCGCCTCCAGAAGCGATGGGCACGCTGGCAGCGCTGAGAGAGCTTCCCACGGCAGCTGAAGCGGTGGAGCCCACGGCTGTGCTCTGCGGGAAGGAGCTGAGGATTGGTCCCGGCAGGGTCACCAGCACTGGCGAGGGCTGGATGGCAACGCTGGAGTCAGCACAGCGCAGGACGCACGGCTCGTTGCAGCTGTTGGCCAGAGGGGCTGGGCCGCAGGTGGCTGGCAGGCAGGGGCTGTAGCACGCCATGTCTCTGGAGGGAAGGAGCGAGGAGCCTCTGCAACACAGAGCCCGGAGTGAGCGCAGGGCAGGAGCTGTGGCCCCGTTGCAGATGCCCAGCTCGGGTTCTGCATAGCAGGTAAGAGTGGGCATTGGGGAGCAGGCTCTGAGATGGGCAAGCGCCGCCCAAGAGGGCTGTGTCCAGCAGCTGTGGTCTCGGGCTGTTGTTTCCGCAGGACACAGCGGAGTCCCTGCTCCTATCCAGGGTGCATAGGTCACGTCTCCGAGGTGCCATGGTGCCCTACCTCTGGAGACATCCCACCTATTAAGGGTGACCCGCTTCAACCCTGCATTGGGCAGCTACAGTATCTGGGCAAGCTTTTCTTCTAGCCCACCTGCAGAAGCACTCTCCCTCGGGCAAAATCTCTGCCTGGCCTGCGCCTAGAAACTCTCTGCTCTAGGATCATTTAGGGAAGGGAACAGAGCAGCAGGAGCATTCAGACTGCTGAGCAAGCCTAGAATACTGCCAGTGGAAGAGACAAGAGACACACCGAAGAGAGAGACTTACCAAGTTCTCTGAGGAGAGGAAGGTGCAAGAAGAGAATGCAGGAGCTGGAAGCTGCGCACCCTTTTTATACTGTGTCCCAAAGGCCTGAGGGGGCTGAAAAGGGATGTGGACAGGAAGCACGTTGAGCAACAGTAATTTTGGCTTACAAAGCTGTTCTCTAGATGAAAGACACTGCTATTTGGCATGGCGTGTTAGGCTCCTTTTTAATCCCAGGTAAAAGCAAAATGACTACTCGACGAGTCATTAGGCTTGTCCCTTTGACCCATACTCCCTAGAGGTGTCAGGTTCCTTGTGTGGAAAGACTCCTAGGCCATGCGCTTGCTGCCCCGTGTGGTGAACACTGCCACCACTCAGTGAGGCCATGAGCTGTGGATCCTGGGTGGAGCACCTGGCAAGGTCCTTGTCTGCAAGTGGGGTGAGGTTGACGCAGCCAAGCACAAGAGACTTGAGGGCCGGGAAAGCCCTCAGAGCACAGACCAGCCTCTCTAGAGTGTGCATGTCCCAGAGGGACACAGACTGGCTCTGTGGAACCTCCGATCCCCAGGAGCGATCGGAAGATACTGGCCAACCAGGGAGGCGCAAAACCCGGTTGTGTGTAGGGCTGTGGGCACTGAGGAGGCTGTTGCTGGAGGTGGCTTTGTGTTCACCCCCAGGCTTGGTGCTTTCCTGCCAGTGAAGTGGATGTCCAAGGAGTGGAACGCGTGTGTCCTGTGCGAGAGGCCCAAGTATCTCCTGTGGGAAGGACATGGCCATTGCCTTAGCAGTCTTGCCCTGTCGTGTTAGTCACCTGAGTAAACGCAAGAGCTCATGGAGGCAGTGGTTAGCACTCAGGACGTCTGCTGAGAGATGCCTGCATATGTGCCAGGGGCAAGTGACTTTGTTGGCTTGAGCACATTCTTCTGCAAAAGGCGCGTGGCTGTGTTGCTGCTTGCTGGTTGTTCAGGTCAGTGCCCCGCAGGGTCTGTCTTGTTTTCCTCTGGTCAGGGAAGAAGTGGCCCTTTCAGGAGCTTTGAATTGCAAGGTGGTGCCAGAGCATCTTGCAGCTGACTCACTCAGGAGGACCTAGTGTGTGGAGGACCTGGGGGAATATCAGCTGCCCTTCACTGTACTTCATCCAAATGCTAGCATGAGGGCCATGGGGGAAATGGACTAAACTGGGTACGGGACCCACCAGTCCACTCGTTGTGCACCATAGCACAGAAATGCAGCTGTTGCTACCCTGTTGCCAATGCTGTTACCGTCAGGCTCTGCCACGTGGTGACTGCTAGAACTGGTCTCTTGAAACTCTTGCGTGTCCGGCCCGTGCTGTCCGAGAAAAGGCAAGTGCTAGGCAGACTTGCACCCCATGATATGGGTGCCCGCAGCAAGTCTTAGAAATAGAGGAAATTGTGAACAACGACGCACGAGCTGTGAGACTTGAAGAAGAAGTATTTCTGAGTAGGAGCAGGCGTGTGCAGCCAGGAAGGAGCTTTCCTTGGGAAGCGGGCATCTAGAATAAAAGCCTTCTCTAAGAAACCCTTGCTCGGGAAGACACTTTGTGGTCCTGCGAAGAAAGCATGACGATGGAGCGGACTCGTGACCTTCCCTCTGCCAGAGACCTTCCCTTAAAGCATTTCTGCAACACAAGTAATGTCTGGGATGTGAGAATTGTAGTCAGAGACATGGTGAGATGGTGGTTCTTGCTGGCAAGGTTTTCCAAATCCTACTTGCAAGGAGCTGTGCTCCTTCCTAGCGTTTGAAGCTTCATGGTGTCGGGAAGATGACCTCAGCTGACACGTCCATCTTTTCCCTGGCTCTTGTCTCTGCTTTGCCATTGCTCAGAGAGCTTCTCATGGGGCCTGGCTCTCTCACAAGCATTGCACTGCCGTGCTTAGCCTGAGCTGTGCCTTGTGCGGTCCTGGAGAGCAAACGGCACCAGGACTTGGTGGGCCACCAGCCACAGAAGACGGTGCCCTGGCTTCATCCCTCTTTTGCTGCTTTGTGGGCCTGTGAGTGTGCTCCATCCTGCCTGGGTAAGGTGTGATTGGGTACATGCAACAGGAAGGGTGCTGCTGTGGAAGAGCCAGGAGGCTGTGACACGTCATGAGGTGTAGTGCTGGTGTGCAGGGCAGAGGAGGACACCTTTCAGTTTGCCTCTTCTTTTGGGGAGCAACAGCCACATTTTCCTTGGAGAGGCATGGAGTTGGAAGGGGCTTGGAAGTTGGCTGCTACTTCCAAGGGCTGCATTGCTTGTCTCAGTTGTGCCACTGCTTCCAGCAGGAGCTCTCCACAGGAGTGGGTCAAGGCAGTGATGAGGGATGAGCCTTGACAGGCCACGCCCAGCAGGGCTGCAAGGCCTAGCAGGCAGGGGCGAGGAAGAGCTGCCTCCTGCAGTTTCCCTTGGTGCTGCCGGAGGAGCAGGAAGGACTCTGCACATGGGGGAGGAAAGGGAGGAGGATTTGCAGCTCCCTTTTTGCCAGCACCTCTCACCATGAGGAGCTTGAGGATTTTAGAGGAGAAAGAGACGCCACACGCGTGCAGCTCTGTTGCACAATGCCTTTATTAAGAATCAGAAGAAGGGGTAGAACATGGAAGATGCAAGCTGTACGTTGCCAGGGATCTGAAAGGCCTGAACATTGCTGTCGTCCCTGGGGAGCTCGGCAGGCGGCGGCTGCTTGCTCTCCCCTTCCTCGTGAAGGTGCTCACATAGGGCTCATTGCCTTTGGTGATGTCCATCCCCCGAGGAGCCAGGCGTGGAAGAGGAGGTGTTTCAGGGGCAGCATGAGGTGAAGTAAAGCAAGAGGAAGATGGAAGGAGGTGTGCTGGGAGGAGGCAGGAAGTGGGCACAGGAACCTCCTTGCAGCTGGAGGGGTGAGAGCTGGGCCCCTCTGGAGGCTGTGGTGGTGCTGTCTTGGCTGTCTCCAGGCCTTGTTTCAAGGCAGCTGGGGCTCGCTCCCAGGCAGGCAATGGGGGGGCTTTAGCAGATCTGATTGCCCCATCCATAGGACCCCCAGAGGCCAAGGCCACGGCCACGGCCCCGGCCGGCCCAGCCAAAGCCGCCCAGACTCAGGCCTCCTCCAGAAGCGATGGGCACGCTGGCAGCGCTGAGAGAGCTTCCCACGGCAGCTGAAGCGGTGGAGCCCACGGCTGTGCTCTGCGGGAAGGAGCTGAGGATTGGTCCCGGCAGGGTCACCAGCACTGGCGAGGGTTCGATGACAACGCTGGAGTCAGCACAGCGCAGGACGCACGGCTCGTTGCAGCTGTTGGCCAGAGGGGCTGGGCCGCAGGTGGCTGGCAGGCAGGGGCTGTAGCACACCATGTCTCCTGATGGAAGGAGCGAGGAGCCTCTGCAACACAGAGCCCGGAGTGAGCGCAGGGCAGGAGCTGTGGCCCCGTTGCAGATGCCCAGCTCGAGTTCTGCATAGCAGGTAAGAGTGGGCACTGGGGAGCAGGCTCTGGGATGGGCAAGCGCCACCCAAGAGGGCTGTGTCCAGCAGCTGTGGTCTCGGGCTGTTGTTTCCGCAGGACACAGCGGAGTCCCTGCTCCTATCCAGGGTGCATAGGTCACATCTCCGTGGGACCCACCCTCCAGAGACATCCCACCCATTAGGGGTGACCCACTTCAACCCTGCATTGGGCAGCTACAGTATCTGGGCAAGCTTTACTTCTAGCCCACCTGCAGAAGCACTCCCCCTTTGGCAAAGCTGTCTGCCAGGCCTGAGCTAGAAACTCTGTGCTCTAGGATCATTTAGGGAAGGGAACAGAGCAGCAGGAGCATTCAGACTGCTGAGCAAGCCTAGAATACTGCCAGTGGAAGAGACAAGAGACACACCGAAGAGCGAGACTTACCAAGTTCTCTGAGGAGAGGAAGGTGCAAGAAGAGAATGCAGGAGCTGGGAGCTGCGCACCCTTTTATACTGTGTCCCAAAGGCCTGAGGGGGATGAAAACGGATGTGGACAGGAAGCACGTTGAGCAGCAGTAATTTTGGCTTGCAAAGCTGTGCTCTAGATGAAAGACACTGCTATTGGCGTGACGTGTTGGACTCCTTTTTAATCCCAGTTAAGAGCAAAATGACTACTCGACGAGTCATTAGGCTTGTCCCTTTGACCCATACTCCCTAGAGGTGTCGTGCCACTCGTGTGGAAAGACTCCCCGGCCGTGCACTTGCTGCCCTCTGTGGTGAACACGGCCACCACTCAGTGAGGCCCTGAGCTGTGGATCCTGGATGGAGCACCTGGCAAGGTCCTTGTCTGCAAATGGGGTGAGGTTGACGCAGCAAAGCACAAGTGACTTGAGGGCCGGGGAAGCCCTCAGAGCACAGAACAGCCTCTCTAGAGTGTGCATCCCTCAGAGAGATGCAGACTGGCTCTGTGGAACCTCCGATCCCAAGGAGTGATCAGAAGATATTGGCCAGCCAGGGAGGCACAACACCCTGTTGTGTGCAGGGCTGTGGGCACTGAGGAGGCTGTTGCAGGAGGTGGCGTTTTGTTCACCCCCAGCCTTGGTGCTTTCCTGCCAGTGAAGTGGATGTCCAAAGAGTGGAGCGCGTGTGTCCTGTGCGAGAGGCCCAAGTATCTCCTGTGGGAAGGACATGGCCATTGCCTTAGCAGTCTTGCCCTGTCGTGTTAGTCACCTGAGTAAACGCAAGAGCTCATGGAGGCAGTGGTTAGCACTCGGGACGTCTGCTGAGAGATGCCTGCATATGTGCCAGGGGCAAGTGACTTTGTTGGCTTGAGCACATTCTTCTGCAAAAGGCGCGTGGCTGTGTTGCTGCTTGCTGGTTGTCCAGGTCAGTGTCCCTCAGGGTCTGGCTTGTTTTCCCCTGTTCAGGGATGGAGTGGCCCTTTCAGGAGCTTTGAATTGCAAGGTGGTGCCAGAGCATCTTGCAGCTGACTCACTCAGGAGGACCCAGTGTGTGGAGGACCTGTGGGAATATCAGCTGCCCTTCACTGTACTTCATCCAAATGCTAGCATGAGGGCCATGGGGGAAATGCACTAAACTGTGTAGGGGACCCACCAGTCAACTTGCTGTGCAGCATCGCACAGAAATGCAGTTGTTCCTACCCTGTTGCCAATGCTGTTACCGTCAGGCTCTGCCACGTGGTGACTGCTTGAACTGGTCTCTTGAAAGACTTGTGTCTGCGGCCCGTGCTGTCCGAGGAAAAGCAAGTGCTAGGCAGACTTGCACCCCATGATATGTGTGCCCGCAGCAAGTTTTAGAAGTGAAGCGACTTATGCACCCCGATGCACAGGCTGTGGGACTTAAAGAAGGAGAATTTCTGAGTGGGAGCAGGCGTGTGCAGCCAGGAAGGATCTTCTCTTGGGAAGCGGGCACATAGAAAAGAAGCCTTCTCTAAAAAAGCCTTTCTCGGGAAGACACTTAGTGGTCCTGCGAGGAAAGCATGACAAGGGAGTGGACTCATGACATCCCGCTGCCAGAGACCTTCCCTTAAAGCACTTCTAGAACACAAGTTATTAAGCAACGCATGACAACAGAGCATGCTCATCACATTGCAGCTGTCAGAGGCCTTTTGTTAAAGCATTTCTGCAACACACTTATGTCTGTGACTTGAGAATTGTAGTCAAACACATGGCCAGATTGTGGTTCCTATTGGAAAGCCTGTCCAAATCCTACCTGCAAGGACCTCTGCTCCTTCCCAGTGTGTGAGAGTTTATGGTGTCAGGGAGAAGATCTTAGCTGATACCTCCATCTTTTCAATTGCTCTTGCCTGTCATATACTAAAGCTCAGAGAGCTTCTCATGGGGCATGGCTCTCTCACAAGCATTGCACTGCAGCACCTGGCCTGTGTTGTGCAGTGGGTGGTCCTGGAGAGCAGATGGCGCCAGGACTTGGTGGGCCACCAGCCACAGAAGACTGTGCCCTTCGTCCATCCCTATTTTCCTGCTTTGTGGCCATGTCAGTGTGCTCCATCCTGCCTGAACCTGCCCGGCTAATCTGTGCCTGGATACATGCAAAGGGAAGGGTGCTGCTGCAGAAAGGCCAGGAGGCGGTGACAAGTCATGAGGTGTAGTGCTGGTGTGCAGGGCTGAGGAGAAAACCTTTCAGTTTGCCTCTTCTTTTGGGGAGCAACAGCCACATTTTCCTTGGACAGGCAGGGAGTTGGAAGGGGCTTGGAAGTTGGCTACTGCCTCCAAGGGCTGTGTTGCTTGTCTCAGTTGTGCCACTGCTTCCAGTAGGAGCTCTCCACAGGAGTGGGTCAAGGCGGTGTTGAGGGGTGAACCTTAACAGGCCACGCTCAGCAGGGCAGCCACCTTGCGCAGGATGGCCTAGCAAGGCAGGGGCGAGGAAGAGTTGGCTCCTGTAGGTTCTCTTGGTGCTGCTGGAGGAGCAGGAAGGACTTCCCACATGGGGGAGGAAAGAGAGGAGGATTTTCAGCTCCCTTTAGTGGCAGGACCTCTCATGCGAGCCCAGAGATTATCCTGTACAAGAGAAGGTTGAGGATTGAGAGGACAGGAAAAAGAGATGCCACACGCATGCAGCTCTGTTGCAAAATGCCTTTATTGAGAATCAGAAGGAGGGGCAGAGCGTGGAAGATGCAAGCTGTATGTTGCCAGGGATCTGAAAGGCCTGAGAATTCGTCATCCCTGGGGAGCTCAGCAGGCAGCGGCTGCTTGCTCTCCCCTTCCTCGTGAAGGTGCTCGCATAGCGCTCGTTGCCTTTGGTGATGTCCATCCCCAGAGGAGCCAGGCGTGGAAGAGGAGGTATTTCAGGGGCAGCATGAGGTGAAGCAAAGCAAGAGGAAGATGGAAGGAGGTGTGCTCGGAGGAGGTAGGAAGTGAGTGCAGGCGCCTCCTTGTAGCTGGAGGAGTGGGAGCTGGGCCCCTCTGGAGGCCGTGGTGGTGCTGGCTAGGCAGTCTCCAGGCCTTGTTTCAAGGCAGCTGGGGCTCACTCCCAGGCAGGCAATGGGGGGCCTTTAGCAGATCTGGTTGCCCCATCCATAGGACCCCCAGAGGCCACGGCCACGGCCGGCCCAGCCAAAGCTGCCCAGACCCAGGCCTCCTCCAGAAGCGATGGGCACGCTGGCAGCGCTGAGAGAGCTTCCCACGGCAGCTGAAGCGGTGGAGCCCACGGCTGTGCTCTGCGGGAAGGAGCTGAGGATTGGTCCCGGCAGGGTCACCAGCACTGGCGAGGGCTGGATGGCAACGCTGGAGTCAGCACAGCGCAGGACGCACGGCTCGTTGCAGCTGTTGGCCAGAGGGGCTGGGCCGCAGGTGGCTGGCAGGCAGGGGCTGTAGCACGCCATGTCTCCGGAGGGAAGGAGCGAGGAGCCTCTGTAACACAGAGCCCGGAGTGAGCGCAGGGCAGGAGCTGTGGCCCCGTTGCAGACGCCCAGCTCGAGTTCTGCATAGCAGGTAAAAGTGGGCACTGGGGAGCAGGCTCTGGGATGGGCAAGCGCCACCCAAGAGGGCTGTGTCCAGCAGCTGTCGTCTCGGGCTGCTATTTCCGCAGGACACAGCGGAGTCCCTGCTCCTATCCAGGGTGCATAGGTCAAGTCGCCGCCCTGCCTCTGGAGACATCCCACCCATTAGGGGTGACCCACTTCAACCCTGCATTGGGCAGCTACAGTATCTGGGCAAGCTTTTTTTCTAGCCCACCTGCAGAAGCACTCCCCCTTGGGCAAAATCACTGCCTGGCCTGCACCTAGAAACTCTCTGCTCTAGGATCATTTAGGGAAGGGAAGAGAGCAGCAGGAGTATTCAGACTGCTGAGCAAGCCTAGAATTCTGCCAGTGGAAGAGACAAGAGACACACCGAAGAGAGAGACTTACCAAGTTCTCTGAGGAGAGGAAGGTGCAAGAAGAGAATGCAGGAGCTGGGAGCTGCGCACCCTTTTATACTGTGTCCCAAAGGCCTGAGGGGGCTGAAAATGGATGTGGACAGGAAACACGTTGAGCAGCAGTAATTTTGACTTACAAAGCTGTCCTCTAGATGAAAGACACTGCTATTTGGCGTGGCGTGTTGGACTCCTTTTTAATCCCAGGTAAGAGCAAAATGACTACTCGACGAGTCATTAGGCTTGTCCCTTTGACCCATACTCCCCAGTGGTGTCAAGTTCCTTGTGTGGAAAGACTCCTAGGCCATGCGCTTGCTACCCTCTGTGGTGAACACAGCCACCACTCAGGCCCTGAGCTGTGGATGCTGGATGGAGCACCTGGCAAGGTCCTTGTCTGCAAATGGGGTGAGGTTGACGCAGCAAAGCACAAGTGACTTGAGGGCCGGGGAAGCCCTCAGAGCACAGACCAGCCTCTCTAGAATGTGCGTGTCCCAGAGGGACACAAGTGGCTCTGTGGAACCTCCGATCCCCAGGAGTGATGGGAAGTTATTGGCCAACTAGGGAAGCGCAAAACCCTGTTGTGTGTAGGGCTGTGGGCACTGAGGAGGCTATTGCAGGAGGTGGTGTTTTGTTCACCCCCAGCCTTGGTGCTTTCCTGCCAGTGAAGTGGATGTCCAAGGAGTGGAACGCGTGTGTCCTGTGCGAGAGGCCCAAGTATCTCCTGTGGGAAGGACATGGCCATTGCCTTAGCAGGCTTGCCCTGTCGTGTTAGTCACCTGAGTAAACGCAAGAGCTCATGGAGGCAGTGGTTAGCACTTGGGACGTCTGCTGAGAGATGCCTGCATATGTGCCAGGTGCAAGTAACTTTGTTGGCTTCAGCACATTCTTCTGCAAAAGGCGCGTGGCTGTGTTGCTGCTTACTGCTTGTCCAGGTCAGTGCCCCGCAGGGTCTGGCTTGTTTTCCTCTGGTCAGGGAAGAAGTGGCCCTTTCAGGAGCTTTGAATTGCAAGGTGGTGCCAGAGCATCTTGCAGCTGACTCAGGAGGACCCAGTGTGTGGAGGACCTGTGGGAATATCAGCTGCCCTTCACTGTACTTCATCCAAATGCTAGCATGAGGGCCATGGGGGATGAGGGCCATGGGGGAAATGGACTAAACTGTGTACAGGACCCACCAGTCCACTCGTTGTGCACCATCGCACAGAAATGCAGCTGTTGCTACCCTGTTGCCAATGCTGTTAGCCTCACATTCTGCCACGTGGGGACTGCTAGAACTGGTCTCTTGAAACTCTTGCGTGTCCGGCCCGTGCTGTCCGAGGAAGGGCAAGTGCTAGGCAGACTTGCACCCCATGATATGGGTGCCCGCAACAAGACTTAGAAATAGAGGAAATTGTGAACAACGACGCACGAGCTGTGAGACTTGAAGAAGAAGTACTTCTGAGTGGGAGCAGGCGTGTGCAGGCAGGAAGGAGCTTTCCTTGGGAAGCGGGCATCTAGAATAAAAGCCTTCTCTAAGAAAGCCTTGCTCGGGAAGACACTTGGTGGTCCTGTGAGGAAAGCATGACGATGGAGCGGACTCGTGACCTTCCCTCTGCCAGAGACCTTCCCTTAAAGCATTTCTGCAACCCAAGTAATATCTGGGATGTGAGAATTGTAGTCGGACACATGGTTAGATGGTGGTTCTTGCTGGCAAGGCTGTCCAAATCCTACTTGCAAGGAGCTCTGCTCCTTCCTAGCGTTTGAAGCTTCATGGTGTCGGGAAGATGACCTCAGCTGATACCTCCATCTTTTCCCTGGCTCTTGTCTCTCCTTTGCAATTGCTCAGAGAGCTTCTCATGGGGCCTGGCTCTCTCACAAGCATTGCACTGCCGCGCTTAGCCTGAGCTGTGCCTTGTGCTGTCCTGGAGAGCAAATTGCATCAGGACTTGGTAGGCCACAAGCCACAGAAAACTGTCCTGGCTTCATCCCTCTTTTGCTGCTTTGTGGGCTTGTGAGTGTGCTCCATCCTGCCTGAACCTGCCTAGGCAAGGTGTGATTGGGTACATGCAACAGGAATGGTGCTGCTGTGGAAGAGCCAGGAGGCTGTGACAAGTCATGAGGTGTAGTGCTGGAAAAAGAGGAAACCTTTCAGTTTGCCTCTTCTTTTGGGGAGCAACAGCCACATTTTCCTTGGACAGGCAGGGAGTTGGAAGGGGCTTGGAAGTTGGCTGCTACTTCCAACGGCTGCATTGCTTGTCTCAGTCGTGCCACAGCTTCCAGCAGGAGCTCTCCACAGGAGTGGGTCAAGGCAGTGATGAGGGATGAGCCTTGACAGGCCACGCCCAGCAGGGCAGCAAGGCCTAGCAGGCAGGGGCGAGGAAGAGTTGGCTCCTGTATGTTCCTTTAGTGCTGCTGGGGAGCAGGAATGACTCCTCCTCATGGGGGAGGAAAAGGAGGAGGATTTGCAGCTCCCTTCTTTGCCAGTACCTCTTGCCATGAGGAGTTTGAAGACTGAGAGGAGAGGAGAAAGAGACGGCACACGCGTGCAGCTCTGTTGCACAATGCCTTTATTGAGAATCAGAAGGAGGGGCAGAGTGTGGAAGATGCAAGCTGTACGTTGCCAGGGATATGAAAGGCCTGAGCATTGCTGTCGTCCCTGGCGAGCTCGGCAGGCAGCGGCTGCTTGCTCTCCCCTTCCTCGTGAAGGTGCTTGCATAGCGCTCGTTGCCTTTGGTGATGTCCATCCCCCGAGGAGCCAGGCGTGGAAGAGGAGGTGTTTCAGGGGCAGCATGAGGTGAAGCAAAGCAAGAGGAAGACGGAAGGAGGTGTGCTGGGAGGAGGCAGGAAGTGGGCACAGGCACCTCCTTGCAGCTGGAGGAGTGAGAGCTGGGCCCTTCTGGAGGCCGTCGTGGTGCTGTCCAGGCAGTCTCCAGGCCTTGTTTCAAGGCAGCTGGGGCTCACTCCCAGGCAGGCAATGGAGGGGCTTTAGCAGATCTGGTTGCCCCATCCATAGGACCCCCAGAGGCCAAGGCCACGGCCACGGCCCCGGCCGGCCCAGCCAAAGCCGCCCAGACCCAGGCCTCCTCCAGAAGCGATGGGCACGCTGGCAGCGCTGAGAGAGCTTCCCACGGCAGCTGAAGCGGTGGAGCCCACGGCTGTGCTCTGCGGGAAGGAGCTGAGGATTGGTCCCGGCAGGGTCACCAGCACTGGCGAGGGCTGGATGGCAACGCTGGAGTCAGCACAGCGCAGGACGCACGGCTCGTTGCAGCTGTTGGCCAGAGGGGCTGGGCCGCAGGTGGCTGGCAGGCAGGGACTGTAGCACGCCATGTCTCCGGAGGGGAGGAGCGAGGAGCCTCTGTAACACAAGCCCGGAGTGAGCGCAGGGCAGGAGCTGTGGCCCTATTGCAGGTGCCCAGCACGGGTTCTGCATAGCAGGTAAGAGTGGGCACTGGGGAGCAGGCTCTGGGATGGGCAAGCACCACCCAAGAGGGCTGTGTCCAGCAGCTGTGGCCTCAGGATGTTGTTTCCGCAGGACAGCGGAGTCCCTGCTCCTATCCAGGGTGCATAGGTCACGTTGCCGTGGTGCCATGGTGCCCTACCTCCGGAGACATCCCACTCATTAGGGGTGACCCACTTCAAGCCTGCATTGGGCAGCTACGGTATCTGGGCAAGCTTTTCTTCTAGCCCACCTGCAGAAGCACTGCCCCTTCGACAAAGCTCTCTGCCAGGCCTGAGCTAGAAACTCTGTGCTCTAGGATCATTTAGGGAAGGGAAGAGAGCAGCAGGAGCATTCAGACTGCTGAGCAAGCCTAGAATTCTGCCAGTGGAAGAGACAAGAGACACACCGAAGAGAGAGACTTACCAAGTTCTCTGAGGAGAGGAAGGTGCAAGAAGAGAATGCCGGAGCTGGAAGCTGCGCACCCTTTTATACTGTGTCCCAAAGGCCTGAGGGGGCTGAAAACGGATGTGGACAGGAAGCACGTTGAGCAACAGTAATATTGGCCTGCAAAGCTGTGCTCTAGATGAAAGACACTGCTATTTGGCGTGACGTGTTGGGCTCCTTTTTAATCCCAGGTAAGAGCAAAATGACTACTCAACGAGTCATTAGGCTTGTCCCCTTGACCCATAGTCCCTATCGTGCCACTCGTGTGGAAAGATTCCCCGGCCGTGCACTTGCTGCCCTCTGTGGTGAACACGGCCACCACTCAGTGAGGCCCTGAGCTGTGGATCCTGGATGGAGCACCTGGCAAGGTCCTTGTCTGCAAGTGGGGTGAGGTTGACGCAGCAAAGCACAAGTGACTTGAGGGCCGGGGAAGCCCTCAGAGCACAGACCAGCCTCTCTAGAGTGTGCATCCCTCAGAGAGATGCAGACTGGCTCTGTGGAACCTCCGATCCCGAGGAGTGATCAGAAGATATTGGCCAGCCAGGGAGACACAACACCCTGTTGTGTGCAAGGCTGTGGGCACTGAGGAGGGTGTTGCTGGAGGTGGCTTTGTGTTCACCCCCAGCCTTGGTGCTTTCCTGCCAGTGAAGTGGATGTCCAAAGAGTGGAGCGCGTGTGTCCTGTGCGAGAGGCCCAAGTATCTCCTGTGGGAAGGACATGGCCATTGCCTTAGCAGGCTTGGCCTTTTGTGTTAGTCACCTGAATAAATGCAAGAGCTCATGGAGGCACTGGCGAGGACTTGAGACGTCTGCTGAGAGACGCCTGAAAATGTGCCAGGAACAAGTGGCTTTGCTGGCTTCAGTACATTCTTCTGCAAAAGGCGCGTGGCTGCGTTGCTGCGTGCGGGTTGTCCAGGTCAGTGCCCCGCAGGGTCTGGCTTGTTTTCCCCTGGTCAGGGAAGGAGTGGTCCTTTCGGGAGCTTTGAATTGCAAGGTGATGCCAGAGCATCTTGCAGCTGACTCACTCAGGAGGACCCAGTGTGTGGAGGACCTGGGGGAAATGTCAGCTGCCTCTCACTGCACCTCATCCACACGCTAGCATGAGGGCCATGAGGGAAATGGACTAAACTGTGTACAGGACCCACCAGTCCACTCGTTGTGCACCATCGCACAGAAATGCAGCTGTTGCTACCCTGTTGCCAAGCTGTTAGCATTACGCTCCGCCACGTGGTGACTGCTTGAATTGGTCTCTTGAAACACTTGCGTCTGCGGCCCATGCTGTCCGAGGCAAGGCAAGTGCTAGGCAGACTTGCACCCCATGATATGGGTGCCCGCAGCAAATCTTAGAAGTGAAGCGACTTGTGCACCCCGATGCACAGGCTGTGGGACTTAAAAGAAGGAGAATTTCTGAGTGGGAGCAGGCGTGTGCAGCCAGGAAGGAGCTTTCCATGGGAAGCAGGCACGTAGAAAAGAAGCCTTCTCTATGAAAGCCTTGCTCGGGAAGACACTTTGTGGTCCTGCGAGGAAAGCATGACAAGGGAGCGGACTCGTGACCTTCCCACTGCCAGAGACCTTCCCTTAAAGCATTTCTACAACACAAGTAATGTCTGGGATGTGAGAATTGTAGTCGAACACATGGTTAGATGGTGGTTCTTGCTGGCAAGGCTGTCCAAATCGTACTTGCAAGGAGCTCTGCTCCGTCCTAGCGTTTGAAGCTTCATGGTGTCGGGAAGATGACCTCAGCTGACACCTCCATCTTTTCCCTGGCTCTTGTCTCTCCTTTGCCATTGCTCAGAGAGCTTCTTATGGGGCCTGGCTCTCTCACAAGCATTGCACTGCCGTGCTTAGCCTGAGCTGTGCCTTGTGCGGTCCTGGAGAGCAAACGGCACCAGGACTTGGTGGGCCACCAGCCACAGAAGACGGTGCCCTGGCTTCATCCCTCTTTTGCTGCTTTGTGGGCCTGTGAGTGTGCTCCATCCTGCCTGGGTAAGGTGTGATTGGGTACATGCAACAGGAAGGGTGCTGCTGTGGAAGAGCCAGGAGGCTGTGACACGTCATGAGGTGTAGTGCTGGTGTGCAGGGCAGAGGAGGACACCTTTCAGTTTGCCTCTTCTTTTGGGGAGCAACAGCCACATTTTCCTTGGAGAGGCAGGGAGTTGGAAGGGGCTTGGAAGTTGGCTGCTACTTCCAAGGGCTGCATTGCTTGTCTCAGTTGTGCCACTGCTTCCAGCAGGAGCTCTCCACAGGAGTGGGTCAAGGCAGTGATGAGGGATGAGCCTTGACAGCAGGGCAGCAAGGCCTAGCAGGCAGGGGCGAGGAAGAGTTGGCTCCTGTATGTTCCTTTAGTGCTGCTGGGGAGCAGGAATGACTCCTCCTCATGGGGGAGGAAAGGGAGGAGGATTTGCAGCTCCCTTCTTTGCCCGCACCTCTCACCATGAGGAGTTTGAAGACTGAGGAGAGGAGAAAGAGACGCCACACACGTGCAGCTCCGTTGCACAATGCCTTTATTGAGAATCAGAAGGAGGGGCAGAGCGTGGAATATGCAAGCTGTACATTGCCAGGGATGTGAAAGGCCTGAGCATTGCTGTCGTCCCTGGCGAGCTCTGCAGGCGGCGGCTGCTTGCTCTCCCCTTCCTCGTGAAGGTGCTTGCATAGCGCTCGTTGCCTTTGGTGATGTCCATCCCGCGAGGAGCCAGGCGTGGAAGAGGAGGTGTTTCAGGGGCAGCATGAGGTGAAGCAAAGCAAGAGGAAGGTGGAAGGAGGTGTGCTGGGAGGAGGCAGGAAGTGGGCGCAGGCGCCTCCTTGCAGCTGGAGGAGTGAGAGCTGGGCCCCTCTGGAGGCCGTGGTGGTGCTGTCCAGGCTGTCTCCAGGCCTTGTTTCAAGGCAGCTGGGGCTCACTCCCAGGCAGGCAATGGGGGGGCTTTAGCAGATCTGGTTGCCCCATCCATAGGACCCCCAGAGGCCAAGGCCACGGCCACGGCCCCGGCCGGCCCAGCCAAAGCCGCCCAGACCCAGGGCGCCTCCAGAAGCGATGGGCACGCTGGCAGCGCTGAGAGAGCTTCCCACGGCAGCTGAAGCGGTGGAGCCCACGGCTGTGCTCTGCGGGAAGGAGCTGAGGATTGGTCCCGGCAGGGTCACCAGCACTGGCGAGGGCTGGATCACAACACTGGAGTCAGCACAGCGCAGGACGCACGGCTCGTTGCAGCTGTTGGCCAGAGGGGCTGGGCCGCCGGTGGCTGGCAGGCAGGGGCTGTAGCACGCCATGTCTCCGGAGGGGAGGAGCGAGGAGCCTCTGTAACACAGAGCCCGGAGTGAGCGCAGGGCAGGAGCTGTGGCCCTGTTGCAGATGCCCAGCTCGGGTTCTGCATAGCAGGTAAGAGTGGGCACTGGGGAGCAGGCTCTGGGATGGGCAAGCACCACCCAAGAGGGCTGTGTCCAGCAGCTGTGGCCTCAGGCTGTTGTTTCCGCAGGACAGCGGAGTCCCTGCTCCTATCCAGGGTGCCTAGGTCACGTCGCCGTGGTGCCATGGTGCCCTACCTCTGGAGACATCCCACCCATTAGGGGTGACCCACTTCAAGCCTGCATTGGGCAGCTACGGTATCTGGGCAAGCTTTTCTTCTAGCCCACCTGCAGAAGCACTCCCCCTTTGGCAAAGCTCTCTGCCAGGCCTGAGCTAGAAACTCTGTGCTCTAGGATCATTTAGGGAAGGGAAGAGAGCAGCAGGAGCATTCAGACTGCTGAGCAAGCCTAGAATTCTGCCAGTGGAAGAGACAAGAGACACACCGAAGAGAGAGACTTACCAAGTTCTCTGAGGAGAGGAAGGTGCAAGAAGAGAATGCCGGAGCTGGAAGCTGCGCAGCCTTTTATACTGTGTCCCAAAGGCCTGAGGGGGCTGAAAACGGATGTGGACAGGAAGCACGTTGAGCAACAGTAATATTGGCCTGCAAAGCTGTGCTCTAGATGAAAGACACTGCTATTTGGCGTGACGTGTTGGGCTCCTTTTTAATCCCAGGTAAGAGCAAAATGACTACTCAACGAGTCATTAGGCTTGTCCCCTTGACCCATAGTCCCTATCGTGCCACTCGTGTGGAAAGATTCCCTGGCCATGCACTTGCTGCCCTCTGTGGTGAACACGGCCACCACTCAGTGAGGCCCTGAGCTGTGGATCCTGGATGGAGCACCTGGCAAGGTCCTTGTCTGCAAATGGGGTGAGGTTGACGCAGCAAAGCACAAGTGACTTGAGGGCCGGGGAAGCCCTCAGAGCACAGAACAGCCTCTCTAGAGTGTGCATCCCTCAGAGAGATGCAGACTGGCTCTGTGGAACCTCCGATCCCGAGGAGTGATCAGAAGATATTGGCCAGCCAGGGAGGCACAACACCCTGTTGTGTGCAAGGCTGTGGGCACTGAGGAGGGTGTTGCTGGAGGTGGCTTTGTGTTCACCCCCAGCCTTGGTGCTTTCCTGCCAGTGAAGTGGATGTCCAAAGAGTGGAGCGCGTGTGTCCTGTGCGAGAGGCCCAAGTATCTCCTGTGGGAAGGACATGGCCATTGCCTTAGCAGGCTTGGCCTTTTGTGTTAGTCACCTGAATAAATGCAAGAGCTCATGGAGGCACTGGCGAGGACTTGAGACGTCTGCTGAGAGACGCCTGAAAATGTGCCAGGAACAAGTGGCTTTGCTGGCTTCAGTACATTCTTCTCTAAAAGGCGCGTGGCTGCGTTGCTGCGTGCGGGTTGTCCAGGTCAGTGCCCCGCAGGGTCTGGCTTGTTTTCCCCTGGTCAGGGAAGGAGTGGTCCTTTCGGGAGCTTTGAATTGCAAGGTGATGCCAGAGCATCTTGCAGCTGACTCACTCAGGAGGACCTAGTGTGTGGAGGACCTGGGGGAAATGTCAGCTGCCTCTCACTGCACCTCATCCACACGCTAGCATGAGGGCCATGAGGGAAATGGACTAAACTGTGTACAGGACCCACCAGTCCACTCGTTGTGCACCATCGCACAGAAATGCAGCTGTTGCTACCCTGTTGCCAAGCTGTTAGCATTACGCTCCGCCACGTGGTGACTGCTTGAACTGGTCTCTTGAAACACTTGCGTCTGCGGCCCATGCTGTCCGAGGCAAGGCAAGTGCTAGGCAGACTTGCACCCCATGATATGGGTGCCCGCAGCAAATCTTAGAAGTGAAGCGACTTGTGCACCCCAATGCACAGGCTGTGGGACTTAAAAGAAGGAGAATTTCTGAGTGGGAGCAGGCGTGTGCAGCCAGGAAGGAACTTTCCATGGGAAGCAGGCACGTAGAAAAGAAGCCTTCTCTATGAAAGCCTTGCTCGTGAAGACACTTTGTGGTCCTGCGAGGAAAGCATGACAAGGGAGCGGACTCGTGACCTTCCCACTGCCAGAGACCTTCCCTTAAAGCATTTCTACAACACAAGTAATGTCTGGGATGTGAGAATTGTAGTCGAACACATGGTTAGATGGTGGTTCTTGCTGGCAAGGCTGTCCAAATCGTACTTGCAAGGAGCTCTGCTCCGTCCTAGCGTTTGAAGCTTCATGGTGTCGGGAAGATGACCTCAGCTGACACGTCCATCTTTTCCCTGGCTCTTGTCTCTCCTTTGCCATTGCTCAGAGAGCTTCTCATGGGGCCTGGCTCTCTCACAAGCATTGCACTGCCGTGCTTAGCCTGAGCTGTGCCTTGTGCGGTCCTGGAGAGCAAACGGCACCAGGACTTGGTGGGCCACCAGCCACAGAAGACGGTGCCCTGGCTTCATCCCTCTTTTGCTGCTTTGTGGGCCTGTGAATGTGCTCCATCCTGCCTGGGTAAGGTGTGATTGGGTACATGAAACAGGAATGGTGCTGCTGTGGAAGAGCCAGGAGGCTGTGACAAGTCATGAGGTGTAGTGCTGGTGTGCAGGGCTGAGGAGGAAACCTTTCAGTTTGCCTCTTCTTTTGGGGAGCAACAGCCACATTTTCCTTGGACAGGCAGGGAGTTGGAAGGGGCTTGGAAGTTGGTTGCTACTTCCAAGGGCTGCATTGCTTGTCTCAGTTGTGCCACTGCTTCCAGCAGGAGCTCTCTACAGGAGTGGGTCAAGGCAGTGATGAGGGATGAGCCTTGACAGGCCACGCCCAGCAGGGCAGCAAGGCCTAGCAGGCAGGGGCAAGGAAGAGTTGGCTCCTGTATGTTCCTTTAGTGCTGCTGGGGAGCAGGAATGACTCCTCCTCATGGGGGAGGAAAGGGAGGAGGATTTGCAGCTCCCTTCTTTGCCAGCACCTCTCACCATGAGGAGTTTGAAGACTGAGAGGAGAGGAGAAAGAGACGCCACACACGTGCAGCTCTGTTGCACAATGCCTTTATTGAGAATCAGAAGGAGGGGCAGAGCGTGGAATATGCAAGCTGTACGTTGCCAGGGATGTGAAAGGCCTGAGCATTGCTGTCGGCCCTGGCGAGCTCAGCAGGTAGCGGCTGCTTGCTCTCCCCTTCCTCGTGAAGGTGCTTGCATAGCGCTCGTTGCCTTTGGTGATGTCCATCCCGCGAGGAGCCAGGCGTGGAAGAGGAGGTGTTTCAGGGGCAGCATGAGGTGAAGCAAAGCAAGAGGAAGGTGGAAGGAGGTGTGCTGGGAGGAGGCAGGAAGTGGGCGCAGGCGCCTCCTTGCAGCTGGTGGAGTGAGAGCTGGGCCCCTCTGGAGGCCGTGGTGGTGCTGTCCAGGCTGTCTCCAGGCCTTGTTTCAAGGCAGCTGGGGCTCACTCCCAGGCAGGCAATGGGGGGGCTTTAGCAGATCTGGTTGCCCCATCCATAGGACCCCCAGAGGCCAAGGCCACGGCCACGGCCCCGGCCGGCCCAGCCAAAGCCGCCCAGACCCAGGGCGCCTCCAGAAGCGATGGGCACGCTGGCAGCGCTGAGAGAGCTTCCCACGGCAGCTGAAGCGGTGGAGCCCACGGCTGTGCTCTGCGGGAAGGAGCTGAGGATTGGTCCCGGCAGGGTCACCAGCACTGGCGAGGGTTCGATGACAACGCTGGAGTCAGCACAGCGCAGGACACACGGCTCGTTGCAGCTGTTGGCCAGAGGGGCTGGGCCGCCGGTGGCTGGCAGGCAGGGGCTGTAGCACGCCATGTCTCCGGAGGGAAGTAGCAAGGAGCCTCTGCAACACAGAGCCCAGAGTGAGCGCAGGGCAGGAGCTGTGGCCCCGTTGCAGATGGCTAGGTTGGGTCCCCCATAGCAGGTAAGAGTGGGCACTGGGGAGCAGGCTCTGGGATGGGCAAGCACCACCTAAGAGGGCTGTGTCCAGCAGCTGTGGCCTCAGGCTGTTGTTTCCGCAGGACAGCGGAGTCCCTGCTCCTGGCCAGGGTGCATAGGTCACGTTGCCGTGGTGCCATGGTGCCCTACCTCTGGAGACATCCCACCCATTAGGGGTGACCCACTTCAAGCCTGCATTGGGCAGCTACGGTATCTGGGCAAGCTTTTCTTCTAGCCCACCTGCAGAAGCACTCCCCCTTTGGCAAAGCTCTCTGCCAGGCCTGAGCTAGAAACTCTGTGCTCTAGGATCATTTGGGGAAGGGAAGAGAGCAGCAGGAGCATTCAGACTGCTGAGCAAGCCTAGAATTCTGCCAGTGGAAGAGACAAGAGACACACCGAAGAGAGAGACTTACCGAGTTCTCTGAGGAGAGGAAGGTTCAAGAAGAGAATGCCGGAGCTGGGAGCTGCGCACCCTTTTATACTGTGTCCCAAAGGCCTGAGGGGGCTGAAAACGGATGTGGACAGGAAGCACGTTGAGCAACAGTAATTTTGGCCTGCAAAGCTGTGCTCTAGATGAAAGACACTGCTATTTGGCGTGACGTGTTGGACTCCTTTTTAATCCCAGGTAAGAGCAAAATGACTACTCAACGAGTCATTAGGCTTGTCCCCTTGACCCATAGTCCCTATCGTGCCACTCGTGTGGAAAGATTCCCCGGCCGTGCACTTGCTGCCCTCTGTGGTGAACACGGCCACCACTCAGTGAGGCCCTGAGCTGTGGATCCTGGATGGAGCACCTGGCAAGGTCCTTGTCTGCAAATGGGGTGAGGTTGACGCAGCAAAGCACAAGTGACTTGAGGGCCGGGGAAGCCCTCAGAGCACAGAACAGCCTCTCTAGAGTGTGCATCCCTCAGAGAGATGCAGACTGGCTCTGTGGAACCTCCGATCCCAAGGAGTGATCAGAAGATATTGGCCAGCCAGGGAGGCACAACACCCTGTTGTGTGCAGGGCTGTGGGCACTGAGGAGGCTGTTGCTGGAGGTGGCTTTGTGTTCACCCCCAGCCTTGGTGCTTTCCTGCCAGTGAAGTGGGATGTCCAAAGAGTGGAGCGCGTGTGTCCTGTGCGAGAGGCCCAAGTATCTCCTGTGGGAAGGACATGGCCATTGCCTTAGCAGGCTTGGCCTTTTGTGTTAGTCACCTGAATAAATGCAAGAGCTCATGGAGGCACTGGCGAGGACTTGAGACGTCTGCTGAGAGACGCCTGAAAATGTGCCAGGAACAAGTGGCTTTGCTGGCTTCAGTACATTCTTCTGCAAAAGGCGCGTGGCTGCGTTGCTGCGTGCGGGTTGTCCAGGTCAGTGCCCCGCAGGGTCTGGCTTGTTTTCCCCTGGTCAGGGAAGGAGTGGTCCTTTCGGGAGCTTTGAATTGCAAGGTGATGCCAGAGCATCTTGCAGCTGACTCACTCAGGAGGACCCAGTGTGTGGAGGACCTGGGGGAAATGTCAGCTGCCTCTCACTGCACCTCATCCACACGCTAGCATGAGGGCCATGAGGGAAATGGACTAAACTGTGTACAGGACCCACCAGTCCACTCGTTGTGCACCATCGCACAGAAATGCAGCTGTTGCTACCCTGTTGCCAAGCTGTTAGCATTACGCTCCGCCACGTGGTGACTGCTTGAATTGGTCTCTTGAAACACTTGCGTCTGCGGCCCATGCTGTCCGAGGCAAGGCAAGTTCTACGCAGACTTGCACCGCATGATATGGGTGCCCGCAGCAAATCTTAGAAGTGAAGCGACTTGTGCACCCCGATGCACAGGCTGTGGGACTTAAAAGAAGGAGAATTTCTGAGTGGGAGCAGGCGTGTGCAGCCAGGAAGGAGCTTTCCATGGGAAGCAGGCACGTAGAAAAGAAGCCTTCTCTATGAAAGCCTTGCTCGGGAAGACACTTTGTGGTCCTGCGAGGAAAGCATGACAAGGGAGCGGACTCGTGACCTTCCCACTGCCAGAGACCTTCCCTTAAAGCATTTCTACAACACAAGTAATGTCTGGGATGTGAGAATTGTAGTCGAACACATGGTTAGATGGTGGTTCTTGCTGGCAAGGCTGTCCAAATCGTACTTGCAAGGAGCTCTGCTCCGTCCTAGCGTTTGAAGCTTCATGGTGTCGGGAAGATGACCTCAGCTGACACGTCCATCTTTTCCCTGGCTCTTGTCTCTCCTTTGCCATTGCTCAGAGAGCTTCTCATGGGGCCTGGCTCTCTCACAAGCATTGCACTGCCGTGCTTAGCCTGAGCTGTGCCTTGTGCGGTCCTGGAGAGCAAACGGCACGAGGACTTGGTGGGCCACCAGCCACAGAAGACGGTGCCCTGGCTTCATCCCTCTTTTGCTGCTTTGTGGGCCTGTGAGTGTGCTCCATCCTGCCTGAACCTGCCTGGGTAAGGTGTGATTGGGTACATGCAACAGGAATGGTGCTGCTGTGGAAGAGCCAGGAGGCTGTGACAAGTCATGAGGTGTAGTGCTGGTGTGCAGGGCTGAGGAGGAAACCTTTCAGTTTGCCTCTTCTTTTGCGGAGCAACAGCCACATTTTCCTTGGACAGGCAGGGAGTTGGAAGGGGCTTGGAAGTTGGTTGCTACTTCCAAGGGCTGCATTGCTTGTCTCAGTTGTGCCACTGCTTCCAGCAGGAGCTCTCCACAGGAGTGGGTCAAGGCAGTGATGAGGGATGAGCCTTGACAGCAGGGCAGCAAGGCCTAGCAGGCAGGGGCGAGGAAGAGTTGGCTCCTGTATGTTCCTTTAGTGCTGCTGGGGAGCAGGAATGACTCCTCCTCATGGGGGAGGAAAAAGAGGAGGATTTGCAGCTCCCTTATTTGCCAGCATCTCTTGCCATGAGGAGTTTGAAGATTAACAGGAGAGGAGAAAGACATGCCACACGCGTGCAGCTCTGTTGCACAATGCCTTTATTGAGAATCAGAAGGAGGGGCAGAGTGTGGAAGATGCAAGCTGTACGTTGCCAGGGATGTGAAAGGCCTGAGCATTGCTGTCGGCCCTGGCGAGCTCTGCAGTCGGCGGCTGCTTGCTCTCCCCTTCCTCGTGAAGGTGCTTGCATAGCGCTCGTTGCCTTTGGTGATGTCCATCCCCAGAGGGGCCAGGCGTGGAAGAGAAGGTATTTCAGGGGCAGCATGAGGTGAAGCAAAGCAAGAGGAAGGTGGAAGGAGGTGTGCTGGGAGGAGGCAGGAAGTGGGCACAGGAACCTCCTTGCAGCTGGAGGAGTGAGAGCTGGGCCCCTCTGGAGGCCGTGGTGGTGCTGTCCAGGCTGTCTCCAGGCCTTGTTTCAAGGCAGCTGGGGCTCACTCCCAGGCAGGCAATGGGGGGGCTTTAGCAGATCTGGTTGCCCCATCCATAGGACCCCCAGAGGCCAAGGCCACGGCCACGGCCCCGGCCGGCCCAGCCAAAGCCGCCCAGACCCAGGGCGCCTCCAGAAGCGATGGGCACGCTGGCAGCGCTGAGAGAGCTTCCCACGGCAGCTGAAGCGGTGGAGCCCACGGCTGTGCTCTGCGGGAAGGAGCTGAGGATTGGTCCCGGCAGGGTCACCAGCACTGGCGAGGGCTGGATCACAACACTGGAGTCAGCACAGCGCAGGACGCACGGCTCGTTGCAGCTGTTGGCCAGAGGGGCTGGGCCGCCGGTGGCTGGCAGGCAGGGGCTGTAGCACGCCATGTCTCCGGAGGGGAGGAGCGAGGAGCCTCTGTAACACAGAGCCCGGAGTGAGCGCAGGGCAGGAGCTGTGGCCCCGTTGCAGATGCCCAGCTCGGGTTCTGCATAGCAGGTAAGAGTGGGCACTGGGGAGCAGGCTCTGGGATGGGCAAGCACCACCCAAGAGGGCTGTGTCCAGCAGCTGTGTCCTCAGGATGTTGTTTCCACAGTACAGCGGAGTCCCTGCTCCTATCCAGGGTGCCTAGGTCACGTCGCCGTGGTGCCATGGTGCCCTACCTCTGGAGACATCCCACTCATTAGGGGTGACCCACTTCAAGCCTGCATTGGGCAGCTACGGTATTTGGGCAAGCTTTTCTTCTAGCCCGCCTGCAGAAGCACTGCCCCTTCAGCAAAGCTCTCTGCCAGGCCTGAGCTAGAAACTCTCTGCTCTAGGATCATTTGGGGAAGGGAAGAGAGCAGCAGGAGCATTCAGACTGCTGAGCAAGCCTAGAATTCTGCCAGTGGAAGAGACAAGAGACACACCGAAGAGAGAGACTTACCAAGTTCTCTGCGGAGAGGAAGGTGCAAGAAGAGAATGCCGGAGCTGGGAGCTGCGCACCCTTTTATACTGTGTCCCAAAGGCCTGAGGGGGCTGAAAACGGATGTGGACAGGAAGCACGTGGAGCAACAGTAATTTTGGCCTGCAAAGCTGTGCTCTAGATGAAAGACACTGCTATTTGGCGTGACGTGTTGGACTCCTTTTTAATCCCAAGTACGAGAAAAATGACTACTCGACGAGTCATTAGGCTTGTCCCCTTGACCCATACTCCCTAGATGTGTCGTGCCACTCGTGTGGAAAGATTCCCCGGCCGTGCACTTGCTGCCCTCTGTGGTGAACACGGCCACCATTCAGTGAGGCCCTGAGCTGTGGATCCTGGATGGAGCACCTGGCAAGGTCCTTGTCTGCAAATGGGGTGAGGCACAAGTGACTTGAGGGCCGGGGAAGCCCTCAGAGCACAGACCAGCCTCTCTAGAGTGTGCATCCCTCAGAGAGATGCAGACTGGCTCTGTGGAACCTCCGATCCCGAGGAGTGATCAGAAGATATTGGCCAGCCAGGGAGGCACAACACCCTGTTGTGTGCAGGGCTGTGGGCACTGAGGAGGCTGTTGCTGGAGGTGGCTTTGTGTTCACCCCCAGCCTTGGTGCTTTCCTGCCAGTGAAGTGGAGCGCGTGTGTCCTGTGCGAGAGGCCCAAGTATCTCCTGTGGGAAGGACATGGCCATTGCCTTAGCAGGCTTGGCCTTTTGTGTTAGTCACCTGAATAAATGCAAGAGCTCATGGAGGCACTGGCGAGGACTTGAGACGTCTGCTGAGAGACGCCTGAAAATGTGCCAGGAACAAGTGGCTTTGCTGGCTTCAGTACATTCTTCTGCAAAAGGCGCGTGGCTGCGTTGCTGCGTGCGGGTTGTCCAGGTCAGTGCCCCGCAGGGTCTGGCTTGTTTTCCCCTGGTCAGGGAAGGAGTGGTCCTTTCGGGAGCTTTGAATTGCAAGGTGATGCCAGAGCATCTTGCAGCTGACTCACTCAGGAGGACCCAGTGTGTGGAGGACCTGGGGGAAATGTCAGCTGCCTCTCACTGCACCTCATCCACACGCTAGCATGAGGGCCATGAGGGAAATGGACTAAACTGTGTACAGGACCCACCAGTCCACTCGTTGTGCACCATCGCACAGAAATGCAGCTGTTGCTACCCTGTTGCCAAGCTGTTAGCATCACGCTCCGCCACGTGGTGACTGCTTGAACTGGTCTCTTGAAACACTTGCGTCTGCGGCCCATGCTGTCCGAGGCAAGGCAAGTGCTAGGCAGACTTGCACCCCATGATATGGGTGCCCGCAGCAAATCTTAGAAGTGAAGCGACTTGTGCACCCCAATGCACAGGCTGTGGGACTTAAAAGAAGGAGAATTTCTGAGTGGGAGCAGGCGTGTGCAGCCAGGAAGGAGCTTTCCATGGGAAGCAGGCACGTAGAAAAGAAGCCTTCTCTAAGAAAGCCTTGCTCGGGAAGACACTTTGTGGTCATGCGAGGAAAGCATGACAAGGGAGCGGACTCGTGACCTTCCCGCTGCCAGAGACCTTCCCTTAAAGCATTTCTACAACACAAGTAATGTCTGGGATGTGAGAATTGTAGTCGAACACATGGTTAGATGGTGGTTCTTGCTGGCAAGGCTGTCCAAATCCTACTTGCAAGGAGCTCTGCTCCTTCCTAGCGTTTGGAGCTTCATGGTGTCGGGAAGATGACCTCAGCTGATACCTCCATCTTTTCCCTGGCTCTTGTCTCTGCTTTGCCATTGCTCAGAGAGCTTCTCATGGGGCCTGGATCTCTCACAAGCATTGCACTGCCGCGCTTAGCCTGAGCTGTGCCTTGTGTGGGCCTGGAGAGCAAACGGCACCAGGACTTGGTGGGCCACCAGCCACAGAAGACGGTGCCCTGGCTTCATCCCTCTTTCGCTGCTTTGTGGGCTTGTGAGTGTGCTCCATCCTGCCTAACCTGCCTAGGTAAGGTGTGATTGGGTACATGCAACAGGAAGGGTGCTGCTGTGGAAGAGCCAGGAGGCTGTGATAAATCATGAGGTGTAGTGCTGGTGTGCAGGGCTGAGGAGGAAACCTTTCAGTTTGCTTCTTCTTTTGGGGAGCAACAGCCACATTTTCCTTGGACAGGCAGGGAGTTGGAAGGGGCTTGGAAGTTGGCTGCTACTTCCAAGGGCTGCATTGCTTGTCTCAGTTGTGCCACTGCTTCCAGCAGGAGCTCTCCACAGGAGTGGGTCAAGGCAGTGATGAGGGATGAGCCTTGACAGCAGGGCAGCATGGCCTAGCAGGCAGGGGCGAGGAAGAGTTGGCTCCTGTATGTTCCTTTTTGTGCTGCTGGGGAGCAGGAATGACTCCTCCTCATGGGGGAGGAAAGGGAGGAGGATTTGCAGCTCCCTTATTTGCCAGCATCTCTTGCCATGAGGAGTTTGAAGATTGAGAGGAGAGGAGAAAGAGACGGCACACGCGTGCAGCTCTGTTGCACAATGCCTTTATTGAGAATCAGAAGGAGGGGCAGAGTGTGGAAGATGCAAGCTGTACGTTGCCAGGGATGTGAAAGGCCTGAGCATTGCTGTTGTCCCTGGCGAGCTCGGCAGGCAGCGGCTGCTTGCTCTCCCCTTCCTCGTGAAGGTGCTTGCATAGCGCTCGTTGCCTTTGTTGATGTCCATCCCGCAAGGAGCCAGGCGTGGAAGAGGAGGTGTTTCAGGGGCAGCATGAGGTGAAGCAAAGCAAGAGGAAGGTGGAAGGAGGTGTGCTGGGAGGAGGCAGGAAGTGGGCGCAGGCGCCTCCTTGCAGCTGGAGGAGTGAGAGCTGGGCCCCTCTGGAGGCCGTGGTGGTGCTGTCCAGGCTGTCTCCAGGCCTTGTTTCAAGGCAGCTGGGGCTCACTCCCAGGCAGGCAATGGGGGGGCTTTAGCAGATCTGGTTGCCCCATCCATAGGACCCCCAGAGGCCAAGGCCACGGCCACGGCCCCGGCCGGCCCAGCCAAAGCCGCCCAGACCCAGGGCGCCTCCAGAAGCGATGGGCACGCTGGCAGCGCTGAGAGAGCTTCCCACGGCAGCTGAAGCGGTGGAGCCCACGGCTGTGCTCTGCGGGAAGGAGCTGAGGATTGGTCCCGGCAGGGTCACCAGCACTGGCGAGGGCTGGATCACAACACTGGAGTCAGCACAGCGCAGGACGCACGGCTCGTTGCAGCTGTTGGCCAGAGGGGCTGGGCCGCCGGTGGCTGGCAGGCAGGGGCTGTAGCACGCCATGTCTCCGGAGGGGAGGAGCGAGGAGCCTCTGTAACACAGAGCCCGGAGTGAGCGCAGGCCAGGAGCTGTGGCCGTGTTGCAGATGCCCAGCTCGGGTTCTGCATAGCAGGTAAGAGTGGGCACTGGGGAGCAGGCTCTGGGATGGGCAAGCGCCACCCAAGAGGGCTGTGTCCAGCAGCTGTGGCCTCAGGATGTTGTTTCCGCAGGACAGCGGAGTCCCTGCTCCTATCCAGGGTGCATAGGTCACGTCGCCGTGGTGCCATGGTGCCCTACCTCTGGAGACATCCCACTCATTAGGGGTGACCCACTTCAAGCCTGCATTGGGCAGCTACGGTATCTGGGCAAGCTTTTCTTCTAGCCCGCCTGCAGAAGCACTGCCCCTTCAGCAAAGCTCTCTGCCAGGCCTGAGCTAGAAACTGTCTGCTCTAGGATCATTTAGGGAAGGGAAGAGAGCAGCAGGAGCATTCAGACTGCTGAGCAAGCCTAGAATTCTGCCAGTGGAAGAGACAAGAGACACACTGAAGAGAGAGACTTACCGAGTTCTCTGAGGAGAGGAAGGTTCAAGAAGAGAATGCCGGAGCTGGGAGCTGCGCACCCTTTTATACTGTGTCCCAAAGGCCTGAGGGGGCTGAAAACGGATGTGGACAGGAAGCACGTTGAGCAACAGTAATTTTGGCCTGCAAAGCTGTGCTCTAGATGAAAGACACTGCTATTTGGCGTGACGTGTTGGACTCCTTTTTAATCCCAGGTAAGAGCAAAATGACTACTCAACGAGTCATTAGGCTTGCCCCCTTGACCGATAGTCCCTATCGTGCCACTCGTGTGGAAAGATTCCCCGGCCGTGCACTTGCTGCCCTCTGTGGTGAACACGGCCACCACTCAGTGAGGCCCTGAGCTGTGGATCCTGGATGGAGCACCTGGCAAGGTCCTTGTCTGCAAATGGGGTGAGGTTGACGCAGCAAAGCACAAGTGACTTGAGGGCCGGGGAAGCCCTCAGAGCACAGACCAGCCTCTCTAGAGTGTGCATCCCTCAGAGAGATGCAGACTGGCTCTGTGGAACCTCCGATCCCAAGGAGTGATCAGAAGATATTGGCCAGCCAGGGAGGCACAACACCCTGTTGTGTGCAGGGCTGTGGGCACTGAGGAGGCTGTTGCAGGAGGTGGCTTTGTGTTCACCCCCAGCCTTGGTGCTTTCCTGCCAGTGAAGTGGATGTCCAAAGAGTGGAGCGCGTGTGTCCTGTGCGAGAGGCCCAAGTATCTCCTGTGGGAAGGACATGGCCATTGCCTTAGCAGGCTTGGCCTTTTGTGTTAGTCACCTGAATAAATGCAAGAGCTCATGGAGGTACTGGCGAGGACTTGAGACGTCTGCTGAGAGACGCCTAGAAGTGTGCCAGGAACAAGTGGCTTTGCTGGCTTCAGTACATTCTTCTGCAAAAGGCGCGTGGCTGCGTTGCTGCGTGCGGGTTGTCCAGGTCAGTGCCCCGCAGGGTCTGGCTTGTTTTCCCCTGGTCAGGGAAGGAGTGGCCCTTTCGGGAGCTTTGAATTGCAAGGTGGTGCCAGAGCATCTTGCAGCTGACTCACTCAGGAGGACCCAGTGTGTGGAGGACCTGGGGGAAATGTCAGCTGCCTCTCACTGCACCTCATCCACACGCTAGCATGAGGGCCGTGAGAGAAATGGACTAAACTGTGTACAGGACCCACCAGTCCACTCGTTGTGCACCATCGCACAGAAATGCAGCTGTTGCTACCCTGTTGCCAAGCTGTTAGCATCACGCTCCGCCACGTGGTGACTGCTTGAACTGGTCTCTTGAAAGACTTGCGTCTGCGGCCCGTGCTGTCCGAGGAAAGGCAAGTGCTAGGCAGACTTGCACCCCATGATATGGGTCCCCGCAGCAAGTCTTAGAAGTGAAGCGACTTGTGCACCCCGATGCACAGGCTGTGGGACTTAAAAGAAGGAGAATTTCTGAGTGGGAGCAGGCGTGTGCAGCCAGGAAGGAGCTTTCCATGGGAAGCGGGCACGTAGAAAAGAAGCCTTCTCTAAGAAAGCCTTGCTCGGGAAGACACTTTGTGGTCCTGCAAGGAAAGCATGACAAGGGAGCGGACTCGTGACCTTCCCTTAAAGCATTTCTACAACACAAGTAATGTCTGGGATGTGAGAATTGCAGTCGGACACATGGTTAGATGGTGGTTCTTGCTGGCAAGGCTGTCCAAATCGTACTTGCAAGGAGCTCTGCTCCTTCCTAGCGTTTGAAGCTTCATGGTGACGGGAAGATGACTTCAGCTGACACCTCCATCTTTTCCCTGGCCCTTGTCTCTCCTTTGCCATTGCTCAGAGAGCTTCTCATGGGGCCTGGCTCTCTCACAAGCATTGCACTGCCGCGCTTAGCCTGAGCTGTGCCTTGTGCGGTCCTGGAGAGCAGACGGCACCAGGACTTGGTGGGCCACCAGCCACAGAAGACTGTGCCCTGGCTTCATCCCTCTTTCGCTGCTTTGTGGGCCTGTGAGTGTGCTCCATCCTGCCTGAACCTGCCTAGGTAAGTTGTGATTGGGTACATGCAACAGGAAGGGTGCTGCTGTGGAAGAGCCAGGAGGCTGTGACAAGTCATGAGGTGTAGTGCTGGTGTGCAGGGCTGAGGAGGACACCTTTCAGTTTGCCTCTTCTTTTGGGGAGCAACAGCCACATTTTCCTTGGAGAGGCAGGGAGTTGGAAGGGGCTTGGAAGTTGGCTGCTACTTCCAAGGGCTGCATTGCTTGTCTCAGTTGTGCCACTGCTTCCAGCAGGAGCTCTCCACAGGAGTGGGTCAAGGCAGTGATGAGGGATGAGCCTTGACAGCAGGGCAGCAAGGCCTAGCAGGCAGGGGCGAGGAAGAGTTGGCTCCTGTATGTTCCTTTAGTGCTGCTGGGGAGCAGGAATGACTCCTCCTCATGGGAGAGGAAAGGGAGGAGGATTTGCAGCTCCCTTCTTTGCCAGCACCTCTCGCCATGAGGAGTTTAAAGATTGAGAGGAGAGGAGAAAGAGACGGCACACGCGTGCAGCTCTGTTGCACAATGCCTTTATTGAGAATCAGAAGGAGGGGCAGAGCGTGGAAGATGCAAGCTGTACGTTGCCAGGGATGTGAAAGGCCTGAGCATTGCTGTCGTCCCTGGCGAGCTCGGCAGGCAGCGGCTGCTTGCTCTCCCCTTCCTCGTGAAGGTGCTTGCATAGCGCTCGTTGCCTTTGGTGATGTCCATCCCCAGAGGGGCCAGGCGTGGAAGAGAAGGTATTTCAGGGGCAGCATGAGGTGAAGCAAAGCAAGAGGAAGGTGGAAGGAGGTGTGCTGGGAGGAGGCAGGAAGTGGGCACAGGAACCTCCTTGCAGCTGGAGGAGTGAGAGCTGGGCCCCTCTGGAGGCCGTGGTGGTGCTGTCCAGGCTGTCTCCAGGCCTTGTTTCAAGGCAGCTGGGGCTCACTCCCAGGCAGGCAATGGGGGGGCTTTAGCAGATCTGGTTGCCCCATCCATAGGACCCCCAGAGGCCAAGGCCACGGCCACGGCCCCGGCCGGCCCAGCCAAAGCCGCCCAGACCCAGGGCGCCTCCAGAAGCGATGGGCACGCTGGCAGCGCTGAGAGAGCTTCCCACGGCAGCTGAAGCGGTGGAGCCCACGGCTGTGCTCTGCGGGAAGGAGCTGAGGATTGGTCCCGGCAGGGTCACCAGCACTGGCGAGGGCTGGATCACAACACTGGAGTCAGCACAGCGCAGGACGCACGGCTCGTTGCAGCTGTTGGCCAGAGGGGCTGGGCCGCCGGTGGCTGGCAGGCAGGGGCTGTAGCACGCCATGTCTCCGGAGGGGAGGAGCGAGGAGCCTCTGTAACACAGAGCCCGGAGTGAGCGCAGGGCAGGAGCTGTGGCCCCGTTGCAGATGCCCAGCTCGGGTTCTGCATAGCAGGTAAGAGTGGGCACTGGGGAGCAGGCTCTGGGATGGGCAAGCACCACCCAAGAGGGCTGTGTCCAGCAGCTGTGTCCTCAGGATGTTGTTTCCACAGTACAGCGGAGTCCCTGCTCCTATCCAGGGTGCCTAGGTCACGTCGCCGTGGTGCCATGGTGCCCTACCTCTGGAGACATCCCACTCATTAGGGGTGACCCACTTCAAGCCTGCATTGGGCAGCTACGGTATTTGGGCAAGCTTTTCTTCTAGCCCGCCTGCAGAAGCACTGCCCCTTCAGCAAAGCTCTCTGCCAGGCCTGAGCTAGAAACTGTCTGCTCTAGGATCATTTGGGGAAGGGAAGAGAGCAGCAGGAGCATTCAGACTGCTGAGCAAGCCTAGAATTCTGCCAGTGGAAGAGACAAGAGACACACCGAAGAGAGAGACTTACCAAGTTCTCTGAGGAGAGGAAGGTGCAAGAAGAGAATGCCGGAGCTGGGAGCTGCGCACCCTTTTATACTGTGTCCCAAAGGCCTGAGGGGGCTGAAAACGGATGTGGACAGGAAGCACGTGGAGCAACAGTAATTTTGGCCTGCAAAGCTGTGCTCTAGATGAAAGACACTGCTATTTGGCGTGACGTGTTGGACTCCTTTTTAATCCCAAGTACGAGAAAAATGACTACTCGACGAGTCATTAGGCTTGTCCCCTTGACCCATACTCCCTAGATGTGTCGTGCCACTCGTGTGGAAAGATTCCCCGGCCGTGCACTTGCTGCCCTCTGTGGTGAACACGGCCACCACTCAGTGAGGCCCTGAGCTGTGGATCCTGGATGGAGCACCTGGCAAGGTCCTTGTCTGCAAGTGGGGTGAGGTTGACGCAGCAAAGCACAAGTGCCTTGAGGGCCGGGGAAGCCCTCAGAGCACAGACCAGCCTCTCTAGAGTGTGCATCCCTCAGAGAGATGCAGACTGGCTCTGTGGAACCTCCGATCCCGAGGAGTGATCAGAAGATATTGGCCAGCCAGGGAGGCACAACACCCTGTTGTGTGCAGGGCTGTGGGCACTGAGGAGGCTGTTGCTGGAGGTGGCTTTGTGTTCACCCCCAGCCTTGGTGCTTTCCTGCCAGTGAAGTGGAGCGCGTGTGTCCTGTGCGAGAGGCCCAAGTATCTCCTGTGGGAAGGACATGGCCATTGCCTTAGCAGGCTTGGCCTTTTGTGTTAGTCACCTGAATAAATGCAAGAGCTCATGGAGGCACTGGCGAGGACTTGAGACGTCTGCTGAGAGACGCCTGAAAATGTGCCAGGAACAAGTGGCTTTGCTGGCTTCAGTACATTCTTCTGCAAAAGGCGCGTGGCTGCGTTGCTGCGTGCGGGTTGTCCAGGTCAGTGCCCCGCAGGGTCTGGCTTGTTTTCCCCTGGTCAGGGAAGGAGTGGCCCTTTCGGGAGCTTTGAATTGCAAGGTGGTGCCAGAGCATCTTGCAGCTGACTCACTCAGTAGGACCCAGTGTGTGGAGGACCTGGGGGAAATGTCAGCTGTCTCTCACTGCACCTCATCCACACGCTAGCATGAGGGCCATGAGGGAAATGGACTAAACTGTGTACAGGACCCACCAGTCCACTCGTTGTGCACCATCGCACAGAAATGCAGCTGTTGCTACCCTGTTGCCAAGCTGTTAGCATCACGCTCCGCCACGTGGTGACTGCTTGAACTGGTCTCTTGAAAGACTTGCGTCTGCGGCCCGTGCTGTCCGAGGAAAGGCAAGTGCTAGGCAGACTTGCACCCCATGATATGGGTGCCCGCAGCAAATCTTAGAAGTGAAGCGACTTGTGCACCCCGATGCACAGGCTGTGGGACTTAAAAGAAGGAGAATTTCTGAGTGGGAGCAGGCGTGTGCAGCCAGGAAGGAGCTTTCCATGGGAAGCAGGCACGTAGAAAAGAAGCCTTCTCTAAGAAAGCCTTGCTCGGGAAGACACTTTGTGGTCATGCGAGGAAAGCATGACAAGGGAGCGGACTCGTGACCTTCCCGCTACCAGAGACCTTCCCTTAAAGCATTTCTACAACACAAATAATGTCTGGGATGTGAGAATTGTAGTTGGACACATGGTTAGATGGTGGTTCTTGCTGGCAAGGCTGTCCAAATCGTACTTGCAAGGAGCTCTGCTCCTTCCTAGCGTTTGAAGCTTCATGGTGTCGGGAAGATGACCTCAGCTGATACCTCCATCTTTTCCCTGGCTCTTGTCTCTCCTTTGCCATTGCTCAGAGAGCTTCTCATGGGGCCTGGCTCTCTCACAAGCATTGCACTGCCGCGCTTAGCCTGAGCTGTGCCTGGTGCGGTCCTGGAGAGCAAACGGCACCAGGACTTGGTGGGCCACCAGCCACAGAAGACGGTGCCCTGGCTTCATCCCTCTTTCGCTGCTTTGTGGGCTTGTGAGTGTGCTCCATCCTGCCTAACCTGCCTAGGTAAGGTGTCATTGGGTACATGCAACAGGAAGGGTGCTGCTGTGGAAGAGCCAGGAGGCTGTGACAAGTCATGAGGTGTAGTGCTGGTGTGCAGGGCTGAGGAGGAAACCTTTCAGTTTGCCTCTTCTTTTGGGGAGCAACAGCCACATTTTCCTTGGACAGGCAGGGAGTTGGAAGGGGCTTGGAAGTTGGCTGCTACTTCCAAGGGCTGCATTGCTTGTCTCAGTTGTGCCACTGCTTCCAGCAGGAGCTCTCCACAGGAGTGGGTCAAGGCAGTGATGAGGGATGAGCCTTGACAGCAGGGCAGCATGGCCTAGCAGGCAGGGGCGAGGAAGAGTTGGCTCCTGTATGTTCCTTTAGTGCTGCTGGGGAGCAGGAATGACTCCTCCTCATGGGGGAGGAAAGGGAGGAGGATTTGCAGCTCCCTTATTTGCCAGCACCTCTTGCCATGAGGAGTTTAAAGATTGAGAGGAGAGGAGAAAGAGACGGCACACGCGTGCAGCTCTGTTGCACAATGCCTTTATTGAGAATCAGAAGGAGGGGCAGAGTGTGGAAGATGCAAGCTGTACGTTGCCAGGGATGTGAAAGGCCTGAGCATTGCTGTCGTCCCTGGCGAGCTCTGCAGGCGGCGGCTGCTTGCTCTCCCCTTCCTCGTGAAGGTGCTTGCATAGCGCTCGTTGCCTTTGGTGATGTCCATCCCGCGAGGAGCCAGGCGTGGAAGAGGAGGTGTTTCAGGGGCAGCATGAGGTGAAGCAAAGCAAGAGGAAGATGGAAGGAGGTGTGCTGGGAGGAGGCAGGAAGTGGGCGCAGGCGCCTCCTTGCAGCTGGAGGAGTGAGAGCTGGGCCCCTCTGGAGGCCGTGGTGGTGCTGTCCAGGCTGTCTCCAGGCCTTGTTTCAAGGCAGCTGGGGCTCACTCCCAGGCAGGCAATGGGGGGGCTTTAGCAGATCTGGTTGCCCCATCCATAGGACCCCCAGAGGCCAAGGCCATGGCCACGGCCCCGGCCAGCCCAGCCAAAGCCGCCCAGACCCAGGGCGCCTCCAGAAGCGATGGGCACGCTGGCAGCGCTGAGAGAGCTTCCCACGGCAGCTGAAGCGGTGGAGCCCACGGCTGTGCTCTGCGGGAAGGAGCTGAGGATTGGTCCCGGCAGGGTCACCAGCACTGGCGAGGGCTGGATCACAACACTGGAGTAGCACAGCGCAGGACGCACGGCTCGTTGCAGCTGTTGGCCAGAGGGGCTGGGCCGCCGGTGGCTGGCAGGCAGGGGCTGTAGCACGCCATGTCTCCGGAGGGGAGGAGCGAGGAGCCTCTGCAACACAGAGCCCGGAGTGAGCGCAGGGCAGGAGCTGTGGCCCTGTTGCAGATGCCCAGCTCGGGTTCTGCATAGCAGGTAAGAGTGGGCACTGGGGAGCAGGCTCTGGGATGGGCAAGCGCCACCCAGAGGGCTGTGTCCAGCAGCTGTGGCCTCAGGATGTTGTTTCCGCAGTACAGCGGAGTCCCTGCTCCTATCCAGGGTGCATAGGTCACGTCGCCGTGGTGCCATGGTGCCCTACCTCTGGAGACATCCCACTCATTAGGGGTGACCCACTTCAAGCCTGCATTGGGCAGCTACGGTATTTGGGCAAGCTTTTCTTCTAGCCCGCCTGCAGAAGCACTCCCCCTTCAGCAAAGCTCTCTGCCAGGCCTGAGCTAGAAACTCTCTGCTCTAGGATCATTTAGGGAAGGGAAGAGAGCAGCAGGAGCATTCAGACTGCTGAGCAAGCCTAGAATTCTGGCAGTGGAAGAGACAAGAGACACACCGAAGAGAGAGACTTACCAAGTTCTCTGAGGAGAGGAAGGTGCAAGAAGAGAATGCCGGAGCTGGGAGCTGCGCACCCTTTTATACTGTGTCCCAAAGGCCTGAGGGGGCTGAAAACGGATGTGGACAGGAAGCACGTGGAGCAACAGTAATTTTGGCCTGCAAAGCTGTGCTCTAGATGAAAGACACTGCTATTTGGCGTGACGTGTTGGACTCCTTTTTAATCCCAAGTACGAGAAAAATGACTACTCGACGAGTCATTAGGCTTGCCCCCTTGACCCATAGTCCCTATCGTGCCACTCGTGTGGAAAGATTCCCCGGCCGTGCACTTGCTGCCCTCTGTGGTGAACACGGCCACCACTCAGTGAGGCCCTGAGCTGTGGATCCTGGATGGAGCACCTGGCAAGGTCCTTGTCTGCAAATGGGGTGAGGTTGACGCAGCAAAGCACAAGTGACTTGAGGGCCGGGGAAGCCCTCAGAGCACAGAACAGCCTCTCTAGAGTGTGCATCCCTCAGAGAGATGCAGACTGGCTCTGTGGAACCTCCGATCCCGAGGAGTGATCAGAAGATATTGGCCAGCCAGGAGGCACAACACCCTGTTGTGTGTAGGGCTGTGGGCACTGAGGAGGCTATTGCTGGAGGTGGCTTTGTGTTCACCCCCAGCCTTGGTGCTTTCCTGCCAGTGAAGTGGATGTCCAAGGAGTGGAGCGCATGTGTCCTGTGCGAGAGGCCCAAGTATCTCCTGTGGGAAGGACATGGCCATTGCCTTAGCAGGCTTGGCCTTTTGTGTTAGTCACCTGAATAAACGCAAGAGCTCATGGAGGCACTGGCGAGGACTCAAGACGTCTGCTGAGAGACGCCTAGAAGTGTGTCAGGAGCAAGTGACTTTGTTGGCTTCAGCACATTCTTCTGCAAAAGGCGCGTGGCTGCGTTGCTGCGTGCGGGTTGTCCATGTCAGTGCCCCGCAGGGTCTGGCTTGTTTTCCTCTGGTCAGGGGAAGAAGTGGCCCATTCAGGAGCTTTGAATTGCAAGGTGGTGCCAGAGCATCTTGCAGCTGACTCACTCAGGAGGACCCAGTGTGTGGAGGACCTGGGGGAAATGTGAGTTGCCCCTCACTGCACCTCATCCACGCGCTAGCATGAGGGCCATGAGAGAAATGGACTAAACTGTGTACAGGACCCACCAGTCCACTCGTTGTGCACCATCGCACAGAAATGCAGCTGTTCCTACCCTGCAGCCAATGCTGTTAGCATCACACTCCGCCACGTGGTGACTGCTTGAACTGGTCTCTTGAAAGACTTGCGTCTGCGGCCCATGCTGTCCGAGGAAAGGCAAGTGCTAGGCAGACTTGCACCCCATGATATGGGTGCCCGCAGCAAGTCTTAGAAGTGAAGCGACTTGTGCACAGGGCTAAAGTCTGTGAGACTTAAAGAAGGAGAATTTCTGAGTAGGAGCAGATGTGTGCAGCCAGGAAGGAGCTTTCCTTGGGAAGCGGGCACATAGAAAAGAAGCCTTCTCTAAGAAAACCTTGCTCGGGAAGACACTTTGTGAACCTGTGAGTAAAGCATGATAATAGAGCGGGCTTGTGACCTTCTGGCTGCCAGAGACCTTCCGTTAAGTCATTTCTGCAAGACAAGTTATGTGTGGGACTTGAGAATTGTGGTCGGACACAGGGCCAGATGGTTGTTCTTTTTGGCAAGGCTGTTCAAATCCCAAGAGCCATGAGTTCTGCTCCTTCCTAGCATTTGTAGGTTCATGGTGCCAGGAAGGTAGCCTTAGCTGATCTTCCAGCTCACCAACTCTAGTTTTTCCATTGTTCTTGCCTATCGTTTGCCATAGCTCAGAGAACGTGTCATGGGGCATGGCTCTCTCCAAAGCATTGCACTGCAGCGCCAGGGCTGAGCTGTGCCGTATGCAGTCCTGGAGCGCACATGGCACCAGGACTTGGTGGGCCACCAGCCTTGGAAGGCTATGCCCTGCATCTATTCCTCTTTTCCTGCTTTGTGGCCATGTCAGTGTGCTCCATCCTGCCTGGACCACAGACCAGCCTCCCTAGAGTGTGCGTCTCCCAGAGGGATGCAGACTGGCTCTGAGGAACCTCCGATCCCCAGGAGTGATCAGAAGATAATGGCCAACCAGGGACGCATGAAACTCTGTTTTGTGCAGGACTGTGGGCACTGAGGAGACTGTTACTGAATGTGGCTTTTTGTTCACTCCCAACCTTGGTGGGTGAAGCCTTGGGGACTTGATGGGTCAGCAGCCACAGAAGACTGAGTCCTGGCTTCATCCCTCTTTTCCTGCTTTGAGCTCCCGTCAGTGCTCCATCCTGCCTTGACTTACAGAGCCTCTGTCCCCCAGAGGGATGGGGACTGGCTCTTTTGTAGCCTCTGATCAGTAAGTTATGACCAACCAGGGACCTGCAAAACCTTATTGTTACAGGCAGAGGAGACCAGAGGAGACCAGGCTGCTCCGCAGTGCCTTTATGCTCACTCCCATCCTTGGTGCTTTCTTACAGTTGATTTCAAACTCGAAGGAGTTGGGCTTGTTTATACTCTGGGAAGTGGCCAAGTCTTCTCCTTTGGGAAGGACATGTCCATTACCTTACCAGACTTGGCCTTTCGTGTTCCTGACCTGAATAAAAGAAGAACTCAAGGAGGCATCAGCAAACAATCCAGGAGTCTGATGAGAGTTGCCAGAATGTGTGCCAGGACTAAGTGGCTTGCTTTGCTCCAGCACATTCTTCTGCATGAAGTCAGGTAGCTGCGTAGGGGTTGTCTATGTAATTTACCCTGAGGTTCTTGATTGTTTTGCTCTGGTTAGGGATGGATTGGCCCTTTCAGGAGGCATCTGCTTTCCTCTGTAGGAAAGAAAGAGCTCACCACAGCTGTGCTCTATGGGAAATGGTTCTAGTATTGAGACTTTAATCGTCAGTGGCAATGGAAAGCATTTGGTTGTTTGGGCAGCCAACACATACGTCTAGTAACCTCCCCTGAGTGAGCCACATCCATATTTCCTTTGTCTCCTTTTTCTTTTGGGTTGAAGAACAGTGTTACTGTAGCCTGTTGGACAGACGAGCTCATAATTGGCTTGGTAAGGACCTTTTTACTTCCACTTTTCCTGATGTTTACAATATTGATAGAAATTGTTAGGAAAACTAAAGTATTTCACATTCCTTCATTGTATAGTCATCATATTCCTTCTTTTCTTTTGCTCCAGAATCTTATAGCTCTTCATTTTTAATGAATATTTCTAGAAATAAAATACTGAATTTGCAGTGCCAGGAGTTTAATCTCAGTATTGGTCTTTTTCCTCTCCTCACATGTACTGCACTTGTTAGCAATGGTAAGTTTTTAAACATGGGCTTCCTCTACCACCCAGTGGTAATATATTGTAATTGCTCTTGAATCCACGAGTATTAAGCCGTGAACAAATGCAGCTGCCAGCACTTCTGGAGCATTTTCAGCAGCATGACCTATGCCAGAATGCCTGTCAAGGATTGCCTAAATGTTGTCCCTATATCATTCATTCTCTTTGCAATTATTTCTTTTAGCCCAATCCAATTTTTTTGGACCAATTTGCTGGATAGCTTCAAGGAGGCGATCCCAGGCTACAAGTCCCTTATTAGCTAGAGCAGGGAGAGTCCAATCTACTTCTACTTAGTCGCTCTCCAACCTTGTGAGGCATGATAGCTTGCAGGACCTGTCTCATATTGCCTTAATTCAGATTGCAATAATTAGTGGAAGTCTCTAATTACTTTTTTTTTTTTAATTCTTCACTTATGTTCGGAAATTGTTCACTAGGTTTCTTAATTCCTGGTGTCTGCAGAGTGTGAACAATCACCCTATCTTCTGGCCCTGGCATTTTCCATAAAGACTCTTTATCATAAACATAAATTCTTCAACATAAAGTATTAATATTCTGCTGATGGAAAATTCTGCTAGCAGATGGAGAACAATCAGGCATATTCCAAAAATCTGGAGGTGCTTGAGGCATCTCTGATATTATAGAGGAAGGGTAAGGAAATTCTAAAATGCCCTTCTTCATCTTTCTCTTCCTGGGGTAATTGTTCGGGAAGCAAAGGGTAGAAGGGAGCCCTCAGGTTAGTAGGTATTTCATATTTTTCTAACTTCCCTCTTAATATGCTTTACTTGATCTTTTAAATTTTTCTGACAGTCTATCAAACTACTAATTTGAGATTCTGGGATTTTTGTTTGTTGTTTTTTGTTTGTTTGTTCTGGTTTTGGTGGGGTTTTTTGTTTTTGTTTTGTTTTGGGGGGGAAGGGTTCCTTATGCTAATCAAAAAATTCATCCCTCCGATCTTAGGATATCTTAGATCCGATGAACTCCCAAGATGCCCCTTAAGTGCTCTACAACTGCCTAGAGAGGTCTGCAGAAACTCCAATTATCTAAATAACTGCAGGTGTCAGGAGAGTAATGCATGTACATGTGCTGTGCTGGAGTCCATTTTGCCGGTACTGAGACTTCCTTTGGTGAGTCTGGGAGTGAGACTTCCTTCAAGACTCACTCACTCAGGAAGACAAAGGAAATTCAGAAGGAACAAGTGCTGCCCTAATATCAGCCTGAACTCTCCACCGCTGATCTGATTATTGAGGCAGAGTCTTCAAGGGAAAAAAGACAAGACACATAAAGGTCCTTCTGGTCACAATATCTAATCTGAGCCTATCGTATTGGTCAGGGTCAGAGTGTAACCCAGGCAGGCTCATGCTGGAGCTGGGAACAAGGAAAGGAAGGGCATAACTGGAAATGAAATAAACCTCTGCCACATGCTCCTGCATTCAAATTACATCAGTCATCACCTGTGCGGTTCATGAGTAGTGCAGAGCAGCTGCAAATGGTTTCAGCATTGTCCTGAGGACAGGTCATTCATTCTGTATTCATACGCTATTTATAACTGCAACCAGACTTTCCTGACATACCTCTCCTTAATCTTAGAATCATCAGAATTACAATTAGCTTTTCCTTTTCTAGATAATGATTAGTTTCTATACTGGCCTACATTAAAGGCTCAGATTCAGGATTTCAAGTGTGCCACAGAGCCTACCAGTGACTTTCAGCTTAAACTCCAGTAGGGTTTTCAAAAGGTTCCTTCTCCGAATGGTGGAGGACATCAGGGAGAAGTCTGTGGTCCTCCCAGGAGAAACTGAGTGAATCTGAGTCACAGCACTGTATTCTGTTGTGGATCAATTGGAATCCAATTTAGGTTCAAGTCGGAGCAGAAGCATTTTATTTCTATAGCTATAGGAGAGAACAGAGAGCAGCCAAGTGACAGCCTCTGCTGTGATATGAACTCTACCCTAATGAGGCTGTTATAGAGTTAATACACCTTTGGATTGTTGTTCCTTCACAGAACAACAAGTGTGTGGTTAGACAGAAAAAGGGCATTAATTACTCCATAGGAGTAGGTTCCAACAAAGCAGATAGTATATTTTTTTTCTAGAGACTTCAGTAGTTAGGAATGCAGACACCAGTAAGGTCATTGCAGATGTCTTTTTTTGTTTGTGTTTTTTTCCTAGAATTTTTTGCTAGATAAGCCTGATGAGCTAGATGAGGGATCAAGTGTTTTACTTACACACCTGGTATGTCCTATAAAATAGCTTGTACTGCTGCCCTTCTGGACTGAGATATAGGAGTTTTAGGATCTTAAATGGGAAGAGAAGGTTTTGGTGAGGTGTTTTCATCGTCTTTTCTGTCATTCTTCTGTCTGTGGGTTTTTTTTTTCTCTTATTAAACACATTGTGCAACACTAACAAACTGCCAGGTTGCAGTTTTGTTTGGCTCAATGCACCAGCCAGAGAGCTGGATAACCAGTCATCCTTGTCTGGAGCTTGCATTTGGGTTTGGACAGTTGCCTGAGCTTTATTGAACCTCTGGAACACTTTGCTTAAGATTCTATACTTCCTTTTTACTTTAATTTTCTCATTAAGATACTGAGTAGCATTGTAGTAATGTTTCATTCACCTCCCTCCTCAAAAGCTAACCAGCTCACTGTTAAAAGGAATTCTTCTATTGCAAAGCTTTTCTTGGACATTAACTTTTCTTTCATCTCCATGTAGCAAGAACATCTGCAGAAGATTTGGTGAAGAGTCAGATGACTGACACAGTACAGGAAAGCAGCCCCTGATTTTACTGTCTACGTACTATCCGAAAACAGTAAGGGCATGCTTATCCCATTTTGTCAATAATCTCTAGCTTCTTCACAGCCAGTAACTGTTCAAGCTTAGTGTAGCAGAGATAAAAAAAAAAAGTTGTAGCAGATAAAAGGGGCCCTTAGGTTAAACAGAATGCTTCCTGCCCAGGTGTTCAACTCATGCATTGAGCAGCTTCCCATCAGTGACACTTCCATGTGGTTCCGACTGCTCTCCACATCGTTTACAGTGTAAGTCCTTCATTAAATCTACTTTAACCTCTCACGTGCCATGAGTGTCCTTCCACTCCAGGATATGACTCTCCTTTTACTGCTTTGTGGTCATACCAAATATTTTATAACCATAGAGTCAAGGTGAATTTCAGAATGAGAGCTCTTTTGGAAAATGTTTAATGGCTTATGCATATCTTGAAAGCCCCAAATAAAGCATGAGTGATATCTGGAGTAGCAGTTACCATCCAGGCAGCTGACGAGGTGGCCGAGTGGTGAAGGCGATGGACTGCTAATCCATTGTGCTCTGCACGCATGGGTTCAAATCCCATCCTCGTCGGGGACCAGGAAGAGCCTTTTGGAGCAGAGGACCATTCTTTCCTTGCTTCTGACAAATCGCCATGGAGAGAAAGAGAGAGGTGGCAGGAGTGTCCAGGTCATAGGAGACTTAAGGCAGAGTGCGCTCCGATAGTCCTTTGCAGATCCAAGAACGTGTCTGCAGCTCCTTGTCATGCACAGAGAAAAGCACAGTAGTGAAAAGCTCTGAGTGATTTCCCAGAGTCAGGGGCCAATTCCCAGGCCTGGTAAATGTGGTCTGTGAGTTCAGCCCAGAGGATGTGTGAGCATCTTAGTGAGTTCAGATCTAAGATGTGCAAGCATCCTCTTTTCTCATACTCTTTCTGTCCCTTGGTCTCCTGCATACTTTCAGGAAGAATGTGCTCTTTCTGGCTACTACAAACCCCCAACAGATTACCTGAGCACTTCACTCAGGGAGCTGTCTTGAGCAGACTGACCAAGAACATGCTTCATGAAAGGCTTTGTGTTTGATGGGACTGTGCAAGCCTTGGAGGGGGGAGAGAGAGCCAAGGGGACACTCCCTTCCTGAGGAGGTGTCACCTGCTCTTCTGGTAGACAAGATTCTGACACTGGGCACTCATCAGAAGCAGAAAGCGCTTCTTGCTGTTCCTGCTCCAAAAGGCTCCTTCTGGGCTGGTCCCTGGTCTCCGACGAGGATGGGATTTGAACCCATGCGTGCAGAGCACAATGGATTAGCAGTCCATCGCCTTCACCACTCGGCCACCTCGTCAGCCTGCCGTGGTTGTAGCTGTGGCTGCTGCCACCACTGCCAGAACCACCTTGGCTAGATGTAGGACCTCCTGGCCATGCTGTCTCAGAGGGTCAGACACATTCTCCATGGAGTCATTCATGGCTGCTCATGAGGAATGGAGAATTTTCTTTCTTTTCAAGGACACTTTGGTCCTGATCACCTCTCCAGCGTGGCTCACAGAATCACACAGAAGCACAGAATGTCTGAGGTTGGAAGGGACCTCTAGAGATCATCTAGCCCATCAGTCTAGGGACACCTAGAGCAATGGCACAGGGTCCTATCCAGGCAGGTTTTGAAGATCTCCAAAGGAGTCCACAATCTCTCTGGGTAGCCTATTCCAGTGCTTTATCACCATCTTCCTCACATGGAGATGGAACTTCCTGTGTTCTCATTTATACCCATTACCCCTTGTCCTGTCACTGGCCATCACCAAGAAGAATTTGGTCCCATCTTCTTTACATTCTCTTCTCAGGTATTTACACATATCAGGTAAGTTCCCTTCTCATTCTTCTCTTCTCCAGGTTAAACAGGCCCAGCTCGCCTAGTCTTTACTCGTATGATCGTATGATAGATGCTCCAGTCCTTTAATCATCTTCACTGCTCCATGCTGGACCCTCTCTAGGCTGATCCTATCTCACAGCTCATTTGGCTATTCTTTCCCTTTCTTTCTGTCTGCTGTCCTGTAGCCAGGTGGCCCTACCAAAGAAAAAGTGGTTCTGTGGTGTAATGGGCAGCACTCTGGACTTTGAATCCAGTGATCTGAGTTCAAGTCTCAGCAGAACCTCAGGGGATGCTTTCCTTTTCTCCGGGAAATAAAACATTCAGAAGAGACAGGAAAACATCTCCCATCCTTTGTATGTAATACCTCCCATGCTAAACTTCACCTGGACTTCCCAGGAAAGCAAAACGTTTCCAATGAACTCCAAAATTCATACCTCACCAAGCTCTGCTCCTCTTGTCCTTCTGCGTTTTCAAAAGGGGTTGTCTTTCCATTCTGAAAGAATCTCAAGATTTGTGACACTGAGCACTAAGGATCCCACAGTCAAGCTGAAGTTCACACATCAGTCATTTACAGCACAAAGTAATCAAGAAAGTGTGAGCAGGAACCAAAATAGGATGCCAAAAGTAAGATCTAAGAGCTCTTCTACAGATTTTGGATAGCCATGTTATCAAATAGCAGTAAAGCCTGGTGCTGCATCCCTGAACATAGTGAAGAAATGAGAGAATGCAGATTGTTAATATGGAAAGAAATTAAGTATCTTAGTCCATAAATTTTAGTTCACCTTCTTGGAAGAGAACATGCCTAAACTTTGGAGCCATCCCTCAGGGCATGGCCATGATGTCCTAAAGAACCAAGCACGTAGCTCTCAGCTTGAAATGAGAGGCATGAGCCAGCATGTTGTTGTTTCCAGTCAGGATTTATTCTTATGCTCTCTCCCTGTGCTTTAGCTTATATTCTCCACTATATTCATAGTGTTCATATTCACCTTGGGAACTAAAGAGGGAAGAGTACACTCAGCTGCAAGAGGGGGTTGGTAGTTTTTGTCTTTTTCACCAGTGTGTGTTGGGGACTGAGAAGCAGCTCTGCGGAGAAGGACCTGGGATCCTGGTGGACAAGCTGACCTTGAGCTAGCAATGTACCCGTGTGGCCAAGAAGACCAATGGTATGCTGAGATGCATTAGGAAGATCTGTGCCAGTAGGTCAGTAGAGAAAATCCTTCCCTTCTACTCAGGCCTAGTTAGGTGGTATCTGGAGTACTGTATTCAGTTGCCCAGGAAAGGAGACATGGAGCTGTTGGAGTGAGTCTGACAAAGGGCAACTAAATTGATAAAAAGATGGAGCATCTCTCATTTGAGAAAAGGCTGAGAGCTGAGACTCTTCAGCCTGGAGAAGAGAAGCCTTGGGGCAGGAGGGGAATCTTACCACTGTGTTTAAACATCTGAAGGGAGGGTGTAAAGAGGATGGGAACAGACTCTTCTCAGTGGTGCCCAGCAACAGCATGAGAGGCAACGGGCATAAACTAAAACACAGGAAGGCCCATACGGCAACCTTGGCCCAAATCACACAGAGGCCCCTGGGGGCCACCCAAAGGCCCATGGGGTCCCCAGCCCCATACGAATGGAGGCCCCTGGGAGCTGCATGAAGGCCCATAGGGCGCCCCAGTCCCGCATGCAAGGAGGCCCCAGGTGGGGCATGAAGGCCTGTACGGTCCCCATGGCACCATGCACACGGAGGCACCATGAAGGCTCACACTGAGCCCCTTTCTCGTGCGCACAGAGGGCCCGGGTGGCCAAACCAAGGCACGTATGGCCTCGCTGGCCCCATGGGCACGGAGGCCCCAAAGGGCCGCACAAAGACGCATAGGATCCCCCCAGCCCCATGCACACTTAGCCCCCAGCAGGACACACGAAGGCCCATACGGCTGCCCCATCCCCATGCGCATGGAGATCCCGAGGTATCACACGAAGGCTTGTAGGGCCTCCCTGCATCCGGGAGCAGGGAGGCCCCAGGGAGCCGCACAAAGCCCCACAGAGCACCCCCGGGCCCTGTGCACAGGCCCTGCGGGGCCCTCACAAAGGCAGCCTGGCTTTGTGGGATGAGCAAAATTATTTTCTATTCACATGAGCTGTTCTCCCCTCTCTCCTAAGGGCTTTTAGCTGATACTGCCTGGGAAAGCCACCATAGCCCAAACTATCAGCAGCAGAGGTTTTTTCTCATTCCTTCCTCCATCAGGACTGGGGCCTGGCCCTGTATTTTCATATAGTTTGGCTGGGATTTGCTGTCTGGTCTCCAAAAAAAAAGTTGTTCACCCACCAGCAAGCTCAGCATGGTCATATAGGTCTCATTACCTTCCTATCAGGGGATGGTGCTCCAAGCTAAAGATGTGGAGCCAAGCTATGAGAAAAACCAAGCTTCCCATTCTATATCTGTCCAGCCTTTATAGCCCTGCAGCTCTCAGCAGGTTGCCAGGGTTAGCCCATAGGGTCATGCAGGAATCAGCCCTGCCCTGCTCTGGCTTTTCTTCCTGGAACCAGCTGATAGTAATGAGCATCTATCAGCACTGGGGCTGTCCCTTTTTCTGCTTCTTGGCCCTGCAGGATACATGAGGTTGCCTCCAGCCTTTCCCTGCCTGGACACCATGGGACAGAGCTGCAGGATTGCCATGGTCATTACTCCCCTTGACAGCAAGGTAAAGCTGCACTCATTTTTTAAAGTAATAGAATAGTCACAGGGTGACTCTTTTCCTGAAGTGCTGCTTAAATAGGTTTGGAGAACACTGTGAAAGTAAGGGACTGGTGATTCTGGTAATTAGGCAGGCAGTTAATCACATTGGATAATGTGTTCCCTGGCTGCAGGAGAGCAGTAACTGGTGTTTACCCAGAGCTGTGCACAGGCATTCGGAGGCAATTTGCTGGCTGAGCAGACTGGCTGCCTGAGAGGCTGTGTTGCCTCTTGCTTCCGCAGAGCTTGGCTGCAAGCAAGAAGGTCACAGGCTGAGAGGGGCTTTTGCAGGCTTTTCCCTCTTCTGTGCAAATTCTCTAGTGTTCGAGAGGTGGGGAGGGAATCTTGTGCTACAACCTTTCCTGGCTGAGATGTTCTGGGGCCTCTCTCCTTTACCACATCCTTTATCTGCCATTAAATCCTAGGGATGTGTCAGATTTGAGCTGTTGGGTTCTGCTGAAATCAGCTCCTAGGCTCACAGTTATTAGGAGGGCGCAGGCCTGCACATACATGAACACCAGGAGTTCAGAGGTGTCATTTCCCTAAGTTAATATCCTGACTTTACATGTTTAAATAAGTGGAGCATAACCCTGAGCTGACTTGGGACAATCTCTAAAGAAACTATATCTTATCATACCAAGAGAGCACTGGGCTGCAGAACCATTGGGCCCTCATCTCAGAGCAGAGGGTACCTCTCAGCAGCTGCATTTGGGCTGGAAAGGACAAAAGGACAAGTGCAGGAGGTGATGAAGGCAGAGGAGTTCTGGGACAGGAATGGACCACCCAGACTGTCTTGCATTGCCCTTCAAATGTGCCAAGCCAAACAACACCAAGCTTTCTCAACAAACGACAAGCCTTTATTTTGTATTTTTTTCCTATACTGGAAGGGGAAAAAATGCATATGTCAAAACTACATCAAAAGTTAGTGATAATTCTGCAAGCATTTGAACAGCAAAAACATGTGCAAGCCAATAAAGCAAAGGAAATGAGATTATATCTGGACCGATGATGGAAAACCAGTGTTTCCACAAGTTTTCAATTGGTGCTTTATGCTAACTGGATCTTTTGGCTTCTCAGTCCTAGCTAAGGCGCAAATTAAGATACTACAGCTTGTCTTCAGCTTGTGAGAAAGCAGAACATCAAACAACTTGTCTGAGGCTGGCAACCCTCCTCATTGTCAACAATAGCAGTTGGCTGAACAGAGAAGCACTCCCATACCCGTGGAGTGGAGCTCCAGCACGCCCTGGTGTCAGGAGCTGCCACTGACAGATCTGCCACAGGGCCTGGGGATGCTACAGAGAAATAACTATACATCACCTTAATTCACTGGCTAATTGAAAGGAAAGTTGCTCTCCCCTGTCATTTCCAGCTTGGCATTTTATGCAGACAAATTATATTCTATCCCCCATTTGGACAGGCTCCCTTCAAAACTCTCTGCTGGCCACAGCCTAGACAAACTTCCTCCCAGCAACAGGCTGAGAGTTTCTAAATACAGGGATGTTCCCTTTCGGGCTTCTCAGGAGAAGTGAGGTCCTAGGTCCCAGAGGGTCCCCTGCAAAGTGCACCCAAACAAATCTGCACCGCTACTCTGCAGAGTAAGTGCAAGGACAGACCTGTGTATTCTCATCTGCAGTGTCTCTGTAGGGCACATTGCTCTTCAGCATCCTGGGGGCTTTTCCAGAAGAAATATTGGTGATTGAGGGCTGCCTTGGCTGAGATGCGTCTGTTGGGGTCATACAGTAGCAATTGCTGCCAAGAGAAAAACCCAAGCGATTTAGCATTCTAAAAGTCGAATGCTGGATTGCACCTAGGCCCTGTCCTGCTGTATGTAACACTGAGAGAACTGAGGGAGTAGTTCTGCTGGACATGTGTGTGACTGTACCCCAGAGGATGGAATTTTGTGGATGGTCGTTTTGCTGAGGCTTGGTTATCATGGCAATGCACCTCATTCAGGCTGTTACACAGGCTGGAGATCTAAGCTGGGAATAGCTGTGTCTGCTCTTGTGTCACAGACCTCTGCATCCCTGCCTTATGCTTTTTCAGACAGCAGACCACCCATTAAAACTTTCCAATGAAAAGATTAAACCAAAGAGCCCGTGGCTTAAGGATCAAGAGGAACCCACAGGCCTAGACGGATCAGCTCCAAACATCCCTGTTGCCTGCTCAGCTTGAAAAGGTCCTCCCTGCCTGCAAGCCTTGTCCTGAACCCCTTGCTCACCATCAGTAAGTCTCGGCCATCCCGATCTAAGTTGGGAACAATTTCCTTCATCTCCTTCCTTGTCCAGCGGGGAAAGTCTCCCTTGTAGTCAGGCAGCTGGGTCACCCCAGGCCAGGTTGCCTCAGTGGGAGTACCCAGGGTGCGGAAGATCCGGAAGAGCTGATCAATCTCGGAGTCCCCTGGAAAGAGGGCTTTCCTGGTCACCTAGGGCAAAGGACAGCTAGTTTCCACCTTTGCATCAGCTTTGGGCTCTAGTTCCCTTTAGGCTGTCTATTCCAGATGGTCTTTTATCCTTCTTCTGTCCCTAATCTCCTTGCAGTGGCTCTTGCAGGCTATCCCCCTCGCTTATATATTCTCCCGGGCTCTGCTGATCTGCAGATTGGGGATTTTGGTAAGTAGAAACACTCTTATCATGCTGCTAGGACAAGAAGAGCTATTGAAAGCAGAGTATGGGCTCCTGGGATACCAGCAGCTCGGAGCAGTAGCTGTGCTATGAAGTGCCAGTTCTCTGCAGTCCACTTGGGGGCAGCAGTGGTGGCAGATCCCTTTGAAAGCCATCAAAATGTCATAGCCAGAAGACTGATAATTACCCAACTTGCAAGGAGTGGCCTGACACTGCAGCCAACCCAAAACTGCAGCTGGATTTCAGATGCTCTTACACCTTCTGCCAAGTCCCTGCTGGTGATTGATAGACTTCTCTCTGAGTTAAGGATCAGTTAACCCTCAAGTGATATTTCCTGTGATACGGTTGTCTTATCTGTGATCACACTTATCTGTGATACACTGTCTCGGGTTCTTTCCCTTCTTCCACACTCTCCATTGCACTTGCATCCTCCCAGCTCATTGAAGAGACCATAAAAAGCATCTTACCATCTCTGCAAAGATGCAGCCGATGCTCCAGATATCCACAGCTGTTGAATAGTATTTGCATCCCAGCAAGATTTCAGGGGCTCGGTACCACAAGGTGACCACCTGAGAAAGAAGATACAAATGAGACTGGTGTAGTTTCTCTGTCTGAACCTAGAGACATGAGGGCTCTCTTAGCTGTGTCCCTGTGTCCGGCACTATTCTTCTTTCACAGCATCATTCCAACCTTAAGACACCAACTGCAGTGACTAAACAAATCAGAGCAAATCTCAATCAAGAGACACCTTGGCAACAACAACAAGATGGGAATTAACATATCACCCTTCAACAGGACACCCTGGAATAAATAATCCCTCTTCAGAAAAGGTGGGGACCCAGCGTGTAGGTGGGCTGCGGTAGAAGCAGAGCCAGCCCACATCGTGTGGGCATTAAGTAAGCCCTTAGCTGCAGGCTGGGGTAAGGGCCTGTGTCTGGGCACAGCTGTGCCTCAGCTCTGGGTTGGTCACTGGTGATACATAGATTGTACATCCTGCTTTCAGGGGACTACAGTACCTCGTGAGTGTATGTGCGCAAAGGGACTCCAAAAGCTCTTGCTAGTCCAAAATCAGCTAGCTTAATGGCTCCTGCTTCATTAATGAGCAAATTCTGTGGCTTCAAGTCTCTGTGGATGACTCTGTGTGAGTGGCAGAAGCTCACACCTTGCAGCAGCTGGAAAAGGTAGTTCTGGGGAGAAAAGATATTTCAGATAAGGCTGCAATAAAACTACATGGAGGCTTGGATCATGTGAATCTACGCTCTGCACCATTTACAGACCCATGTGGGAAATAGGGTCTTGCTCTAATGTAGCACGAAGCTTATGAGGCAATATTCAGATATGCACAAACTGCTCGCCCTCTACCCTGGAGCAAGACTGCAGTCCAAGCAGAGACAGCCCCTTCTACCCCTCCGTCGCTCGGCAGGACATGCCTCAGCTAGTCTCGTATCAGCACTTTGTGCTGCAGCAAGCCAGGACAGAGAGCCTGGAAGCACCCAGGAAAAAAATGCATGGAGAAGTTGTGCGAAGAAGCTTTCCCAGATATATGTTTGGGATCTGAGGGTCTGGATGCATTTGGCCAAGGATGGATCTCCTCCTAATGCAGCTTTGTGCTGCCTCTGCCCAGCAAGGACACACAGTTCTTCCCTGGCCTGCAAGAGCAACTTCCATCCAGTACCTTGACCAAGGTTAGGGGAAGCTCTCCAGTCTGGGATGAGTCCATATACTTCTTCAGGTCCTGATTCAGGTACTCAAACACCAGGTACAGTTTCTTCTGGCTGTGCACGACATCCAGGAGCCTGCGGGGGAGATGCAGACGCTTCCTTGATGGTGGTAACCCATGGTAGCTGGGGTGCCGCCATCTCACAGGTCCTCACCCACGTGAGCCAAGCCAAAATGGTGCCATACTCTCCCCCTTACCTTACAATATTGGGGTGCTTGAGCTCCTTCAGCAGCGAGATCTCACGGATAGCAGTGCTGGGGACGCCCTCGGTCTCCCTGTGTCGGAAGTGAACGGTGGGACATGCGCAAGGGCCAAGGTGAAACCAGGGGCCGGGCGGTGGGACAGGCCCCTCCCGCCATGGCTGCCTGCCCCAGCAGCGCCCGGCAAGGCCTGTGCGGCCCTTGCTCCTTGCGGCCGCCCCGTTGTGGCGTTGTCCCCACTCACGAGTCCAGGCGGATCTTCTTGAGGGCCACCAGCTGCCCCGTGCGCTTGTTGCGGGCCTTGTAGACGACGCCGTAGGTGCCCTCGCCGATCTTCTCCACCTTCTGGAAGGCCTCCTGGAAGGCGTCCATTGCGCTGCCACTCGGCCTCGTAGCGAGGTGAGGGCAGAAAGGCCGGCTTTTGAGGGAAAAATAAACCCCGAAAAACAAACAGATGAGAGGGCCTCAGCAGCTGTCTGTCCTGGTCCCCTCCCCAGCTCAAGCACCTGTCCCTTGGCCTGAAGAAACTGCTCCCACCATAAAACAAATCCCAGAGTCAGGATGGGGGCAGCAGGTCCAGCTTGCCACGGTGGCCCTCAAGCTGCCCTCTTTCATCCCCTGGAGCCACTGTCCCCTCACCCTCCCTGGGCTTCTGAGCCCCCTGCAGCAGATGTGGCCCCTCTGCTCCATCATCCCCAAACTCCTCAGTTGCCTTTGGACTGCGACTGTCTCTGAGCAAAATATCCTTCAGGAAACGCTGCTATTTTGACCCCTTGCGCTGGTGGGGCTGGTGATCTGTCCCCGCTGCCTGCCTGGGCACCCTCGAGGCAAGGCGATGCCTCCCCAGGGTCCCGCTGCTGCCCTGGGTGCCACGCACTGTTCCTCCTGCCCTGGCTCCTCCACCCTAAACCCTATGGGAAAGGGGAGCTGGATGCTGCAGGGTCAAAGGGATGTCTAGCTGCAGGGGAAGGGGTCAGAGCTAGAAAAGCAAAACTCCCAGGGCAAAAATTGCAGCATGCCCTGAGCTGTTTGCTGGCAAGCACGGCTGCAGGATGTCCTAGCAAAGGGCTTGTAAACTGAAGTCGAGCAAAAGGACCACGGGTGAGTGCAGAGGGCAGGGAGCCAAGGACAGAGCTGCAGCTCTGTTTGGGCAGTGCCCAGTGCAAAGGGGATGTGGTGGGTTCCCTGATGCAGGTTTGGGATCAAGACGTGCCACAGAAAAATGTCCTTTTTTTTTTTTTTTAATTGATCTTGCGCAATTGTCGCTTGAATGTCAGTGCCCTTTGGTCACACTTTCGGAAGATGTCCTTGACGGGGGGGATTAATCATTGACTTGCCAGGCAGTGAAAGAAAAGGTTGAAAATAAGCATGAGTTGAAAATAAGCATCATGCAACAGCAGAATGATGGGGCCTGGGTCTGTCTTTTGCAGGAAGTGGGGTGCTGCACATCCCCATGGACAGGCAGGGCAACATGTGGCTCCTCTCTGTGCTTGTAGCATGACCCAAGAGGGGTTGATGCTGAGCCAGCAGCCTTCCCTAAGCGCTTCTGATTTTGTTCTCCTCTACCCAGGCATTTTTTTTCATGACCCTCGTAGGAACTTGGGATCTTGGATATTTCCAGCTCCAGGAAAAGGGATCTAACCTAACCATTTAAAATTTAAGGGAAGGTAGGAAGGCAGGAGAACAGACAGGAGAGGAGGTCTATGGATAAAACACACGACAAGCATCATCTCTTGCAAAAGCAGATTACAATCCTGCTTCCGGAGATGCAGCTTTAGACTTAAGACTGCACCGTGTGCTGCGAGATAGGGCTCTTGGCGACTGTATGAGGGAGAAATGTAAAGTTAAATGATGACTAAAAATTACAGCAAGTGCAGTAATGACTGAGCAATCTCAGGATCTTCAATCAAGTTGGTAGTATGGGACTCTGCCAATATCTGCTGCATTTTAATCTGCTTCTACATAGTGGATAGTTTCACTGCCTGCTTTCTGAACACTTAACCAGGGAGTGTGAGTAAACAGAAAAGGTGACTGAACCCACCTCAGGCCCAACTCCTTCCAGGTTCAGGGACTCCTAGAAGTAAAATAGGTATGGCTTATTTTTATAGCATTTTATTCCCATCTCACCTTAGTAAATCCCTATTTATTTATTTATATATTTTGACAATTTAATTCAGTTGGGTGAACCTGGCAGCTTCCTCTCAAACAGGATGTTTTGCTCTGATGTAACACCACCTCCTCTTCTCAGAACTCCTTAAGTGCCCAGCACTTCTGTACACACCCAGTCTTTAGGAGGAAGAGTGCACTGCCTTACATTCACTTACATCATCCACGGTGCGAGGCCTAGTGCGTTTGTCTGAGCAGCAAAGAGGGTTTTAATCATTTCGGATACATGTCTGCTCTGCCAAGAAAGCTCCCGGGCAGCAACAGAGTCACTAACTCCTGCCCCGTGGACGTGCGGCCACGTCAGGCAAAGAACTTTACTCCAGTGCCCTTTCCCTCCTATCTGGGGATTGGTCCATGCCCTGGTACACTTTGGAGTGGGGGCATAATGTTTAGCTACATATTTACAGACATTTCCTTTTCCTGGCTCCTCCAACTCTTGCACTACGAAAGCACTGGCATAACTCAAGCGCTCCCTTAATCTTTTATCCAATAAACTACCACCCTTTCCAGAGCTCTTTTTGGTGACCACATGTGGCGCACCTCCATGGGCAGCTATGTCCTGATTCACAGTGTTTAACAAAGATTTATTGGAAGTATCCGCGCTCCTGGGAAAGGCTGGAGTGCTGATGCCTTCCCCAGCAAAGGGATGGGTGCTGCGAGGTGCCCTCAGGACATGCCGGTTCCCACACGCTGCTGCCTCTCCTGGAGGTATTTTCTCTGCTCCTGGACAGCTTGTTCCAGCAAGGGCAGGTTCATCCCCTCCACGCAGGTCAATATTCGGGCCTTCACCACAGGACCCTCACCTGGGGATGTGAACAGGTAGGTTTTGTAGGAAAGGAAACAGATGCAGCAGCAACCAGGAGAGCAGAGGTTCCCTCTGGCAGCACCGAGGAGGCTCGGGGCTACCTGCAGGCACCAGCTCAGACCTGCCCTGCGTGCTCAATCGGTGGCATGAGCCACGCACCAGGGGCCAAACCTTGGTGACAGAGCTGGTGTCTCAGCTGGTTCTCCTTCCTTGTCTGCAAAACAGGGCCAGCTCACTCATGGGCCAAGGTGGCCAAAATCACCTGCCTTTCCAAAGGAATTTGGCGGCTAGGCAGGTGATTCAGCAGCCACCATGTGAGCATGGCTTCCTGTGGTGACCGAGACCTTCAGCAGCCCCAGCATGACTGCTTGTTATCAGGGTGGCCGAGGTGATGCCAGGGTTTGCTTCACCCTGCTGCAGCGCAGCCTTGACCTGCTCCCGGCGTGAACCGCCATAGAGCCAAGAAACGCTCAGGGCAGCCCTGGACAGGCCAGTGTGGGGCCTGGCGTGAGGGCACGCGCCTGCATTCCTCTCGCTCCGGCCTGGGGCTGTAATTAGCACCCCGTGAGCATCCGAGGACCAGCAGAACTGGCTTGCTATGAGGTGCTGCTGCAGTCAGAGGGGTTGGAGCAAAGCGATGGGGTCTAGTGGCAGTAAAGCACAGTACCAGGTTCATGAGCTCAGCCACGGTGCCAGGCACTCCTCACTTTTAACGAAAATCCCCAGGTTGTCCCCAAGGTAAGTGTAAGGTGGCTCATATAATGCTTTATCATCAGTGGGGAGAGAGGGGCTGCTCCTGCCCTGCATCACCCTCGCCTGTGGCTGCAGCAGCCATGGACCGTGCCTTATCCCACGGCTGTTTTGGGTGGAAAGGGAGACTCCACAGCAGTGCTCACTGGTCCAAGCCACCTTTCCTCAGGCAGCCAGGCAATTCCAAGCTTGGCTAAAAGCAGAGCCAACGTTTACCTTCCCTGTGCTCGGCCTCCCCCAGAACCATGTAGAGAGAGCCCAGCTGGGCTTGGAAGGGCTCCACGAAGCTGGTGTCGACGCACACCCGGTGCTGGGCCGTGCGGTGCCAAGTGGTGAGAACGGCTTCAGAGCGGGCCAGGTCGTAGCTGCTTAACCTGGGAGAGGTGGGTTTGGATGCTCCACACTGCAGGCACAGCGGAGCTGCAGTGATCACAAATGAAGCAGGGAAGGGACCAGCCAGCAAAGGGGTGGCCTGGCAGCTGGGGAGGCTGTGTTACCATTCCCACCTGCCAAATGTCCTCAGTGCCTCTCCGTCTGCGACTGAGCCGTTGATCTCCCATGGGAAGTAATAGACAGCAGCATTTGGCAACATCTTGCTGAACCAGTGCTGAGAAGGCAAAAGAGAGGAGTTCCCCACCATGTTTCCATGCTCTAATCCCCATCTTTCTCTCTGATTTCTTGGCCCAGTGAGGCCACCCAAGTCTGCGTGCGCCAGCTCTGGGGAATGGGGCAAGTGAAGCCACCGCAGCAGCTCCCAGTGTGGCTTAGGCAGCAGCAAGGCCAAACGGGCCTGCAACCAGTGTGGTGCCCCTCGGCCACCCAATGCATTGCTCAGAGGGGAGGCAGCCCTGCAAAAGTCCTCCCGCCATCTCACTGCCATGGAGGCTACCGAAACCAGGGCAATCCCAGCTCAGCCCCGTGTGCATGCAGGAAACCGGGACACTCGCTTCCCTGTTGCCCCATCCAAGGCTTTGCCCGGTTGTGAAAGGCAGCTGGCACGGTGCCATCCCGCTGTGCCCAGGCTCTGTGCACGCTGCACCAGCCTCACCTGCGTCTTCAGCTCTGCACCTCTGCAGCAGGCTCACACGTGCTGGGCATCACTCAGGTTTGCACAGCTGTGCTGTGCAACAAGTCAGGGATCTGCCAGGAATGCAAGATGTTAAATGCCCATTTAATGCACTTTCTCACATATATACCCAAGCCCAAACACATATTTAAAGCCCGCACAACCCCACATGCAGCATGCTATGCACATGTTAAGTGCAGGCCTGGCCTCAAACACAGCACGCTCCATGCACTATTTGGTGTGCTCCTCTATTACACCCCCAGCCCCACATGCAGCACATTGCAGGCCGTTGCAGTGCACAATTGCATGCACGCCAGCATGCAATGCCAGCATGCAAATGCCAACGTTACGCAGCACTGCGCACCCCCGCGTGCACGCCCAGCCCCAGCGCGCGCGAATGCAGTGCAGGGTGCAATGCACACGCAGACAGCGCTGCAGCGCGCGCACCCTGTGCAATGCGCAGCCACCCCCACGCAGCGCCCTATAACGCCTATAGCCCGATACTCCCCAATAGCCCGACACTCTCTATGGCCCGATACCCCCCTATAGTCCGACACCCCCCTATAGCCCGATACCCCCTATAGCCCGACACCCCCCTATAGCCCGATACTCCATATAGTCCAACACCCCCCTATAGCTCGATACTCCCCTATAGCCCGATAACCCCTATAGCCCGATAACCCCTATAGCCCGATACTCCATATAGTCCGACACTCCCCTATAGCTCGACACTCCCCTATAGCCCGATAACCCCTATAGCCCGATACTCCATATAATCCGACACCCCCCTATAGCTCGATACTCCCCTATAGCCCGATAACCCCTATAGCCCGATACTCCATATAGTCCGACACTCCCCTATAGCTCGATACTCCCCTATAGCCCGATAACCCCTATAGCCCGATACTCCATATAGTCCAACACCCCCCTATAGCTCGATACTCCCCTATAGCCCGATAACCCCTATAGCCCGATACTCCATATAATCCGACAGCACCCTATAGCCCGACACTCCCCTATAGTTCGATACTCCCCTATAGCCCGATAACCCCTATAGCCCGATACTCCATATAATCTGACACCCCCCTATAGCCTGATAACCCCTATAGCTCGATACTCCCCTATAGCCCAATGCTCCCCTATAGCCCGATAACCCCTATAGCTCGATACTCCATATAGTCCGACACTCCCCTATAGCTCGATACTCCCCTATAGCCCGACACTCCCCTATAACCCGACATCCCCTATAACCCGACATCCCCTATAGCCCAATACCCCCGGCCCGTGGCGTACGCGGGGCCCGCGCGGTCACGTGGGAAGGGGCGGTCACGTGGGGCGGGTCACGTGGCGGGGCGGGTGAGGAGCTGAGGCGGAGGAGGAGGCCGCGCAGTCGGGAGGTCGTTGCGGGCGGACGCGGGTCGTAGCGAACGGGCCTGGACGGGACCGCCGCGACCATGGTGATGAACCCCGACCTGCGCAGGGAGCGCGCCGCCGCCACCTTCCAGCCCGAGCTGCTCACGCACGTCCTGGACGGCGGCGCCGAGCGCACCCGGCGCCGCAGGGAGATCGGTGAGGGGGAGGCCGGGCCTGGGGGCTAGGGGAGAGCTGGGGGGGGGAATAGGGAAGAGACCCCTCGGGAAGGGGATGGGGTGCTTGAGGGCGCCTGTGGGAAGAGGGGGGTCGGGGCGGTGCGAGGGAGGGGGGCAGCTCTGGGGGGAGGAGGACTCTGAGGCGGGGGGTGTCTGGGGGAGGATTGGGAAGCACTGGGGAGAGGGGGCAGCTAAAGGGAGAGGGAGGCCCCGAGGCCGGGGGAGCTGCAAGGAGACGGGCTGCAGAGCAGGGGGCTCTGTGGGGCAGAAGGGCTGCAGGGAGCCCCCTTCCCTCGGGGCTCTGTACTAGGGCAGAGAAGTGGGGAGTGGTGTCACCTCCCTCTCCTTCCCTTCCCAGAAAACTTTTTGGAGGTTGAGCAACGTCCCTTTTAACCCCTCTTTCTCTGTAGGAAGATCTTAGGGTGAAAACCGTGTTAATTTAATCTTAGAAATTTTCTCCTCCTTTTTGCTTGTGCATACACGCTTGCCCAACAGCACAAATACTTGCTCATGACTGTGACATGTGAGATCAGTGGATTGTTGCTACCTCTGTCCTTTCCCAGCCCGTGCTGGGATGGCCCTGTCGGAGGCCAGGCAGTTGTATAACTCGTGTCCAAAGGGTACATGGAAGCCCGTAGCCTCCAGGTACCTAAGTTTTGAGTCAGCAAAATGGGAATAGGAGCTGCACACTCCTTCCGAGGTGCATGGAGATCAGACCAAGGTTCAGGGGCAATCTAATCCTGCGAGAACAAGGGCTATCTGAGGACTGAGGTGGTTGCTGAGGGCCCTGCAGTTCTTACTCTGTGAATTCTGCCAAGTCCAGGGTGCTCCTAGTTTAAAATATGGTTTATGTGTAAAACAGCAAGAGTGCCCTGTTGTAAGAGACTTTCCAAAATGTTCCAAAAGCTCTGTGACTTCTTTCTGATTTTGTTAGCTTTGAATTTCACTTTTAGCTTTCAGATAGAAGTATGAAGAACGATTCATGCTTTTCATCTGCTAGATGAAGATTATTGTGGCCTGTGGAAACTGAATTTCTTTTCTCTTCTGCTCTGTTCCCAGAGGCCTTAATTGCTAATGACCCTGACTTCCAGCATGAGGATTTGAACTTCCTCTCCCGTAGCCAGCGCTATGACCAAGCCATCAGGAAGAGCGCTCTGATGGTGATGAAGTTAAGAGAATATGGAATTGCAGATCCTGATGAGGTCTACATGTTTAAAAGGTACCTGAGGGTAGAGTTTGCTTCTTGTATTCACTTTTATCATTCCTAAGAATGCTGGAGTTGCCTTTTTTTTTTTTTTTTTTTTTTCTTTCCTTCCCCCAATGTTAGTTTTTTGTGGCATTCTAGATTGCACCAACCACCCTCCCACCGCCAAAGTTGGCCTCAGTAAACTTCAGATCCAGCCCTCACTTCCTCAGCATTGTTTTTTTTTTTTTTTCTTGCAAGGCTAGAGTTAACACCAAAAATAATGACCTTCTGCGCTGTATATAAGAGTGAAAACAGGGCGGCTAGTCTGATTCGTAAAAAGGAATGAAAGAATATTTAGTGAAATAATTTGACTCTGCATAGATTTGACAGGGTGACAACTTTAATGGGACCTCTTATACCTGATTACTTCACTTTGCACTTAGACCTGATAAAGTTGCGTTATAGGCATACTTGAAAATGTTCCAAGTTGGTTTATTAGTTCTTGTTTGTAAGCTTCCCTCTCTGTTCTCCGAGCTTCTGGTGTGGTAGTGTTTCCCTTTGACCTAGAAATTTTTTGTCTGACATTTTATCTACCTGATTGCATTGCCTTTTGGTTAAGTTAATAAAAACACTGAGCTTGTCTGAGTTGAGTTGCTTGTAGGGAGCTTTTTTCCTGTCTGTGACCTATTTCTCATCTTTGTTTAATTATACCGGAGTTTAATAAAACTAAGACTACTTAACAGATTGCACACCTCTAGAAATATGGACATAAGACCCTAAAAATATCATCTGGCACATTAAATAAACAAATATACTCAATGCTAAAATCACAAAGTCCTCTCTGATTATATTTGTAGGGAAACTTTCAAGTCCCAAGTGACTATTGGGATCAGTCCTACGTGCTGTGGTTTTAATTTCAAAGAACTGTTGTTCACCAATATGATTTATGTCATGAAAGATCTCGTGGAATTAATAAGTGTTTTTTTTTTTTTTTTTTTTTTGAAAACTATTATCAGTGAACAATGGCTACAAAAGAAAGTTCAATGACTGTGTTAGGTTATGTAGATACTGTGTGACAAAAGTTGTTAAATGCTAATTTGTCCTACTCAGGTAAACATTTTCAATTATTTTTAAGGAGAAAACTCAGACAACTCCATTCAGTATCCCAGCTGACAAGTTTTCATGGAGTTAGCGATGTAAATACTGTGCTTAGTTAGCATTGTTATTAGTATTTTAGGAAAATAGGATTTCTTGGATTAATCAGATAATACCTTCTAGTTTTGTTGTCCCATAAATACATCTTGAAGTCAGCAATTCATATTTTTTAATGGATAAATGCTTAATATTTTATGTAGATACTAAATAATATATCCATATCTTATCAATAGTCAAGTGTGGTCAGAATCTGTATTCTGAAATCACACAGAATCACAGAGGTTGAGGTTGGAAGGGACCTCTAGAGATCATCTAGTCTAACCCCCAGTCAACTGAAATAGTTGAAGACTTGCTTATTTTCAGAGCCAAATCTAATAGCAGATACTCAGGATAATTGAGTAGACTGACTCTGTTTCTCAGTCTTCTGTGTTAACAAGAAGTAGAAGAATAGAAGAGCAGTACGGTTTACTGGCAGGTGAGGTTACTTTCTATGAGAATTCCATGCTTTTTATATTTTTTAATTTAAATTTATTATTAGAGTATCAAGTGTTATACATTTGGTATTTGAAAAAGTAGATGTAAATGTTAAAGTACAAGTGAACTCAAAGGATTAGAAGATAATCCTTTGATCTTTTTCACCTATTAACCACTAAGCCAATATCCTCCCTTAAAACACTTTTTTTTTTTTTTTTTTTTTTTTTTTAACTTAATCATAAGTAAGCGCTTATGGAAGTAAGTTCAGTCTCTTGTGTATCCAAACATGTCAGTTGATACTTACAAGAAGAGAATTTACTTAACTAGAAGACAACCTAGAGGCTTGTGAGACTCTACCGTGTATCTGGTCTTCTTCAGTTTTCCAAACTGGAAAACTGAAAGGTTGTGATGTTATGACCTGACTTTATTGAAGTTCATAAAATAGGTTGAAGTCTTTAGTTCGAATGTAAAGTTCTATCTATTGGAATTGGCAATCGGATTCCTGCATAAGAAAGGTGAAGATACTTTCCAGCATTTCCTCTCTTGCACTCATCCTTAAGAGTAGGAACAAAGATGCACTTACATACGCAGTCACTGTCAGTGAGCTTTTTAAGATTGAGCTCATCTTCATTTAGCTGTCACACACTACAAGAACTTTGTTACCAAACTCTGTCTCCCAGAATGACAAACTTTAAAGCTTAATTTATGAATAGCCTTTGAAGAAGAAAGCTTCCTTCAACTGCCCTGAAGATATGTTTAAACAATTGTTGCTGTCATGACAGGTTGAGAACTTCTTATACCTCCTCGTTTCCATAACGGATTTGTTGGGCTCCAGTGCTTAAGAACTGCTAAACATATTTAGAAGCTGTTTTAATTGTTATCTAGTCTTTTCTTTTTCTCCTCACATTTAACCTGTCAGCTCTGCAGTTATCACTGTGACTCGTTTACGAAGGCCAGCAGTCTTAAAGTGCCAGTAATTGATGTTTCTTTTGCGATCTAACTACAGGAGGATGAAAATCAGCGTGAACAAGTAGAGATTACTCCTGTTCCATATACAGCTTTTTGAAGAAAGCAGTCTAGTAGTCTTAATTCGTCTTCTAATTTAAATGTCTGTCTGTGAGGAAAACAGAAATAAGAGAAGAGGTAAAAAAAACAATTAGGAGAAACAGTGGCACAGAAGAGATCTAAGAGCTGCAAGTCAACAGATGATTCTTGTGTTCATGAGCATCATTACGTGGTTGTGCACATTCCTTTTGGGATTGTCTCTGCTTCTCACCAGGAATACTTTCCAGTTCCTGCAATCAGAAGTTCTAGTAGGGTCTCAGGCAACGACAACGTAGTGGGATCCTATTAGCCGCAGGGATTTTTCTTTTGATACCACAGCAACAAACTCCTTTCCTAGTCGTATTTGTTAACTCTTGAAACCCAGTAAGCGCATGTCAGACCTGTTGCCCCCACCAAAGATATTCTTCCTTCAGAATGATCCTGGGAATTGCAAAAGCTAGAAAAGATATGCTGAAGATTTTGCTTTAAAGCCAATATACTATAACCTAATTGTGCAGTCTGAGAATGTCTTTGCACTTGTTCATTTAGATCTGGACTCTCAGGAAGTGTAGACTTTTATTGCGCTGCTCCCTGGTAGGTATGCTATCAAACCAGGTTGATCTGTCAAATACGAGCATTCTTTTTTTTTTTTTTTTTGTGAGGGTGGTGTTTGCTGCTGGAAAGCTGGAAAGACTGACTTTGTCCAAGTAGCACGTCATTACACATACCTCTCCTGTAAGTGGATTTGGGACTTCAGCTGCCTTAATTTACTGTGGCTGTTTTAGCAAATCGGACTTCAGATCAACACAGGATATCTGTGATAACTGATGAAATTGCCAGTATTAGATGCAACATTCCCTCATGATGTAGCAAATTACTCCAACAGTTAAGCAATTCAGGCTGTGCAAGCACGCATTTGGCATTTCCCACACTGTGATTGAAGAAGCAGAAAGGAGTGGAGTTCAGAAAGAGAAGGAAAAGCTTACTCATCCCCTCCAAGTATAGTACGTCTTATCAGGTTGTCCTTTGTCCTGAGAAAACAGGATCTTCATGTGAAGGTCCATGGCATCTTGTTTCTTCGTAGACACTTAATCAAGCAGTGTTAGTGGTTAATGTGATCACCTAGGAAGTAAAAGGTGCAGTTATTACTGTGTGGCTTGTGGAGTAAAAGAGGGAAAAAAATCTAGCAAACTAGAGCAAAGTTCAGGGCATTTTCAGTCTTCTCTCCTTGTAGCATTTGTAAGCCTGTGGTGAGCCTGTTAAACAGATACGCTGCAGTAGAACTTATAAGACAGATAGTTTACAGAATATTTCCTGCTCAAAGAAGTGGCTATCTTAATCCCAAGAACTCGAGATTGTTACTTGGACTACATTAAAACACAGTTAACTCACTAGTAGCCTGCACTGGATTACTTGATGACAATAGTTTTGGTTCTGGAAAAGGTTCATGGCTCACTGTCTTGTCCATTTAAAAACTGTTTTAAAGTGAGCATCTTCAACAAGAAGTTCGGTGGTACTTTGGAAGTTGTCCCTCTTTCTCTTGTCCTAAGGCTCCTTTTGAACTTTTTCTGCAGTGATCTGTTTTTGAGTCATCAGTTATTTACTCTCTGCTCCCAGGTGCTCATTCATAGTGTAAAATGCTCATCACAAAAATTTGAAAAGTTCTGTACAGAGCATCTGCTACTCATTACAGATCTGTATTGATAGCTAAGTCTTAAGAAATGTGCTCCTTGGGCAGGTATTATTACCTTAAGGTTGGCAGATTTATTTCCTCTCCAGATATTTTGAGCAAGTAGGAGTTTTGCACGTTTTCGGACGGGTAGTTTCAGAGCACTTGTTTATTGTTTTCAACTTTGATACTCAGTGAAAATCAGCATTCACCTATTAGAGGTGGAAGATGGAGGGAAAAAAAAATCATTCAGACTTTACAGAATTTTGAAGGGAAGTTGCTGCTACTCCATAGATTTTTTTTATCAGTGAAATATTTTAGCATGTTTAGTGTTGCAGAGTTTCTTTTAATTGGGGAATGTATTTTGCCCATCCTCATTGCTAAGATATTAATCAAGCTTTCCCTCATGAAACAATTTCTATTTTAATGAAGTATATCTACTTAAAACATGTTTTTTACATTGCATTCTGTAGTACTCCATAATAGTAATTTTAATTGAAGGTCAATTCATAATCTAACAACTGATGGAAGTAGATACAGGTAATAGACTCCTTTGAAAAAGCACTCGCAGGGTTACTAAGGATTTTTCTTTTCCAATACTTAGTGGCTAAGTTGGTCATTAGCAGTAGTGGGATTTGTAGGGCTGGGAGATCCCAGGGGAAGGGAAACAACTTGATATTAATGGTTCTCAATTGTAACTTCTCAGGGAGTCTTTGTAGCTTTTTTAGTTAACTAGCAAAAACAAAAATTGAAGGCTGAATAAAATGCCTGAAAGAACTGTTTTCCCCACTTCTTGCGTCTAATGTCTCCGTGTTTTGGAAGTTGTTTGTGGACCACAAAAATCAATGATAGTGCAAGCAGCACCTGTTTTATACTCCAGTTGGCAAAAAGCCTTCCAGGGGCATGTGAACATTAAGACTGAGATCCAGATCCCTCTATTTTTCTCCTGTAGAATATGTTTGGGCTCTTATGCTGATCCGTTGGGTCTGCACTCCAGCATGTTTCAATACACCGTAGAGACCCAAATGACTGATGCTCAGAAGGAGAAATGGATACCTGAGGTCTATGGACTCACCGTAATTGGCACCTACGCCCAAACCGAAATGGGACATGGTTAGTTCCTTTCAGGGATCATTGGGTAAACTGTTCTCTAACTCCAGTGCCTAATTTGATGCTGCATAGGTAAATCTAAAAGATGAAAGGTAAAATAGTTAATTTGGTTAACTGCTATTTTTTTTTCTACCCAGTAGACAGACAATTGTTCCATGTTTTAACAATTGCAGAGCTTGTTTTTAACTTTTCCAAAATGCACCTCTGAGCTGATCACTGACTTCCTAGTTCTTTACTCTTGTTTTAAGATGAGGAGGTTCTTCTAAACCGTGGTAGTCTGAGTTTTAGTCCCACTAGTTGGGACATGTCAGTAAACAATGCTATGGTTTTTACTTTTACCTGAATTTAGGGCATGTAAGTTGCAGAGTTTTTGGAGCACGGATGGTTTGCATAAATGGGTCGGAAGTGTGTCTTTAGATGCAACGCGGCGTGCTGAGATTACACTACTTATGTTTGTGAAGTGAGGTATGCTTTGCCCCAAGCACTCTTTTTCCAGATTGCACTCCATTGCAGCTGTATAATTTCACAGTAAGATCTTGATTTCAAAGAAGAAAAATCTTGCTTGTATTACTGAGGAAAGCTGTCTGCACTTACTCAAACAGAAGAGCATTTAATGGAGAAGAACCCATTATTTTGGTGCTGAACCTGGAAGCCAAATGCATGAGCAGGTAGAGTTTAACAGAAGAGACTTGAGTGCGTGTGCTTGCATTTGAACCTGGAAAGCATAATGTCTGCAAGACTGTTGGACAACTGCCTGAGTTAGATGGTGATACCAGTTGCCCGCCTGCTAAGACAGCTGCTGTGTTACTGAAACATTCCAAGAAGATGCAATGGAGGGAATGTCGTCTGCCCTGATTCAGGGATGGAATTGGCGAACAGGTCAACGCTGGAAGTTGAGACAACCAAAAATGCCTGCTAATCTTGTTTGCTTTTTCACACCACCTTGTTTAAATCAGACACAGCCACACGAAAATGATGACTTACCTGCTGTTTCACATTAGATTATTGCACTTTCTTGACTGGTGATGGTTTGGTTTGCTTGCAGTTTTCATATTTGGCGAAAAAAATATTGTTTTGAAGCTTAACAGAGCTAATGTGGTGATAGTATGGTGAAGTAAATGTTCTTTCCATGCTGAATTATTTAAAATGCAACTGTATGGCATTCCTGCTGTGGGTGTTGGGTACCTAACTACTTCATCAGTAAGGTTCTTGCAATAATCTTCACTAAGCTCTGTTTAATTATTTTTAAGCACTGTGTTTTGAAATTGGTGATGGGTAAATAGGCCTCTGGATTACTGACTTGAATCCCAGCCTAAATGGGTACTAACTCAGTTTTAATGACTCTCTTCTTGATGGCCTGTTTTAGTTTTAACCTATTTCATACTAAATAAGTCTCCAAATAAAGGGAGTCTTTTATTAAAAGGAGGACAGGCTTTAAAAAAGTTAAAAATGAATTATGAAAAGACAGTACTGTTTCCACCTATTCTATAGGTTGTAAATAAGGATTTTGATCTTTGGCTGTCATTTGTCTACTTCTCGGAAGCACTAAACACTAGTTTCAGACTTGGTGTTCCTGTTTTTTTTTTTTTTTTTTTTTAAACTTTCTTTGTTCAGTCAAAAAGTTTTAGAAAGTATTGCTATCAGGCTTGTCTTTAAATAGTGAAATTTATTTGCAGATGCATGAAAACATCAAAGAACTACAGTTAGTTTTACCCATAGTAAAGTTAGTTAGTTAGTTACCCATAGTAAAGTTAGTCTTACCCGTAGTTACCCTGTAGTTTATATTAATGCATAGTTTGAGGTTAAAAACAGCATATCCTTCCCACTTGAAGGATGCCAGATGAGTTTAAGCTATGTTCAGAACACTGCTCTTCCCAAAACGCATATCTTGCATTAAAAAAGCACAGACATTATATTACATCATGCATAAATGTGCCAGATGGGCTGCGGATTGAATAAAGTTCTGATTCTCAGAAGAGCTGTCCAACTGTTTTAGTGCTTTGGTTGCTTAAATGTAGTGTTGCCAGTCTTGAACATTAGGGACTAATGCTATTCACTTCCCTTATTTCTCAGAAGCTGGTAAATGTTCTGAAAAATAGTAAAGGCATTTTGAGAAATTTCTCACTAGCAAGTGAAATCTTAAGACTGTAGCCTCTCAGTCAAATATCTTTACTGTCCCTTGAAATTATAAGGGGCAAGAGTGAAGAGGGCTCTGTAAATAGTCAAAACTATCAATATTAAGAAGAATTAGCAAAGCATTTAATGTTTTGTTTGTTTGTTTTTATATATATCCAGAAACTTAATAGACCAGTCGTGTTTGCCTGAACCTTAAGGAAAACAGTAGTTCTAGTGAAACACGTTTAGCTAGAGACACAGTGCTGGTGACTTACAGATTGAAAAAAGTCAGCCTTCTCGCAAAGTTGTTTGTAGTCACAACTTTGACTTGCCCATGCAGGGCACTGCCCTTTTTAAGGGAACTCTTATAAAAATAGTAGAAGTTGGTGGGAGTTCAGGGATGGAATCTGGGGAGTGGAATAATGTAGTATTGCCTCTAATCTTTCAAGAAAAAATTAATTACCTAATACTGACATTACTTTAAAAAGTGAAAACATTCAACTGCACTGTATCTTCAACAGAAGGACAGTCTGATCCAACCCATTAACTTACACATGCCCTGATTTTTAAATGGTAGTGAGCGTCTGGCCTTCCTTCTTTTATTTTTGTATTAATCCTTTTAGCCATGGAGGCTTCAAAAATACATGAATGTTATGTAGGATTAGAAAGAAATGCATTGCAGCAGAGAAAAGGACAGTGCTTTAGCTTTCTAAAATGAGAAAAGGACAGTGCTCTAGCTTTCTAAAATATGCTTGCTGAGTTCTGATTTTCTGATTTACCCAATCTTTTTTTTTTTTTTCTTTCCCCCCTCTCTCTCCGAATCTCCACCACGAATACTTATGCTTGCTTCCCTATCATAACATTCCCTTCACACCCCCTACCATGACAATTCTTCACAGCCTTGTTCATCGTGGACGGCCTGAGCCTCTGGACCTTCATCTGGGCATGTTCCTTCCTACCCTTCTCACCCAGGCAACCCCAGAACAGCAGGATCGCTTCTTCATGCCTGCCTGGAACCTGGAGATCATTGGCACATATGCCCAGACCGAAATGGGCCATGGTACAGTACATTCCCTAAATGCTATTTTTAAGCATGGTTTTGTGTGTGGAGAACTTCCCTGTATAGGAAAAAATGGTGTGTGTTTATGCCACAGTCTTTACATATGCGGTGGTGGCCATAGAGAAAGAGAGACTGCCTTTGAAATGTTTAATAGATGATAATACCACATGCAGCTTGACCTTATTTTTCTCCTATGGGAGAGGTTGTGATGTCTGTGATTTTGATATATGCGCATACCAAGTGCCCTTCAAACCAGTGCAAATGATTTAAAAAAGAAACACCTTGTATATATGGATATGGTGATGTTAATGTGATGGCATCCATTTGTTTCTACACTTACCATTCTTTCCAAAATGATTTCTGCTTTACTCTACTTAGCATTCAGTGTGAAGATAAAAGGACAAAGTTTTAAGATCCTAAAAGTGATGCTTTTAAAAAAAAAAGAGCAAGCTGCTTTTCAGCTTGGGACTGACCCTGGATCAGAGACCATGTGGAAAACTTGGTTCCATTGCCCATGTTTTGCAGGGGTCTTTATCCCCCAGCTCCTTAGTTTACTCCTCTGTGTTCTTTTTAATTGGACCATGAAATGGTTTCTGCTAGCTGTGTCTCAAGTAAACTTTATTCTTTGCTATTCCTTTGTTTTTGAGCTTTGAAATGGATTGTGATAACTCCAGCAGTATTTTGGCTGCAGCATTTTTTTTAAAAACACTTTCTGAGTTTCAAAGGGAGCATGCTGTGTCTTGTGAAAACTTTAATTTCGACACCTGAGAGTTGCAGATGAGAACTTTTCTTTTTCTAAAAATGAGCGGGATCCACCTTTGTGCTGAAGTGAAGTAAAAAGACTGAATGAAGCGTAAAATAACTGCAAGTCTGTGGAGAGTCTCTTCCATCTAGTGAGGTTTTGAAGAAGCCTGCCAGGAAAGTAAGTCCGTTAAGCTGCCTGTGGGATTGCTGCTGTTGAGCTCCACACTTTGGAGGTGATGTCCTGTTTCTTGGTGAAATGCTTGCACAGAGTATCTCGCTCTGTATTATTCTGTCAGTCTGGACTGCCAGGAGTGCTTCTAGCTTGGCTAGCTTAATCTTAAAGGCATGGCCATACATCACAAATGCAAAGAAAATGCCGTTCGGTAGGACAGGTATGCATGAATTGTTAAGTGAAGATTTGAGGTCAGAAGATAATAGAGACTGGAATTGTTACCTTCATCTTTTTTGCAGTCTCTTCATCTAACTGCAACAGTAACTTGGTGTATGCATGCTATTGCTTGTGCTCATGGAGCTATAGGTGATCTCATTTGGGAAAAACTGCTCTATTGAGTGAGGGGAATGTAGGCCTGAAAAGGAAATACAGATGGGCACTAATTATTCCCTCTTGTAGCTGAGAAGTATGATTGTTATTCTGCAATTGATCAGTTCACGATTTTAGTCACAGCAGATGAGTGGGACTCTATGGAGATTTTTCACTGAGAAAATGCTCATGCTGTGCACTAGGAAAAAAGTGTCAGATTGGAGGTGCTTGGAAATTAGTCATGGAACATTGTAAAAAATAGCATGTTTCTGGAGAATTACTTTCAAGTTCCAGAATACAGCCTGATTTTTCCCTTTCTCAATTGGTTGATATTTAGTCCATTATAAAACCTGAAAGATAAAGTTAAAATGCGCATCACTACTGGAGTTCAACTTTCCATTGTCTAATTCTGTCCTTGTTTTGTGATTGACTTCCTGTCAAAACCAAATGTGGTTGCTTGTTTGCAGGATCTCATCTTCGGGGCCTAGAAACCACAGCCACTTATGACCCAGCTACACAGGAATTCATTCTCAACAGCCCCACTGTGACCTCCATTAAGTGGTGGCCAGGCGGACGTAAGTACATGTGTCTGTTTAAGTCTAGAAGATGAGTGAAAAACATAAGGAGGTGAGTTGTATGTATTCTATCTGCAGCATGGTAATGAAATTTGATTCAGTTTGGGTAAATTTGGTAGTTTGCTTTCAGCCAGCTAGCAGCCTTAGCAGAGCTCCGTAAGGCTTCTGATTATCTGGGCTTTGGATTGTTTCTATAAATCAAATCGTTTGAGTTTGATATAATTTTTGATCTGTTGTGTCAAAATTATTACATTTGAGGTGTCTGAGGCAGCCTTGAATTAGGCAGACCTTTCTCTGGCTTCACTGGTAGGCTTAAGATTAATTGTATAGTCAAGAGAATCATAGTGGATAACATGGAGGACTTTGTCTAGGTGTAGAACTCGGATGGAAATCAGTGCTGTAATTACGTTAAATATGGTGTGGTTAATATAATCTCAGATCCTGCCTCAAGGAAGTGGGAGTGTATGTTTAGTTTGTTAATTTTCTTTGATTTCCCCTCGTTTTGCAGTTGGAAAGACCGCGAACCACGCCATCGTTCTGGCGCAGCTCTACACCCAGGGCCAGTGCAAAGGGCTGCATGCCTTCATCGTTCCCATACGGCAGCTGGGCACCCACGAGCCTTTGCCAGGTAGGAATCTCCGGAAGGGTTTAGGACTCCTGTACGCATTAGATCTGTCTCTCTTCAGCTTTGTACAGCTGCATGTGTCTTGTTAAGGTATGTGCATATCTCTCAGTGCAGCTGGGTTTTGTCTTGGCAGGCATTACGGTGGGTGACATTGGGCCAAAATTTGGCTATGACGAAGTGGATAATGGCTATTTGAAAATGGACAACTTCAGAATTCCTCGGGAGAACATGCTGATGAAATATGCTCAGGTAAAGCAGGAAGCTTTAGCATAAGCTGTTAGAAGCAAACACCTCAATGAGCTAGCACTTAGCCTTGAGTGATATGTTAGACTCTATATGTCTAACTCCTTGTTTTCTTCAGGGTTAAATCCATCCGCATCTCACTCTTCTAGAGAAGGAAGAGAACCCTTTTTAACTTTTAACCAGAAGCACCTTCTTTGGAGCCTTTGAATGTCCTGAGCTATGGTGGTTGAGCTGTGTGTGTAATAACTGACAGTTTATTACATATCTGCATTCCCCTTGTTGTTGTTGCCTGATGGTATCAATACCAGGAAAGGTTTCTTGACTTCACGAACTGCCCTCACTTCATTTTATTTCTAATATGAACTCATGGTTGGCTACTGTGAAGTTTCCTCCTTCAGAGTATCCCTGTTCTGTTTGTCCTGAATCTTACAAATGAATCCAATTTGTTTTAATTTCTTCAGTTTCACTTCATCCCAAATTGCTCTATGAAGTGTGCAGGTAGTGTAGGAAGGATGGAACTATGATGACTCTTCTAGGGCTGTTTGAAGATTTTGCCTCTAACTCTTGCCCAAAGACTCTAAATGAAGCTCAGAAAACAGTTACCCACTCAGCCAGCAAGGTTTCACTGTGGTATTCTGGGCTTTCTTTTAGATGCTTCTTGGGTAAATACCAGCGAGACCATAGGCTGCTTTTAAGTGTTACTTGATGAGTTCAGAGCCTGAGATGTGAACATGTAAAGGGGAGGAAACTTTAAAGATCAATAGACTGTTTTTTGTTTGTTTGGTAGGTTGAACCAGATGGCACTTACGTGAAGCCACTTAGTGACAAGCTGACCTATGGGACCATGGTGTTCATCCGAGCCTACATTGTAGGAGAATCAGCTCGGGCCCTGTCCCGGTCTTGCACTATTGCTATTCGCTACAGTGCAGTGAGACACCAGTCTGAGCTAAGGGCAGGGTAAGTTTGAAGTGCAAAAGCAGCCTAAGCCAGTGGTGGAATTCCCAAATGCTGAGGGGAAGGAGGAACTGTGATTTGATGCTATTTTACTTAACACTTGATAGAGTCTTAAAACACTGTTTTCACCTGAAAAGTGAAAATCTTTTATTTCTGACTACCCAATTCTGCTTTTTGCTGTATGGCCTTAGATACTGACTTGGATAGTTCAGGCTGCATCTCTATCAAATGAAGAAGTTGCTTGGAGTTGAACAGAACTTGTGTAGGAATCTACCAGGCATTGACATGCTGACCTTTTTGTGTTCTGCTCTAGGGAACCAGAACCCCAGGTCTTGGATTATCAGACCCAGCAGTACAAACTCTTTCCTCTCCTGGCAGCAGCATATGCTTTTCACTTTGTGGGAACCTACATAAAAGACACTTATCGTCGTATTAGTGGAGACATCATTGAAGGGGATCTGAGCGAGCTGCCAGAGGTACCGTGTCTGAAAGTCAAAGGGCTTTTGAAGCTTCAAAGTAAGATTTGCTTACAGCATGGGAGGCAAGGAATCAAGCCTTTAGGCTGCTGCTCATGAGATGGCTTGCACTTATTAGATCCAATGATTGTAATTCCTGGATATGCTGGTGACTTCCACCTGTTTGCACTATTCATCTTGCAGAGCAAAGTGACTTTCTAGGAATGATTGTTTATTAACTGGAAGCAGAGTTAAGACTGGTCTTTGCTTCTGATGGCACCTTCTTGATTATCCTTCCAAGTAACTACAGTAGAATGGGTGACAATCAAAGTTTTGGGATCATATTGAAGAATTAGGATTATAAAGTGAGATTCTACTAGAGATTCTACTGGAAGAAATAAGGGGACAAAAGGCCACTGAAAGCAGTTCTGTACAAAAAGGCTTAATAAATGAAGAGTGCAGTAGGCTATTCATACTCTGAAGAATACTATGCATCATACATAGACAGGAAGGACTAGATGATCAAAAGCTACTTACATATACAGAAGCTTTCAAGAAGTGAATTATAAGGACTCTGTTTTCCTGAGCCCAGAAAAAAGAAAGAAAAAGCAGGATGCTGTTGGACTATGGACAGGAGGCATTGATGGTGTTTTCTCTGCGAGCTTCTGATCCTAGCAGGATATGCTCAAGCTGAGAATGTAATCCCACTGTTAACTTGTTTGCTTTTGTCCATCAGCTTCACGCACTGACGGCGGGGTTGAAGGCCTTCACTACCTGGATTGCCAATGCTGGGATTGAGGAATGTCGAATGGCCTGTGGTGGCCATGGCTACTCCCGCTGCAGTAGCCTTCCTGATATCTATGTCACCTTCACCCCAACTTGCACCTATGAGGGAGAAAACACAGTCATGATGCTGCAGACAGCAAGGTAATTCCATCTAGAAACTTTCTTGCTATAACATTATGGTCTTTGCAGCAGAAGTAGTGAGAGTATCTAAACTATCCTGTACTAACATGAAATTATTTCCACTTCTGCTCTTGCCCCGTTGGTGCATATTTTAGCCTGCACCTACTCCTTGATTGACTCTACTTAATGTGACTTCTGATCCCAGTGAGCCTTGTAACATAAGGATTTGTTTGTTTTTCATCTTCAGGTTCCTTATCAAAAGCTACATGCAAGTTGGTTCTGGTCAGCGTGTTACTGGCACAGTGTCCTACCTTAATGATCTCCCCAGGCAACACATTCAGCCACAGCACGTGGCTGCTAGGCCTGCGACTGTGCTTATCAACGATCCCGTCAGTTTGGTGGAGGCCTATAAAGCACGTGCTACCTGGTGAGTTCACCTGTATTAGCCTGACCTGGACCTGATAAAAACACATGCTGAGAGATGGTAGTGATGTGCTCCCCTCTTCATATGAGCTTGTCAAACGGTTGCTGTTGCTTTGTTCTGAGTGTCATATTCCAAGAAGTGACAATCTGTATTAGGTCAGGCCAGTGTTAAATGCTTTAAAGTTATAAGAGCCTGCGTACAAGAAATTGCTCTCTGCTCCCTGTTCTCTTTTGAAGTCTATCTATTTCTTATTAAATAAGTAAAAGCATATTCAAAACATACAAGTATGAGCATAGCTCAAACTGCTTAGTGGTCTGGAGAGAAACAATCATATTAAAGCCTACTGTGCAGAAAGGGTTAAGCTGGGAGTAGAATAGGTAGATGTGAGCAGATATTCAAGCACCACATCTGTTTTGTCAAATGTCATCTTAGCTGCCTGTTGCTTTGTGGTCTAGCTGCAGCATGGATGACACTGGTCTTAAAAGAGCATTCATGCAAGACCTCTGTTTTTCTGATGTGTTAAACTAAAGTTTCTGTGAATTCACGGTCATCCTGTTGATGTGGTATCACTATATAACCAGTTTCTGTCTTCCTCTTTCTATGAAATAGGCTTGTAGAATCTGCAGCAAAGAACTTACAAGCTGAGTTGAACCACAGAAAGAACAAAGATGATGCCTGGAACGTGACTTCTGTTGATCTTGTCCGAGCCACTGATGTCAGTGATGTATCTAATAAATAAGAATGCTCTAGGAGCTTCCTATCCTTTCACTAACCCGATTGATCTTCCTTTTATCCGTTTTGTAGGCACACTGTCACTATGTGGTAGTGAAAATCTTCACGGCAAAGCTCTCGGAGATCAGTAATGCAGCAGTCCGTGCTGTCCTGACTGATCTGTGTCTCTTGTATGCACTGCATGGAATCAGCAAGAACCCAGGCGACTTTCTGCAGGTCAGTGACACTCTAATGTCATACCTTTATGAAGACAGACTCTGGACAGATTCCTAGAAATATACTTTAAATATAAGGCCTCATGAATGCTTACACATAAGATCTCCACTAGTGACTGCCAAGTGACCCAGCAGTAGTGCACGTCCCATGGAAGGCTCTTGTGTTAGCTTTCCCTTGGGATCCACTGAGTTAGCTACTCATTTTCCAGTTGATGACCAAGTAAATGTCCTTTTTGTTGTTGTCTGCTTGTTTGTTTTTTTAATAAAAAGCTAGTATTTCACAAACTGCTGATTTTTCCTCAATAAAGGAAGATTGACCTACTCTAGACTGTGAGGAGAAGGCTCTTGTAACTTGTATACTGTTCTGATAATCTTCTGTTGTTTGAGGGTTTTTTGTTTGTTTGTTTTTCCCCCCAAGGCGGGTATCTTGACAAATACCCAAGTTAATCAAGTGAACCAGCGTGTGAAGGAGCTCTTGGCTGTAATCCGTCCCAATGCAGTAGCGCTGGTGGACGCCTTTGATTATAGTGATGGTTACCTTGGGTCTGTGCTTGGCCGCTACGATGGCAACGTCTATGAGACCATGTTTGAGTGGGCAAAGAAATCACCACTGAACCAAACGGAGGTAAAGAAACCTTATTTACTTCTCCTAGGCAATGTATGTCCAGACAAATAGTTTAGGGTTGCTAGTTCTGATCCAGTGATATCATCAGCTATAATTGATCAGAAAAAAAACATCACTAGTGATTATGGATCAAAACCAGCAAACTGCTTTTGCCCCACTGCTTTCAGCCTGCTTATTTTAGTCTCTCCCAAATGCACATGCAGTCCTCTGTGGGATACTTCGAGTTCCTCAGCTGGGAGAGAAAATTGCACTCTGCCTAGAAAAACAATTGGCTAATCTCATTGAATTTAAAAGCAATGATCACATGTTTTTAATTTTGCTCAAAGACAGAAAGCTTTACATAATTTCTGGCAGATCTTCTAGTGCCTCCAGGCAGTTGTCCTGACTCTGTAGAAAGAAATAAGTTTGTCCCATCCAGTCCTGTGGAAACAACAGGGTGCTGCTTACCTGTGCTTAGGCTCTAGCTGCAGCTGTGCTATTTTTTTTTTTTTAAAAAAAAAGGGACTATGGGGGATCAGTGTGTCCCTCTTCTATCAGGCAGAACTGAACTCTAAATCCTGTCTTTCTGTAACCTTCACTGCTTTTGATTTGAGCAGACTTTTATCTCCTACCATAGATTGCCAGAGACTACATTAATTGTAACCAAATCCTATCAGAGCTCACTCTGTTTCTTACTATTCCCAATTCTGTGAGGCTTACGTGCTTCATGAGGAAGAAGATTGCACTCTTAAGACCTCTACCAGTTTTTTTGTTAATTAATACTCCAGAGAATTGTCTATGTAAATAGGATTTTTTTTCTTTCCTTCAAACAAGAGATAGCAAGGAGGCTATATGTTTCAGGCTTATTGTCTCCATTTTTCTTGGGATTTTAGTGTTTGTCTGTTCTTCTTATATCCCCAAAGTGACTGAAGGTTTTTTTAGTGCAAGATATAAAGAACTAAGTACTTTTGAAACTCAGGCCTGATGATCTAACCACTGTTTTGTACTCTTACAGGTTCATGAATCTTTCCATAAACACCTGAAGCCAATAATGTCCAAGCTGTGAAGCCAGCTCTCTTAAACATGCACAGTTTTCCTGGTCTGAAAGCTGGATGTTTGCATCCTTTCTTCAGGCACCTAAATCAAACCTTTCAAATCCTGATAGCTGTAGGACAGTGAATAATTGTAACTTTTCTTTTTACTTCTGTAAATTGAGGAGGTGATTGGGGGACTGCATAGGGATAGATGGCTGTTTTGCTTTTGAAGTGCAATTATAGTGGGGGAAAAAAACCTCTTGAACTTCTGAGAAAGCTTTATGGATTCATACAATAATTGCTTTTGTGAAGCTGCTAATTATGCAAGTTACTGTTATCTAAAAAGGTAAAAAGGTAGCAGAGTTTTACTGCTAAGAAGTTAATAGCCCTCAGGCAATAGCTTCGATGAGCAGTTATGTCCTTTTCACCCCCCAAAAAATCATTACCATGTCTCAATCTTTTTTCATAAGACCAGTACCAGCCCGCTCTCCTTGTTTAGCAAATATTTAGGCTGTATAAAGCCTAATTCACAAATTTGTGTGGCATCTGCATGAGATGCTACTCATCTGATGTAGTTGGGAACTGCTCTGCTTCAGTCTCTTTCTAGAAAATATCTCTGCATATTCCAGTGCATCCTTTGACTGCCCTGCAGACTCCCTTCCTGCCTGGAATTTGTGATCTCCAACGCTAGCACCTTACTCTTTTTGTTAATAATATTTCAAAGGAGAAGCTGCTGATGCCACTATGAGAAAAGACGAGTGGTGATAATCAGCCAGAAGCCGTTAATGGATGTTCTGCCCTTCTTTTAACCGTTAGTATTTTCAAAGCACTATCTCAAAGCACTTTACAAATGCTAGTTATTGTCATTTGATGTGGGGGGAAAAAAAAATCAGTTGTAGAAACTGCAAATTAGATTTGTATTGTTGAAGTCAATATTTGAGGGCAGAAATTCAGGTTGTTCTGGGATGTTCTTGTGGATCTCCTTTTTTAAAGGCACTCTTCAAGTGAATCCAAAATTAAGTGTCTGTATCTTTTTTTCCCACCCATGTATTTCCAATGAGCTTTCTCTGATCAGCTTAAAATCGTTTTTATACTGATTTGCACAATACTGTCTAGATGAACAGTTTAAAAATGTAGTTTTTAACATGACCTCCTGATACCTAGTGAAATCACTAAACAAAATCACTGCTGTTTTTCTCAGCACTAATAGCTTTGTCCAGTAGCAGATGAATTACATCAGATGAAGATCAATTTTGAGTTTAAATTAGTAAAGAGCTTCGACATAAGCCGAAATCCTTCAGCTATGAGACAATGTACAAGAAGCTTTTTCTCTGACAGCTTTGGTATCTGTTATGTCTCTTAACTTCGGATCATGTTTTCATAGCAGAATTTTCTAGGACTAACAATCTTCTAAACAGAATGTTTGGCTCCATGCGTGGTAGCTGAACAGAAATGCTTAATTTTAATTAAAAGTAAATAAATAAAAATCAAATTTGCCTTTTGGCTGCTGAGTTTTCCAGGTTGAAGGGCAACGCTGCTCTGCAGGATACCAAGGAGGTAAATGGCTCTGCCTTCCACTTGCCTGGTAGAGCAGACTGCTCACCTGCGGAGGGCCTATGGAGAATGAGCAGGAAAAGGTTAAAGTATGTTAATGAAAACAGTACTAGCAAAATGTATGTACAGATTTAATAAACTACAATAATGTGTTTTCAGATGAAATGTCCTTTTTCTTCCTTTTTTTTTTTTTTAACTGCTGCTCTCAACCCAGTGTGTAAGGAAATGGAAGGTTTTATTTTTCCTGCCAGGCTTTGTGAAAATCCTTGAAGGAATTCCCCATTGAATGAGTTGGGTTCTCTTTGGTTTATTGCTAGTGTGACCTTTCTGGCTTGGCTTTGCACGGGGCTCTAGGGCAGTTAGAAGTTATTCTTGCCTTTAGTGCTTCTCACAGCCCCAAAAAATAAAACTGATAGAGAGCAAAGCTCCCAGAGACACACTTACGCTGTACTATTGTTTACAAGCCAGCGAAAGCTAATCACTGCTGATAGCAAAGATTTAATGACACTGCTTTTGGCACTAAAAGCCATTTCTTAAATTTGTTTCTCTCCTCTTGTTATTTTTTCCAAAGTTCTGCAAATTCTCTACTTCATTGTTATATGGGCATTTAGGCAATAGTACTTTTTTTCCCCTCAGCTGGCTGCTAATGAGCCATGTTCCCAAAAAAGCACAACGTGGTCCAACGGGGTGTTTGGACTGGCTTCTGCATGGCCTGAACATGAGTTGCAGCAGGGAATTGCTCCTTTATTTTCACTCAAGGGAGGAGCTGCTGCTGGAGTGACTGAAGCTGCAGCCATGAGCAGTAGTTGGGGGCCACCCACCATTTTCTGACCCCATGGGGTGGCACTTTGCTTCCCGGCTGCTTCTCACAGTTGCTGCCTCCCTCCCTTCCTGCTTTCCTTCCTCCCCTCACTCCTTCCTTCCCAGCCTCCAGAAGCTCCCAGTTCAGCAGAATCCGGTGGCAGGAGCAGCAGCGGCGCCGGGTCCCCGCTGGGAGCGGTAGTTTCCCCTCCTTTCCTTGGGGCCACCTGTGTGTCCCTGGGCTGGGAGCAGGGACAGGCCTGTCCTCTGGCAGCAGGGAGAGCCACAGCCTCCATCTCCCTGCACCCACACAGCTGGTGTGTCTGGGGTTAGGGCTGCCCCGGGCTGTGGCGGACGTGGCGCTCGGGGCTCGCGGCTGCCGCAGGCCGCGCTGGCGCCACGGCAACGCGCTGCGGAGCACTGAAGTGGGGACAGGCAGCCGAGTTGGGGGGGACAGGGATCCCCGGGAGCGGCTGCTCCCAGCCCCGGGCACCCGCAGCCCTCAGCACTGGGGGCAGCCTCTGTCCACAGCTTTGGGGTCCTCCCCGCGCTCTGGCTCCAAGACGGGAAGTTTCCTTCTCTTGCCCTGTGGCTCCAGCCTGGAGGTTGGTGCACGGGGCAGGGCTGGGGGTACCAGCCCCACTTGGATCCTCTGGCTCCCAGTGCGAGTTGCTGCCAGTGCTCCGGGCCCTTGGAGGGCCGGGAGGAGGTTTTCAGGGCTCATCCAGAGCTTCGTCTGGGCGCGAGGCGGCGCGGGCGGCTGCACAGGAAAGGGAAATCTCTTCCACAGCGGCGCTGGCGGCAGCAGCGAATCGGAAACACGGCGAGTAGGAGGTTCCCGTTAACCCCCTGCGCGCAGCAGAGCCCGGAGCAGCTCCCGGCCGGAACGCAGGGAGGCCTGGAGGCCTCTGATGGTGAGTGCAGCCTGTGCGGGTGCTCCAGGGCCGCGCAGCTCCGGCAGCGCGGACGAGTCGTTGCCTGTCCCCCCGGCAAGGGGCCTTCCCTTTGTAACAAGGCACGTTATCTTCCTCCACAGGCTGCAAAATCCAGGCGAAGTTTAAGAGGTGGGTGCCCTCACGCGCTGGGATCCACTGCGGGGACAGAGCGGAGAGGGACATGGGGGTCGCTGCGGTCCTGGCTCCCGAATCGCATCGGGACCCTTGGTTCGGTGCTACCATTGAGCTCATTGTGTCACTCCTGATCCAGCACCGCTTCCCTGCACTCCAGACCCCGCGGGTTTGCTTATCGGGGTCTGGTTTTAGGGGCTTTCCTGAATCCTGTTTTGGTTTCCCCCCACCCTAGTGCCTTGCGTAGAGGCCGTCAGCCTCTTGCAGCCCCTCATACTGCAGCAGAGCCCTTAGGGTACCCACGGCGCCGCAGACCAAACCCGGCGCGTGGCAGATCTCAGAAGAGCAAGTCGTGGCTGACGCAGGGGCTTCCTGGCCAGCAGCCCCAGCTCCTTTGCTCTGTCTCATTGCAGGCTCCGTCGATGACGTGCTGGGTGACCTCCTTGGCTATGATGGTAAAAGGCACCTTCCATGCAGCGTCCCTGCATGCACAATGCCCTGCCCAGCGGCTCTGCGGTGCCAGCCTGCGGGTCCTTCCTTCTGAACAAGCTCCTCCTGACACGGGGCTTCCATGGTCATATCCCCCTGGGATGGATGGGACAAGCAGCCCCTTCCCTTTTGGCCCATTCAAAGTGAAACAGGCTCCCGTAGTGAGGGGGGATGAAGCAGGGAGCAGAGCGCACTCCCCAGCATCCAAAAGGTTGTTGAGCAGGTTGGGCATCAGGTTGGGGTGGTCAACACAAGGTTCATCCAACAGTTAAAGGCTGCTCAGGTTCGTAAGGAGATGGCAAATCCCACTTTGGAGCGCTTAGGTCAGGAATATGTTTGTGGCCAGTGTCTTAACCGCTCCCTGCTTTGTTTCCAGATGAAACCCCAGCTAAAGCTGCCAGAGCATCCCAGGCAGCCGGGGGCAGCACCAGCAGAGCCAGCAAGAAGTGAGTAGCTCCCAAACACGTCCTCCTTCCTTGGGGAGCTGCCTGGGCTCCCCAAGTCCTTCGGCCCTCTGCCATCCTTGGCAAGTCCTCTATAAATATTCTTTTTCATGGTTTTTCACTTAAGTATAACAGTCCCAGCCTGAGTGTCATTTCCCTGACGCTGTTCTCACCCTGCCACGTGGGTGCGTGTCCCCATGCTGTGCTCATGGGTGCCCTGGGGTGGCTGTGTGGTCCCCACCATGTCCCTTGCCCGGCCTGGCCCATCGGCCCTGGGTGACTGCTGCTCCCAGGATGGCACACAGCCGAGTTCTGGCCAGGGCTGGCATCTCCCCGCACTTCGTAACGCGTCAGTGCGGCGTTCCCAACCCCGGCCCATGTCACAGGTCCTTCCTGGAGGAGGATTTCTTCAGCAAACTCCCTGCTGAGGACATCGAAACTGCAGAGGTGAGCCCAAATTTTGGGAGGGAGTCTGGGGGTTCCAACCACCCCAGCGGGCTCAGGAGATGGGACAGGGAAACAGGGGGAAGGTGGCAGAAGGACTTCCAGGTGCCCGGGGTGGGTTGGGACGAAGGCAGGGAAGGTGCTATCAAACACGTCCGAAGCCTCTCCATCCATCTGCATGACCTCTGCCCGTGCTGCCACACAGGGGTCCGATGTCTCAGATGCCGACCCACAGGCTGTGCTGCAGACCCTGAAGGTAAGAGCATGTACCCACCACGGCAGCCCCTGCGAGCTCGGCGCACTGCGGATGTGGGTGGGTGAGGGCAGGGAAGTGGCCCTGGGATGGTGACAGTGTCCCCCTGCTCCCATCCGCGTCCTGTTGCTTTCCAGGACATGGATGACATGGAAGCAGATCTCCTGGGAATATCAAAACCCCGTTCAGGGCTGGGAGAAATGAATGTGAAAGACCCTGAGAAGCACGACCCTGCGGGCAGAGCAGGAAAACCTGCAGGGAAGCTGCCGGCTCCCAAGAAAGGTAAGAAGGAGGTTCTGACTGCAAGCAAGCATGAAACGTTTTCATCTGAGACAGGGAGCAAGGAGGGGTTTTGTTCCCTAAAATCCTTTTCCTGATCCCTTTTGGGTACTATCACAGACAGAGTTGTATTCAATTCGAAAGCATTAGGTAGTATTTAAGGGTAGCCTGTCACCTGTCCTGCTCTTCTCCTTTCCTGCTTGCAAGGAAGCCCCTCCTGAGACCTGCAGCTCCCAGGGCTTCACGGGACTTTGTGTCACAGCTCGTGGGTGGCGGGAGGACGGTGCAGCTCTGTCTCTGAGCACAGTCCTCTTTCCAGGAGATTCTGCACCTGTGATGGAGAAAAAGCCGCCCTCGTCTCCCCCCGCTCCCCGGCCCTACAAGAAATTTAACTTTGAAGGTAGGTTCCTGGGCCAGGTCCAACCCAGACATCTGGGGCAGCTGCGACTCTGGCCCTGCCGTTCGTCTCTCACATGAACTGAGGGCTTGGATGGTCAACGAGATACAGAGGCTTCCACCCCGTCAACACTAGTTCAAATCCAATCCCATAGAAATGCAACTGTCGAGTGCGTGAGGTTCAGAGACTCGAGGGCATCCATGGCTCTTGGTGTTAGGGGTAAGAGCCTCCAGCAAAGAGGGACTTGGGGAAGATGCTGAGGTCAAAGTTACTCTTGAGGCCCCATTGCGACACTTGCCTGGCAGTGCCCAGAGGATCCGGTCTCAACCCAGCTGCCCCACAGACCTTGGACTCAAGAACAAGCACTGGGGTTGGTCTCCCTCTCACTGCATCTCTGGGCAAGGCTGATTCAGTACCCAGTGTTTCCATGGGCACATGATGGAGTTAGTGCTTAACTAAGTGATTTTTGAGGTTTGAGCGTTTTTTGTTTGTTTGTTTTCTTAATTCTCCTTTCTTTCCCCTGTGGGGTCATTCCTAGATTTGGATGATCCTTTGGCAGGACTTTTATCTGATGAGGAACAAAATGCTCCCAAGAAGCCAATCCCATCCAGCACTGAAAACAGCTCTGTGAAAAAGCCAGATTTGAGCAAAGAGAAAGGTAAGAAGGGATGTTCTGCATCCTGCTTGGCTAAATGAATAAGGAGCCTGGATTAGTCTGAGTGAGTCCAGCCTGTTCAGCTGAACACCAGATAGTCCCATCTCTTATTAACCAGTATGAACATTTTTAGAGTCATTTTGTAACGGGGTTACTAATCCGGCAGCTCTCTGTCTGTTGGATGTTGCAAGTGTGCTGCAGGTTACAGAAGCGACCTTTCCTTCTGGGAAAGCTCCAGTCTTACCTTTGGGTCCACTCAGACTGTTCTGTATGGGGCCAAAGGAGGACAACTTTATTGGGTTGGCGTTGGGGTGGCTGAGAATGTTGCCAGTCCCCACCAAAGCGCAGCCTCCGGGTTGGATCCAGCTGCTCTGTGGCTGTTATGAGCACCAGGCCCCCTCATCGCTGCAGCTGGGACACTGACAGGAAGGGCCTGAGGGTCTCCCTGTGCCCCAGCAAGTCCAGTCTGCTGCAGAGATGGACACAAGCAGCAGCTCCTGGGTTGGGGCAGGGACTAGGATGTCTTGAGGGTGCGGGGACTTGGGGAGGGCAGGATTTGGCCGATTGGGAACTTGCAAGACTGCAAAGCTGCTGGCAGGCCCCAGAGCTGGAAATGCCGGTGCAGGTGACACCAGCAGTGTCCCAGCAGTGGGTGCAGCACCACCGCTTCCCAGCGGATCTGAGCACCAAGCAGTGCCGCTTAAAAGCGCCACGTGAATGGCATGGGGAAAGGAGCAGGCAGGGCTGCTGCGGCCCCCGTGATCCCCGAGGCAGCTCGATCCCGTCCGCAGAGGCCCCGGCAGCGCAGCCCCGGCTCGCCGCGGGCCCCGCGCGCAGGAGGGAGGAACTCACCTTCGAGGACGACGGCGACGACCTGATGGACGCGCTGGGATTCGGGGACAGCCCGAAAGGAGACACAAGGAAGGGAGACAAGTAAGTGGTTCCCGGGCTGCAAAATGGCAGCAGGGGCAAAGCAGGGGGTGGCGTGTGCGTGCGATGGACACGGGGGCTGGAAAGAGGGCCCCAAAGGGCTTTGTAACTTCTTGAGCAGGCCTTGGTCCAAGCCAGGAGCTGCTGTGAACGGTGCCGTACGAATGCAGGGTAGAGAGAGGGGCCTTCCCTTGGGGAGCTCGGTTGTGCTGCGTCCCCTCTGCAACTCATTGCCATGGGGTTGTGCTGCCTGGTTTTCTGAGCAGGGCAGGGCTTAACGCACCCAATAACCCAAGAAGTGACAAGAGCAGCCTCGTTTTGCCTGGGATAGCAGGATGGCTGCGGCAGGGCTGCGTCTTGAGAGACGCCCCCGGGCTGTGTCCCCACAGGGATGAGCTCCGTCCAGCCCGCTCCAAGCTGGATGAGTTACTGGGACGGGGCTCCACAACCAAAGCCCTGGAGCGGCCGGGCACAGCGGAGCGCAGGGAGTTCAAGCTGGATGCAAAATACCAGAAGCAGCCAGGTGAGCCTGGCTGGGGATGTGAGAGGGCCCACGGAGGTGCCGGTGTGCGCATGTGAGCCCAGTGGGATCGCAGGGGTGGGAGGAGGAGGGCGAGGGCTGGTGTCTTTGTAGTGTGCTGACTCGAGGCCACGTGTCTGAGCAGAGAAGGACGAGCCGGGGGACGAGGAGGATTTTGTCTTTGGTGCGTACCAGCCCTCGGTGGCCTCGGCGCCAGAGGGGCGGCCACCGCGGCGGCAGCCAGCGAGGTACCGCTCCACGCGTCTGTCTGTCCCTCCAGCCCCACGTCCCTAAGCTGGGGTGTTCCCTCTCGGGCAGGTTCATGATTCCCTCTCTCCACAGCAGGTTTTCATCTGAGGGCAGCCGTGAATCGAAGGCAGATGCTCCTGCCAACCCCGCTCCTGCAGCCGGCAGGAGCCCCGCGCGGGGCAGCAGGGCTGGTGGCGACTGGCTGGGCTTGAGGGATGAGGATTTTCTGGACTCAGACCCGCCATCCCCAGTGCAGACCCGTGCTGTGGGGAGCCACCCGAACACGGCCGGGCGACCCGACCCTGCGGGGCAGCTCCCAGCCACAGAACAGCCCACGGGCAAAGCCAACCTGCCGGAGGAGGAGAACTGGCTGAGCGCCGCCTTGGCGCGTAAGAGAGCCCAAGCGCAGGCGAAGGAGCAGGAGAGACGGGACGAGCCCTCGGAGACCCTGGGCCAGGGGCTGGATCCCCGCTTGGCCACCAGGTAAAGACACATTGATGACTGCTCCTGTCCTCTTCGCAGATAGCTGCTGAGGATCCCACAGGAATTAATTTTAAGCATGAATTTATCTCATACTGGGGAAAGAACACGAGAGTTTGTGCTGGCTGTTCCAGCCTGGAGTCCATCACCCCTCCGGGCCCTCATCCCGGCTGCAGCAGGGATGGCACACACTGCCGTGGGGCTGCCTTGGATCAGCCCCTGTGCTGGGGCTCCCACTGCCTGTCGTGGCCCTGCCTCAACGCCCCTTTTCCTTCATTTCAATTAGTCTTGTCAGCTCCTCTCCTGCCTGTCTGGGCTTTCACAGCCACAGAGTCAAACCTGTGCCATGCAGCTGGGACTCAAAGGCAATTTGTAGACAAAAAAAATGCAATCCCAGATGGGTGTTTTGGGCAAGGAGGGCATGAGCTGAGGCTGGTGCTGCTCAGGAGAAATGGGGTCTGCAGTGGTGAGGAACGCAGAGCACAGGGGTTTGGGGGCATCTCAGCTTTGTCTGCAGGCAAAATCCTGCCTCAGCTGAGTGGGAGGCTGCCACCCTGTAAGGAGCAGCTGGCACTGGGGAAACGATCTTGTCACCTATCACTTCCGCGGCTCTTCCACATTACTTTCTTGCAGCCAGCCAGTTGTCCATGCACTGCCGCAGGCAGCCGCTCTGCAGGACACGGCAGCGAGGGCAGACACCTCCAGGTAGGACCATCCTCAAATTTCAGATGTCCTCTGCAGGAGGGGCTTCCTGGGAAAGCAGCTGCACGGGTGAGATGGGGAGTGGGGAGAGCCGGTAGGCAGCAGTGACCACATCAGCTTGGCACCTCCATAACAGGGAGGGAGGGCAGCTTTGAAGCACTAGCCCTTTGGACTGGCTCTTCCCTTTCTGCTCCTGATGGGAAAGCCAAGGGAATGCCTGGCTCAAGGATATCATGTGCAGAACACACAGGGAAACATCTCCCCATGCCATGACACTGCTGTTCATCTTTCACCCATGTCTATGCCCATGCAGCCACCCTGTCCCCCAGCTCAGCACCCCGGAAAAGGCACCAGCTCTTCCAACAGAGTCCAGAAAGGAGGATCCCTCCAGAGACGCCAGCGTCCTAGGTGCGTTTCACATGGGCAGTGGGTTTGGGCAGCAACAGGCAGAGGATTCCCTCAAGGAAACCAGCAAGGTGGCCCTTGGCCAAGCGAAGACTGCCCAGGCTTTGGCCAGTTCCCACTGCTGTGTCTGAATCATGGACATGTCGCCTTTCCAGCTTCCACAGCCTCATTCCCAGGAGAGCAGGAGACACCAGGGCCTGTCGCGCTCACTCAGGTAGGTCTCTTGGGCCCGTGTTCCCCGGGAGAGGTGCAGGACCAGGAACATCACCTGAGCAGCATTTGTATAATGCCCTGGGGATATTTATATATTACATTAAAAAAGCATCAGGGGCTCCAGCTTATGAGCGACTTTTCCTTTCAATCCTGGGGTAAAGATGCCCTAAGGTTGTTTCTAGGGAACTGAAGGGGAATCAAAGACTTTGAAAGAGAAGGCAGCACACACTTGGTCCTTCAAGCCTCCGTTTCTAGCCTAGCTGGGCCTCCTCGCAGTGGACTCATTTAGGGCCCATTTAGCATTGGGAGAAGGTTGGAGAAAGGCAGGAGAAGAGAGACCACAGCAGCTTGGGATGTTGCCCAGCTAGAAGGAGACTTCTCGCAGAACTGGACTCACTCCAAAGCCTGAGCACATCCTTGCACCTCCACAGGCTGCCGTCCCCCGGACACACGTGCCAGCAGCAGCACCACAGCCGCAGGTGAGGGACACGTGTTCCCACAGGGTTCGCTGGCCATGCTGCAAAGCTGCTGGTCCTGAACACCTCTGTCCTCTCCACCCACAGACCGAGCCGCTGGCCCTGGGCTTGTTTCACGGGAAGGGGCCGGGGGCTCCCATGCTCCAGCTCCCCGAGGACGGGATGGGCTGTCAGGCAGCGCTGCTCAGTGCCCAGGCCCGCGTGGCAGAGCTGGAGAGACAGGTGAGACCCGTTACAGGGGCCTGGATGTGGAACGCCGTGGGAGGAGAGGAGCCATTTCTGCTCCAAAGGGTATCGGAGTGCCAGGGGAGAGGGGAGGAACCTCCTCAGCAAGAGGTACCTGGAGCTGAGTCCTGCTTTGGGAACTCTGTCCCCATGCCAGACTGGATGGGAGGACACGTGTTCCCAATGCAGCACAAGGAGCTTCTCCCCTGGGTGTCCCACAGGTCCAGGCACTGGAACTGGAGCGGATGCAGCAGAAAGTGTTGCTGGAGAATCTCCAGCAGCGACACCAGGAGGACTTGGATCTCCTTGAGAGCGCACACAAGTATGGCTCCCTTCCCTCTCCTATGCTGAGTCTTTGCCTACCTCCCTGCCAGTGCTCCCTGGGGTGGGAGCATGGGGGAGAGGTCCCCAGGTCCATCCCTGGGGCAGGCAGGCACGTAGCCACGTTCATGATGGTAAAGAGCAGCCCCGGGGAGAGCTGATATGGGGGGCTGCTCTCACCCAAGCTGTCACACGTGGCAGAGATGAGAGACAATTCCCACTGCCAGCAAGCTTCAAACCAGGGCACCTCCTAGGTGGGAGCGTGAGAAACGAGGGCTCAGGCTGCAGAGAGCAAATTGCCCCGCGCCTCCGTTTCCCCATGCCCACAACAACACACGCTGGCACCCAAAGTCCTGGATGCTGCCTGGACGGGGGGCACCAGGGTATCCCCACGAAGCCCCTCCTGGTTTCACAGGAGCCAGGTGAAGGTGGTGGAGGAGACGTGCGGGCAGCGGGCAGAGCGGCTGCAGCAGGAGAAGGAGCAGCTGGTGGCGCAGCTGGCGGCGCAGCGCCAGGCGGCGGAGCGGGCGCAGGCAGAGCTGCTGCAGCGGCACCAGCAGCAGCTGCGGGCCCTGGAGCAGCAGAGCGCGCAGGAGCTGCAGCGCCTGCAGGAGCTGCAGAGGTGAGCGGGCACGAGGCCACGGTGATGGCACCCCTGGGGGCTCTGTCTCGGCGGAGGACCCGGGCAGTGGCTTGAGGACCCTGCGAAAGATGAAACAAACTCCCCCCGGGTCCCGCAGGACATCCGTCCAGGAGATGCGCAAGGACCACGAGGAGCAGCTCCAGCGGCTGAAGAGGCTGAAGGACCAGGAGATCGACGCAGTGACCAGCGCCACTTCGCACACCAGGTACCCGTGGCCTGAGCAGTCTCCCCACATGGATTCCCAGACACTGCATTCCCTGTTCCACCAAGAAATGACCTCAGACCACAGGGTCCTTGCCCTCTCCAGCCGTTTGCTGCCCCTTGCACTCACAGCTTTCATGGGAGATAGGAGGGAAACTACACATGTCCCCAATCGAGGACTAACATCCTCAGCACCGAACCAACTCCAACCGATCAGCGCTCCCCTAAGGAGCAGAACATCTTGTTTCTACTTTGTTGCAACACGGAAAGACTCAGAGCAGCGGGACAAAGCGCGTTCCCCACAAGTGGCCTCTCTGCAGGTCTCTGAACGGTGTCATCGAGCAGATGGAGAAGTTTTCCAGTGACCTGCACAACCTCTCGCACCGCGTAGAGGCCACACACCACAGCACCTCCCAGGAGCTGGCCATGGGGGCCCAGCAGCGTGACAAGCAGCTCAAGGGTAGGTCTGCCTGGTGCCAAAGAGGTGTAAGGTCCTGAGGACACCTGGGGCTGGGTGAGGCATCAGCATTAGGGATGATGCCCCCATGGTAGGTTGGTTAGGGAGCCCAGGATGGCTAAGTCCTGCCTCCATGAGACACCTTGGGGTGTCTCCCTAACAAAGCAATGTCCTGTGGATGTGCAGCAGGCAGTGAATGCAAAAGCACATGGGTTTTCCATGAACGTGCTGTGGGCAGGGAAGTTCTCCGCTTGGCATCGCAGAGGGTGGCAGTAATCCATGGCGCACGTAGGGAAGGTTGAGGTGGGGTGGGATGGGATGGATGTCCTGCAGCTCGTGTCAGCCCGCAGATCCCAGCCCTTCTCTCCCTGCAGTGCTCCAGGACAGGCTGCTGCAGCAGCAGAGGGACATGGAGGAAGAGCGGGGCCGACTCCAGGAGGTTATTGCTAAAATGGAGGCAAGGCTGGGCGAGCAGACTCGGTTGCTAGAGCAGGTGAGCCCACCTGGTATCTTCTGCCTGCGCTGGCCCTACGACCACTCTAGGACCATCCTCCACGCAGGCAAGCTTGGGCAGGCTGAGGATCCCAGCTCTGACGTGGAGTTATGTCCATGTCCCCTCTGTCTCTGGACCCAGGAGCGGTGGAGGGCAACAGCCGAGCAGTCCAAGGTGGAATCGCTGCAGCGCTCACTGGAAGAGCAGCGGAGAGTCATGACCCAGCAGCTCTCCATGGAGCGGGCAGAGCTGGAGAGGGCCAAGGTGAGACACGGACATCTCCAGGCACTTCTCAGACGTCTCGAGAGACCAACTAGGGCTGCACTTTGGTGCATGGTGGAGGAAAGGGCTGGAACATCCCTCCTCTCTGCTCCACCCTCTGCCTCCTCAACCCCACGCTCGGTCATTTGGGAATCACAGATCAGACCAACCATGAGGCGCACGGGTGCAAGAGGCTGTTGTGTGTGTGCACTGTACAGGCTGGCCAAGGAGCCCAAGTTCTTCATGTGGAGCTCACACCCGGTTTCACGTCTTGACCAGCCCGTAGGCATTGCATGGGATTTAGCAGCAGAGAAGGGTTAGAGGAGGAAACAATGTGACCATGGGGCTTGGGGCTCTCATTCTCTCTTGCCTCACTCTCCCAGAGCGCGTTGCTGGAGGAGCAGAAGTCGGTGATGCAGAGGTGCTCGGAGGAACGCCGCAAGCTGGCGGCCGAATGGGCCGAGTTTCACACCCAGCAGCAGCTGAGCAAGGAGCGGCTGGAGCGCGACATGGAGCTGGCCCTGCAGCGGGACTCCCAGAGGGAGGGCACCATCCTGAGCCTCGCCAAGGTACCGCGGCAGAGCCCTGCCCGCAGCACCCGCTATCGCTGGGCTCCCTCATGGGCCCTGCTTGCAGAAAAGTAGGGAGAGAGTCAGCCCTGGCTTCAGAGGTTTAGAACAGAGACATCACATGGGCTCGGGGGTGAGAAACTGGCTGTTCCGAGGGCAGCCTCATGGGCCTGTCTATGCGTCCGTCTTTTAGCATCAGTCACACCTGGGTCTGCCCCCTTGGTTGGGAGGAGTTTGAGCAGCCAGACCAGGCACAGCCACATCCATGAATGCCCAAAGGCTGGTAACCACCAAGGCGACGGGGGCACCGTGGCAATACCTGGTGGCTTCGCTCTGCTCCCCAGTGCACCTGCCAGCTCCGCAGGGACAGATCCCTCCCATCACCAGGGAAGACGTGGGATAGCAGCCAGGACGGGTAACATCTCTCACAACGCTGCTCACCCTAGGAGCAGGCAGAGCTGAAGATCCGGGCTGGTGGGTTGAAGGTCAAGGAGGAGCAGCTGGTGAGGGACAGGGAGCTGCTGGAGCAGGCCTGGCAGGAGCTGCGGCTGGAGAAGGAGAAGGTGAACCGGGCTGCGCTGCGCGTGCGGCAGCGCGCGGAGGAGATCGACACCATGAGCAAGGTAAGCGGGAGCCTCCTGGCTTTGGGGGCACAGTTGTGCCCAGGACAGACCTGATTTAAGCTCCATCACCTTGGAAGGGGTGTGAAACCCCAACTTTGCTGGTGTCCGAGCGTCCCTATGGACTAGGGCCAATGCTGCCATCCCCAGCTGTCCCAGGTGACAATGACACCTCCACCTCTGATCCCTGCTGGCACGGAGGTACCCACAGGGGTGATGATGGTGCCAACGGCTGCATGACCCTCCTCCCCTGTAGAAACCTGGTGGTTTTGCAGCAGGAAAGGCACAGGGGATGGGCACCTTTTTCTGGGATGGTACCAGCAGAGAGAACATGGGAAAGCGCAGCAGGGGGTTAAGGAGTGTGGGGCAGCTGGTCTCCCCCATGCTCCTCCCCAGCCCTTTTGCCTTGCAGCTCTCGGCACAGAAGTGCGAGGAAGGGGAGCAGGCGCTGCGGGAGGCCCGCAGGGTAGAGTCCGAGCACCAGGCCCGACTGCGGCTGGTGCAGCAGCAGCTGGAGCAGCTGAAGCAGCAGGAGCAGCATCTGCACCAGGCAAAGCCCCTTCACATTCCCCTCTCAGCCTCGGGCTGCCGTGCCAAGGACCTGAACCTTTTCCAAGGGTCTCTCTCTCTCTCCCTTTCTCCCGGCGCCGGGGCAGGAGCGGCTGAGCGTGGCTCTCCAGAGGAGCCAGCTGCAGCAGCTACGTGAGGAGCTGCCCAATAGCCCCGCACTGCTGCTGGCCACGGCCCAGGATGTCAGCGGTGCCACCACGGGCCTCTCCAGCACGCTGTGTAAGGGCTCCTGCATGCTGCTGGTGGCCATAGGGCAACCATGCTCGCGTTTCACTCCTCAGGAAGGCTACGACATTTCTGGGGGCTGTTTTAGTTGCCTCATCTATAAACCTCAGGGTTGGGTTGGCCTTGGCCTCCCCATTCTCTCAAGGGTTGTGCAGTTGAGCTCTCTGAGCCAGGGCAGTGCCAGGATGGGGCACAGGGTGCTGGGAGGGAAGGGATGGGTAGGTCATTTGGGGGAGGTTGGGAAGGATCCCACTGCAGGAGCACACAGCCAACAAAACAAGGCTGCTCCAATGTGTCTGTCCACGTGTTTCCTGATGGCAGCGTTGGTGCATGTTCAAGCTCTCATTCCAGGCTTTCCGACTCCCACCACGGCGTTCCCTAGATGCAACCCAGGCGGCAGCAGGGACAGCCTGGGCACGGCAGGCCCGTCGGAGCTCTACGCCAAGCTGCTGCTGCTCAAGCACAGGGCTCAGCAGGTGAGCGGCCCGGAGATGGGGCTGGAGTGGGTCTCAGAGCAGCCTGAAGGAGCAACCGCACGAAGCCAAACCAGGGCTGAGAGAGCACGGGGTGGGGAGGGCTTAGAGCAGGCAATGGCTTGTTCCTCTGCTATACGCAGAGGTACCAGAAGCAAGGACCATCAGCTCCCTTCATCAGTCTTCCATGTCCCTGCTGGGCCCTTCCCCAGGCAAGGAGGTTGTTTGAGGTACCCTCCATGGGTCACAGGAGCTAACGGGCTTTGAGGGGGAGCCCCTAGACAAGCTCCCTGGTTAAGCAGCTCCCTGCCTGCTGTGTGAGGGAGGGTTTGGGATACTCCTCTTGCCCATGAGTGACACCCCAGCCCAGGACCCCATGTGCCCTGTGGCACCCTTCCCATCCTGACACCCCTCTCCTCAGGATCGTGACTTCTTGGAAGACGAGCAGTTCTTCCTGGAGACCCTGAAGAAGGCGTCCTACAACACTTCATCTCTGTTGGCCTGAGACAAAGGCCACATCCTCCCCGAGGGAGCTGCTGCTGTGCCATACTCATGGCACAAAAACAAAACAACAACAATAAACAAACAAAGCAAAAAAAAAAAAAAAACAGTAAATAATTCCAGTTCTCATCTGAGAAACTTCTGTTCTTTTAAAAAAAGCCTCAAGCAAGTTTGACAGCCTTGAATCTTCATGGCCCCCCTCACCCCCACCAGCAACCTCTGCTGTCTCCAGTGTTGCCTCTTCTCCCCATGGGGGGAGCAATGATTCTGCCTTTGAGGGGCTGCTGCATTACGGAGGAGGGGGTTGGAGCTCCCCATCCTCGCGCTTCCCTCGTTGCTGCTTGTGCCCGTGTAAAGCCAAGGCTGTGGGGAGAGCCCCTCGCCATGAGCGCCACGTGGCCGGGCTCAGGGGCGTCATCTGCGCGCTGGCTCACAGGGCTCGCGCCCTGGCCCTGCTGCTCGAGTGTGGCCTCCTGGCTGCTCTCAGCGAGCTCTCACATGGGGGCGGAGGAACCACCGCGAATTGTGTTCCCAGGGGAGCTGTGAAGGTGCAGGGTGGGTTGGAGAAACACCCGCCATGGCCGCCCTTCTCCCCGGCGCGACGGGGCCTTTCTGACAGGCTCTGCCCCGGACAGCCTCTGTTGCTATGGCAACGAGGGCCTTTCCCGCCAGGGCCCTCCCGCGCAGCAGCTGTCGCTATCGCAACGGGGTCCTTCCGCTGGGGCGGCGCGCGCAATGGCGGCGCCCATGCTGAGCGCGGCGCTGTACGGCGTACGGAGCGGGCGGGCGTTCGGCACCGCCGGTGAGACCCGGGCCGGGGGCGGCCTGGGCCCCCGAGGGCGCGTGGCGGGGCTGGGGGAGGCGGCTGCTTTTGGGGCGCCCCCGTTCCGCGTAGGGCCGGGTGCGGGGAGGGGCGGGCGCCCGGACACCCGGGCCCTCCCGAGTGTCTGGTGGGAGGCGGCGGCCGGTCTCGGACACCCGGGCCCCTCGAGTAAACGGCGAAAGCTTCGAGGCGCTAGGACAAAATGGGGAGCTTCCCCTTATGGAGAGAAGCAGCGGGTTAATCAGGAAAAAGTGGTGTAAAACTCGGTCTGCGCCAGTGTTAGTGACACCCTGGAGCTCAGCTCCCTGTCCTGGCCCCCCGGCGCCTCAGCCGAGCCCCGTCTCTCTCCCCCGGCCCCCGTCTCTCTCCCCCGGCCCCCGTCTCTCTCCCCCGGCCCCGTCTCTCTCCCCTGGCCCCGTCTCTCTGCCCTGGGCCTGTCTCTCGCCGTGTCTCTCACACCGGGGCCACTCGCAGCCGCGCTCTGCAGGCGCGCGGCCCCGCTGGGGCCCATGCCCAACGAGGACATCGATGTCAGCAACCTGGAGGCGCTGCCCAAGTACCGCAGCTTCACCCGCTACTTCAGGCTGGCCGAGAAGGAGGGCAGGAAGCCCCGGTGGTGGAAGACGTACCAGCAGTACAGGACCCCCAAGACAGGTACACGCGCGTGGAGCTCTGCTTGCCCTGTCCTTGCTGGAGATTGGGGAAGGTCTCTCTGGTTGTAGACTGCGTCCTGTTTCCCCAGAGAGGCTTTTGCAGGGTTTTGGGGGTTGGGTATTTTGGGTTGTGTATTATTGACACCCCTGATTTTTCACCTTTCTGTGAAGAGCCCAAGATTGACATCAGCCTGCCACGTGATAAACCGCTGCGGATGGAGAAACTCAAGGAAAGGAAAAGGGTTCTCAGGCAGAACCACCAGGATGCTGAGATGGAGAGAGCAGCACGGCTCCGAACAGGTCTGTGCGCCCTCTCCTCTGCCCTGGGCACTCCCTCTCCAGCAGTCCCTCTGTACAGTTGTTTCTTTTTGCAGAGCTGATCCCTCTGGATGAAGTCAGAGCTGAATGGGAGAAGACCTGCGGCCCGTACCACAAGCAGCGCGTGGCAGAGCACTACGGGATATTCCGTGACTTGTTCAAGGGGGCCACATTCACCCCTGGCGTTATCCTGAGGGTGGGATACAACCAGGAAGATGAGCATGTTGTGCCAGTCTATCATGGGAACATAGTGACTCCATCGGAGGTATGTGGAAAGAGCTCAAAACATCCCCGACGCTGCAGAAAAGCACTTTTTGTCCTGATTGCCACCATTCTTTGGTGGGAATTTCTTTTACAAGAGTATCTCCTCTATGATCCAGCAAATGTATGTTCCTTAGACATGATAAGGGTAGAACTTTCCAATGGGTTTGTTGTCTGCTGACAAACTGGTGTTTTTAGTGCTCCCCAAGCTCTTCAGGTGGAGCTGGGTAGCTGTGGCATGGCTGTGTCTGCTCTGTGTGGCTCCTTGGCTGTGCCCATGACAGCTTTGCCTTCTTTGCCTTTGCAGTTGTGACTTGGTCTTAATGGAAACTGCTGTCCAAGCAATTTATGTTCTCTTTTTATTTCCTATTTAGGCTTCCAGTCCCCCCGAAGTGTTCTATGAGGCAGATAAAGGTTCCCTGTGGACTCTGTTACTCACAAATCCAGGTGAGCAGTGAGTTCTTTAAGAGCTGTATTTAAACCATGCCGTTTCAGCCTGCTTTTGGATAGGAAGCTCCTGTTTCTTTCAGCTGCACAGTTAGAGAAGATGTGATACCTGCTATGTAGGGGCTGTCACCTAAGCTCTAGGTCCAGAAAATAGCTTCAGAGATTGTGTTAAGAGAGTTAAAATTTCTTTGCCTTGGAAGAAAGTTGTGTCTTCCAAGAGTGCTTCTGTGCCCCTGTGTCACTTGTTAGATGATGAGTGGATGTTTGCAAAAATTGCTGAGTGTTACCTCAATCATTTACACCTGCAGGAAAGATGTTCCTCAATCATTTACACCTGCAGGAAAGATGTTAGTCTCTCCAAATCTCTGGACATACAGCAATATTTTGCCCAGCTGACAAACAGGCCAGTGACAGCACAGGACCCATGTTACAGCATAGGGGAAGCAGTTCCCAGGGTTGTGTTTACTGCCAAACTCTTCTTTGCTGAGCATAGCTTGCCTGTTTTTATTGCCCTCTCCCTTTGCCGACTCTCTGGCAGGTAGGTTAGCACTCCAGGAAACCAAGTTATGCTGAAATGAAGCAACTGTGACCCAGTGTCATCCAGAAAGTTCTCATGATCTTGGGATTACATCTGTAGTTCTTGACTCCTCGTTTTGAGCTCAGTCCTATAAGGATGAGTTATTTTTCTGTTTCAAGAAAAACGGTGCAATGTTTCAAAGTCCCTCCTCCATTCCAAGGGAATATGGACATTCTTGCTTTGAGGCTGATGCAAATACCATGTTGTCCCTAAGGCTCCCTTCTCCATTGTTTGCACTTGCAGACGGACATTTAAGAGACACCGACTCGGAGTACCTCCACTGGCTGGTGTGAGTATTGCTCAGCAGAGCTCTGTGCTGCTTGGCTCAGAGAAAACCCAGAATGAGAGGGTGGAAACTCTTCCAACAGTGCTTGGGAACAGATGTGTTGCCAGGATGATTCCTTGGCTCTCTCATGCTCCTGCCCCACACTTGTTACATCCGTGTGTTCTGGGTCCTGATAAAAATGCAGTAATTCCGAGAGCCTGTTGCTCTTCTACATTCAATTCACTGGATGTGATTTCTTCCAGTAAAATCAGCCTCCACTCTGCACATTTCTTAAACAGGGTACATAGCTCATGTCAAAGACTAATGCAAAGTGACTCGCAATCCTCTGTGAAAATCGTGATCCTAAAGGGGAATGAATGGTTTCTTAGGGACATCAACTTCTTTGTGTTCAGGACAAACATCCCAGGCAATGACATCAAGTCGGGAAAGGAGATTTGCCATTACCTGCCCCCTTTTCCTGCCAGAGGAACTGGTTACCATCGCTTCGTCTTCCTCCTCTTCAAGCAAGACTGCCCGATAGATTTCAGTGAGGATGCTCGACCAGTGCCATGGTAATTCAGGCTTTCACTAGGCCATTTCACCCTTCCTTTGGATTAGAAGTTAATGCTTGTTATTACAGTGTGCTTACTGCTACCGCAGCAGAGCAGTTCCTTTTGGCTTGCAGGGTTGTTAGGGCTTTGCAGTTTGCATGTTGTCTGAAGCTAGAATCCCAGCCCTGCAAGCCCCATAAGTGTCATTGCCTTAAAGCAGGTCTTTAAGAAAGTGATTTGCCCTGCCATGGGCAGATGTATAGAGCTGAAGAACCAGGGATATCTCTCTTGGTGGCTTCCTTTACCCGTTCTGTTTGTAAACTCCGGGGTGATATGGGGAAGTAGCTGCCTAACAAGATGCTGCAGGAAAGGAGATTCCTCTCAGCTCTTGTGCTTGTGTCCTGTTTGCAGCCACAGTCTCAAGATGAGAACCTTCAGGACGTTTGACTTCTATGAGAAGCATCAGGACCACATGACTGCGGCAGGGCTGGCATTTTTCCAGTGTCAGTGGGACTATTCCGTTACTCAGATCTTTCATCAGCTGCTCAGTAAGAAATGCTCCATGCTGGGGTGCTGCAGGGGCCCTGTTTGGCGGTTGGGACGTGGCTGCTGCTCATCAAGTGCATGATCAGTGAAAGAACCGTTGCTGTAGGTTCTTCATTGATCCTGGCTGTCACTGGGGAATTTAGACCTCTTACAGCACAAAGTAAGGATTTATTGAGTCATCCTTCACCATATTAACAGCTGTTTGAGGAAACAACTTCTGAATGAACCTTTTAAAAATAGTAACAAGGAAACTTTCACTGGGATGTACTTAACCAGCCCTGATCTCAGGCACTAACTTGGGTGCACGTGGCAACCCCTGAGAGTGGAGGAAAGGGGCCAGGGTTGGCATCTAAGCTGCTAACGTTCTCCCTGCCTGCTTTACAGATATGAAGGAGCCGGTGTTTGAATTTGTGCGGCCGCCCGTATACCATCCTCCGCAGCGAAAGTTCCCTCGTCGGCAGATCCTGAGGTACCTGGACAGGTACCGGGATACCGAGGAGCCCTCCTATGGCATTTACTAGGGGCCTGGCCTCTCCTCGCCATGCCCTGATGCACCCTGATGCACCCTGGACACAGGCCCAGAACATGGGACTGCTGGCTTCTCCCTGCGTTTGCAGAACTGTGGTGTCGGGAGCAGGCTGCACCTCCAGAGAAAGACACCTAAACCTCAGCTCTCTGGCTCTAGATTCTGTTTTGCTGCCACTACCAGGAAGCAACTGAGAGCAACAGGTGTTTGCAGTGTTGGTAATTGTGTGGTCAGAAGGCTACTTAAGAGCATGTTAATGTATGAGAACAAAACTATGTCCAGGCTGAAATCTTGCTACTGGCAGAGCTGGTCAATAAGGGTGCTAGGGTAGAGTCCACCAGAGATGCTCTGCCTTGTTTCTGTAAAGGGATCAGAGCTCTGCTTTTGTCAATTTACAGCGCAAGTGGAGCTAGCCTGACCTGGGTCCTCTTCCCAGTGCTGCAGTTCAAGATTCTGTTGGCTCTATTTTTGTACAGTTCTCTTAAAAACCTGAGTCTGATTAAACACCTTGTGAGCAACGCCAGAGGCACTGCCTTGTGTTCACTGCTGTCCCAGCCAGACCTAGACCTGGGGAGTTCAGTGGGCTGCACCAGAGAAATTGAGCCCTTCCCCAAGGGTTTGGATCTCCTTCACCTCCTGGATGTCACAGGGAGAGAAGAGCACAGCTAAGTGTGTGCTAAACTTTGCAAGAGTCTGCACAATGTGAGCTTTGATGCATCTGGCTTTTCCCAACGACACATGCACCCCAGTTTTCATCCCCTCCCAGGTCCCGCTGTGCCTGGGGCTCTGGGGGAGGCACGGTTGGCCTGGCCTGCCCCTGCAAATGCCCTGGCAGCACCCTGGGGCGCTGCAGGATCGCAGAGAGTATCCCAGTGCCTGGGGAGGCAACTGCTGAGGGGCCAGGAGGCCTCGCTGAGAGCAAAAAGGGAAATCAGACTCTGCCTAACGCTCCTCTCCATGCAAACGCGCACAAACCACAAACACTTCCGCGCCGCGGGCGAGCGAGGCTCAGTGCCGGCACGGCCCAACCGCAAGGGGCACCTGCCGGGTGTCTCTTTAAGAGCGCCTGGCTCTGTGCCCCGACCCGCCTCTGGGCTCTGCATCCTCCCTTCCTCCTTCCGTCCCTTCCTCCTTTCCCGGCTGGGTTTCTCTTTCTCTATCCGGTTCCCGCATAGCCACAGCGCGCCATGGCGTCGCTGTGCTCCCAGAAGCTGGAGGAGAAGCTGGTGTGCTCTATCTGCCTGGAGCTCTTCCACACCGCCGTCACCTTGCCCTGCGGCCACAACTTCTGCCGCCCCTGCATCAGCGGCCACTGGGACAAGCAGGAGGGCTCCGGGGCCGAGAAGGGCTACAGCTGCCCCGAGTGCCGCGAGTGCTTCGAGCGGCGCCCGGAGCTGCGGAAGAACGTGGCGCTGTGCGGCGTGGTGGAGCTGGCACGGGCGGGCGCCGAGGGGCACGAGGCGGCGGGTGCTGAGGGGCACGAGGCAGCGGGGGCCGAGAGACGCGAGGTAGCGCACAACGGCCAGTGCCCGCAGCACGGGCGCCCGCTGGAGCTCTACTGCGAGGACGAGCAGCGCTGCATCTGCTGCGTGTGCACCGTGCGGCAGTGCCAGCGGCACCGCCGCGTGCTCTTCGAGGAGGCGCACGCTAAAAAGCAGGTGGGGAGCCCCCGGGTGTCCCCCTGTGTGGTTGGGGGGGGTCCCTGTGGGCAAGGCTAAGGGGACAGGGGAGCCCTCCCATGGGAGCCCTCTCAGCTGGTGGAGCTGTCATGGGCTCTTTCCCCAAGATTTGCACAAAACCAGCGATGCTGAGGTAAAAAATGCTGCTGTGCCTCTTCACAACCCCCTGGTCTCAGGGAAACAGCTAAAACATGAGGAAATCCAGCCAAATGCCTAGTTCCTCACTGAGGCCGTGCGCCGCCTCCATGTTCATGAGGGTTCTCCTCAGAGCACCGCGCGGGGCAACCTGCAGCCCTCACAGCCGCACGGTGCTCGTGGCCCTCTTGCAGGCCCTTCTGAGAGAAGCCCTGGAAAAAGCCCGTCAGGAGGCGGAGAGGATCGGGCAGGCGATGCAGGAGCTGGAAGAGCAAACACGCAGCATCAAGGTAGCGGTGCGGGCGGATGCAGTGCCCTGGCAAGGCTCGGCTGGGAGCCCACTGCATCTCGCATGTCTTCCCCACCTAGGACTCCTCCGAGACACTGAAGTTGGTGGTTGTGAGCAAGTTTGACCACCTGGCGAAAGCCCTGGAGGACTGCCAGCAGCAGATGGTGGCCAGGATCGAGCAAGAGCAGGCAGCGGCGCTGGGACAAGTGGAGGAGAACTGGAAGCACCTGAAGGACTGCCTAGATGCCTTCAACCACCACAAGGAGAAGGCACAGGACCTGCTGGTTTGCACTGACAAACAGACCTTCCTTGAGGTATGGCCCTGGCCATGGTGTCCCTTGCTGTCCCTCTCCATCCCCTTCATTGGTGCCTGGGTATTCCCAGCTAGCTCTGCTCCCTCCTGGAGAGGAGAAGCACAGCCAACACCTTGGAGCTGCTGGTCCTCCCCAGTCCAGCTGCATGGGTGCCTGTCCATCCTTCCACAGGAGTTTCCCCTGCTCCCTTCTCCAGAGAGCCCTGAGGCAATGCCCCCCGTAGAGTTCAACGTGGGCATGGTAGAGCCCATCACTGAGATCCTCACGGACATCTCTAAGCTCTTGCTAGAAAACTTGCCCACCTACGAGGCCCCCAAAGCTGCTGACCCTGTAGCCCCAGGTAAGCCCCTGCACATGGGTCTTCAAGCCCCTCTGGGCTACAGTCCTTCTCTGGCTAGTGTTACATTGGTGGGGACACAGCTGCTGGACACAGGGACTGGGAGAGGAACATGTGTCTGCTTTCCAGCTGGCAAGTATCAGTGGGGTGACATGTGCTAGGTGGCTTCCCTGAGCACCCATGTCCTTAGTGGCTATGCCAAGCCACAGTGACACCAACCTGTCCCAGGCTTGGATGTGAAGAATTTCCTCCTCCTCCTGAAGCTGGTCAGGAATGAGGTTTTGGGGCAGCATCACTTGAAATGCTCCCCCCTGAGCAAACTTCAGCCCCCACCATCCCCCTTGTGCTGTCCCCTCTCCACAGATCCAGTCCAGCCTGAGGTGCCCATGGTGGAGAAGGCAGTGGCCACTCTCCCGCAGTGCCAGCTCCGCACTGAGCTTCTGAAGGGTGAGGAACACAGTATGGGGTGACTGGCGGGGTGCTGGGGTCCACAGCTGGTCCACAGCTGGCCTTGGGAACAGGGCAGTGACTTCCCCCGGTTGGGACCAGCTTTCCAGCAGAAACCAGAGCAGCTCGTGCCTAGATTCTGGTCGGTCCCTGCAGAATGTGGCCAGTATCACAATGGCCCAGACCTCACCCCATTTCCATCCTGTTCTATCTGCTTCCCTCATCCATGGCTTCTCACCCAGGCAAGAGCAACGTGCCTGTTCCCAAGGTCACTTAGTCACGTTTTTTCCCCGAGGCCACATCAGCGGTTGGCGCAGCCAGTGAGCCCACAGGGACCAAGTGCAGCCGGGCACTGAACCGGCGGGCGCTGCTCCCTTGTCCTGGCAAATGGCCCTGGGTTCTCCCACCTGCAACTCCACTCCAGACACAACCACAGAAGGGGACACAAGGCCAGGCTGTGGAAGGAGGAGTTAATGTAGCCGGTGCTGATGCCAGCAGCTCCCTGCAATACCATATTTGCTCATGTAACGCCTGGGTTTTCTCCCTGCTCTCTGTGCACACTACCCTCCACGCACCTTCCCGAGCTCGCCAGCAAGTCCTTGCACGCTCACTGCTCTCTGCTAGTTGTTTTGTGCCTTCCCTGCAGGGACAGGGCAAAAGCATCGTGTCTTTACACTTCATCTCCTTTTTCAAGGCCCATTTTTCATTCCTTTCAGTACAAGGGCAGGCCTGGAGGAGCCAGGCAGGCATCGCATCTCAACCCACTCCCCTTTCCTTTCCCCTCAAAAAGTGCTCGAAGTTGTAGGAGAAAGGGAGACTGCGACACCATATGGTCATCGACAAGACTCGTTTATTGAACATTCAGTGTGCACTCTTATACACAACTTAATTAGGTTCATGCATATTGCAAGGCTTGAGCTCAGGATAGGTTAGCTCTTATTTGCGTCAACGGGATTCTATGCAAGATTTCCCCGTACACGCGAGCGCTTCTTAACAATGATTGGTCAAGACCCCGCGTCCATGCGTCTAACTATACAGTGTGATAGGCTAACTAACAGAGGCTAACTAACAGTGCCCACGTGTCCTCACATTTAACGACCGTCCCCCTCTACTTGTTTGTCTCAACTCTTTGCCTCCTTATCTGACTCTCCGCAAGATCTCCTTATCTCTTAGTCAGCAGTCCTTCCACCCTTTCAGCTAGGCCTGGCGCCCTTCTGCCCTTATCTGGCTTGCTCACAGCATGACCACTGGCCTTCAGAAACCCCACAATTCCCCTTTCTTGTTTTTGAGCAAGCCAGAATTCTTGATGGTTCACCCAAAATATGTCTTTGATCGCCTTGTCTACTGTCTGTCTCAGACACTTAATCAGGCAGGGAACGACCACCAAAATGCACAAGATTAGTGGAATCATCAAACCCGTTTTGCTCAGTGATTGTAGCCAGCCAAACCTTCTTTACAGCATTCTCAATCATATTTGATACACATTTCAATAAGCAAGGCACAACTAGTAGAATGCAACATAGGATCAACAACACCATCCCAACACTTAATACCTAACACCGGTGCATCGAGTTGATCTGCTGTTCCACAAAGCCAACAACTCTTGATTTGGTTATAATTAACAATCTGCCTAAGAAGCATAACATATCCATTAGCGCTAAAAGCAGCATTAACCCCTATAATAGCGTTAAAAGCAATACTACCTCCTAAAAGCTACAACATACAGCTAATAACAACAGTAACACTTCTTCCTCCCATGTTTTCCTTCTGCAGGCTCACACTTTCCACAGCTAGGGTACTGGTTGCTTGCCTGCTACATCTGATCTAGGCGAGTTTGCTTCCAGCCAAGGTCTCACCCATTTCGCTGGCACCCATCTGGTTCCAATATCTATAAATCAAAAAATTTAAAAAATTCCCAATTCTCCCCCTTTTTTTTTGTTTTTGTTTTGTTTTGTTTTGTAGCCAGTATTTCAGCTTTTGGTTCTTCATTCTTCCGGTATCAAACCGGTTCCTGTTTGCCTTTGTTTTGTGCAGCTGCATCAACTTCTTTATCTCAAGGAAACTCTGTCCTTTGTCTTACTTAAGCCCTCCGTATCAGCTCTGCCTGGCTATGTCCTTTTTCCATTAACCAGGTTTGAACAATGCTCTCTACACTTGCCCCGTTTTCTTTTTGGGCTACTAAGCTTGTATTCCACTCTTGATTAACTATTGCAAGCATTTAAAGATACATGGTACAAGAAGCAAAATTGCAATAAACACAATCCCTATGGTAATTAAGTGTTGCACAATTGATGTTAGCCATGGGCCCAAACCGAGACCTTTTATCCAGTTGTCAAGGCCGAATCCTGTATCGTGCTGTAAATGTGTAGTCAATTCATGCAATTGTTCCAATTGCTTATGTATGGAATTTGAATGATCAGAAAGGTTCATACAGCACATTCCCTCTAGTTCCTCGCAACCATGACCGTGTGCTAATAATAGGACTTAGTCAGTCCTCTCTGCTGATATATATTATACAATAAAGATCTAAAGACTACACATACAAACAGCAAAAACATAGTTTCTATCTAGTGGCACGACCTCACGTAGCTGTGCACTTCACTAGTGAGTTCCACTGTCTCAATTGCCAAAGCCGATCCTTGTCGCCAATTAGGTGCGAATGGGCTTGGGATTTGGCAATAATCACCCAAAACAATGTGGCTACTGCGAGCCTCTTTTCAGGTGAAAGCACCTTTAATAAGCAATGTATGAATAACTACTCTTGAGGTAATACTTGTCGGCAGGATACTGAGACTGAACATCTTCTCGAGTTGGCAGATTAGAGGGTTGCTGTCAGGATCCTAACTCGGCGGGCGTCCCCGCAGAGACAACGTGGGTCTCAGTGTCAGGAGTCTCACCCCCCCTCTCTCTGCACTGTCTGTTTATGCCCGGTGCATCCTGCCACGTAGGGCCAGTACGTGCCAGCAGGCAGTCCGGGGGGCGGACAAACTCCACCTTCAGTCACATAACCTTCCCTCCTGGGTGCGCAAATGCGCATACCAGAAAGCGGTCCCAGCCGTCAGTCTGAGGGTCCTGCCTTTCTCATCTTCCTCTTGGGTGTTTGACCTTCAAACTAGTTTAGAGGATGTTTGCAGTTCCCGGGCAGGCAAACATCTTCTTTCTCAAGATCCCCTTATGACTCTACAGATCATACAATTTTCCTCCTTTCAACCATACCTCGTGTCAGCATCATTATACAAAGGACACAACACATAATACAGACGAACATAGCAAACAGAAATAATAGCCCTAATAACGGTTTCTGTCCTCACTTAAAGCATTACAATTCTTCAACCTCCACTTTAAAAGACAGATCAAATTCCCCTGCACCTCCCCCCTGGCTGTTGTCAAGCCCTCAGCAACATAAGTTTCTTGATCTCATTCGCCTTTTCTTCCCTGGCCCCCTTCTCTAATTTTTCAAGGCGATTCAACAAGTCCTGGACCCAGCCGGGCTGTTCCTCAGGCTCGACAGGGGGTCCGGAAGTGGGGGCGCAGATGGTGCAGGTGCTGCAGGTGCAGGTCGGGGGGTTTTGGCGATGGATCTCCAAACACCAGCGGTTTTCGGTGGCGTGGCGGTCCCGGTCCTGAAGTGCTCGCAAAGGCTGCCGTGACTCCGACGGCCACTTTGCTTTTTGCTTTCACATCGGATTTGAATACTAGGTGGGGCTTGGCTTTGAACCCATTCTCTCTGCACCAGATCAAAAGCTTGCAGAGGGCCTGTTCATCAGTAGCTTGCTCCAGGGATTGCACGAGCCTATTCACCAAATTTCCGTAGGACTTCCACAATCCCGGTAATTCTTTCTTTAAGTCAATTCCCTGTACGTTACATTCTTGTAAGGTACGGGTAAATAATTCATACACCACTTGCCTATCCATTCCTGACGTCAGCGCGCTGTTGCAGCTCTCCAGGCTCCGGTGGCGCGTATGGCCCGAAACCATCTATATGATCTTCGGGGGTGCCGTCCTTCCAGCGTTTGCTTGGCGGATTTGCACCGTCCTGGCTGCAGAGGACCCAACTCCTACTTTCTCCACCGTGGTGCGTCCTTCTCCCGATTTCTTTTCTGTCCGAGAGAGGATTGCCCTTCGTTGCATCACGTCGGGGTCACCATTTGTAGGAGAAAGGGAGACTGCGACACCATATGGTCATCGACAAGACTCGTTTATTGAACATTCAGTGTGCACTCTTATACACAACTTAATTAGGTTCATGCATATTGCAAGGCTTGAGCTCAGGATAGGTTAGCTCTTATTTGCGTCAACGGGATTCTATGCAAGATTTCCCCATACACGCGAGCGCTTCTTAACAATGATTGGTCAAGACCCCGCGTCCATGCGTCTAACTATACAGTGTGATAGGCTAACTAACAGAGGCTAACTAACAGTGCCCACGTGTCCTCACATTTAACGACCGTCCCCCTCTACTTGTTTGTCTCAACTCTTTGCCTCCTTATCTGACTCTCCGCAAGATCTCCTTATCTCTTAGTCAGCAGTCCTTCCACCCTTTCAGCTAGGCCTGGCGCCCTTCTGCCCTTATCTGGCTTGCTCACAGCATGACCACTGGCCTTCAGAAACCCCACAGAAGTTGTTTCCATCCACCTTTGGGGCAGCCTTTCAGCCTTGAACGGTGCAGATGGGGGGAGCAAAGGGACAGGACCAAAGGCACCATGAAGGGTTTTTGGTCCGCAGCCAAGGCCTTGCTCTCCCTCCCCTTTCCAGACCACCGCAACCTGACCTTCAACGCCAACACGGCCAACAGGTACCTGCGGCTGTCAAGCAGCAACCAGAAGGCCAAGCACCTGCGCAGCGCGGAGAGCCTGCGACAGGTGCACGACGCCCGTTTCGAGCTGTGGCAGGTGCTGTGCGACCAGAGCTACAACCACGGCCACCACTACTGGGAGGTGAAGGCATCCAGCCACTCCGTCATCGTGGGGGTGACGTACGGCAGCATCTCCCGCAAACAGCAGCCAGGCCACAAGTTCAACATCGGCCTGGACGGCGGCTCGTGGGGGCTGCAGGTGCGGGAGGACTGTTACCTAGCCTGGCACAAGGGCCGCTCGGAGAAAATCCAAGAGCGCTTCTACAAGAACCTGGGGGTCAGCCTGGACTATGGCAACGGGCTCCTCTCCTTCTACGGCCTCGGTGACCAGACGCAGCTCATCCACAGGTTCCACCACATCTTCACGGAGCCCCTCTACCCGGTCTTCTGGCTTTGCGAAGGGCGAACGATCACGCTGTGCCAGCGGGACTGAGCCCGGGCTCTCCCAGGGCATTAGCACCAAGGCGGGGGTGGGTACTGTGATTTAAATAAGACAGGGAAGGAAAACGGGCCCAATCTGTAAATGTAAATATCCTGATGCTGGCACGTGTGAGGGCAGGACCAAGACCACGGCTGCTTCGCTCAGACGCCCTCGTGGAGGTCATGGAGGCCCCCAGCCTCTCTGAGCTCACATGGTTGGTGCCCACCCAGGCAGGATGCAGGCAGCACGAGTGGGAGAGGAGGCGACGGGGAGGGCGCAAGAATGTGGCTTCCTCTTTCTCCCGGCCCAGGCGGCAGCACCTGCGCCAGAAGCTGTGGGGTGAGGGGATGCGGGGATGCTGTGGGGCCAGGATGAGGGCACCCTGTGCTCTCCCGGCCCAAATGAGACCCATTCTGCTCTGCCTACCTCTCCGGTGCCCACTGCGGGCTGCGCTGCCCTTCACTTTGTACGAAGCTGCTTCTCCCCAGTAAAGTTCTATTTTCCTACTCGTTTTGACCTCTTCTGGCAGGAGCCGTGGGACCACAGGGCGCTGGCAGTGGCAAGTGGAGCCGCCTGACTCCAGTGCTTGTCCCTACATGGCTCTGTTGTGCCCGGCTGCACCCTGGAGAGCCACGACAGGAACCAGCCTCTTTGCGGCGGCAAAAATAGAAGGGCCCTTAGTGACGGTGCCGGCGTGATAAGGAAACCTGCTTTCCTGTCTCAAGGTTGTGGCGGTGCTGCCTGAAATCCGCGGCTTCGACTGAAGCTTTTCCAAGGGCGAGCCGGCAGAGCCGCATCTCCCCCGCTGGCACAGCCTCAGCTCGGAGACCGGGAATCCTCACGGACCGAAACTGGGCACTCAATTCAAAGGAACTGGGATGAATCACGGCTACTTGTTTGCTTTGGATGGGGGGGATGGGGGGGGAAGAAAGGGGCAGCTTAAAAGGCAAATTTCCCCTTACTTTTTGTGAACTGGTGTGTTCAGTTTTGCTGGGATCACTCCGCACCTTCCCGCCGCTCCCAGCTCCCGTGTTGCAGCAGATCCCAGGGTGGGACAGGCAGCTGGGAAAAAATCCCTGCGGGACCAGGAGATCCCCTGGGAGACGGCAGATCCCTTCGCGGGAGGGGGCAGTAGATCCCGTGGGAAGGAGCAGATCCGTCGAGGAGGGAAGATTCCCGGGGGCAGCTGCCCGGAGAGGAGCAAACCCGAGGGCCGGGGCGGGGGGCGGTCCCGGCAGCCCCGGGCGGGGGGCGGAGCGCGGCGGGGCGGAGCGGAGCGGCCGCCCCTCGGAGCCGGGCCCGGGGCCGCGCAGGGATGGAGCGGGCGGCCGGGAGAGCCCGCTCGGCTCCCGCCGTCGCCGCTACGGCCGCGGCGCTGCGGCTGGCGCTGGCGGCGCCCGCGCTGCCCGAGGGCCCCTTCGACTGCCCCATCTGCCTCGACCTGCTCAAGGACCCGGTGACGGTGCCGTGCGGGCACAACTTCTGCCAGGGCTGCCTCGGGGCGCTCCGCGAGCGGCCCGGCCCCCCCGCCGCCAACGGGGCGGCCCCTGCCGCCGCCGCCCGCTGCCCGCTCTGCCAGGAGCCCTTCCCGGCCGCGCTGCGGCTCCGCAAGAACCGCGCGCTCTGCGAGGTGCTGCCGCTGCTGGGGGCCGCGGCCGCATCGCCCCCCAAGGGCAGCCCGCGCGCGCCGGCGGGGCCGCGGCCGGAGCTGCCGCCGCGGCCGGAGCCGCCGCTGGGACCGGAGCCGCCGCCGAGGTCGGAGTCGCTGCCGGGGCCAGAGCTGCTGTCGGGGTCGGAGCTGCCGTCCGAGTCGCCGCCGGGGTCGGAGCTGCCGTCGGAGTCCCTGCCGAGACCGGAGTCGCTGCTAGGATCGGAGCTGCCGTCGGGGCCGGAGTCGCTGCCGAGACCGGAGTCGCTGCCGAGACCGGAGTCGCTGTTGGGGTCGGAGCCGGAGCTGCCACCGGGGCCGGAGTCGCCGATGCGCTCGGAGCCGCCACTAGACCCGGGGTCGCCGTCGGGGCCGGAGCCGCCGCTGGAGTCGCCGCTGAAACCGGAGCCTCCGCCGGGCCCGATGGCGCCGGGGGCCGAGGAGGAGGAGGCGGCGGCCGTGCTGTGCGACGTGTGCCCGCCGGGCTCGCGGGCGGCGGCCGCGCGCTCGTGCCTCGTGTGCCTGGCGTCGTTCTGCGCGCCGCACCTCGAGCCGCACGGCCGCGCCGCCGCCTTCCGCACCCACCGCCTCGTGGCGCCGCTGCGGCGGCTCGAGGAGCGGCTCTGCCCGCGCCACCTGCAGCCCCTCGACGGCTTCTGCCGCGCCGAGCAGCTCTGCGTGTGCGCGCGCTGCCGCGCCCACGAGCACCGCGCGCACGACGTGGTGCCCCTGGAGCGCGAGCGCGAGCACAAGGAGGTGCGTGCGGAGCGGCCCGCGTGGCGTGGGGCCGCCCTCGGCGGGGAGCGCGGCTTGCGTGGGGGGCAGGCGGGGGGCGCTTCGCTTGCACCCGCGCGTGGGACCTGCGCTCTGCATGGACGGGGGGGATGTGTGCAGGGTGCTGTCTCATGAGTGGGTGCTGTCCCCAGGAGGGACATAATGGTGGAAACCTGCAGGGTGGCGCAGGGTGCTGCACCCCGTCCCCGCTGTGCAAATGGGTCCCAGGGTGCTGAGGGGGGCTGTGTTTGTGGGGTGCCCTGTAGGGCGCTGGGTGCTGCACCCCCACCCCACATATCGCAGCCAAGGTGGGGGGGCCATGGGGTGCTGTTTTGGGGGGCCATGGGGTACTGTTCTGGGGAGGACATGGGGTGCTCTTCCAGCAGGACGCCCAGGTAGGGTAGAGGCTTCACCCTGTTCCCTGCATGGGGGGACTGTGTCAGAGGAACTGCAGGGACGAGTCCCCTTTGCCCCATGGTCCTGTTCCCAGAGCATCATCCTCGCGGAGACTTTTCCCGCGCGCTGGCACCCTGCCCGCCCGCGCTCCATGAGCCCTTTGTGTTCCTGCCTTTTGGCAGCCGCTTTTTCCGTCACTCCCATTCCCAGATGAGGCTGACTCACCTCCCAGATTCGCACCCGCCAGCCGAGGCTCTGGGCCTGCGCTGGCCCCCAGGACCCCTGTGAGGGAGCAGCTCCCTCCCTGCCCCACAGCGAGCTCGGGCATCCCCACAGCAGCAGTTTCAAGATGGGGCAGCTGCCCAGGGATTTGCCCTGGGATTTGCCCTGGCCACGGATGCAGCAGCGGGAGTTCATGGCATCCCCGACTCTGTTCCCGCCCGCTGCTCCTGGGGCCGCGGGAAACCCTTCTGTTGTCATTATTAGTCATCGAGTGCCTTAAAATAGAAAACACGGGTGATTCCAGCCCAGAAGAGCTGCCCTCGCCTCCATGGCCATGTCGGCATTCCAGGGGGAAGGGAGGCCGGGAAAGTGTCCTCTCCCGCTCCAGGAGCAAACCCCATCCCGCGGTTTGCTCGGCCTCCCTGCAAGCGCCCGACTGCCTCCCAAATGGCTCGTGGCTCCCAGCAGCAAGTGCAGGGCGCAGAGCTGCCCTCGGGGCTCCCATGGGACCCATCCCCGTCCCAGGTCAGCGGCTGGCACTAACAATAGAGCGTCCGGAAAGGCCTGTTCAGACTGCGCTTCCTTTGCGGCCAAGGAGCCTCCGTGCTCCTGAGCCGCTTCGCAGTAAGGGCCCTTACGAGAAACGTCCAGGCCACTCGGCACTGCATTTCCGCAGCGCTCTGGGTCTCTCTTTTGGTTTCCATGTGACGTGCATTTTTTTTCCAGTCTCGAAAGACTGTCCGGAATGTGCAGTTTAGCGGCACTTGCTGCAAGTGCTGTCCAAACCAAGCCCAGTTTTCAAAATCCTGTTTTATTTTTCTTTTGGTGTCGCTACTGAGCAAGAAAGGCTGTTTGCAAACCAGACATGTTTGGAGGGAAGAATAGGAAAAACCAACTTTGACTTGCTTGCTCCCTTTGCCTGAAGCTCAATAGCAAATTTACAGGAGAAGCGGGATGTGGTCTGTGGAGTTTAGGCCTGGGACGAGGTGGCAGAGACCAGAGAGGTGTTTGTGGATTGAGTTAGGGAGGGACTGACAGGACAGCTCCGTGTTTGTCCTTTGTGTCCAAAGGGCCAGCGAGGCAAGTTCCTGAGCAATGTGGAGAACGAGCTGGAGGAGCTGGCGGTCACCATCGCGCAGACCAGGAAGATGCTGGAGCTCATCAAGGTGAGCGGGGCCGGGTGGGAGCTCACAGCCCCCGTGCTCCTCCGCGTGTGCAGCGGGGTGACGATCCCGGCTGGAAGAGGTGGCTTTTCCCAGTCGGCACTTCACGATGGTCTTGTTCTGTCAGTGTCTCTCTGCACGTGGGGTCAAAGGATGGTGGTGACAGGGCCATGAGCTATCAGAGTGTGCAGGGTGTAAAATTGGTGCTTATTGGGGAGCAAGTGCTTGGTGACACCCCAGCAACCATGTCCCTTATTCCTGTATTAACGTGCTGGATCTGGCCGCTCATGTCACTTCTGGTTGCCTTTGTAACCTGGAAAGAGGAACATCAGGAGGGCACCAGCTCTTAGATCCCTTCTCCGCAAGTTCAGAGGGGGTTTGTTGGTCCGTTTTAGCCTTAGCCAAAGGTAGTGTCACTACCTAGGGAAATCTGGAGCAATAAGCCACAGTGCCCAACCAACCTGGCTCCTCCGCATCAGCTGGGCATCTGCCACCAGGAAGGAGCTATGGAGGAACCCAGAGGAGCTGGTCCATGACACCTGGCTTGAAAGCACCTTGGGCTTGGGTGGAGGGAGCTCTGTGGTGTCGTGGGCCCCTTGCAGAACACCCGGGGCGTTGAAGGGAAGGAGAGCTCCGCTTCCACCCATGCACCCGCGGGTGGTAAAATGCAGTCTGCTTCCCAACACAGGGAGCTGCCACCAAGGAGCGGGAAAGAGTGGAGAAGCTCTTCATGGAGGCCTCCGAGGTGCTGGCGGCCTTCCGGAAGGAGGTGGTGGGATTCATCGAGGACGGCGAGCGCTCCAGGCTGGCCGAGGCAGAGGCCAATCTCCGCTGGAAGGAGGAGAGACGAGCCAAGCTGGCCCAGTGCAAGCAGAACCTGGAGAGCGTCCCCAGCACGGACACCATCTACTTCCTCCAGGTGCGTGGGAACAGCGCATGACAATGTCTCTCTATCTATACACATGTACATATTTTATTTATATATTTTATTTATTTACATACCACCTCATTTCAAGTGGAGTGGGCTGTGAGGAGCAGTGGGATGTGAGGGCTGCAGAGTGTCAGTCCTTGCACTTTCCTCCCGCTTCTCTTCCCTTCTGCCGGCGAGGATCAGGCTGCCAAACTCTATTATCCCGCCCTGCCATTTCGCAGCAGCTCGGGAGAAGCTGCTGTGTTGCCCAGATGTGGTAGTTGGGTGCCCCTCGCCAGCAGCCTAGCAAGGAGGGAACTTTTGGGAATGAGGTGCTGCTCCCTGTGCTGGGCATGGCCTGGGCCCAGCTTTGAAGAGAAGGTGCCAGGAACGCGTGGTCGGGAGAGCGCTCTCCTCCCTCTCGCAAGGCTGTTCTGGGGCCAAGCGCTGCGCGCTGCCAGGTCCCGAATCCTCCAGTGCAGGGCGGGGTGGCGGAACAAGAAGCGGCTTCGGCTTGTTTGAAACCTCCTGAAACGCTGTCTCTTTGGCGCAGGAGTTTCAGGCCCTCAAAATAGCCATGGAGGAAAATCTCTCCCCCGCTCCGAGCTTCCAGAACGAGCTGAGCTTCACCAAGTCCGCACAGGCCGTGAGCGCGGTGAAGGAGGTCCTGGCCGCCGCCTGCAAGAACCAGTGGGAGCGCTTGCTGGGGAAGGGAGGCGACGGGCTGAGCTTCCAGGAGACGGAGGAAGGTTTGTGTCCCCCCGGCTGGAGATGCCAGCGGGACCCCCGTGTCCCCAGCACGGAGGGCGTGTGAGCGCCCGGGAGGTGTTGGATGCGCTGGATGCCGCCCGGCACGGTCACGCTGCGGGTTTCCCAATCGCAGTCTGAGCTCGCGCCTCTGACTTGAGGTTTTATACATTTTTTCCATGGAGACCAGGGAACAGAGAGGCAACAAACAGCCTGGGAGTTAGGCAGGGCCCTGCGGCAGGGGGCAAGTGGCCAAGGTGGCCTCCTGTGAAGGGGACTTTTTCTTCCCGGGACAGGCGATCCTCTTCATGAGGCAGTCTGTGGCATTGCAAACTGCCGGCATGGGAAAGCCGCAGCATCAGGAGCCTCCCCATCCCGGCTGCTGTCACTTAGGCTGAGCTCCCTGTGGTGTCTCATTTTCTTGGATGCTCCAAGAAAAGGCAGCCAAGGGGGCCTCCATCCCTTGCTACCCAACAGGGATGCACAGGCTGGAGCCTGGGGGCGTATCGGGGCGTGAGGTTGGGACAAGGTAGTGGGAGAGGGAAAAGCATCCGATGAACTTCCTTGGTCCTGCACAAAATTGGCCCTGTCCTGTCCACGCCTGGTTCCATCATGCCCCAAACTTGCTGCATCCTGGAGGCGTTTGAATTTTTTATTCTTTTTCCAATATGTTCATAAAGTCCCCCGGGCCAAAATGCAGGAGGAGGAAGGTGCATCTTCATCACCGTGCAGAGAAACAGGAGAGCAGGTGCCCTGGAGCCTTGACCCTGCTTCCTTGGCTGGCATCAACCCATTCATCCTTGTCTTTGCAGAGGTATCCGAGTCCCAGTTTCCAGACAAGTCGAGCAATCCCATCTGCCCGGAGAGCCGCGATTACTTCCTCAAATGTAAGCGACGGACTTTTGCTTTGACGCCGGTCGCTAAGGCCGGTCTCCCCTTTCCCCTCTGCGGGCTCCGTCCCACGTGCCCCGGTGGCTGGCGGGAGCTCTGCTGTGTCCGGGGGGATGTTGCTCAGCTAATGAGGAAGTCTCCCTGCTTCCCTGGCAACAGACATCATCTGTTTAGGAGATTTGTTTTCTCCCTTCGTCTGTGGTTCTGCTGGAGCAGCTGCTGGCGGGGTTGCAGGGATGTTGTGTAGCTTGTGCTGCCCTCCAGCCCCTGGCAATTTGAGCCTCTGTTTAATTAATTAGAGTTTGTGCATCTGCTGTTCTTCCGTGGAACAGCGGTTTGAGGAGGGTCAGCTTTGATTGCCTGAAGCTGATGGGTATTTTGGGGGTGGAAAAAAAGAGTGTTGCGCCAGTAGGGCTGCAATGTGGGGACAGGAAAGGAGTCCAAGGGAGGACTGTGTGAGTCGAGAAAGCTGACGACAAATTGGCTGTTGTCTGAGGAGGTTCCCAGCCGGCAGCACTGCCTGGGTGCTGATTGAGCAGGTCATGGTGGGACGAGGAAGGAGATGGTCCAAAGCAAGTCAGGAACCTGTAGAACCTCACTGTGGGCAGGCAAGAAGTGGAGACCACCTGTCTCCATGGGCCACACACTGATTTTGTATCCTTGGGCTTGCTTCCTTCCTCCCCATCCCGGGACAAGCTTTCATGGCCAAGCTCACGTTCCCCAGCAGTCGTTTTTGATTTCTTCTGGCTTTTCCCCTTCATCTCATATTCTCTTCCTGCCCCACACAGTTGCCTTCATCATCGACCTGGACAGCGACACGGCTGACAAGTTCATCCAGCTGTTCGGCACCAAAGGGGCCAAGCGGGTGCTTTGCCCCATCCCCTACCCGGAGAGCATGACCCGCTTCATCAACTGCGAGCAGGTGCTGGGCGAGAACGTCATGAACCGCGGCAACTACTACTGGGAGGTGGAGCTCATCGACGGCTGGGTCAGCATCGGCATCATCGCCGAGGATTTCAACCCGCGGGAGTCCTATGACCGCGGCCGCCTGGGGCGGAACGACAAGTCCTGCTGCCTGCAGTGGAACGGACAGAACTACGCGGTCTGGTTTGGCGGCTTTGAGTCTGTCATCCAGCAGCCCTTCTTCCAAACCATCGGGGTCTTCCTGGAGTATTCGGAGAAGGCCCTGACATTCTATGGAGTCAAGGACTCCAAGATGACCTGCCTGCAGCAGCTCAAGGTCTCCCGTTTTAAGAAGGGCCAGTTTGATGCTTTCCAGAACAAGATCAACCACCAATTCCCCTCTCTGTTCTCCTTCAACCTGAAACCTGCCTTCTTCCTGGAGAGCGTCGATGCCCACCTGCAGATCGGGCCGCTGAAGAAAGATTGCGTTTCGGTGCTAAAGCGCAGGTAACTCCCCAGGTCGCCGGAGCAAGGGGAGACCCAGAAGAGTCTCCCGCGCAGTAACTCGCCCCAGCCAGGGCTCCCCTTCGGTAGCGTCGTGTTTCTCTGTGGCAGTCCCCACTCCTCCGTCCCTGCCGCTTGCAGGGTGAAGCCGAGCAGCGGGCAGAGCCGTGTGCTTGGACCCAGGAGGCTCTGGATTCAAGTCCCGGCTCTGCCGCTGAGGGAGCTTGGGCGAGTCCTCCTACTCTGTGCCTTAGTTTCCCTGCCCACGTGCCGGGGATGGCGCTCCGGGCTTTCCTGGTGATGCCCATTGCTCATGTCGATCCCCATCTTCCCATCCATCTATTTTTTGGGGGAAACACGGGGGTCCTGTGCCTGCTGCACCCAAACCCCAGCCTGATACAAGGCAGCAGCTCACGTTTCCTAGGAGCTTTTCCAGGGCAGCAGTGCCAAAATGCGGCTCTCTGCGGCACAGGCAGCTCCCTGTCTCCGAGCCTTTCCCAAGTTTATTTTTTCTGGGGTGAGTTGGTTACCTACCTCCCAAGATGGGCTTTGCAGGAACTTAATGCTGTGTAACGTGTAACTAGAGAGGAAAATACAACAGGTCCCATTCGTCTCTGGCAGGAGTGAGTCAGTGCTGACGCATCGGTGTTCAACAGGGGTGGAAAATGGCCCGTTTATCTATATATAAGAAAAAATATATATATATCTCCCAGAGGATAGGCTGGAATACATAGTAGTATATTCAAGGGGAGCCAGGCAGAAAAGGCAGCCAAGAGGTTTTAAAGTTAATACCACATTTACACAAACACTGGGGCTTACAGAGCTTCTTCAGTGTAAGTAGTCGCAGGGCCCCCGATTGAGCGGCGCTGCCAAACGCCACTGGCTCCCGGCTGCCCATTCCGCTCCCTGCCGAAGCCGCCGCCTCGTCCCGCCTGGATGCGCCGGTGATGGGCTCCGCTTTGGGGCCCAGCTGGGAGCCGGGAGGGCACCAGTGCCCACCCCTAAGGCCGGGGGGCAGAGCTGGCTGTGATGGCATGACCTACATGCCAGGGAGGGAAAATGCAGCCCTTGGCCATGCCGAGGGCTCAGCACAGGGATGAGGGCTGGGAAGATGAGCTGTCTTTGCCCTCGGTCTCCTCGGGGTCTGTGTCTTGGACCCAGTGAACCCTAAAACATTGCGCACGGTGGGAAAAGGGGAAATTAGCCTTTCAGCGCTTAATCTTTGGATGAAATCTCGACCTTTCCCAGCCAACGGGAATGTTGCCCGGACGCGTGTCCGGACAGGATTTTGCTCCCCACGTCCTGAGCTCCTGATTCCAAACCACTTTGTGTCCCTCGCGCCAGCCTTTCCTGCTGGCGTTTGCCTTCGCGTGAGCTGTCAGCGGTGACATAGCGCAGGGCTCGGTATCAAAACCAGCGAAACCCGGTTAAAAAGCTGCAGACGTGCAGGAGCCCCTGCTCGGAGCCGTCCCGGGAGGAAGGGGATGGGAGCCCCGTCTCTGCCGAGTGCCTGCAGGAAGAGATCCCGCGTGTTACGCCAACATCCCAGCTCTGTCCAAGCCCCAAATGCGTCTGTTTTTCAGCAAAACTCCCACCGTTTGCAGCAGGGAGTTTTGCCAGAGTAAACAGAGCGGATCCGGGCGGTCGCCCCGTGCGCTCAGCCGTGGGCGGCTCGATGGCCCATGGAGGGGTCACGGGTTGCGGAGCCCTCCGCGCGCTGCCCAGGGCCAGGGTGCAAGTCCCTGCGTCCCTGCAGGGCTCTGGGTGTTGGGAGGGATCCTGCACTTTTCCCTTTCCTCTCGGTCCCTGCTGCCAAGGGGGAGCAGCTCGGTGGGAATTGCCGGGCGTCCGGGCTTTGCTTTCTGCCCTCAAGGGCCAGTTGCTCAATTCATCTCCGTCCCATTAGCTGGGATAGGGATACGCGGCTTTGTGGAGTGTTTTGAGGGCTTCTGGAGATGCGATGCAGCTGGAAACAGTTATCAAATCCTCTCCTTCCTGCTGCTGCTTTTTATCCCAGTTGGAAGTGCTACAAATCCTCATGATTCAGGGCAAATTCAACACAAAATCCAACCCTTTTCAGATGGAAACAACCCCCCAGGCCATCGGGAAGGCGTTTGCTTGGGCACACTGATCCCATGTTCCCAATAATTTGTGGTGTAAACTGGAACCATTAGGAAATGTGCATTGCACCAACCCGAGACCTCTGACTTTTGCTGCAAGTGAAAGGATAAAAGTGGTGTGTGGTGGGCTCAGGGAGAGAGCACTGTGCGCTCTGAACAAGCTTTCTGTCTCCTCTTGAATAATTTCTGCTGTCACAGAGTGTTCCACAGAGTGTTTTAATTAGGATTTTTAAAATATACAGTTACTGTAGAGTCTTTTACAGTGTGTGAAGAAACTGTATCAGAATAATATAATGATATTAGAGACTATGATTTGCCATTAAATATTATACAGACATAGCTCTGGGTTGTCTTTCCTTTAAATACCAAACCAAAAGAGTTGTCCGATTCTCTCTCGCCTGTTTTTCCATGTCCTGTTCATTTGGCTTAAAATCACAGAGATTTTGTTTTCCAAGTGTGTCCAAAGGAATTGAGCCAAAAACATATTTTTGTTGCTCAATTGTGAAGGGAATGGAAGAATCCTAGGATCCAAGAGCAATATTGCCATTCAAAATAAGAACTTATCTCACTTCCCTCTGTGGGTCTCTTCTACCTCTGCCCTCAACTTAACAATAACGAAGGTGGGTTTTATATATATATATAGAGAGAGAGACACTTCTTTCCTTAGTGTTTCAAGCTTTTTAGAGTATGAATTTCTGAGGTTCTCAATATAATGAGGCAGTTTTGAGCTCTCCACACACACAAGCATTCACACCAGCAGCTTTCTTTAAGCAAAGGCTGAGTTTTGGAATACCAAACGTCAGTTGGAGCTACAAGAAAACAGGTTATTGGGCAAGTTGCAGCTCATGAGAGGTGGCAGCGCTTCAGCCGGGACCTTCAGGGGAAGCTGAGTGGCTCTTTGCTACTGCCTTTAATGGGAGAGGAATCAGGGCTGTTTATTGTAACTGATTCTTAAAAGGGAAACTTACAGCTTATTAAAAACGGATATGAAAAGCACAAACTCGTTCATTTCTTGCCAAGAACTATACGGATTATGTCACTGCATTTATTTAAATCTGGTTTCCATTATGTCGCTTTTGTGCCTTTTCCCCACCCCAGCTGATTCTCAAGCACGCAGACAGGACCGGGGACCAGCCTGCAAGCCCTGCAGGGAAAAGCTCAAAGCTATTACAAAATAATTTAGGAAAATATATTTTATTGATATGCTTGCATATTGAGTAGGTTTCTGATATGAAGACATCCTCTGATTACCTTGGTGGGGCTTCTATTTTAAATTAAATTATGCAACCATCATGTTTTTTTTAAGTTATTCCCATCTGCTTGCTTGCCCACTTGGAGGCAGTAGATACACTCACAGTGTAGCTATGCAAATGCCACAGATATTTTCCTGCTCCCAAATTTCTTCCAGACATGCCTTGTAGTTCCTTCAGTTTAACTCTCTTGAAGGTAAAGGCTTAATTTTACAAACTGAAAGCAGGGTGATTCCTGCACAGAGAGTATTTAAAATGGGGCTCTAAAGTCTGTTTTGCCACCCCCTGAAACACAAAATGTGCATCTAGCATCTGAATTTGAAATCTTAATCTAAATTTGGAAATTCTCGGCATCCTGCTGTGTCATTTTATGTACTACCAGGTAGCCAAGATGCCTTTTTTTATTCTATTTTACTACTAAATAGCTGAATTGTGCCCTGACCACTCACAAAGAGTCCAATTCTGTCTCTGTTTCACTTAATTCTGGGCTTTTCCCTGGGAGATCCTGCCAAACAGCATTAAAATCACTTAGGGCTGCATGTGATGTGCAAACAGTTCCCCCTTACATGCTGAACTGGACAGCATCCCAGGAAAAGTGAATGCTTTATCTGCTCGTGGGCTGGCCAGGAAATGCCTTTGGGGAGGAAAAAAAAAAAAAAAAAGGACTGCAAACCACAGCAAAAAAATGCAGCGTTTTAGAACGAAATGGCAATTTGAGCAGTGCTGGAGTATTTTTGCTTTGCTTTTTTTTGCTTTGCAGGTTCCCAGCCGTGAAGCGCAAATTTCCCAAGGCACCGCAGAGCCACCTAAAAACAGGAAGCCAGACAGACCTGTGCCAAGCGGAGCAGGCTCCAAACGACGTAAATCCTTTTGTTATACATGGCCAGAGGGACACGTGGTCGGATGCTTAGCAGGTTTCTCAACGCTTCGAAGAATCCTCCCGCAAGGAGGAGAGCGGATCTTCGGATTATCCCTGCTGCTCCCTGTGGAAAACACACAGGTTTAACACTATATGAACAGTGACTTTTAGCGCAGTAAAAGTAATGCTGGTTATAAAGCGATTATAGAACTGTTGATTTGGGGGTCTCAGCTGGCATCCCTTGGGATAGCTTTAGCAGCCCGCGTGCTTGTGGGTTCCGTACACTGCCATGGAGCGGCTCGGGAGGGATTTGTCGTTTGTCCCTTCATGCTCGGCCCCCATCCCTGCCCTCCCAGCGCCCTCGGGCCCCTCCGAGCCACTTCAAGGCTCCCAGGCCGGGGGCTGCCTCGCCGCCTCTCGCTCCCACAGGCGCCCCTGTTTTTTTACCAGATCCTCCTGCTTTCCAGGCCCCGCGGGGTGGACGGAGCTTTGGGGGACACGATGGGGACGGCGAGCGCGGCCCCAGCAAAAAGGGGGTGCAGTCCCGAGCCCCGCTACGACCCGCAGAGAGGACAACATGGCGCCCCGCGGGGACTACAACTCCCAGCATGCACCGGGGCGGGGGGCTGCGCAGCGCCGTCGTGACGTGACCGCGAGGCGGCGCGCGCAGGCGCAGAGCGGGCTGAGTGCTGCGCGGCGGCCGCCATGGCGCTCAACAGGAACCACTCGGAGGGCGGCGGCGTCATCGTGAACAACAGCGAGAGGTGAGAGCGGCCCCGCCGCCGCCACCACCCGGGGAGTGCCCGGCCCCGGGCTGCGCCCCCTGCGCGGCCATCGGGGCCTTGTGCGGCCGCAGGTGCCTCCGCGCGGGGCGGGCGCTGCCCCCGCGCCGGGGCGGGCCTGGCTCTCACCCGCTCGGCTCGTGCTGGACGGTTAAGGGGCCGGCGCGGGCAACGCGGCTTGGCGAGCCCCGGTGACCAGAAAGCCGGCCGCGTTTTGATGAGGGAAGGGCTCAAGCTGGGCTTAGGTGCTCAGCAGCTGTGTTACATAAGGCAGCCTAAGCAGTTCCTGCCTCTGCGCTCCTTGTGGTAAGGTAAATGAGGAAAGTGAAGCAGCAGAAATGCAGCATAACTGAACAAACAAACTAAAAAAAACCCAGCTCTTGACGAGTTTAATTAACTAGATTCACTACTTGGCTGTGTGAGTGGTGGTAGAGGCACCAGCACCCCGAGGAAGAGGCCCGAGGCTGGGAACAAGCAGCTCATACTGCTCAGGTTGTTCCTAACAACAACAACAAAGAATCAGTCGAAGTGATGCTGCGTGCTGAGCGTTTGCCTGAGATTAAAAGTAGCTGGGGATGGTCAGTGAACTGTGCACACACTGAGCTGCAGCGTTGAGCTGTGACGCTGTGCCTCATCTCTGGTTGTCTTGTTTGCAGCATTTTGATGACCTATGATCACATAGAAATTTCCTTCAGCGATATTGAGCCTATGCCAGATGCCTTCAAAGGGACCAAGAAGGGGAGTGTTTTCCTGACTCCCTACCGAGTAAGTAGTAAAAGGCATCATCTTGTGTAAGGAGACAGTATCTCTTTGCAGTTTTGTATTTAAGGGCCCTCAGTGCATGAAAGTTGGGATAATCTATTGCCTCTTGAGGTCTGGCTCATCCTCTCCTTCCGGGGAGCCTTGGGAATTAATTGCTTGTCCAATCTATTTGTCAAATGATGGAAAAATCAGATTAGTGCTGGTACAGGCAGATGTTCAGGCTATCAGGCATCTCCAAAATTGGAAATTAGCAGTGGCCTGGAAATGCTGAACTTAAGTTAGGCTGCTAAATCATAGCTCTGTGTTGCTGTGAGTTCTCTAGAAGCTGGGAGGGGTAATATCTGAGCAAGTGCAATGTTTCTAGAAGGCACTGTCTTACACTGAAGCTCTAGTTTAGCCTCATTGCTGTTTGCTGGAGTTTGGGGCTTGGGAATTACCTTCACTACACTGAAATCTCTTTGCAAATGAGTTCAGTTGTGTTTGCTGCTTGTTTTAAGTACCCTCATGATGGTCTTTTCTTTTTAGGTTATCTTCGTCTCAAAGGGGAAGGATGCTATGCAGTCTTTCATGATGCCCTTTTATTTGTTGAAAGATTGTGAGATTAAGCAGCCTGTTTTTGGAGCAAATTATATCAAGGGTACAGTGAAAGCAGAGGCAGGAGGTAGGTACTATCCAGATGTGCATTTGAACTATAAAATTGAGAGCATCTAATTCATGGTGAAGTAAATACCCAGTTTGACCCATACTGGATGCTGACCAGATGGATCTTTATGTTCCTGCTAAAATGTGTTCCTTTCTTCAAAACCACAGTAGCTAAAAATATTGCCCTTGTCTGCTCCCTGGACAGATACAATGAAGAGATCTGTTCAGTCACTGATCTCATTCCTGCCCTCTGTACAAAATACTAAGTTCATTCAGCCAAGTGTTCTCACTGACTGAACAGCAGGGCAGAGACCAGACCGTGTCAGCAAGACTGAGGATGTCATTTAGTTTTGGTCATTTTTGGGTTATCTATTAATTCTGCATCCAGATCCTTCCATGCCGAACACTTTTGATTCTGTCTGGGTTCTACGTTGGTTTTCAGATGCAGATTTTTAGAGCATTGTTCTGTGTTATTAGTTTCTTGTACAGTTCAAGGGAAGGCATATATTGTCATAGAATATCCTAACAGTAAAAATAACATTTTTGGGAGGATAAAGAAAAGGCTATTTTAAAATTAGGGAGTCATCAAAGGGTGGTTTCTTACTGTGTTCAACAAGAAGGGAGGGATAGACTTTTCTAAGAAGAAAGGTATGTTATCACTGTCTTATGTTCCCTTCTTGATTTCTTTTTCTATTACGTGGCACTGAAATCACAGTACAGTGCTTAGGAAAGCATAGTCTGTAATCCTAAAAAATCGGCATTATAGCTTCCGTGCAGGATGAAAACAGGACAATCCAGCACAAGAGGCAACCCAAGCGGTGAGGACAAATTGGAAACGGTGTGAAAGGCAAAAGGTTTTAGCTAAATCTCCAAGTCTTCCTCAGAAGCTCTCTCCTTTAATGAGGATGTTGCTTCAACAGTTACAAGTCTGCTTAAGCTCAAAGGGCTCTTTAATCTACATGTCCCTATTTCAGCACTGGTGGAGCTCCTGCTTTGATGCATTGTTGGGGCCTCTAGACTGTGCATGTTCTTCTTTTTTTAGTCTGAAATATGAGAGGCTGCTAATTTTTTATTATCCTAACTTGAAATACCTTCTGTGGACTCCAGTGGATTTGTGTTCCATGTTTTTCATTAAGCTGTTTGCTTCGTTGGGCACTCAGAACTCCCAAACTAATTTAGAGCTGACAGTTAGGTGTAGCTACGAAGGCTTTCTAGCAAACGGGATTAACAAAATCCCCATCTTCTGCACTAATCTTATACAAAGCAGAGCAAATCCAGTGCTCTTGATAGCTCGGTCTATCAGCAGCTGCTGTGATAACAGGCACAACTTCAGAAAGCTTTTGAATGATTCCCTCATTGAGGTTTCTTCTTGAGGTGTCTCTTGACCTTAAAAATATTCTCTAATATGAATTTTTCTGATAATACTGTAAATCTCCTGCTTTATCTGCATTTTTTTTCCCTGGATATTTGGAATAAATCTTTTTAACACATTGTACAGGAGGGATCTGCAGGTAAAGCAGTAGCCTAAGCAGAAGCCTAAATATTATTAAGAAGGATCTTTAGCATTCTCACTTCTGAATTCTCCCTCTCCTTGCAGGTGGCTGGGAAGGATCTGCCACTTTCAAAATGACCTTTTCAGCTGGGGGTGCTATTGAATTTGGACAGCGAATGCTGCAAGTGGCATCTCAAGGTATGGGAGTCTAGTGGTGCCTGACATAGAGCTTTGTGGTTTCAGGAGCACCACTAGGCAAGAAGTTGGATGTCTGAAATCCATTTGAATTTCAAACTGCTTGTTTTTTTTTTGTTTTTTTCTTTTTTTTAAAAAAAAACTTTTTTTTTTCTGAGCAGTGGATTTGTTAGGGTAGAGTTTGTTTTTTTTTCAAATAAAGACTCTTTGAGTTGGGGTTTTAGCCACAGAAGGCTCACTTGGACTGGGTTTGATGCAGGGGTAATGTTCTCGTGTGATGAACTTCTCTTTACTTTTCCAGCCTCCAGAGGTGAGGTCCCCAATGGAGCGTATGGCTACTCCTACATGCCCAATGGATCCTATGCTTTCCCACCTCCTGCAGCTAATGGGGGCTATCCTTATCCACCACCTCCTCCTGGTACGTTTGGGAACCAACAACAGGAATTTTTCCACTTAGCAACAGTTAAGAATAGGTAAAGGGGAAGAAATACAATTTTTATGTCTTTTACGCTAGATTTTGTACATAGTTTTGTTCCTGAGCTTAAGTGTATTTGCCTTAGGGCTATGTGTTGTAATGTATCCAACGCTGCTAATCCTTCTGCCGTGCTGTTTCCTTTCCTGACAGAGTTTTATCCTGGCCCCCCGATGATGGACAGAGACATGGGTTACATGCAGCTCCCACCCCCGCCGTACCCGGGGCCCATGGAGCCTCCTGTTGTCAGTGCTCCAGACCTGCCTTCCACTCCGGCGGGTAAGGAACGTTCGACTGGCTGAGCCACAACTGCTGCAGGATGCCAGGAGTATGGGCACTGCAGAGAAGTTGGCAGGCGTTTGCTCACCACTTCTTGACAACAGCTGTGCAAAAATGTAGAACAGATCCTTGTTTGTGGTACTGATGATGGTGAGCTGTCGATGCTGTGCTCCAGAAAGTCATAGTTGCGTTAGTGCCTTTCAGGGTTCACGTCCTCAGTCTCTTAGGGAACTTCGAGCCAAGTTAGAAGCTCTACTTAGAAGTTATAATCATTTAGGAGAGGTGGATTAAGGTGCTCCCCTAATCCCTAACCTTGTGTGTTCTGCTCAGTCTGGAGGCCAACCTGATTCTTTCCAGTTTGAGTATCATCAGAAGATGTTTTGCAGCTGGGTTTATTCTTGTGTGATCGGAAGAAATACAGTTTGTGATTTTCCTCTTGAGATTTAAAAAAAAAAAAAAAAGTGGAATAGGTTTCTACTCTGTTTTAGATAGCAGATGATGTGACTTTCATGATACTGGACCTCCCAGTCTCTTTAAAGAATATGGAACTGAGAAATAGACAGTGAAAAGGAATTGGAGAAAATTGAGTCTCATCACTCATTTGGGATTTATCAGAATGATTTGGAACATGATCCTAAAAGACTCTGCATGGGTAAAAAAGGCAAGAAGTTGACTTTTGTGGTTGGGTAGAACCATAGGCCTCTATTTTAAGGACATCACTCTGGGTAAGGACCTAGCTTGTCTCTTCAGTTTGAATTAACACCAGTCAGCTTTGAACTATTATTTAGAAAATGGCTTGCATAGGGGATCTGGATTAGCCGCATAAATTACCTTTCTTTAAGTCTTAATTCCCTGAGCAGCTATCAACTTTTGTTTAAAAAAAGCCCCAAACTATCGGAAAAGATGTTTTGTTGACTGCCTCAACAGAGCAGCTGAAAGTATTTATTCCTTGGCTAACAAGAATCCCAGGTGACATTTCCAAACTAAATCTTGGTCTGCTTCGCTTGTGACTAGACAAGGCTTTGGCAACTAAATCTCTACTCTTTACTACTTGGAAAAGATTATGCCAGATTGCCATGTTTTGTCATAGCTATTTTGCAGCTTGAGTGTTGGTCAAAGAGCTCTCCAGCTATCACACTTGTTAGACTGAAAAACGAGAAGTTTTTGGTTATAAAAATTCTTCCCATTGCTGAGTGTTTAACTTTTGTGCTTCTGTGACAGCTGAAGCGAAGGCTGCCGAAGCAGCTGCCAGTGCTTACTACAGCCCCGTCAACCCACATAACGTCTATATGCCCACAGTAAGTTCCTGTATCTTCCTTTTTGCAATGTGAGCCCGTGTTGCCTGGAAAGGAGGCCCATGTTTCCATCAAGATAGCTGATCTCTCCATAAATGTAACTTCATCAAGATTTCCTATTCATAAGCAAATAAGAATTGTGCAAGTAGCAACAGTTTTGGAGGTGTGTTAGCAGTTCTTTTTATTCAATGGCAAAGCAAGTTTTTGTTTGTTTGTTTTGTTTGTTTGTTGGTTGGTTGGTTGGGTTTTGAATGGATTTGTTTAATCATAGCCATGAATTGATGTTCTCTTTTGTCTTTTTTCCAGGACCAGCCACCCCCTCCTCCATACTTCCCACCAGAGGACAAGAAAAACCAATAAGATAACTCGGAACTTCTCCACAACTCATTGCTTTCTTACTTCCCATTTTGGCTGAATCTTGGGACGTGGTTCATAGCAGAAAGGATTGGAGCCTTCCCTCAAGGCACATAGCTCTCATGGACAGGGGTGATGGATATGCACAGAGGAAGAGATTTAAGCAGCCTGGGTTACCTCGTAGAGCTCTGAGGGTTTGCTGTCCTCCTGCACTATTCCTTTCTCTCTGTGTGCAGCAACACTAGTGCTGGAGGTTCTCTTCCTCTGTGATCACTTCCCTTGCATCCATTTCTTTTGATACTTCATATATACCTTTTTGGAATAAGCAATTGCTTCAAATTTGTCAATTAACAGGCTCATAACATGGAATCAAGACTCTCAGTGTCTTGAATTTATCTTAGTGTACAGCCAAGAACATCCCTGGACATTGGGATGTCTCTGGGTATTCCTCTCAACCTAGAGTATTGCATCTAATTTTCCCCTCTGAGAAAGGGCTTCAAAGGGAACCTCTGGGAACTCAAATTGTTATCCATTATTTTTTCCTTTCACTTCAGAAAAGTCATTCCTTACAGTTGCAGGAAATAATCTGGTAACCCTCCAGCTTTTCCTGCTGTGCACTATGACAATGCAGACAAAGCTTCCTTTTTTTTTTTTTTTTTTTTTTTTTTAAGAAAATGTACCGCCCTTTGCAGGACTGTTTAGGACATCTAACTAGTTATTGATCACCTGGGAACACTAATTTTCTGTTGTTTCTTTTTTTTCCAAGTTACATATATGGGTTCAAGCTTGCTAAGCCCTGAACCCTCTCTTTAGAGCCACTAATGCACCTTTTATTTTTCTCTCTGCTGTAACTTAAGTTACACTTCTTGGCCAGTGAAGCATCTTACTGCTGTGATTTAACTGGTGAATTAATAGCTAGTGGGGGGAAATAATTTCTCTGCTTTTACCCAGGAAGCACTTGACAGAATATGCAAAACACTGGAGTATGCTATTAGGTATAATTGAGCCATTCCTTTGAGTTTTGTTTAACACTGTTAGTGTTCTTGGATCAGCTATGAATTCACTTCTCTGTAAATTGGGCTCCCTGAAATGGGAGTTCAAGCATTTTCCTTCCCTAACCCTTGTTCATCAATCTCCTTAGCAATGACTGTAGTATTTGGAACCTCCGCGAGACCGGTCAGTAACCAGGTTGTGAAGCTTGCACTGTAAAAAGCTTTGCCTGCAAATCAGATTTCACTGTCCTGGCAGTGTCTGTGGGAGATAAAATCCTTCCCAGCAAGTGTCAAGGAAGATCATGTGCTAGGGAAGCTTGCTGAGACTTAACTGCATGCAGCCTGCTTGGAGAGAAAAAGGTTCACCTCTCGTTTCCTTTTTGTTTGAGTCTAGCTGATTAATCAAAATGCTACTCTGTGCACTGATTTTTCTAGAATTGCTACTGCAGTGATGTAAAGAAATGGTTATTTAAAAAGAGTATTTATTTTGAAAATGTTTGATTAATATATTAATGTGAAATGACTTTTGAATGCAATTTGTTTTGCCAAGACTGTGAAGTAAAGAGAAATCAGTTCAAAACTTAGGATGTTTGTGTGTTTGTGTGTGAACAGGTAAACCTGATGGTGACTTGGTAGCTTTTGTATTGGGTGGCGAGGGAGAAATTAGCAGACAGCAAAATCATTTGGCAAAGTAGAATTTTGTTCTTGGCTTAGCTATTCATTTGTGACTTTGTATTAGTCACTGACTTCTCTTGACTTCCCCTTTCGTTGTGAAATGAGAACAGGACTTGAGGCACATGGAAGGTACTCGGAAGCTGCTCCAAAGCTGATGTCCAAACTCCACTCGGCTTCAGGCTTCTCCCAAGCTGCCACCTTAACACATTGAAGCTCCCTGATCAACTGGGCTGGCAACCCTCCAGATTCCACCCTCCTGCTATGTTGTATTTGGATCTCATCTCCCAGATACTGCTTTTATTTAATTTGAAGGCTGGCTGATCCACTTGGGTTTATTTTCCGTAGCAAGAGATGGGTGGAAAAGGAAAGCATTAAGATGTTACAGCACAGGGAGAACCTAATAAATCCTATTTTGTGAATTAAATTACTTCAAAACTAGCAATAGCTTGTACCAGTCATGATGATTTCTTGAATTATATCTGTCCAGCTCCAAGACCCTTCAGAAAACTGCTGTGGCTCTGAAACTGTTTCATATTGCAGGGCTCTCTGTTTTGCAGTGTTCTCCCTCAACTCCAAGACGGATAATCTTAGAAAATAGAGTCAGCACAAACTTCCCAGGTCTCCTGCCCAGCACCGCTTTCTGTGCAGCTCTGAGGCTAGCAATCAATGCAAACCATGAGATTTGTTAAAGCTTTCTGCAACCAGGGGCGAGAGAAGGAGCTTTTAGATACCTGCTTTGATGAGAACTTGGCTTCACTGTTCAAGGGGAGTTGCAGTTTCCCTAGTGCAGGCACATGGTAAGGTGAGAGACCATGCTCTCTGCTGCTAAAAATGAAGGTGTTTTAGAAGGCTGGGTCAGGATGGAAGAAGGCGAATGTTCCTTTGCGTAACAAGGGTGATAATGAGCTAAATGAGTGGCTCTTGAGCTGCAAGCTTTTTTACAGTGGTTTGTGGGTGAATGTCCCTGATCATCTAGGGTGAGTTTTGGTGCGTTGGATGGGGAGGTGAGAAGGGCCAAGTCAAAATGAACAGCTCAGTCGTGGTCATCCCAGGAAGTCTGGAGTACCTTGGGGGAAAGCAAAGCACGTGGCAGGAATGATAAAGAGATGGGGCCAAAAGCCTGGGCAAGTGGCACAGCTGGAAGGGCTCGGACAAGGTAGGGCACTGAGTGGAGCAGTGCAATTTAGGAGGGTGCAGGTTTGGGCCAGTTGGATGCTGCTTCCCTTGCTGAGATCTGCATGAAGAACATGGATCTGGCTCAGATATTCAGCACTCCTCATCCTCTCCTCTCCCTGATGGGATCAATGAGCTCTCTTGGAAAATAGCCTTGATACACTAGAAAGAACCCCCAGTCCTCCTGCCCATGTACAGGGGAAGATTTTAAATGCTAAAATAATGAAGTGCTGTTGAAAGTCTGCCCCTGCTCTGCAAGTGGGGATGAGGCAGGCAGAGAGGGCAGGCATTAATTCGTCTCCATATCTAGTTGCAGCTTGAATGTTTAATCAGTTCTTATGCAGCAGTAATGCTGTCATAGGAAAGCTAAATCAATACTATTGAGTGCAGTATTTGGACAGCATTATGCTTTATTGATCTGCATAAAGATAAATTTATCTAATAAAAGAAGGGCATCTGGAATGATTAAATTGTTGAAGCCAGTAAATCTTTTAGCATAAAGATTTTTCCTACTAATGCCTACAATAATGTCTTCTCAAACTGACTTGGGCTCTTTATTGGAGAAGTCTGACCCGTAGCCTTTGGGCCAGCTCCCCGCTCCGAGCACAGGGCTGTTTCCCTGCTTCACTGGGCTGTGGTGAAACCAGCTCTTTCTAAAGGGCTTTGAGATCTTATGCAAAAAGCTGTTGCTGCAGGAATGGTAGGTGCTCATTGCAAACTTCCTGATGGAGCCCCGTAGGGCTTGACATCCCCTGTGCCTTTGCTCTGCGAGGACAGTGCTTGAAAACGCTTGTTCAGGAACGTCTATAGCCTAGGAAAGAAGTCGCATCATTCTTGTCCACACCGAGGCTTTACCTAGAGCACTCCACCTGTGCACAACCCATCCTAAAAAAAATCAAAGCCATTTGATCAAAGCCAAAGCCATTAGTTGGCACAAATTCCCTTCCAGCCGAGGAGATGCATTAAACTGTCCTTGGGACCGCGGTGAAGCAGAGCTGGCCGGCTGCCCACCCCGCGTGTGGTTTCCTTCAAGGGCCGCCAGCTGCTTTGCCATCAGCAGACAGTCAAATAAGCCATCGATTGCCTCTCCACCGTGCGGGGACACTGATTTACGAGCCACAACGTTGCCTTTGCAAGCACAGGGGGAGGTGGCAAGAGGAGCGGGGCGAATCCCGGGCCGAGTCCCTCCCGGAGCAGCAGCAGCGGCCGGGAGCACCCGGAGCCTCTCCAGCCCCCAGGTAAGTGGCTGCCGAGTGGTCGTGTCCACCGTAAATAACTCCCAAGCGGGCAGGAGACGATGGTTTCGTTAACACCGGCTGCGATCAAGAGGTGATTTCAGGTTTCAAGCTTTACGAGCAAATAGGGGACCTTGCTTTTTTATATGGCTTGGTTAAAAATGCTGGGGCATGTGGGGCAGAGCTGCGGGTTCAAGGCAAAGGTTTTTCTTGCAGTCACGTTGGGTGTTTCCCGTCTGCTGTTCTGTGACTCAGCTCATGGGACTCGACTGGAAACGGGTATTTCTGCACCTTCCTTGCCCAGGCACTGCCTGGCTGAGAGAGGCCGCAGCGGGATGTGAAAAGCCCAATGTAACTGTACGAGTGGGAGTGTAGAGTCATTCCTGCTGTCTGGAGCGGCTTGATTTTGCACATCAGGGCACAAATGGACTCAGGAGGGTCTCTGCAGTGAGACTCAATCCCTGTGACCTGGAGGGTGACTGGTTTCTTTCCCAGTTGGAGTCTGGATCCTGCAGCAGAAGGTACTGGCTTGGGCTCCACTGCTGGAACCTGCAGCATGAGCTTGGCTCAGCAAATTCTCTGTTTCTAAATCTTTCCCTTGCCCTGCTCCAGCCTCGTCTCTCTCCTCCGCGTTTATGTGCTTTGCTCTGCAAGGGCTGGGCCCTGGCCCGGCGCGGACTCTCCCCTTGCAGCACACGCCAGCCGCAACCATATTCCGTGTCCAGACTTGTCTGCCCGGGATCCGCAGTAGGAAATCAGCACTGCACTTTGCTCCTTCCTTCCAAGGTTTCTGACCTAGGTGGGGTTCGCAGCCTGATTCTTCAGAGACACTTTTAACACGCACGTGGGAGAGAGGTGGTGTAGGAGAAACCTTGGCAGGACTGTTTGGGTGTTAAATTTGGTGACCGGGCAGAACGGCACTTAACACCCATCACACCAACACGCCTAACCTGGTACCGAGATGCTAGCCCCAACCTTTGTCACATTCCTAAGCATCGTGGTCTCTCTTGGGCTTGTGCATTTACTCTAGGTCTTGCTGGTCTGAACTCAGCGCCACGAAGCAGCCTCTAAATCTGCATGGCCCTTTCCTGGCCCTGCAGCAAGAACAGCTGCTGCGCTGGGCTCCGCTGGCACCGGGAGGGATGACAAATTGTGTGGCTGACATTGAATTCATTTCCCTGGGAAAGGGAGGTGGAAAAAATATTTGCTACCTCCGTGCAGCACATGACAGTAACGGAGAAAATGCTTTAAAGCTGCCATGGAGCACCGTGAGCCAAATGAAGGCATCCAGGTTAGTACCTGAAGTTCATGCCCTCCTAAAGGAAGAGATAACTGGAAGCTGATAAAACCTGCAGAGATCCCCGGGCTGCTGCAATGTTTGATTGTCAGAGAAGGAGCTAGAGGGGCTCCCTTGGGGGGCTGGGGCTGGCAAGGGCTAAAGCAGCCCACGGTGCCAACTGCCTCCGAGGAAGCAAGGCCAGAGTCACCCTCACATGCTCGGAGGAAGCCACAGAGTCCCCCCCTCGGTGGAGCGGGGACATGTCGGGTCAACCCCGTGTTCCTGCCCGGGCTTCCCAGAGGAAATGCAGATTGCACAAACGCAGCTTGGCTGCCCATGTGGACAACTGGAAGTCCCCGCTGCACTTCCCAGAAAGGCAGAATTTGCCTCCCTATCCTGCAAAAATATCCCCGTTGCTGCAAAATGTGGATGCGAGTGTGGGCGTCAGCACTCCTCACCCTGGGTACCACAGCTTTTCCCGAGGGCAGCACTCCAAGCACTCCCAAGGCCCTTGGAAAGAAAAAGAGTAGGTTTAGGCAGGACAGAAATAGCCTAAGTGTAGCCTAAGTGCTCCACAGCGGAGAAGGAAAGAAAATATCCAGCATTGATCCCGGATATGAAATTACTGGTCCCAAAACAAGTGGCACCCGTGGGCAAGGAAGTGTCTCGCATATTTTGAAACCACTTTCCGTGCTCCCCTGTGGCCAGTTTTTGCAAGATGGGTTGCCAAACCATGGCAGGCACAGCCTGCCTTTGTGTAGTCATTTGACCTGGCGTTTAAAAGGAGAAGTCGATGGAGGGACATGATGAAATCACTTTTTTGAATTTTGCCTGTTTTTAGCCCAGATATTGAGATAAGGGCGAGGGCTGGCTGCGGTGTCAAGATTATCAAGCTCAGAGGTAGGAACATAAACCACTCTTCATGCCTATAGAGGGTCCCTTTGCACCAGCATTTTCTCTAAAAGGAAGATAATCTTTAAAAAGTGCCATGATGCTTTTTCTTTCTCAATCTCTTTTCTTTGTAGACCCAATAGCAGCAAGTACAATACCATGAGTGAATTAAGTGAGGACTTAATTTATACTGGAGGAAGTTTATAGCCTTGTACGATTCTGGTCTATGAGGTTATATCCTATAAGGATATATCCTATTTATATTTATATCCTATAACAACTGTATTTTCCTTAGGATGAGATGTTTTTAAAGGGAAGGAAGGGGTTCACTGTGTACTCTGAATAGATGTGGTACGTGCCACTGGCCAGCGATCTGGGGACTGAGATTGATGCTGCTGGAAGGGAGGTCTATTTTGAGGTATGCTGACTACTCCCCTTAGGAAAATAAGTCCTTTTGCAGTGCTGCACATCATTTTTCTCGAACGTTTTTGGCTGGTGTGTTAAGACGTTTCCTTGCTGTTCTTGCAGTCCTCTGGAAGTCTCCCAGCTTGGGTCCTCTGAGGTGTTTTGCAAGGTCCCTGCTAAACGTCTGTGGTTTGGGATATGGAGTTTGTTTGGATTATTTCCTCTAGCCAGAAATCTGTGGTACTTTTGGCACCTGCTTTTAGGGTTTCTCTTACTTGTTTCCAGGGTGAAGACTCGTTTCTGGGTTTAAATGGATCTAGATACATGATATTTGTTTTAGGGGAAAGCATTTTTAACAGCACCTCACCCCAAGCTGACCTTCGCACACTTCAGAGAGGAAAATCCACAGCACAGCAACTGGCTTTTGACTGGAGAATGACTGATGTTTAGCAACATTTCTCACTGATGTGAGATTCTGTTTCTTCAGCATTTCCAGGAAAAGGGAGGTGGAGATGAGGACTAACTAACCTTTTACTGAGCGTTCTCACTGCATTGGTTGAGGTAAGGGACCTTTCTTCAAGCCCTGTCACTATTTTATTGGGAAGAACTGGGAGCCGCTCCAGGGGAGTAGCGGGCTGTGTCAGCCGTCTGCCTTCATGCGGGTGGCTGCTCTTTGCTATGCCAGATTTTGCTTTTCAAAGCTAAAAGCAAAGGGGAGAGCAATCTTTCTAAGTGGCACTTTGCAATTCACACCTCTGCTTCCCTACGATGATATTTTGCAGCCGGGCCCAGCAAACGGGAGCCCAGGCTGCCTCCTGCCCCAGCCCGTCTGAGGCTCCTCGCCGGCCTGGCTCGGCAAGGCCACCTTGAGCCTGTGGGCATCGTCTCTTTGCAGCACCATATGCCGCGGCTGAGGTTGCTTGTTTGGATTAAACCCAAATCCCCCATCGATCACTGCAAAAGCTGCCATAGAGCTTCTGCTCCTTGCCGTGCCCAGGCTCACAGCACATCCGAGCATTGAGGAGCATTTGTGGGTTATGGAAAGCCTGGAACCCTTTGGTGGGGGATCCAACCGTGGACCCAGCCACAGTCCCGGTACCGCAGTGATGTTGCAGCCTGCAGCTCCTTCTCCTGCAGTCCGCGGGTTTATCCTCCTAGTGGCACCGCTCCGTGCCGTGCCCATGAGCACGTTAAACGTCCGGGAGCAGAACGCCCCATGCCGTGGCAACCTCCCAGGCCGCTCAAGCTGGCGGCTTGATAGGCATCTCCGTCAGGAGAGCATCGCTGGCAGCTTTTGACAGGCAGCTGCCTTGCAAGCTGCTATCAGATAAACTGCTTACGAGAACGAAAGCTGGTGTGAGATGCAAGGTTTTAACTCTGCTTCCTGCTGCTGTTTTTCTCGGCCGCGCGCTCAGCTGGTTCAGGAAGATGGGCTGCGTGCCCATCGCAGGGTCTGCAGCGCAAGGGATCCCGCTGCAGGGCTCCCCACCAGCACGTCGCACCTGCCCGTCCCCTCCACCACCCCCTTTTCCGGCTGGGTTTTGCTCCTGCCATTTTGGGGCTTGTTGTATGTCCTCTCTCCTGCCGCTCGCTTGCAAGCAACTGCCTGGATCAGATGCAAAACCTCCCTTTTCCCCGCGCGCTGCCTGTGCCTCGAGCTCCCTGCGGCTCCGTGGATGTCAGTGCTGCCCGGGGCGCCCGCCTCGCTCTGTGAGGAGGCCCGCGCGCTTCCGTCTGCTAAAATGGCCGGGCTACGATAAGGCTGCGGTTTCCTCTGAGCATGTGAATGCGGGGAAGGGGAGGTGGCAGCAGCGGCAGCAGCTCCGCTGCACCGGGCTCAGCTTTTCCCCGACATGGATGCGGCCAGCGAGGGCCCCGCTGGGCCCGGCCCCGGGGAGGAGAGCCCCGAGGTACGTGGTGCCCCCGTCCCGCTTTGCATCCCCACTCATGTCCCCCGGCGGATCCCGTGCCCGCTCCGCGGGGGCTCCCCTGGCTGTCCCTCGCGTCCCGCCGCGCGCCAGGCAAGGCCCGAGCGGTGGCAGCCGCAGCGCCGCGACGGCCGCTTCCCCCTCGCCAAGGGTTAAGCTCGCCGTGGGTGGAAGAGCTGAGTTGAGTCCAGATGGCTGGGGGATTACGCCAGCCCGAGATTTGCTATTAGCAAATGTTAATGTCCCCGCTTGTTTTGTTTTGTTTTTCCTTTTTTCCTTTTTTCTTTTTTTTTGGAAGAATCCTAGGGTCATTTCAGGGCCCGCACTGTCCCCCAAGCAGGCACTCGTGTCTCCCTCCCTGAGAAGGGACCTGCGGGTGCCCATCATGGAAATCTCTAGACACATTAAAAAACAACAACAACAAAAAATCCAAGCTGAGCTTTTTTGTTGTTTTTGGGGGGTTGTTTTTGAGTCAAAATCTGCTCCCACCGCTTTGGTCCCCACCTCCCTCTGCCTGCCAGCAGGGTCACCGGCTGCTGCAGTGTTGATGGGGGTGAAATCACTCAGCCTCCGTGCGGCCTGGCTGCCAGCACTGACTTTGCCAGGAAAAAAGGGTGTTTCTGGCCACAGGCGGCCGGGTTTGTCCAGCAGAGACGCGGGGGAGACGTGGGCTGATGCGGGAAGGCGCCGGCGGCCGCTCAACCCACGGCGCTTTGAGCCCTGCCTGCTGTGCTCTGCCCATCTTCAGGAGACCAAATGTCACTGCGGGGCCTCCCTCCGGCCTCCGTATCAGCCGGGAGCCGCTTGCTGTTGTGGCAACGTTGGCCTTTCCTTCTGATAGGGCTCCGGTGGCCGCCCGTCCTTATCGCCTTTGGACACCTCCTGGCCTGTGACTGCAGTGGTGACCTTGCAGTGGGCGCCGGGTGCCTATCCCAAAACGCCAGTGCCTGGTGGCCTCCAAGGGGGAATGGGACAGCTGTGGTTTCCCCAAGGCGCTTGCAGGGTTTTAGGGTGTCCTGCAGGGACTGTGTGCCCCAAAGGGCACCTGGCTGTCAGCGGTGGCCTCTGCCCGCCAACACGCCCAAACATCTCTGTTTTTCTTGTTTGTCCTAGATGGATCTGTCCCACCGGTTCTCCAAGCGAGAGGTACGAGCGTGGCCTGCTTTCCTTTGGGTGCAAACTCTGCCAAGCTCCAGGGTCCCCATGGGAGGAGAGGGGCTGCCTGGGGCATGAGACAGCACCCGAGGACCCAAAGAAGCCCCCCACGGCCACCCCTGTGGGGAGCTGAAGCAAATGGGCCCCGTCCGGTTGTCCCTGAGCAGCTCCCTGCCAGGGTGACCCCCCACCACGTAGAAATGTCCCCCCGTGGAGCGCAGGGCCGTGCCTGACTGGGGCCCTCTCCCGCCGCAGCTCGTCCTGCTCTACGAGGAGGTCCTCTACACCATCCACTACCGCCTGGGCAAGCCCGAGCACAACCACGTGGCTGACGCCGAGGAGCTCTACGCCTACGTGCAAAAGGTCTGTGCCCACGTGCCAGCCGGAGCGGGAGCATCACCGCAGCACCCAAAACCTGCCTCCCTTCCCCCTGTCCCTTCCGCATGTCACGGGGTAGAAACCGGAGGGCCTGCGGAGGGCAGGGACCGACAGGCCACATAAACAGATGTAGCAGCAACATCTGGGCGGAGGGCAGGGGGCAGCTTGTGCCTGGGAAAAGCAGCTCCTAGCAAGAACTATTTATCTTCGGCTCAGGCTGGTTGGAAGCAGTCTTTCCTTTAAGAGCTTTCAGCTGCTGCCTGGCCTCTCTCCGGGGCTGTTTGCTTCTCTGCTCTCCCACTGAGTGCTCCAGCTGGCTCTCACGGAGCCGGCGCCTGGCTTCCCAGCACTGGGAAGTCCCTGGCTGCGCTCCAGCCACTGTTAGCCGGGCAACATCCGTTACCGACCTTAATTTTTTAACAGGCTTTCGGCATGGATGCGGAGGAGCACAGCGTCCTCATGCAGCAGGTCAAGGAATTGGAGGTAGGGAGAAGGATGTGGGCTCCCAGCACACAACCCAGGGCTAACCATGCTCCACGAGGTGCCCTGGCCTGGGCATTGGGACGCCAGGGTAGCTTGGCATCTGCCCCTCGCTGTGGCCCTTGCCCAGGAGCTGTTTGCTGGCCTGACCCTTCTGTGACAGCTGGCAGCTGACCGGGTGGTCCCACTCCAACACCGTCCTCCTCGCAGGGTTGGTGACAGCCCTGCACACTCGCTGCCCTGCTAAGCCTTGTGGCTGCTTTTCTGCCCTACAGGCTTTTCCTTCAGGCCTCGTGTGCATCCAGCCTGATGCGTGGAAGAGATCTCCCCTCCATCGCTCTGAAATTACACATTTTTTCTTTCTTCCAGAGCCCAATTTTTTGTCTGAAAGCAACTGTGAAAGAAGCCAAGGGGATTTTGGGTAAAGACGTCAGCGGTGAGTGGGACTATGCGGGTGTCTTGAGCAGAAAAAGGACAGCTGCTGCTTGCTATTGCAACAGGGTCTTTCACTTCTCTGTGCTTGCAGGGTTCAGTGACCCATACTGCCTGCTGGGAATCGAGTCCAAGAGCCAGGAACCAGCTCATCCAGAGAACAAGAAGCGGCTAAAGGCTGTGGTCAAAGACCTCATCCCCGAAGACCAGATCCATCGCACCCAAGTCATAAACCAGACCCTGAGCCCAGTGTGGGATGAGACATTTATCCTGTAATCCTCCCATCCTTCTCTCTTTGCTGGCGGCTGCTGCCTTGCTTCGCAAGGGATCTTTCCGAGGGATCTCACCTTGGGTGGCAGTGGGGTGCTGGAGGGTTTCAGTGTTGTGCCTTAAGGTTTAATTGGTCACTAAAGACATGCCAAGCTCAGGGCTAAGTTAACCTTCTATCCCAGGTGAGATTTTGGACTCTGCTGGTTCTCTGGTGGGTGCTGGTTCTCGCTGTATTTCAGGTAGGATCCAATTAACAGATCCACAGAGCATAGTGTGGAGAGGTGACAAAAATCCTTCCCTTGGGGCTCTCCCATGACTTGCCCAGGCCATGTTGGGTGGCACAAGGGTCTCCATCTCCCCAGGGGGCTGGTGGCAATCTTTGATCTTTAGCTATCCTGCCTGCTTGCTGCCCATCTGTCTGACCACAGACTGCTCTTCGAGTGATGTTTTCTGGCTTGTGTGTTGCAGGGAGTTTGAAGATGTGGAAACTGCCAGCTTCCATCTGGACATGTGGTGAGCAGCAGCATCCTTCTTCCTGGGTTTACAGTCTTCAGCTCACCTGAGAAAGGGTCACCAAGGGATTCCTAGAACATGCAACCTTTAAAAAGCCCTAGAAAACTCACCTGTGGCTTGGTTCCCCGTTGCTTTCTGCTGCAAGAAGTCACCAAGAGCAGAGTGAAATGCAGGACATGCCCACTGTGGAGTGAAAAGAGTCCAGATTGCTTCTGTATGGACAGGATTTATTGCCCAAGGCAAAAAGCACCTGAGGATTGAAACCTGATTTTATTCCTAGGCAAGGGTTGCTCTTGGAAACAAGCAGTGTGCTTGGAGGTTTTGGGTAGAAGATGGTTTTGGGGGAGCGCTCTCAGCCCACACACATTCATGCCCACATCTTTCCTTCTGCACTGTCATTTTGGCTGCCTGAAATGTTTTGTAGTAGCCTGAATTTCCTCTTTTCCTGTGGATTTTCCTGTCTACCCTTGCAGGGATTCAGATGTCATGGAGTCCGTGCGGCACAAGCTGGGGGAGCTGACTGACCTCCACGGCCTCAAAAGGTGGGTACTGCTGCAGCCCAACACTGCTGTGCAGGTGGCTCTTTCAGGGGTAGAGAAGGGAGGGTTTAGAAACTGCCTATTTGTCTCCTTAATTTTGCAAGTTGATTTTAGAGAGGTGGTAGAAGCCATGAATGTAGCTGGCAGGAGGTGAAGGGGAGGTTGTTCCCGCAAAGTCTAGACATGAAGAAAGAAAGGAAACCTTTTCAGCTTCCAATTTGTGCCTTACAGGATCTTTAAGGATGCTCGAAAAGACAAAGGTCAGGATGATTTCCTGGGGAATGTGGTCCTTCGCCTGAAGGTGAGAGTAGAGCAGGGTATTGCTCTGTTTGACATGACCCCTCCTCCAAGAGCCTCCACAGACATTAATTAAACCTCCTGGGGTGTGGGGACCTGTGTCCATCAACACAGGTCTAGCTTGGGCTTGGTGCTCTAATCAGCAGCAGAGCTACACATAGATGTTGGGTCTCCCAACTTGGTGGTGGGTACCCACCAGTCAAACACTATATATCAGCAGTTTTGCATGTAAAACAAACAAACGTATAAGAGTTATCAAACAGAGCATCTTCCCACAATGATAAATGTGCTGGGGACCTGTTCTTTGAATGGGGGTCTGCCATTTGGGAAGACCGCCCTGGGATTTTATACCTTGTCTCTGTGTGTGCAGGACTTGCACTGCTGGGATGATCAGTGGTACCTGCTGGAACCCCGGACAGAAACATATCCCAACCGGGGACAATGTCACCTGCAGTTCCTGCTGACACACAAGAAGGTAGGAGGGGACAGGGGAAGGAAGCCTGTTACCACCAGCCTGGCAGAAAGGAGCATCTCCTTCTGTCCATCCCTTGGTTCCCGTCTCAGGTCCACATCCCAGACACCACAAGGATCTAACTCACTGGATACCACCTTTGCCCTGCCACTGAGCACAGAAGCACATAGTGACAACACGGTCAACGTTAGTGCAGGGTCTTCCACCACAAATCTGCTTTGCAGGAGCACCTGCACCTTGGTTACTGCTTTGGCTGCTGACAAGGGCTCTCTGGCCCTGGGCTTATTGGGTTCTTGTCACTCTCTGACTTCATCCCGGGTGCTGTCTCTTTTCAGAGGGCCACCACAAGTAGCAGGACGCAGCCAAGCTACACTGTCCATCGTCACCTCCTACAACAGCTGGTGTCCTATGAGATCCTGCAGCATCAGGTACTGAGAAGAGCAAGGGACAAGGGGAGGAGATGGTGGCGAAGCAGGGGAAATGGAGGCTTAATTCCCTGAGAGAGCTGGGGGTGAGGGTTTCCTTTGGAGCCCATTGAGTTTGACATCTGCTGTTGGCACCATGAAGAGATAGGCTGCTCCCTGGGAAGGCGGGTCACAGTGCTCAGCCCACAGAGATCTGTGGTGTCTGGAAGCTCCCCAAAGCCCTTTACAGCAGCCATTCCTGCAGTGGCCCTGCAAACACATCCAGCTGTTGTGCTTGTCCCCAGCTCGTTGGTGGTTCTCACCTTCTCTTTGCATCCCCGTTGCCGCAGGCCGGCAGCACTGCGTGGGACGGGGAGCTGAGCAGACATGCCATCACCGTGCTCTACCTGCACGCCACGCAGAAGGACCTGTCTGACTTCCACCAGGTCATGGCGTGAGTACCCTTGTGCCCCAGGGAGCTGTGCTGGTGAGCAACCATGCAGCAGTAAGGCGGGTGTTCATGGGTCCTGGTACCTTTGCCTTGATGCTGTTTGATCTTGGGCAAGCCCTTAGTCCCCCACTTAAAAGGTTGTCCTAATAATGTCTCACTGTGTCTCGAGGGCCTTGTGGACCTCCTTGGCAGTCAGTGGTGTGCTTTGAGATCCCTCCAACAGGACTGTCAATGCTGGACATGGCCAGGTCAGCCGGCCCTGGCTGTTTCTCCAGCATTGCTGAGTTTTTCCTCCTTTCCCTCACGTGTGGCTCACTTCTGCCTCGTGCCTCTCTGCACACTGATTCACCTCCTGCAGTCTCTCCTGCAAAGTTTAGATTAGCACTAGTGGTATTAAACCCAGGGCTGTGAGCAGCAGCAGGAAACCTTGGTCCTGCCCTTGCAATCACGGCCCTAGCTGCGGACAAGGGAGTGTGGATATGGAGGAGGGAGCCAGCCCCATTCCCCCCTTTCTCATGATTGCTGTGTTACCCAACTGACTCTGGAAGCGAGGCTCATGCATCTGGGCCAGGAAGGGCCCCTTGCAGCTGCCAGAGATGGCCCCAGTGCCTCAGTAGTTACCCCAGCCTCTCCCTGGCACCCCAGGCAGTGGCTGGCTTACAGCAGACTCTACCAGAGCCTCGAGTTCAACAGCAACTGCCTGCTCCACCAGATCACCAGCATCGAGTACCAATGGATACAGGAGCGTCTGAGACCTGAGCAGGTGAGAGGGGGTCCTGGCTGGGGCAGAGATGGGGTAGCCAAGGAGAAATGTGCCCCAAGCACCAGAGTCAGGGCCTCTCCCCCCAGCTCCTCTTGGCGTGATTGCTCCTTGCCACCAACATGGCCAAGCTCGTGCAGTTTCTCTCCCTGTGCTCCAGAAAGGGCAGGAGATAGTGGGGTACAGGGATGCCCCGAGAGCCTGGAAACCCTCTTGGGGCACCCAGGAGATACCAGCAAAAGAGTCCAGGGACAATACACAGGTCAGGTAGACCCTTCTGCCCCAAACTGGTCCCTCTGTGCAGACAGGCCTTCACCCTGTGCACTGACATCCCTCCTCTTCCAGCGTGTGAGCATCGCAACCATCCAGTCAATCACAACCCCCGCCCCTGCCTCTGAAATTAAACATGACCCAATTCTTGCTCTCCAATCCCTGCCCAGGGCATCCCAGCACCTTGCTGTGACTCTGAATTTTTCACGCACAGCAGTGAGGTTTAAGCAGAAAGCTCAGTTCAGCCCCCTTTTGGGAGAAGTTACCTAGGACATCTAAAGGTTTTCACACTCCCAGGCTAGAGAGGAACCTAGAGAACCTCCACCTCAGTGCTGAGTGTCTTCTGGCATCTCCAGCCAGGGATGGCAATGTGTGTTTCCTTCCTTCTCCCTAGAAAGCGGAGCTGGCCGAGTCCTTCCAGACCTTCCTGATTTATGGCATCTCTCTCATCCGGAGGTACCGCATCATTTTCCCCCTCTCTGTCCCAAGGTCCACAGAGAGGCTCCGGTCCTTACTCAGGTGAGTCAACTGTCACATTCATCAGCCAGTGTCAGCTGCGCTTGGGGTTGTGGTGCTTGGCCCCCTGAGATGAATCAATTTTCAACCCTTCTACCTCCTGGCACTCATCCATCTTGTGGGGAAGGAGGTGTCAAAGCTTGAGCAGAAGCCCGTGAGAGCCCTTTCTGCCCCCTTCCAGGCTGCTGGCCCCATAACTGCTGTGCAACATGTCCATCCCTCCACCTGTGGTCTGGCTTCTGGTCCTGGGCTCCCCATGGGGGATTATTCTCAGGAGGAGAAGGTCTGTTTGGGTAGAGCCTCCAGGGTGGTTGTTTCTGAAGGTTTTTTTTCCTGGGTTTCACTGGTGGTTCTCACTTTGCAGAGTCCTGGTCCAGATGTGCAAAATGAAAGCCTTCCGAGAGCTCTGCACACTCAGCCCTGACCTCCCGGAAATGGTCTCCGAGGCTCTCAAGGTACCACGAGCACGAGGAGGATCTCTCCCACCCATGGGATCATGTGGCTCTTCCCTGCCATCCTTTTCCTTCCCAATGCCCACATCTCAGCTTTTTCTCCTCTAAAGGCTGCCACCTCTCTTTCCTCTTCAACTCAGCTTGGAAATTGCCACGTACTGAGTCTGGGCCCCACAGTTTCCACCAGCCCACGCTGGTTTGGGGTGACAACAAGCAGAGTGACAGAGCTCCCTTTGCTCCTCTGCCTTCACACTGTGTCTCTTCTCTTGCAGTCAGGAACTACAGAGTGGTTTCACATGAAGAAGCAGCACCTCAAGCCCATGATGAAGGTCAGGTCCCATTTCTGCCTTTCTGAGATTACGAGGAGCAATTTGCTAAGCTTGGGGTGGTAGACCATGGAAAGAGAAGATGGGGATGAGAAGAAGCTTTTGCAGTTTTCTGATATGGTCTAGGCACTTGGGTTTCCAGCCTGAAACACCATTATCAAGGTGTTACCTGCACGTGGGGAGGCACAATGAAGCTTAAGACCTCGGTGTGATACTCAGGAGAACAGGAGCTGGTCCCCAGCCCAGATATGCAAGCATGGGGCAACAGTGGATGTTACTGACAACTTTCTGCTGGTCCTAAGGAGGTCTAATGATAGATCACCACCTCACAAACAAAAAATCCACTGAACAGAGGCCCAGCCTTCTCAAAAACACTACATATCCAAAATAAGCTCCTCCTCCTTTTGCAGAGCATGGAGGAGAATGGCAAAGCCCTAGGCAAACTCCTCCTGGAAGTGATAGGAGATCTCCAACAGTGCAACAAAACATGGAATAAATTCTTCATCAGGTAAGTCAATCTCTCCTTGTCCACCCTCCATGGGGCTACTTTGACACCTCATTTCTCAACTCCAACTCCACAATTAATGCCTGTAAAAGAAATCTACAGGAATAAACCCAAGCTGTGAGACCCAGGAGACAAGAAACATCTTCTAGTGATCTCAGGAGGGAACAGATATTAACTATTGACTTCCTCATCTTTCAGTGGTCCCTCTTGGAAGCCCTCTTAGAGCTGTGACACCATTTTTGAGCTGTTCTGGCTCTTACTGCAAGGGTGTGGGCTGAGGAGGGCTCTCTTGGACTGTGTTTGCTGCCTAAGTCTTTCAGACTCCTGACTCCCTGTTTCTCTCTTGCAGCACCTTGAAACTGAACATCTTCTCCATTGCCTACCTGGAGCTGGAGCGCTTGGTGAGCAAGTTTAGGTTGCTCTGCAGTCATGGGACTAAAATCAGGCTGAGATTTTTAGCTCTCCCTCGGGCTTGGCTTCCTGCAGCTGACCGTTGCAAGTCTGTAAAGTGAGCAAGCCAAGGAAATTCTCAGAGTGTTTCCCTGCATGCCCAATGAGTGACTACAATCTGTTTGTTCCTCTGTTTGCTTGACTTGCTGACTATCCTGGAATGCCAGCCAAAAGGAAGGGGAGGCGCCAGAGCTGACCTTCACCTCATGGTTCCTGAGATCCCAGAACAGCCCAAGACTTACTGGCCTGACACGTGCTAACACCTCTCCTGTCCTGAAGTGCTCAGCTTGTTCCTTTTTGCCATTGCTAGGTTGCGGAACACGTGCAGGAGCAGCTGAGTGAGATCGACAGCAGCATGTCCAAGCCCACGGCAGAGAGTCTTTTCCAGCTCTACATGAGCCTGCAAGAGCTCTCACGGATGAAGGACTTCCTCCCAAAGTGGTACTGACCCATTCAGGCTGAGATTTCATCAGCCCCGGAGAGAAGGGAGATGCTTGAGGGTGGGAATGAGGTGGTGCTGGGAATGAGCTGGCGGTTTGGCTCTCCTGGAGGCAGGAAGCTCTTTGGGCTGGACCAGCCTGCTAAGGCTGGTCTCCACATGGAGTTAATCAGAGGGACCACAGCGCTTCACATTTCACCTCTGTTTGGATTAATTTTGGATTTTCACTAATTACATACAAGGCAAAGAGACCAGGCTGTTGGATGTCTGGCTTTTGAGCCAAACATCATCAGAGGGTTTCAGAATTGTCTCCGAGCTGGTTTGACAGAGACATCAGTTCTCAGAGAAGCAGCAGCAGAGGTGGACTCTTCTCCTTAGCGTGTTGCTCATGGGGCTCTTTTTATAGGTTTATGTCCCCATGTTGCTGTTAGGGACTGTGCAGAGGGTTCACCCACGGCTGCCTCCTCTTTGGGGAGGAAGGAGGGTTTGTAGCCCTGTGCTGTTGTACAGTTAGGGAAACCAGGCTGGTGCCTTCATCCACAGGGATGGGTCCCTGGCTCTCAGTGACTTCCACCAGTGGTTCAAAGAAGCTGTGCCCAAGTGGCTGCAGAAGGCCTACACAATTGCACTGGAGAGGACACAAAGAGCTGTCCAGGTGGACCAGGTAACATGGGGAGGAGAACAGCCTCCTTTTGGCCATCAGGGACTCACCATCTCCCTCCACATGAACCTATCCAGCCTTCCTGGGGCTTGGATGAACTAAGCCACATTTGCTCTCTTCACCCACCCAGATGGTGCCCTTTGGGGAGCACAACAAGCACAGCACATCTACCGTGGACCTGTCCACCTGCTATGCCCAGATCGTGAAGACCTGGCAGCAGCTGAACTGGCCAGATCCAGAGGAAGCCTTCATGATCATGGTCAAGCTTGTAGAGGTTTGTACTGCTGGACCACATCAATAGAAGTCGTCCTTGCAGGCACCAGTGGCAGGAGTCTCCATTTGCCCTTGGGACAGGTCCCAGAGAAGGGGACCAGCATCCTGTCCTGCTGGGACAAGCCAGTGCTGTTCCTCTGGCTCCACAGGGGTTTCCTTCCCATTCCCCTGCTCCATCCTGCTGCTTTTCCCTCCAGGACATGTGCAAAATCGCCCTCATGTACTGCCGGCTGATCAAGGCGAGGGCCGAGGAGCTGTCGCTGCGGGAGCAGAACGAGGGCGACGCAGCCAACAGGGTGGGTATCGGAGCAGGGCCCGCAGCCCAGGGGCAGCAGGGCTGGCAGGGAAGGAGACGGGCTGTGGAGCACCCAGCCAGGAGACCTGCTGTGCGAAGCCTGGCTCTCACAGGGTTGAGCGGGCATGCAGGAAAATCTGTCTCCCTCATATCTGTAATGCTGGAAAATCAAGAGGGAAATCACCTGAGCAGAGGCAGAGGGATGGGAGGCCGGTGAAGTTAGCAGGGGACTTGTGCTGAGTTCTCCAAAGCAGACTCTTCTCCTCCAGCTCTGCATCGTGGTGAACAACATCAAGCAGCTGCGGCTGCTGATCCTGAAGCTACCGTCACAGCTGGACTGGGCCCAGCTGGAGCAGCGCACGGGGGACATCATCAACCCAGAGCAGATCCAGCACACACTGCACAACCAGCTGGACAGCACCATCTCCTGCCTTGACCACGAGATCAGGGACGTGGTGCAAGCCCTGGCTGCCAAGGTCTGCCTCTGTTCCCCCCTGCCCAAAGCAGGAATGTTTAATCCAAGGTGGCCACAGAGCCCAGGACATCTGCCTGCTAGGATGGGGCTGGGCTCCTATGGGATGGAGCCAAAATGTAAGGGAAGGCTGGGGAGGAAACCAAATCCTTAGCACAGGACTCCTACAAGGAGGCTCAAGGAAGGAGTTTAGCTTGGTAAGGAGGGGGCAGGACACGTACTGGAAGGTGCCTGGGCATTTCTGCAGGGTGGCAGTGCCACGGGTGCCCGCTGCGCACAGCACAGGGAGGCTGTTGTAGGACAACAGCAAAGCCCGCGTGTCTCAGTGTGTTTCCTCTCTGGCAGCTGGAAGGGGGCATCGCCAGGCATATCCAGGAGCTCTCGGCTTCCCACGACACCCGGCAGCCTGAGGATGTAAGTGCTTGGCCTTTCCTGGCCCCGTTCCCCTCGCGGGTCACCCGTGGCCATGGGACACCATGCTGAGGGCTGCAGCCAGCCACGGGTGATACTTGTCTGCTTGGTGGAGATCCCTGGCACGCTTTGCTGCTCCCCACAGCCCATTCCTGAATCTGGGGGTACCCATCACAGCATCCAGGCCCCCGGATGCTTTGCCAGACGCTCGTGTCGATAACCAGGATTAGACCCGAGTGCAGCTTTGCTGCAGGAGCCCGTCGCTGCCCTGGCAGTTCTCAGCCCCTCTCCCCGCTGAGCCCTGCCAGAGCCAGCGCAGCCGCTGCCCTCGCCGACGCGCCCTTCCTCTCACGCAGTCCATCACGCCGCTGATGAAGTTCCTGGAGTCGGAGCTGCAGTATCTCAATGAGCATCTGGTCCAGGAGAACTTCAAAAGGTGACGGGTTGTCGGCAGTGCCCTGGTGCCCGCTGTGCTGCAGGGAGGGAAGAGCCAGCCCTGCCTGAGCAACTGGAGAGCCACTTTCCCTGGCCAAAATGTCCCTGGGGCTCGGGGATGCCCCCATGTTGGGGCAGGCAGCTTGGCAGAGCGGGATGAGTCTCTTCCCTCCATCCCTGCTCGGGGTTTTCCTTAGGGCTTTGCTAAGAATGGATCCCCTGGCAATCCCAATGCTAACAGGCCTTCTTGCGCAGCCTCCTCGGCCCCCTCTGGCATCACACCTTGGCCGTGCTCTCGGCGGCTGCCCAGCAGCAGGTCCCCTCGGCCCAGCACTACAAGAGGCTGCACTGCGCCCTCAAGGTATCGGGGAGGGCTGGCAGCCCCGGCGCCCGGGGCAGGGACCTATTTCGGTGCCCGCTAACCATGTCCTTCTGCCCAGAGCCTGGAGTTCTGCTTCCACGCCGAGGGCTGCGGGCTGCCGCTGGAGACCCTGCACACGGCAGCCTTCCAGGTGAGGCCCTGCGGAGGGGCAGGAGGCTCCGGCCGTCTCCATGTCTCCTGGGACTGTGGGGAGCCCTCGGTTGTGCCATGCTTGACCATCACGCCTTGTCCTCCTCCTCCTCCTGCCAGTCACTGGAGACCCACCTGGCCCTCTGCTCCGCCAGCAGCCGCAAACTCATCCAGAAATACTTCAGCAACAGGATCCAGCAGCAGGTCAGAGCCGTCCCGAAGCCTTTCCCGTCACTTGGCCCTGGCCGGGCCCCCTTCTTGGCACACAAGACTGCACGATCCAGCCCTGCTACTTGAACCGCTGCATTTCCCCATTGCTTTGGGCTCCCCCAGTTCCAGGGAGCAGTTTCAAAAACTGCTCATTCAGGCCAGAGGATCCCCCTCGCCTCCCAGTGCCCAATAACACATCTGCTCAGCCCCCACCAGCCCCAGGGCATCCCCCCTCCAAGTGTTCAAGAGCCAAAACACAGCGCCCTGATCTTGTGCTGCCTCGCTCAGCTGGACACCACATCGGAGAAGTACGGGGCCGTGACGATTAAAGTGCTCTACCGGCCCTCGGAGCAGAAGCTGCACGTGGAGGTCCTCAATGCCGCCAACCTCATCCCCTTGGACTCCAACGGTGAGCACGCACCGGCGGGGCCGAATCTTCACTGCGCAGGCACCGCTTGGAGCAATGGGGAGCTGGCGTCGCTCACTCTTGCACCCAACAAGGCTGATTTAGGGGCAAAAGGGGGTTATTTTAGCAGTCTGGGTTGCCGGGGATCTCCTGTGATTTGCCTGGCAGGAGGCACAGGGCAGCGCTGCCCACAGCTCACTCCTTCCCTTCGCACGGGCCCTGCTCCTGGCAGGAGCTTGCGGCCAGGGCAGCCCCGTTGTCATGGCACAAACCCCATCTCACATGGTACCGTGTACTGTGAGGGGGGACAAGGGACCTTCTTGGGGGGTGGCTGTCATTCAGTGAGGTTCCCCAGGAGAGGTCACTGTATTTCAGTGCCCACGGCTGCTCCACGGCCTCAGCTCCCGTGGCCCTGGACTAGCTCAGGGCAGCCCTAGCACCATCCCATGGGCTGCGAGGTGGCAGTGACCGTGACCTGGAGTCCATATAATGGACACAGGTCCCCCCAAATCACGGCCTTGCTGAGACACGTGGCTACACAGCTAAGGCAGATGATGGTCGTGCCCTACCAGGGACTGGGCAGTAACCAGGCCCCTCAGGTGCCCTGAGAAAGGTGACAGCAACCCCGAGGCGACTCAGGTGGCCCGAGGGGGCTCATGGTTGCACCCCGCCAGGCTCGAGCGACCCCTTCGTGCAGCTCACGCTGGAGCCACGGCACGAGTTCCCCGAGGTGGTGGCCCGCACCACGCAGTGCAAGAGGAACGAGCTGCACCCTCTCTTCGACGAAGCCTTTGACTTGTACGTAGGGGCCGGCACCGGCCACCGACCTCCCCCCTCACCTTCAACACCCTCGGGGCCTCCGTGGGAGCCGGCGCCCGGACTCCTGGGCCCAGCATCTCCCCCTCCCCTGTCCAGCTTGATCCCCCCAGAGAAGTGCCGGCAGGACGGGGCCTGCCTGCTGCTGACCGTGTTCGACTACGACACGCTGGGCGCCAACGACCTGGAGGGCGAAGCCTTCTTCCCGCTGAGCCGCGTGCTGGGGCTGGGCGCCGGCGAGGAGCAGCCCGACGGCGCCCGCGTGCCCCAGACGCGCCTGCCGCTCACCCACCCCAGGCCGGACGGTAGGTGCGGGCGAGGGAGGACGGAGCCGGGGGGACACAGAGGGGGCCACCAGCAGCCCCCCCTGCCCCACCGCCCTCTCCAGCAGGTGACGAGATCCTGCGGCTGCTGGAGCGGCGCAAGGGGGACAAGGAGGCGCAGGCCTTCGTCAAGCTCCGCAAGCAGCGCGCCAAGCAGTCCAAGGAGGCGGCGTGAGCCCAGCCCGCGGCGCGGAGCTACCGCCACGGGGACAGGGGCACCTTCTCGGGGGCTGCATCTGGGACCCACGGCGTGGGGCTGCCCCCCGAATGCATTGCTGCCATCTGGCTCCGTGGCCAGGCCTGACGCCATCCCGCCGGTGCTGTGCACGGCACAGGGAGCCACCTGGCCTTCTTTTTCTCTTCTTTTCCCCTTCATGTGCTTTTGGTTTTTAATTAAAAGCAACAAACCTGACGTGTCGGGCGGATCTGGGCTTGGGGCAGTAGCACAGGCTGGCGCAGCCTGGGCTGAGGGGGCAACAAGGCCAGAGCCCTGGGGGACTCTTCTTTATACGTCTCCCTGCCTTGTTTTCCTGCCTTGCTTGCAAGGATCAGACTGTTGGTTTTACCTGGGGGCGGGGGGGCAGATCATTACAGAACTATCACCCCCTAAAAGGTCTTCCATCAAATTCAGATTGGGACAAAAAGCTCCTGCATCACCTGTGTGACACGGCCTGGGCTCAACCCATCCACAGCAGGAGGGGCTGAGGCTCCTGTTGCTCACCCGGAACCACTGGCTTGCTGAAGTCTCTGGTTCCAGCCCAAAAAAAGGGGCCAGCAAACCCAACGGATGAGAGCGTAACCAACCCCACAGGAGAATCATAAGCCATGAAAACCCATGGGGGGTAAAAGCAGGTGAGAGCAGCTCCCACCAAATGCCAGCGTGAGGATGAAGAAGCCTCATCACATTCCTCCTGGCAAAGCCCGCGGGCTCCAACAGTTTCCCCTAATGGCACATGGGAAATAATGAAGGGGGCAGACACTTGTGTCTACTGATTTTATTACATTATTGCTAATCTTTAATGTAAATTGGGTGATGTGGAGTAGTGGTGTAATTTCACTAACAAGAAGTGGTCGATGCATCTGTAAAAGCATCAATTTGACTAAAAATAAAAGCTAATTTTGGGATGCTTATAGGAAGCATGTTCTTCAGGTTGCCAATAATGAAGTTACACGTGTAACAGTGTGAATATTCACCCCTCCCGGCTGCCAGGCCAAGGGATTAGGCAGCGCTCACATCCGCCAGGCCGGGCTCTTGTAAAAGACAACTGGAGCCAAATTTCTCTGCTTGGACCACGAATTTGGGTACTCAAATGCTGCTGATTGATTGACAGGCTCTGGGGTTCTGTCATCTCCATAGGAGTCTCCACCACAGCAAACGTCAACAGAAGGATCGTGGGTGCTTGCGGAGTAAAGACAGCCCCACCAAACAGGGCTTGTTGCATGGATACAAATTATCCATGGTGGGACACGAGGGACCAAGACAGCCTGGCCTGGACGTGCACTGGACAGTGGGTTTCAGAGGACACTTCCACGCAGCCCTCCCGCCACCACCACCAAAGAAGGGGCCACGGCCGCACATACACCCCGGGCACGCACACGCACACACACTGCTTTATTTTTTTTTTGTTCATTTTCTTTTTCTTAGCAAAAAAATAAAAATTTATTGTCCTCTAAAAAAAAAAAAAATCCATCCTGCCCTTGGAAATTGTGACACAGATTGAGTTCTTTTCAGCCCCACATGCAAATTCACTCTGCCAAGAAAAGAGTCTAAACCAGGTTTCCGACAGCCAAAACACATATTTACAGAATACGAGAGCGAGCGCGTGAGAACGACAGCTGAAATCACAGTTCTATACATGGAATCAACAACACAGTTCACACACCACCGATTACCACCGATTCTGCCCACTTTGACACCGACTCGGGGCGCTCCTGCCCAGGGCCCCTTCTCCTGGGGATGGTGGGGAAGAGCCTGGGCAAGACCTGCCCCCAGAAACACTGCAGTGTGCATTAGTATTATTTTTTAAACGTATACTGCATTTATTTTAACATTGGAAGCTACAGAGTGGGGAAGCCCCAGAAATCCCTCCGACGCAGTCACTAGTCTGCACAAATACTTCACTTTTAAAATACTTGTGTGGTTTCTTTTCCCCCCTGTCAGTAATGTCTATGTTTCTCCCGGCTATCACTCCAAGGATCGTTATAGTTCTGGAGGAAAACGCTGTTTCTTTCCTTCCTTCTCAGATGGGGGAAAAGGAGAATAAGGAGATGGGGCGGCTGGTGGGACGGCAGCGACGGCTGCGTCCACGCAGCGCCCCGGGCTTCCTCACGCGGGAGGGAAGCCCCTTCGTTGTCTCAGCCGGACAAGCCCCGCAAGTGGCTCAGCTTCAGCTTCGGAGATGCAGGAAAATGTAAAATCTGGGAACGGCAGCTGCTCGGGGAGGCCTCGCTCAAGGGAAATGTCGCAATTCCCCCGGTCCATCCCGTGCGTCCAAGCTGGCATTTGGCCTACGGCGCCTAAGGCCGGGGATGATCCCGAGGCAATGCCAATGCCAAACGCACCAAACTTCCTCCCTGGCTCTTCCCTACAGCACTGTCCTTGCCCTCGGATATCCAGTTCCCTAAGATATCGTTGCCTTAAGCCACCTGCTTGTAGATTTTGTTTTTCCCATAATAAAGTATGATCTTTTTTTTGACCTTCAGGAATACTGTGGTCTCGCAGGGCGGTTTAGACTCCTGTCTGCCCCACCTCAGCTCAGGAGCCTCCACAGCCAGTCACAGAGCTCAACACTTCCCAAGGTCCCAGATTTGGGGAGGAAAACGGCGTTATGGAGGTGGAAGTCTCCACAAGCGAGTAGGGAGGGCGAGCGCCCGGACACACACGGGCTTCGCTCAACCGCCTTGGGAAGCAAAACTTGGTTTCGAAGCGCGACTCGGCCAAAAAGGTGCCCTTGGTTGTGGTGTGTTACTTCATGTCCTGCAAAAGGGAGCTTCCCGCTCCGGAAAGAAGCGGGACAGTCTCGTAAAGGGGGATGGATGTGTTAGCACCGGGTTTATTCACACCACGCGCTCACTGAGCCAGCCCCGAGGCCTCGGCAGCAGCGCGGCCCTTGCTGTAAATCAGGGCGGGCACAAAAGCTCTTTTGCCCTGGCTCTCATCTCCACCTGAGTAAAAACGCTGTCACATAAACAGCCCCCAAAAAGATTCGCAAGAGATCCCAAGATCACGTTTTTTTTTTTTTTTTTTTCTCCAGGCCTAAGAAAAAAAAATTCACATTTCAGATTTCTAGGAACCTAGATTAAAGAAGGGTTTCGTGAAGAACCAGGGGAAACAGAGACACGGTCCCGTGTTTGTGCAAAGAGCGCGCGGGGCGACGGGGATGCGCCCGCCCCAGGCTGGTGCGGCTCTGCGGGGGGTGGCAAAAGAGTCAAATTTAAGGGCCACAAGGAGGGAAGCTGCAAGTTCTTTGGTCCTTCAGTATAAGCTTTAAAACAGAGGAACACTGTTTTATTCAAAATGGAAAAAAAAAGGAAAAACGAGCTTTCTCTGGCTTGAAATTTTCTTTGTACCTCCCTGGTTAAGTACTATCCCCCCATGGAAAGTGGGGAATATTATTGGTTCCCCCTTATGACTCCACTGAGCTGCATCACTCCCCAAAGTCCCACTGAGACAGAGGGACAGAGCAGGGGACAAGTTTTGCCCTTGGAGGAGGAGGGAGAAGGTGAAGGAGCCCCCGGGAAGCAGAGGGAAACCCACAGCCAGACCCTGCGGGCAAAAAGGGGCGGCCAGAGACGGCGGCGTCATGAACAACCCCCGGAGAGGCGGGAGAGCAGATAAACCACAATAATAATGGAAAAAAGTGGAAAAAAATAGCCCAAGAGGCTCATGAGCTCCGGTTCTTATAAATATTATAGACCTGATTCAAGAGTTTATTTCCTATGATTTAAGTTAATTACAAAAAGGTTTTAGTAAATCTTAATTGGGTTTTGCACTCCTCTCTCCTTTTTTTCTGTCTTTTTTTTCTCCTTCCTTGTTTTGTTTCTAAAAAAAAAAAAAAAAAAAAGGAAATGTTCACATATTTTAATAAAAGGTCTTTCCTTAAAAGCAGACCAAGGCAGATGTGCTGCCCCATGGCACAGACATTCAAAGGCTATAACCAAACAACATAGCCACAATAGTCACCCAACAGTGTCTCTCCATAAAAAAAAAAAAATTAGAAAAACTGATACTAGTTACAATAAAATACACATGGAAAAAAAAAGCATTTTTACCGAAAAAAAAAGTTAATGGGAAAGACATTTAAAAAAGAACTACACAGAGCTGCACTTAAAAGATCATCTGGGAATGCATATAACCCCTTCCATGCAAAGGAAAGGTGGAATTATGGAAGCAAATCTAATTATGTCTTTGCATTAAATATGAAGCTTTCTGAAAGACTCTGGTAACAATTCACTTGTTCCTACAACAACAGCGGGCGGCTGGAGGTTCCAGTGCTTTTCCAGGTCAGGGAAGGACAGCGCGGGCTGCATCCTGCGCAATATAGGATTTAGTCACTTGAGCGGCCTTTTGGTTGAGATCCCAGCAGGTTACTGCAATCCCCCTGATGTGAAAAGCCCATGGAAATGCTGGTGAAGGAAGTCACAGGGAAGCTCCGTTACTAGCCAGGTCTAAGCTGGTGATGTTTCTTTTCCCTGGAGAGGAACTGCACTGGACAAGTGTGGCTGGTACAGGACTAGACTGAGGGATTCTCTCCTTCTTGGCCTTTCTGAAATGATCTAAGGTAGGAAATATCTTGTAGACAAGTAGGGAAAAGATCCTAGTGAAGGGCAAGTCCCCGAGCTCCTTTGCAGGGGGTGCCTGCGGGCAGAACCCACGGAGCAGGTCAGTGAGAGTGGTAGGAGCTGCAAAGGGTGGTGGAAAGTCCCAGGCTCAGGAAAGGAGTCAGCAGAGGAAGAAATAGGAGACAGAGGGATGAATGACCCTGCAATATTCCTCTTGCACTGTGGAGAAGGAAGCCCATTTCTTCTGCTTGGAGTCACTTCTTTCCTCGCTGCTGGGATGAGTTTGGCATTTCTGGAAGCAAGACAGCGCTGGAGCCGAGTGTGCAACCCTCTCCAACGGAGAGCCAGGCTGCTACAGCTCACCAGGACCTGCACGGCCCGGCCAGTGAAGTTGATGAGTTAAGGATTTTTAATAAGCTTTTGAAATTAAAGTCCTTGTCCCTTCTAGTTCTCTCTCCTCAGGAACCAAGTTAACACATGAAACACTGCCACAGCAAATGATCGGACAAATCAGCTTTAGGATTTCTCCATCAGTAATACTTACATATAAAAATAAGAATAATGGCTGTGTTTCTAGAGTGGAATGTGTTAATTTGTAGCATGTTTTATGTCAAAGTGAGTAGCAGCTGAGGTCAGGAAGAAGCATCTCCACTGAGGAGCATTGCAAGGCAAGGAATTTACACTTCTCCACTTTCAAGCAAGAATAGATTTATCAGCAGTTTGGTCCATGCTGGGCTTTTCTCTGTCATCACTATTACTAACACGAGGGCTTCGGGACCCTATAGTCCACAAGCCACCCTTGAGGGGTCAACATCAAGCCTGTTCAACTAAGGTGTCCTCAGACTACCTGGAACTATTCCATGCGTTTCAGCAGTGACTATGAAAGCCACAGGTCACTGTGGCTAAAAGAAAACTTAGTCTGGTCTGAAGCAGTAGAAGGTCTCTAGACAGCCACCAGATATGGGGGTGCTGGAGAGAACTAACCTGTGCATCAATATTCCTTTCATAAATGGCTTTAGTTGACACAAGGGCAATACTTGTAAGGCTGCTCAAATCTGGAACATCCCAGCTTTAGCAACAATGAACATGTCACTGAATTGTTGGGCCTGGTTTGCTCTAGGTGCAAAATTATTTTTTTCCCTTTTCTTGTTTTCGTACAAATATACAAAGTGTGTGTAAAAAGAAGAAAGACAAACTTTTAAAAACTGAACTTTGCTGTTTAAATGACAGACAAAGTTCCTGCACATTCAGAGACTGGCAATGTGAGCCCCACCAGGCAGGGACTCAGTGCAGCTTCCATCAAAGAGGAGAGCTTTAACCAAGCTGGGTCAATGAAAGAGCAAGGAGACTGAAGACATGAACAAGTCATTTCAATCCACCTCATTCCTCCCTGTGATCTCAACTCTTCCTCTGGAAAGCACATGGAAGCCCCTCTTGCCCACTCAAAATCCTTCTGGAAATAGTCAAAAAATTTGTTATCATCTAAATAGAAAAGAGGAAAAACACAGACTCTTTGCAAACGGCCCTTTGATCTGTATTAAAAACAGCTCTCAAAGTTCCTCAAGAGATAGAATTAGTGGGGCAAGGGTGAGGGGCAGTTTAGATGCGGGTCGTAAAATATTAAAAAGTGCTCTGCAACTAATTTGTTTTATGTGTGTATGTGCGTGTGTGTGTGCGCATATATACATACACAAACATGCACATACACACACTCATATATACATATATATATATACACATACATATATATATGTACACATACATATATATGTACGCATGTATAAAGTTAAAAAGTTCTATACGATATGATTAGACCAAGTGTCCTTGGAAGGTCACGACTGGAGAGAGTGGGGCCTGTTGGGGTGGCAGATGGGGCACTCGCCCTCCTCGGCGCACGTTTCACACAGCACAGCATGTTGGCACGGGAGCACCACGCGGTTCTCCTCCTGACACTTAAGGCATTTCACTGACTGCATCTGAAATACCGCCTGCAAGAGAGGGAGACAGGGCAAAACATAAGCAAAATCTCAAAGGTGAAGGGCTCATGTCCTGTATTAACAAGTTTGGGGAACAGGGAGGAGGCAGCAAGGGAAGGGCTTGCAACTCTTAGTCCATTTTATTGACGTGGACATACATGCACACAAGCACACGTTTTTATACACGAACACATACAGTACAAACATAAAATACATATAAAGAGAAAGTTTGATATCTGTGGAAGTAGAAGCAAAAAGGCTCTAACCTGTGATCCCCTGCACTCACCTTATCAACTTTCTCCAAGTTTGCCCGCAGCTGTTTCTGAAGTGCGTAAAGTGAAGAGAGCGACAGAGTTTCCAGGTCAGAGAAAGAGCGCAGGAATTGAGGGTCCTGGCCTGCATGGATCCTCTCCAGCTCCTCCTGCAGTTTCTTCACTTGCAGCTCCAAGGCTTCCCTCTGCTCACGGGCCAGTTCACATTCTATGTTAGCTGTGTTGGCGCGATCATTTGCTTCTTCTGCCTCCTTTTTCCAAGCATCACAGGCCTGCAAATTCCAGCAGAGAATGCAAAATAAGAATTTTGTTTGAAAGCTTGGTCAGCATGAAAGAGATTATTCTAGGCAAAAATACGCATTTCTGTACACTCCTCAGCAGGAATGTATTCTGTCCTATCTGCCCCACCTCCGAATTCTGAAAGGGCCTTGGAACCTTTTCTTCAAAAGGCTGCACATTCTCGATAACCTCTCCAAGTGGATTTGCAATTCTACATATTTGGCTCACTTGGTTAAGAGAAGGAATTTTGCACACTGGTAAACTGCCAGAGATTTAAGTCAATCACTAGGTCTAGGAGACTCTCAAGCATTTCCATGTAGATGCTATGATACCTGGCCTTACACTTTCAGTATCTGAATGTCAGCCACATTGACTTTTTCTTTCCTAAAGGTAGGAGTGAACAAGAATGCTTAAGAGAATCTCTTTTATAAAACCTATAACCCTTCACACCATCTCAATATCTTGCAAAGACCCCCATTTAAAAGGCTGTCCCAGTCCCTTTTCCTGGAGTTGCCCAGGTACCTGTTTGGCTTGTTTCCAAGACTCTTCCCACTGCTTTATTGTGCTGTTGGCTTCATCCAGTTCTTGTCGTAGCCGTGCCAGCTCCGCAGCACCTGGACCTGACAGAAATGCAGGTGAGGTACTGGGCGAAAAACTCCCCGAAGCAAAGTGTTCCCATATGCTGCTGTTCATCCCATTTAAACCTGTTTCACAGGGAAATAGAGAGGGTTATGTCAAAGGAGCTGGCAATTTCCCCATTTCCTCCCTCCTCGTGACATCCAGGATTCAAAATGTGTGCATTTCAGAAAGAGAAAACTACCTTAAGAATCACTTTCAACCCCAGGACCCAGGAGTCCATCACTGGGAGACTTCATAGGGAGAGTTACACACCTTCAGGCCTCCTCTTTTATAATTCAGGGAGGGACTGAGAAACTCAACAGAGTTTCTTTTGAACCACATTGGTTTGAGAAGCACCTGTGTCACTGCTGATTTGACTAGCAACTCAAATCCCCCTTCTCATATGAGAACGTCTGAATTGCTTACTACCCTGCCACGTTTCTGTGCAGTGGAGACATTAGTGTTGATGAACAGAGTGTTTTTTGGCTCACATAGATAACTAAGGCAGTGTTTCCTCTCCGATTAAGCTAGTTTTAGACCTTTATATTGTTCTGCTTTTATCTCTTCAACTTGGTCATTCAACTCTCACTTCCCAAATAGCCAGATTAAAATGCTCCAACCTCCAATGTGCTGTTTGCACATGCGAAGATCAGAACTAACTGGAAAACCCTGTTTGGAAAGAACTGGAGGTGGTGGTGTACGTACACCAGCTTCCTTCCCTACTGAGTCCCAGCATAAAGTGACTGGGGCTGGAGGAGGACTAAAAAACCCCTTCCCCAATTCAGTGTGTCCAAATCATTTCCATCCTCAGAACCAACTTCAAAGCTCAGGAGACAAAGGAGTAGAAAACCTGGGGTAAATAAAACTGCCTGTTTTTCTCCACTGAATCTAAAGCACATGCTCTTTTAATAAGACACATTTACTTGAAATAAACACACACAGCCTGTAGTTGAAAGACAACTGATAGGAAAAGCTCATATCCAGAAAGAGCTAGAGAGTGATCCAGACTCCTTTGCACAGACGCACTGGTTTAACAGAGGAGTCATTTTCATTTAAAAAGCTGTTAACCACTGGGCACAGACATTCCTAAATCCAGTTGAATTTGATAAATCAAATTAGCCTAATGGGGTTAGAAACTCATCTCAGAGAAGCCAACCTGACTGTGTCTGTAAGCAAGCCCTGAGGCAAATGGCCTCTCACTGAGTCCAGTAGTAGTAACCTGCTTATCAAACTGCTGCTTCTGAAATGAAAACAAGGCTTTTTAATAAAGTTTTCCTTTTCTTACTGAAACCGGGATGATCCAGCCAGCCTCAACCCTAATTAATAGCAGAGATTTCTTCTGATGTCTCGTTTCTTATAACCGTGATTGTAAAAGTTGTTAAAGCCAAACAAATAGCAACTGCAAAGCATGGAAGCATGGTTTTGTCCTGTGCAAACAAGGGATATAATTACACAGATAAGTGCATGGAACAGCAGGTTACAGAAGCATGCAATAATTTTATTGTGTTAGACTGCGTATTACAGATTAAAGCATATCTAAAATTTGAAGAAACATTTACTTCTAGTAAAGAGAGAACTCATTTATGTCACTAATGCAGAAATCAGCAGAGCAAGTGTTACTAGTGCCTTGGGCCCAAACAGTTTTATTTCTTAAGGAAACCTACAGCTTGATAATAAAACAGATGTGGTCCCTTAGCTCCCAGTTCTGTCAGCTTTGTACTGAGGAAGCTCCATACCAGCTTCCAGGTGCGTTAGGGTCCGTTGTAGAGGAAATGGTCCCTCAAATAGGAAAGAGGTAAAAGGGACGTAGCTGGAGCACTGCAATGTGTTTTTTTGCCAAGTCCACAGTGCAGAACAATCTGTGCAGGGCCCAAACAGCTCTGCTCTCAAGCCAGTCTAGCCTACAAGCATTCCCAATGGCACATTGTAATCCCCAGCTCAACTAAGCCAAGCCGAAGATCCAAAGGCGAATATCAAGAAAGGTGAAATCACAGTACAGCACTGGCAGCAGAAAGGGGCTGAGCTCTTTTCCCCTAAAGGTCATTAATTATCAGAGCAAGTCACAACCTATCTGTCATTGTTTCCTCAGTCTATAAAAAAGAAGAGAGCACAGAGAGAACTGCTCCCTTGCTCACAAGGCATTAGCTGATTATTGGTAAAACAGCTTGCAGCACTGTTACTGTTCTCACAAGAAAAAGAGGTATAAATGGCAGCAGTGACATAATACATTAAAATTAAAGCTAACTTAAAAGAAAATACTTACATGACACAGACAGGCATGTACATGGGACACACACACTGTGCATTTACCTAATGATCCATGAGAAGCTGATGTCCCCAGGAACGTGTTTTCTGATTGGCTTAAGTGTCCCTGGGGCTGATGGAGGAAATGCGATGAGAGGCTGACCGGTGGAGAAGGAGAGGCAGAGTGAAAGGAGGCAGAGCTTCCGAGGGAGCCGGGGATATTTACAGGAGCAGAACTTTGCAGCAAACTCCCACCTGGACAAAGAACACACAGAGAGGATGGCTATGTATGACCATGAGGTATGGGCTAGAGCACAGCACAGGAGATCAGAGCAGGAGGTCTCAGCTTCCTTCTCTCCTCCCTAAACCCCTGGGACTCCTTCCACTTCTCTGGGTGCTTCACCCCCTTTTAGAAGGAGCTCTGAAGCTGCCATCCCATTAGGCACAGGTGAAGAGACCCTCCAGCACTCAATGGCCTATTTGGTTATGGGCCAAAGCAATGAAAGGTTTTCTGAGCAGAGTTCAGTCCCTCACTGTCTAGAGAAGACAATTTGATATTTTATGAATGATTTTGAGAGGCAAATTTCACTTCTAAAACATCCTCCTTTGTCTGCAATACCTCCAAATAACCCACAGTGGAAGAAACTACCATGTTCCATGCTGGGTCAGGCCATGACCATAACTAAAGGAAAAAAAGAAAAAAGAAAAAAAAAAAAAAGGTGACTAGCTTCAGACATACTCAAGAGCTCGAATCTACCAGTAATAAACAAAGAGGAGAGAAAATAAACAAACCCCCACCCCAAGCCAACCTCCAAGAACATTTCCCCTCCCTTACACAAGAGGTCAGTCCACCTGCCACGTGCAGGGACATCTCAGCTCTGCTCTCCACTCTTCCCATCTCCCTTCTCAGAAGGATACCAGTTAACATGCAGATGTGGAGGGAACAGACTGTCCACACTGCTTTTCCCTCTAAGCCACTGCAGATACAAGCGGCATAAGCTGGGCTATCAGCATAAATACAGAGTAAATTCCCTGATGAGGTTGCTGATCCTTGGCAGGGAAATGGAAATGATACATTTTTAAGTGCTCCTTCCACAGGACACCTTTCGTACTGCAATACAATGTCTAGCAGTAGTTCCCTTGGCAACGACTCAGACAACCAGTGTTAGCTCCCATTCCAAACCTGTCTCACAGACCCAGGGTAGTCAGAAACTGCAGCCACTTCCAAAAATCTACAAGAGGCTTCGCTTTTCCCCTAGACGCTCACTAAAGACAGGTAAGAGGCACCTAAATTCTACATGTTAAGGCACCAAATCAGCAGATTGTGGTGATGCCCTGTGACAGACGGACAGCGTTCCCAGGTCAGTGAGTTTCCTGTTATCATTAGGGAGAATTTTCTGCTTATGATGCAAATTGTTATACTTTGGCCTGGTTTTAGAAGCCATCAGATGCTCTCTAGATTCTACTTGTACGCTAAAAAAATAAAACACAAGAAATCAAGCAAGTCCCATTCAGTCTCAAGAAACATCCCCAAGACACCTGGGCCCAATGGCAAGAACTCAGCTCTGCTTGTCAGCAAGGGAACATTTGCACTTGGAAGATGCTCAGTGGTTGCCAGCTTGTTACAATTGCTGTTTTAACTAATCAGGTTTATTTGGGGGTTCAATTTACAGCTCTACTGGGCTGGCTCCATTTAGGTGACTGGACAACACTGCTTGGCAGAAGATAAAGAAAGCTCTGTTGCTTTCATGTACCTATCACGATGCCACTTGTGTGAGGCACTGTGCTGCTGTCAAATGTCTTCTCCAGGGCAGCCACTCCGAATTCATTCAGGTCCAGGTCATCCAAGGCAGACTCTGCCAGACACAGAGGTACCAATTATGTTATAAAGGACCAACAACTTCAAGAGACAGGATGGCCCAAAGAGCCTACATACAGAGGAGCCTCTGCTGGCTGCCTGCCACTCTGCACAGCCTCATCCTCCATCCTGTGCAACGCTGCCATGGTAGGATTTGGCAGAAGCACCACGGGCAGCTTTGCAGCTCAGGTTCTTCTTCCTGATCTGACTTTCCAAGGTTTTGTCTCAAAGTATTCCCAAATGTTAAACATAAATAAAAAGAATTGATGAAATAACAGTGGTCCCCACAAATCTTCCCCAAACTGCTCTTTTGAGGCTGTATAACACGCAAGAACACTGGCCTATGACATGTCTGGACCTGGCTGATGCTTTGCCACTACTTTGCTGAAGAGCCACTCGGGAAAGGAATACCAGCAGAGGGGAACACTGCTAAATATCACTTCTGAGGTTCAAAGGGAAAATAAAGCAGCTTATGCAATACCCACAAACATTGTAACTATTTGAACGTGTCTCATCACTAATCTCGATCAATATAACTTCAACCCACACAGGCCCACTCATCACTATTAATATTTTTAATCAATGTAATGACTTCACCTCAGAAACATCAGATCATAGAACAGGTTACCAAAAACCTGCACCTATCTAAAGGGAGTGATTCTTCCCTCCGGAGTCTCCTGTTCTCCTTTTTCCTCACAGCCTCCATCCCACACCCTGTGAAGGGCAAGTCCTTGCAAGCTACCTGGTGGCCATCCTTACTATAAAATTGTCAGAAACCTCCCAGAGATTTCCTGCTTGCTCCAAATCCTCTTTGCCACTCTAACAAACCTAGACTTACGGCTCTTTATACCATCTGATTCTCTGAATGCAGAATAAGGGGCACACCGGTCTTCTTCTTGGTCCTCTGGGTTCATTTCATCCGTAATATCCCAAAGAAAGTGTCAAATGCGATAACAGTCACAGATAAGAGTCTTGAAGCCTGTGGCTTCAAGAATCTGCCAACACCCAAACCCACAACAAGCTGGAATTCACTGTGACATCCACGCAATTCCAGTTCTCAGACCTGGAGACCCACATCTGAGAAAGCCCTGTTAGTATAAGTAAAAAAGGCAGAGTTACCTATGACAGATTCAACAGTGTCACTGGTTGGGTAGAAAGGGAGGGCATTGGCATTCATTCCTGGTATGCTGCTGGTGCCAGCAGGGCTTGGTGGTGTTGCAGCCAGGCTGGAGGTGATACTGGAGGAGATGCTGGATGTCAGCGGGCTCCCCACGGGGAGAATCCCTAGTATGTCCTGAGAAAAGAGAGTTTTAACAGGGAAAGGGATAAGAAATGAAACATCTCTATAGAAAAAAAATCCCATTTTCTATGGGATTTCTATGTTCCCAAGACACACGCAGGAATGAGCCAAAGATCAGCAGCAGACTTGTTCCTGCCTGGGTGCAACCTGACAGATGGCTGGTGCTGCCACTGGGCTGGGGGTGGGGGAAAGATTAACAGCTTTTCTTTAATTTCTGCCAACTGTTTCTTTTCAGTATTACAGAGATCCTTCAGGATGCCTCAGAATTAACTCTCGTGACCCACAGGTTGCATGCAATCATAGGCATGGGCCATACAATCACTCACTTAGACTTAGCTCAAAACATGATTTAGAGCATGATATTAAATTCTCTTTGTTGGATCCTTGAACTTAGACGACTCTAGAGATCCATCCCAGCTCTATTTTCTGTAATGTAGAGACTCTCTGACACAGGCCAGACCCACGAATCTATCTTGAATTTGTGCAAGCATAACCATTCACAAATAACCCTCCAGCCCCCATCCCTCCTTCGTAAAGTTGAGCACTCCCAACAGTGTCTAAATTGTCATTTTTCCCTGCAGAGCTGTCTGGATCCACAGAGCTTTCTAGTACCCTTGGATAGAGGGGGGAGCACCCAGCCAAGCTCAGAGCCCTCCTGGCTGTACCTTACCTGTTTGGGCTGTAGCAAAGGTTGCTCTTGGCTCCTGTGTTCCAGTGAATGGGATTTCATTTTTGCTTGCTGCAGTAAGTGAACAGAACAAAACAAAAATCAAATTTAATTTTGATTAGCAGCAAAATTAGAAATGGCTAACTGCTGGCTTTGGAGTAGCCATAGGAAACATGGCCTCCTCTCTTGCAGCTTGCCCTGGACACTAGAGAACTCGCAGAGCAGGAGAGCAGAGCAAACTGGGAACATCCCAAGCAATCTGCATCCCATCCATCAAGACATCCCCCTTAGAGTCACGCAAAGATTTGTCACAATCACATTGGCCTTCAACGCTGCTAGTCCCCTGCTAACACAAAGGACATCTTAAGAACCATGACCAAAACTGAATATTTTGCCTGGATGCAAATAACTCATGAGCCCTACCAGCATCCAGGGAAGAGAAGCAGAACTGGAGAGGAAAAGCAGAACTGGAGAGAGGCACACACTGTACACACATGTATACATGTAGGCACAGACACACATGTGTAAGTATTTTTTTTTCCAACTTTGGGAAAATAAAACATGCAGGTTATTTGGTTATTTTTCTTCCAACTTCTTTAGCTCCCAACTAGGACTAAATAAGCTATAGAAGAATGGAACGAGTAGCCTCAAGAACACACACACACACAAAAAAAAAAAAAAAAAAAAAAAAAAGGGAAGAATCAGGACAAAACCTGCAAATTTCTTTTGATTAGTTATGCTTCATTTTTTCTTAATGACAATCTTAGAAACAACAAAAAAAATCCAAGTTAATTAAAAAAAGCCTCCCACATCTTTGTAGCTTAGTGCTACAAAACGTAAGTGAGGTCAATGCTGGCTGCAATTTCAAAACTGCACAAATGCCAACACGTACTTAAGAGTTCCACTGCCCAGCATAACAATTAAGTTTAAGGACCTTCCTGTGCTGTGTCCTTAACGGATTCCAGCCCTCTTGCCTCAAGCCACCAGCCTGTTCTCAGCTACAGAAATCAGACTTGGGAAGGAAGTGGCCCCAAGAGCTTGTCACTGTGTAACGGTCTGGTCAGAAGACCTCGTTTCTCTGCAGCTGCTGCATCCGAGACAGAGGGAAAGGGGAGGTAAATCACTCCTTCCAGGCACAGAAAGTGCCTGCCATGACTCAGGTCTGCTCATTTACTGCCCTCTCCTACCCACCCCAGCAGAACTGGAGGAACAGGCCAGGCACAGAGGGTCTGCCCAGGCATCTCTAACGCAGGCAGGCACCAGATCAGCAGGGGAGGGCAGGCACGACACGCGGCAGCAGCACACGAGCCAGCACTGACGTGATGCACCTCGTCTCTTTGGCTTAAGCCACCTTATAAAAATACCAAATAAGCTAAGGAGGGACCAAATATTCACGCAGACAAGTGAGCAGCAGCAGAATTGATCCCTTGTTTTACTCAATTAAAAAATTTTCTCTGTTTAACTGTGCACTATGGGGAGATATGGGATGGAGGGAGGGGGGTGAAGGCAAGTAAGTGGCTGAGATGCAGACACTGTGACCCTGTACCAGGTGCTCTAGGCATCCCTGCTTGGGCAGGGGGGTTGGACTGGCTGATCTCTAGAGGTCCCTTCCAACCTGAACCGTCCTGCGAGTCTGTGAGTGTCACTTAGCCGCACGTCCTTAGCGTGCGCACGTGCGGCAGAGCTGCTGCCCACGACCAGCTTGTCCTGCTCTGTGTGTGCAGGAGATGTGCTCCGTGAGCGCATCTGTGTGTGTGTGATAACACCCCTGCGGGATGATCCAGCACGTCCCTCCCCTCTCGACGCGCGTCTGAACACAAGATGTTGCTACCAGACGTCAGCAGCCAACGCGGAGGCGCACGCGGGCACCCCCCGCGAGGCAGCCTGCCAACGGGGCTGGCACCGGTGCCGCCAAGCCCTGCTGAAAGCCACAGAAAGAGAGGAAAACAAAACAGCTCCCTAGCCCCCTCCCTGCTCTGAGCTAGTCCCAAAATCCATGTAATACCCGTGTAAAAACGAGCACACGGATTCTTCCCTTCAAGACAGTCTCCCTTAGCTCTGAACATGAAGGGCAAATATCAACACAAATGCAAAGGGTGCGCTCTGCTCGCAGAGCCCTGCTGCAGGCAGGGGAAGAAAAAAAGGAAGGGTTAATTATGGATGAAACTGAGTATTGTATGGCCAGTATGGGACAAAGCTAGTGTATTTTGGGTGCAGACTTGGGAACACCTTCTGGTCATGGCTCTCCAGACCCTCCAGCAAAGCCAGCACACTTTCCAGCTTGCTACAGCTTTTGAGGCTTTGAAAAAGCATTTTTAGCCTTAACTACCAGCTCAGACTTATCACAAGGCTATATGGAACCAGTTAACACAAAAGGTGCCTCTCTCATTCTAATATATAGAAACTATTTGTATCATGAAACTTTACAACCCTATTGCAGACCTGAGCAGGAATCTCTCGCATTTCCACGAGTGGTGAGGCAAGGTGCCTAATTATTGGGCTAATTTAATAATTTAACGGCTATATGAGAATCTCTGGTGCCCACTGCAGCCAAAGGAAATTAAAGAAGATTAAAAAAAAAAAAAGTAATTATAGATTAAAACAAAATTTAAAAACAGGCCATTTATGAGAGACCTAATTTTGTACTTAGAAGTCTAGCACAAGGCAACTGTGATTACACCTGTCTGTATCCTGATAGCTATTTATTCCAGTCATTTAACACAGCCTTTTTTACTTAATTAAAAGCCACATGAGTAAGGAGACACCTGAACACAGTATCTTTGCAGCACAGCCTCAACCCGAGCTGTAAATGCTCACCCTCTGGCCCTGTTTTTAAAAGCCCTATTCATGCTCCATCCCCTTCTCCTCAGCTTCGGCTTCCTGCCCAGTTTCTCCGAGCAGGGCCTCCCTGGCACCCTGCCTGGCTGGCAGGACCCAGGGGTTCTCTTGTCCTCCAGCTTTGGGTTGTCTCCTCCTTTGCAGCAAAGGCACATTTTTTTTTTCTTTTGTTTCTAAAGAACCGCCACAAACTCCTGTGCCCACCAGAAGCACCAGGATCCCAGTGTGGTTTGCACTTCTCCTGCAAGAACACGTTGCTTCAATGTGTAATTTCCTAAGTCACGTCCATATTAAGCAAAACAATAGAAGCATTTATAGGACAGCCTACATGCACACAGCTTAATCTCTATCTGTCAGTAAATCACTCTAATTAGACCAAATGGTGTTCAAGGCTGATCCTACTGCAAAGTTGCAGCATGGTATTTTCCCAAAGTTGTAGGAACAAATAAATGAAGCAAGTCTCAAAGCCTGCTTCCAAACTCAACCACTTTCTGTGAGATCTTGTCTGGGCAGAATATTTCCTCTGTTTTCCCACAGCAGTGCAATACAAATAAAGCAATGCAAGCATAAGCTTAATAGGGCTAGTTTCTTTAATAATGCAGACAGGAGTTTAAACGAAGCCAAGTTGAAAGCAACATTTCTGGCCAACTCTGTTTCCAGCAATGCAGAAAAACTCCTCAATTTAGAGGAAGGAATGGCTATTTTTATAAAGAGGTGTCTGCACAAAATATGTTCTCCAAGAAAAAAACAAATCTATTACTTCTACAAACCCATTTAGAAGTAATAACAGGGTCTCAACTCTAGTTTGGCCACAGTTGACTTGGAAGGGATGGTACAGAGAAACTACTGGCTTTAACATCAAGAAAGGCTGTTCACTGAAAACAAATTATCACTGTGCAAAAAGTTCATGTAAGAGATGGAAGAGATTGTTCTAGGCTTAGGGAGTAGTTTGAATAAGGCATTACACAGAGAAGGGTCAACTGAGAAATCGGTAAGGCAAGATGACTGGGGTATCCAGAAGGGATAAGAGGGAACGTCAGATGTCGGTTGGGTAAGACTACAAAGATTCTTCAAACAAAAAGAGGAATTTAAGTTTAATACAGAAACCAAGGGAGAGACACAAGGAGCTGGGAGAAGCAAGAGACAGCTAACATGGCATTTCAACTGAAGAAATGAATGGTGAAAACGGCAGACAAACCAAAGTCATGGAGATCAAGGTAAGAGTTCAGAGTGAGAACAGAGAGGAAAGGATGAGTTTCCATAACACAATACAACAAGGCCAGCAACTCTTGGCAAGGACTTGAACATGGGAAAAAGAAAGAGCAAGAAGTGATATGCAGGAAGCTACCCAGGGTCAACGCAAGACAGAAGTAGTTGGGAGTCAGGAGGAAGGAAAAAAAGAAAGAAAAAAACAGCTCAACTTTTATAAACTGTGACAGCAGTTAGGCAGACAAGAACAGATGTAAGACGGAAGAGACTAAGAGAGAAGTTGAAAGTAACATCTCATGACTGCTAATGGGAGTGGTGCTTTCTCCTTTTCGTTCCTTGAAAAACAGAAATACATTCAAGCTAGACTGGGCAAATCCTCAGTCGTCCTCCTCCCCCCTCAGACTCCTCCAGCCAATGGTCCCTACTAACCTGGCATTTGAAACTCTTCAAATACTCGGCCCCCACCTGATCTTCTCGCTCAAACCCAGGTGCTTTCTTGTAGCTGCCGGCTGCTGTTACTGAGTCTGGAGGAAAACCAATGCTCTCCAAGCTGTGTGGTTTTCCAATGGCGCCAGGAGGGGACCCACATATATTAGATGGACTTCCGAGACTGCTGTTCCTACAAAGAATCTAACAGAAGGAACAAGTGTCAGGAAAGTGCAGAGAGGCAGCAGCACAGACTCAAAGAGGAGAGGCGCCTCAGGGACTAGCTCATTCACTTCACTGTTTGAGCGCTGATTTTACTGATAGTCAAGACAAGTGTAAAAGCTTCTAGTAAACAGCAACTAAAAACTGGAAAAACAGAAGATACAGGATTTATGCGGTCCCACAATTACAGCTTTGTCATTGTTTTGTACTGGAGTGTAGATATCTAAAAGCTAAACTACAGCTCTACAAACATTCACTCTGAGGCCTCAGATGTGGCTGATCATGCTTCCAAACATGCCCAGAACTCTTTGCTTTCCTTAAGCTACAGCATGATGTGGATCCTGTCTATACTCTGAGAAGCGGAATGAAACCTGGAAAGGCGTTGTGGCAGTCAGGCACATCTGAGCCACATGTAATATTGTAGTTTCAACTTTGGAGTTGAAAGTTTTAATGCAGGCACAGCAAAGCACCTACAACTGCATTAAAAAAAAGGGAAGGAAAATACCCAGAAGAATTTTAAACCATTCTATTCTTTGGATCGTAACCAGGGATCATAAACACATGCAACAAGGCTAGTTTTGCACTGTAGATGAAGCCACAGACAGCATCAAAGGAGATTTAAGGCAAGTTTTATCAGGATTAAAGCAATATCTCATTTCTCTGGGAGAGAAATTATTTGCCAGCGTTGGCAAGAATGACTGTGCTTCAAACAACATTTACAACTGTTATTGCTACGACACATTCAAACGTAGCACAGTCTGGTCTGGCATTAGAAAGAGGGAGCATGCTGGGAGCATCCTACAATGTTTTGCTTTTATTTTTATACATTCTGCTGTCCGCGTTTCCCTACAGTTGCAAAGTTACTACTCACTGTGGTGGAGGTGGGGCTAGTTGGCAGAGTTCCTGTTTTATTCCACACCTACAGTACAAATACAAAACAGAACAGGGCACGTGAGGCTTGCTGCCAGAGGGACCGTCTCCTTTGATTAATTAATCATGTAAAATGATCACCAGCAAAGCCATATTTGTTTGCAAGCTACATGCAGATGCCCTGTGTAAGTGATGAAGTCACAGAAAGAAATGTGCTGCCACTTGGCTTATATTCAAAGATTAGGAAGGACTGTTTAAAAGACTAAAGAGCTTGAGAGAGAGAAGACACAGTCTAAGTGCAAATAGTTCTTCAGTTTCCTCGCAATTTTTCAGAGCATTTAGATGACACAATCCTAAGATGAAGGGTTTTCGTTGTTGCTGTTTTACTTCATTCCACTGTGTTATTTACCGAGAGAAAAGAGCACATCTAGTCTTTTCAAGATCTATTAAGAAATCTAGTTGCAATCAAATCCAGGAGAATGATTAACTGTTAAGTTGGCTTTAGTGCTAGCAGGTCAAAACATCAGTTTTCCTTTTCAAAGAGAGCTAGTAGGATACAATGGAAATCCTAAATGAGTTTACCTCATCAGTTTCAAATGACTTAAGGTCATGTCATTTTATCTTCTCAACATCTCAACCATTTTGAAACTTTATATGCTTCAACAACAGAATAAATAAGAAGAGACTACATCATAACTAACAAAACAAAAAAAAAATCCTTAGCAAAAATCAAGTAGCCCATCATTCCACAAACATGTAACCTGTGTGTATCTGTTTAGCAGTTCAAAATCTCTGCTCTTGTTCATACAACTAAAATAAAGTACCTACTAACACTTTGGGGCTTAAAGATATTGCAGACTTTAACCACCTCCAGGAGGAGGACAGGGAAGGAATCAAGGATATCCTATAATGTAGCACATAATACACACAGGATAAGCCTCTGAGATTACGTATGTAAACAAACTCAACTGTCGTTATGTACTTTAGACTGTGTTGGCTCATTTAATGAGAGCGCTTGGAAGCTGAGCCCAGTATGTACCTCCAGACAAGGGCCTGAACTAGATGTACAGATGCATTCCACTTTCTTGAAAGTATATCAACAAATTCTGCACAGAAAGGAAGGCTTAGAAATTTCATAGGTGAGGACAAAGGATCTAGGGACCAAAACCACTGAATACTGCAGTACTGTATAGCATATACTGCAAACAGACTCCTCTAAAAGGTGTGGAGCAGAGCTTTAGCATGGAAGTCCTTTGTGCTTTTAGATTTCTCGTGTAGGGCAGAAGAAAAACAATGACTCAGAAATGCAGTTTTGTAAAGGAGAGACAGGGCTTCCCTGCAGTGCTACCTACATTGCTCAGGTCTGGGGCATGGGGACTGGAAGGGCTGACTGGAACGGAATCCCCGGCGGCTGAGGGCATGTACATCACGGGGCCCGGCTGCGTTGGGCTCGACACAGCTGAGGATTGCTGCAAATCTTCATTCAGAGGAGGCTCTGGAAGAAATAAAAAGCACGTGAAACATCATTCAGAGCTGCACCATTGCAATGGACTACAGAATAGTTCAGAACAAGAACAGCTAGATAGTCTCGAGAAAAGAAATATTCCACTGACGCCTACTTACAAGTCATATAAAAACAAGGAAAAAATCTTCTCTGGCAAATTAATACTTATCTGATATTCCTCACATTATTACCATCACTACTTGTGCAATCTGCTGCTCTTCAGCCTGTTAATGCTGTTCCAAAATTATCTTTCCTGAGCGAATTGCGTGTTCATTCAGCTGTCCTGAACTAAGCAGAGCTTCCTTCTTTGCTAGGCACAAAGCTGATGGGTGTGTTATAATTAGCTGAGGAAGCTAAGTTTCCATCTGCTCCCGGTACAGACCATTACAAAAAAAGTAACAAACACAGAAAGGCATACAAGTGCCAAGAACACAAAAAGAAAATGTCATGAGCTTGGGGAGGGGAGTATAAATGCTGTAGGGCTATAATATTTACATCTAATATAACTCATTCTCTTTATAAAAGCTAGAGGACAAATCTAATGCCTGTATTGCAATACCTTAAAAGCACTGATTACAGTTTTAAATTTCTATATATGTCTTGTCAATAAGCAGCAAAATTCATGCTGAGATCACATGAAATAAGTGGACTCCTGTTATTGTATGTCAGTCAAGTCCTCAATGTTTGAGGCGAGGACTAGAAGATACAGCTCTCTAGAAAGCCACAAAAAAAAAAAAAAAAAGAAACACATCATGGAGTACTAAGTGGTTACTATGACTTTAAAGAAATACAATATCCAGTACAGTAATCTAGTTTATGAATAAAGCATCTCCTAAACAAAAATACTATGCTATATTCAAGGGATTTTTTTGAACACTGTTTCTTTACTAATATCTCATTCTCTCTTAAGCTCGCTGGATCATACTGTGAGGTTGCACTATGGGCATTAGAGCCCACAGCCCTCGCTATAATTACTGCTTGACTACCAGGTTTCCTATAAAAGCAACTCTGTAAATAGTAGTGGATTTACCCTCACCACTCCTTGACAAAAGCAGCAGTTACTAATCCCACCAATTACCAAGGATAATCAAATAGCAGTGAGATGTGCTCAAGGCCATGAAGTGAGTCAGTATCAGAGCCCATCTAGTGACTTACAACCAACCTGTTCTAATTACTGCAAATTCTACACTGAAACCAGAAACTGAATAGGAGCTGTAGGAGGGCTGGGAGCTAAGCAATATCTGCAAATGGTGATAGACACCTGAATGCAGAATTCTCATGACAAAACAGCATCGGTAGTTTACAGATGATGAAAACGAAGACTGAAATTGAAATAACTTGCTATAAATTAGACATCTAGTGAAACAGAATGAAGATTTGAGGAAAAGTAGACAAAAAGTAGGCGATTTTTCTTCTCCATCTTCCTTAAGGATTTATGCTCCAAGTAAAACAATAAAAATAGTAAAATGAGCACCTTGTCTGTAGCAGCTAGCTTTTCACAAGACACTTTGCAACTTAGCTATGTCACAGTCCAAGTTCTATAGAAGCAGCTCTCGTTTTGTGTCACAGACTTAAGCTCTGACACGCAGAGAGCCGAGCGAGCGAGAGACAGGAGGAGAGAGGCTTCACGAAACAATAAAACGAGAGCCAAGGGCCGAGCCCTACAAAACACCTACTGCCTTCAGCTCTGATAACAGCTCCCAAAATAGCATGTTCATAGTAATAATAAAAGTTGAAGGGTTTTCAAAATCCAGGTAGGCTGAAGGGCACAAAGGAGAGCTTTCATGCTATCTACTCCAGCCAGAAGCCCTCCACAGCTCAAACATTCCTGAAAAATGAGAGAAGTGGCCACGTACGTTCTACATGTGCAAAGGCACAGAAGGGTCCTCGGGGACAGCTGCCAGACTGCTGCATGTCATTGCACTTGGTGGATTTGTAGATCTGGGGATGAGAAAAAAAAATGAAACAGACATGAACAGGAAAACCAGTGACCAGCAGCCCAGGTATCAAGAGTACTGAGAAGAGACTCAACAGCAAGATAGACATGTAGGCAAAAGGCACAGAGGCCAGCAGATTTCAGGGTGATCATTTCAATGCTTTGAACAAAAGAGAACCCACAATAGTTATGAAAATGGCAAAATTTGTCCCAAACTGCTGAGCTCACCCAAAGATCACCCAAAACTCACCATTTGCCATAAAATCCCTCCATCTCCCTAGCAGCAACACAGATATAAAAATGGACCAAGGTAGTAAATAGTTGATAGATGACAGCACAGAAAGCTATAGCCACATGTTTGCAAGGGTAGTGACAAACAGTTGGCAGTGATTGTAGGAAATGGATTGTTCCCCTTCCCCCCAGTTTGGCAGGCGGTGACTACAGTTATTTTGCTGATACACCTCAAACAAAGTTTTCAACACTGTAACATGAAGCAGACTGGGACAAGGTCTAAATCACACTTTCTGTAAGGATAACAAAATGCTCTGGGTCTGCCCACATTAGCAGCTGGGCAGTTTTTAGCGATAGTTCATGGATATCTGTGGCTTGGTGTGATTTTCATCAACCAAAAATGTTTTAAATGAAAAAAGATGGTGTATGCTCATCTGCAGACACACTCCCCATTTTTAAAGGGCCCCGACCCACGAGTCCACTCTCTTACAACTGTTTGCTCCCCATACTGTTCTCATCTCCTCCCTTAAGTTCTGCCTAAAGAAAAGGCCCCCTCTCAAGCAGCTCAGCTTCCAATGACTTCCGACACACAGTTTTTCTGTATCCCAGCACCACACTGCAAGCAGCCCATATATTCTCCTAGACAAACACATCTCATAAGGCTGGAATGCTTTTGCTTTTCTAGTAAACAGACCACACAGGTTACGGTACCTCCGGGTGGAACTGCTGCTCTGTGCGAGTGTGGCAGTATTGGCATGAGTCTCCGTTCTCGCACTTACTGGGATCTCCCCACTCATCTCCATGCTTCACACTTGGACACGGTGAAGATCTGTTTAAACAAGGCAACAGTGGAAAGCATCAGACATGTTTTTTTGAGCTTTGCTTCCTCAGCTGGCAGCCAGGTTCAGTTGCCCCCCTTTGCTGTGCACCGTTTGCCTGGCTGCTGCTTCCCCAGCCTCCATCCTGCTACTACTGCATCTTCCCCCTCCTCCAATTTTCTAATGAAAGAAACACAGTTTAACTCTCCATCTGAAACAGAATACAACTTGAACCATCCTAGCTTAACCATATTAGCCACTGATGTGATTAGTGTCAGAGATGCTGGGTCTGTCTTCTGTTTTGGAACTGTACATTCATAGAAAGCTAATAAGTTAATTGGCTAATCCCGAAACACATAATGCCCTTACACTGCTATGTTTCCAGGGTTATAGTGTGGCCATGTGGAAAAGAGGCTGAGTCAGGTCACTGGGGAAAAGGCAAACCCATTTCCTTTCTCCCAGCTGGGAACCAGTTCTGTTTCCCAGGTCTGATTTTTTTTTTCTCTGTGACCTACTTCCCCTGCTCTTCTTGCTCTTACCCATTCCCTCGAACAACAGCAGAGGGAAGCAGATAGCAGCAGCAGAAGCCTGCACAGAAGAGGCAGCCACATCAGCTGGGGGTGGGGAAAAGCCACACAGAAGTGAATGGAGATCTGAAGGCAAGAAACCTTCACCTCTTCCCTCCTCAAAGGCCCCAGAGAGGGACAGAAAGCAGATGGCTTTTGCCTAAGGTTTCCGTTTCTACTGCTGCCGTTGGGATTCATGTTTCTCCAATTTTTATTTTTATTATTATTATTATTTTTTACACAAGATTTCAGTACCAGTTAAAGAATTTCTGCAAGTCTTAGGGGTGGGGAAGGGAAGTGAGAACCTCCATGCTATTTTCTCTTCCAGCTTTCTGGTCTGCTCTCACTTTTTTTTTTTTCGGAAAGGAACTAAGGAAAAGCCCCACTGAGATCACAACAAAAGCTCTGTTGTGTTAGAGGAAACGAGGACCTGTAACTTGGACAAAATGTGTTTGGGGAGAGGCAGTACGCTGAAAAATCCAGCGACAGCTGAGTGACAAGAACACCCTGGTGCTTCAAAAGCAAATCTGCAGCAGTTGGTTAGGAATGCATGTCCAGCTACAGCACTCATCACACTGTGCCTCACAATCCCCATCACCAGGCACACACAAGCAGGTTGTTGATTCTGAATCTTATACCCATGAAACCACTGCTGTACAAGTTTGTTTCTAGATGGGAAATAAATCCTTCTTTTGTTTTCTTTCCCCTGAACTTCTTGTTTTAAAAAATAGGAGGTTATAAAGTAAGCAGGGAAATTAGACATGGGTTCTGTTCACTGTAAAACCAGAAACGTAACATGATTTGGTAGCATAGTTATCAGAGATGTTGGTTCTTATATAATGCAAAACTCCCAACTTAGTGTTCCTAAGCAGGAGTCCTTTAGGTCTGTCAGTACAGGCCTTAAAGATGCACTAAAAACTATTGAGTGGAGCAAATACTAGAACCTTCCTTACAGACCTCTTCTACACCTCACCACTCAGCTGGGAAACAGAAGACCCAGGAGCAGGGTACCTGTATTTGTGTTTTCTTGGGCTTCTTCTTCTATCTTTGCTATTGTGGTAGTAGGGACAGGCATAACCCTGGCGACAGAGACGAGGGGGTTTCTTACATTGCTCTGTCTTGTAATTTCCCAACACGTATGTTGTATCTGTGAAAGAAGCAACTGGTTAGCGGGAGATCACTATGATCTGTATTTATTATACAAAAGCATTTGATGGGAGCAAGCACTGCATGAACACCAGACCTCCCCAGCCCCACGGCGCTCGAGGGACCCACCTTGCCACCTTGGCTCCTCGCTGAGTATTTTCTCTATCATTGCATGGCTAGCAGCAACCGCAGACTGGCCCTCTATGCCACCTTCTGATGTCGTCTGGCCATTCTGCAAAGCTTCCATGGCCTGAAGCTCCCTTCGAGGAGACAGTTCAATGAACAAGAGAGAGAATATGAAGAAACAGATAAATATGTATAAAACTGTAACAAACTGGAGTACAGTAGCAATTCCTAAGGGAGTGCATTTCATTAGGGCTTTTTTTGCAACACCATCCTCATTCAAACAGCACCTGCAACACATGCTTTTCCTTCCCATGGAATTCCAGATTAATTATCTAGACCCTACCAGGCTCCCAGCCACAGCACAACTATTCTAAGGTGAGGCTCCTTCCCCCAGCTTTTGATTATCCTCCTTGGAGATTTTGTAGATTGGCTTTGTCAGGAAGAGATATACTGTCATCACCCCGACACGAAGCACTTCGCTCTGAAGTGCTGCTCTCCTCCAATCACCTGCCTTTCGATTCGAGCCCAGCAATTACCCTTTCCACACCGAGCCCGGACAGTCGCTAACCTGATATCGTAAACCGGAGAGCGCAGGTCATGGGGCCCGTGAGCAAAGGCGCAGTGGACTCCGTTCTTCGTGCAGTTTCCCTTGGAGTCCGTCTCATGGATGCAGATTCCAGTTTTGTAGTAGCGCAAGTGATATCGCCTCTCCGTGTCCCCGGTGGTTCTGTGCAAGAATGGACACCTCAAGGACAGAAGGAAGGGAAGAAGAGCCACAGTTTAGTCACAGGAGTGGTGGACTCGCACGCTGCCAACACTGGATGCTGTGGCTGACAGCACCTTTGCCAGTTCTGCCCCTTCTCTTGTGCTGTGCATTATGGAGAACCCCAAACCTGTCAGTGCACACTATATAATAACTTCCCTCCCAAACACAACTGCATGGTTAAGCCAGCAGCAGCTTATTATTCTAGTCTAGTGACTGCCACGGATCTGGAGAGGAGCAAGGACACTGTCAAGGCGCTCTGATATACTGGCCATGATTGAGGGGACATCACATGGCACATACCATTTCCTCAGCAGCCCATCTAGACTTCGTGCTGTTACTGTTTCCTGCTGATGTGCTCTTAACAGGGCTGTGACAGCCCATCTATAGCCAGATGCACCCTTTACGAAGATGCATTCTTTCCTAAGAAAGGAGAATTACAACACTACTACTTTAACCGTTGGTTTGTTTTCCCTCTTAGGTCGAAAAAGAACAATTTACACCAAGAAATATAAAAGAACAAGATGAAATGGAGTTTAGATACTGCAGCATTGAGCTAAAAATATAAATCGGTAAAAATGTTCTGAGATAGCAACAGTTTTCATTTACAGGGTCTGAGCCAAATACGAACGAGTGGTCTAGAAGCCAAAAATTTGCAAACATCCCATTTCCAGGCCCTTCCAGTTCTCTTTTAACAAGGCAAAAAAGTACAAAACAGAGGCCTTAGGCTGGAGGATTATGCCATTCTGCTGTAACCACAAAAACGTTAACTTAATCAAGAAAAAAAAAAAAACAGTTTTTACAGACAAAGAACTTTTTTCTGCATGTGTTCACACTGGCCCTGTAAAAGAGAATTAAAATTCCATCCTTCTATAGCATCCCTACATAAAACAGTGTCTATATTTGACCACAGTTTAGTTGCACTATTTATTCTTCGATATCTGTCACGTGGGTCATGTTATATTACTGCGTTAACCCCCTAATTGCTGACAGCTGTAACATACACAGCAGAAACATCTGCATCTGCTCCAGTTCAGATGAACCCAGTTTTCCAGCTGCAGCAAAACTGGTTCTTCTGGCCTTATTCTGGGTATCTGCCTTCCTTAACTTGTAAGGATGGAAGGAAATGACAAAATAAACATAGAAATAAACAACATGATTTAAAAAGCAAGGGATGGATCATTCAAGGGACAGATTAGAGGACAAAGCTTCTCCTCTCAGCAATCAGCTCAAAAAAAGAATCAAGCTACTCTGCTAGAGAGCAAGAACTATTATTTGATAGTCAGAGACTTACAGGAATGTAGCCTCAGTGCATTTGTCAGTAATTTTTTTTTCTCCAATTTGCTTTCTGCACCTCAACTTTGCTGAAGATGGCTGGGCTCGAGAGGACACAAAGATGTGAGAGCTGAATTCCTCATTGAGCATCCTGTCTGCAGCAGGCTCGGGAAACGCCGGTTGCTGTTACAATTTGTACATCTGTTCTCATGTTACATATGTTACAAAGCTGCTTTACTGCTGACTTGCCTCATTGCTACAAGAGCTGGCTGGAATCGTGACCTGCACTGATCCCAAAAGCTGAATGCCTGAAAAGCAGGGTTCACTCTTCACTTACTCATCTCCTTCAGGGCAGATTCCCGTGGTCTCATCATACTTGGTACAGTAAATGTCAGGGCTGTAGTTAAAGGTACCATCCCGGCGACGGATAGATCGGCGACGACGCTGGTTGACAAAGTGCCAGTGGAAGCAAGTGTAGGGCCGGTGCTGGGTGCACTTGTGCTGCACAAAGAGAGGGCACTGCTCCGTGCGAAACTCCTTCAGGTAACTGCGGGCAGAGAGAAGGGGTTAGGAGGCTGGTCGGAAGCAACATCCAATTCCCCTGAAAGCCCTCGGCAAAGCAAGCAGGGTCCTTCCCACACCAGCCCCTGCTCCGCTCTCAGCGACGGGACTGGAAGCTGCTGGTTTTCTGCACGGGGAAGTTATCGGTTGCCAGGCCGGTTTACCCAAACACCAGAGCAAAAAAATCACTTGCTATTGGGTCTTTTGACATCATTTCAAAGCAGGTCACAAGAAGCTTAGTGAGCTTGTGAGAAAATAGAAATAGATAAAACAGGACTTGGAGATCTGTCACCAAATAGGAGACGCATGTTCCCTTGAAGAGGCTCAGATTAAAGAAAAGAACAAAAAACACACACACACTTCCTTATAGTCATGTTACATTTGCCATGTTTCAACCTATTGAAAGAGAAAATACTGTAAAAACTATTATTTTACCCCTTGTCCTCATGTCTTATCTTTGCTTCTCCTTCATCCAACCCATTCTCTCCTGCAATCCTCTGAATTCAGGATTCAAGCTTGAAAAACTGAGATATCTACTCTCAGACTATGGATGCTTGTTTTGTTACTTACCAAAAATGGCTTGATGGCTTCTCCAAAATGTTTATGTCTTTTTTTTATCCCGAGAACTAAAGAAGTCACAAGCTCTTATTTGTGACACTAATAACAGTCCCTAAACCCAGATTGAAAAGGATTACAAAATGATTTAGACTGATATAGCGATCTGACTACAATCTGGGGATAGGTGCTTACAAAACCCACATTGCCTGAAACCCGGGAGTTGTCCTATATATAGGGAACATAAAAACAGTTGGACCAGATTAGATCCGAACCCCACGGGGTTAGAGCTTCTCAGAGATGGCTCCAAGAGCAACACAGGAGGCCCCGAGCAGGCAGATGGGGGTAACTGCTCCCTCAGCAAGTTACAGTCTGGTCTTTTTTATGTTTATAGATAGGTTCAAATGGTGAACAACAAAATTTGTTGGTCACAATAAAAGTGCAAATGCTTTGCTGGAAGCACCAGGATGACAAAATAGCAGACACGGACTCATTTTGAGCTCCGTATTCCGAGACGGCTGTGCTCCAAGGCAGCAAAATGGAATACAAGGAATTTGTCAGGTATTCACTCCAATCTCAGACGATCTTTCTATCTTGTTTCTAAATGAATGAAAAGAAGTCTGATGTCTCGGGATGTATTAACAGATAATATCATGCTAGACTCAGTCTAAGAACAGCAACTGTAAATAAAACATCCTTTCCTCTTTAGCCTGGCTAAAGACAAAGCCTCAGGAAAACGCATCGGTTCAAGCAAAGCGCTCGCTGTGAGCAGAGCATCTCCCTGGCAGGGAGAGCTTTCCCAAACAGGATTTTTGCAGGTGCGAACGGATGAAAGCTCTGCCTCCTCTTTAGCCTTCGAACACGCAGGACTCGCAGGTTTCACTGCCTGGCAATGGATCTGTGGCACTCGGGGCTTGGAGAGCTTCCAGGGATGACTCCAAGCCGCGTCCATCTGTCCCCCGCAATCCTAGTACCGGCTCCGAGGCCTGGTGCCCAACGTCACCAAATTGCTAACCCACGTTCAGAAACAAGCCTGCCTGCTATAGGTGACACCACCACTTTCTTTTCATGTTTAAAAAAAGCTGGATACATTGGAGATCTGTACTCCAAGCGCAGCAACTACTCACCAAAAAGCTGAATGCCACTGTGCAGTTAATTAGTGCTGAAAAACTTTCTGTGCTGTCGGACCTAGCACAGTTGTACGGGATGAAGCTGTGCAGAATATTTTATCTTATCCACATGCTAACAAGACTTAAAGCAAAAGTGACTGCATCAACGTTTAGGCTAGAGAGCAACTGAAGCAAACTCAAGCAGTATGATCACAGTTGCCTATCGATGCTCTTCATCCATACATCTCCATGGACATCTTACAGGGATGAGCCTTACGCTGCTCCCGTTTTACCTACGGAGAAATTGTAACGCAGGCCAAGTGCCCTGTCTGATAACACAGGGCACCCAGAGCCAGAACGGAGTCCAAGAGCCCCTGAGCTCCTGCATCTTCACCCAGTGACCCAGAGTCTCCTGGGCCTAAGTCGAGGCACCCTGAATCTCTTTAATGCTCTGGAAGCAAAGGAAGCCATGAGACCTAAACCCCGATAGTATCAAACCCAGCACTTCAAATTTCCAGCAACAAGCATGTACGAGACTGCTAAAAAACAAAACTAAAACTTAATAGCTTGGGGAAAGGAGCTGAAATAGTTTCCCTTTCGCAGGAGAGCTTAAAAACAGACATGCTGACCAAGCATCTTAGCCTCTGGAGGGTTAGGTGTTGCTGAAGAGCATTTGAAAATTAATTGCATTTTATGATTGGCTAAATTCCCTAGAGAAACATTTATTATAATGTAAATGAGAGATAATTACATAAGTAAATGGTTCACCTGAAAAGTGTTTAACATCTAACTTGCTTCATCAGAAAGTCATTCTTTAATGCTATCTATTAAATAAAAGATCTCTCATTCACTCTTAATTCACTCTTAAAGCAAGCCCTGCAAGCAGGAACCATGGAGCTCCACACCAACATATTAAATGTGCATGAGCATCTCTGGGACACAGAGCAGCAGTGGAAAACTAGGGTAGTCACATTAAATCACACATTTCTAGCCTTTCAATCACCAGTTTGGGTGCAAGTTTTAAAATGCTTTTTTTCTTTTTTTTCTTTTATTTTTTCCAAGGCAACAGAACATTTTAAATCATCCTTTTCTACACCAGCATGAATGGTAAAATGCCTCTGCAGCCCTATATTTTCTTGATCCATTAAGTGAGTTTTAGCTCCTTTGGGAGAATATGGAACACGGGCCACTCAACCAGCCACTTTGTATTAAAATATATTGAGAGACATCTAAACCACATGTGTTTGGGGAATGTGGAAAGGATATACAGAGTGTGCTACTGCAATGTGATGGCTCACAAAGCCCAGTGCTATTAATATTTCAGCAGTCTCTTTGCAAAGGCTCTAAACAGAAATGCTGAAAGGGCTCTTGTGATAGATCCTTATGGTATGGAATGGCCTCCATAAATTCTTTTCCCAGCTGAGAAATGGAGTTTTTGAATGACCCCTAAAATTAAAAATATGTTGACAACTTGTACATACTTCATAGTGTATCAGCCAAAAGCTGTGTCTGCACAGGAAGAAGAAATCTGGCAGAGCTAAGTTGCATTTCTCAACTCCTCTCTAAAGATCTCAGGAAACTCTGCAGCCCTCACAAGAGTGCATACAAATTACTAAGTTATTTCAGATACAGATTATTTCTGTATTTGCTAAAACAAACAAACAAATCACTAATCAGTTCTGTGTTATTCTACTTGTGTTATCTTTACTGTTCTTTATTTTGTATGGATACATATATGACTTTTTAATCCTCATAATTCTTTAAAAGGAGAAAGCACGCTGCTCTTATTTTCTTCTGATACTACCAAGAGTCAAATACACCAAGTGATAAACAACGTCAACAGCAACACCCAATTCCTGGAGGGAACATGACCATTTACCATTCCTACTAAACAAAGACAAATGCAGTTCTAAACAAACAGGACAAGACTGTCAGAACAAAGCAGATCAAAAGTCACCAGGCTGAGCTGAACTTGCTGCTGAACAGGAATGACACTACCATAAATTAAAGTTATTTCAGGAAAACGAGGGGAGAGAATCTCAAACTAGGTTGGGGAACTCCCAGAAACTAATGGGAGCTGCAAGTTGTTTAAAAACAAACCAAAAACCTCACTACTTGGCTGAAATTCCACTTCCTCTGGGGTGGGAAGGGAGAAGGACAGTAATTCCTCTCCGGAACTGCTAACTGTCTTTGAGTGCCAGCAGCAGCTCTGCTTTCGGGTCAGGGCAGCAACATTTACATCTGCAGCAAGTTCCCACTGTGCCCTGGAGGAATCAAGCTGTGATCTGCAAGGAAGAAAATGAGCAAGAGATCAACCGCGCTTCCAAACAGCACCACAAAACAAACTGGAGCCCCAAACCAACCCCGAGCTCCAAGCTTGGAGCTTTGTTCCTGAACTCCGCAGCTGCAGCCATATCCATCCTCTGCTGCCACAGAGATCCCTGCTTTGCCCCAGCGCTCCGGCTCCGTGGTGCAGGACACCTGAATCCGCAGCGTTCCAGGGCTCCGTGTTTGCTGCCAAGCTCAGCCCATGTCACTCATGCCCTGGCATGAGCTCAAATCAGGGAAACGCGCTGCTGGCGCACCAGAACAGCTGAGCTCTAAATTCCTTGTGAAAAGCCTTCCCCAAAGCTCCCTGGAATTACTGGAAGTCTCGCGCTGAGGCCAAGAGAGAAACTGCTGAAATCTCAAATGGGGGAATCGGGAAAACTACAGCGAAAAGCATGGAAATTAAAGGAGAAAAAAACAATCAAAAAACCCCACTCTCCTAAACCATCATTCTCCCCATCACACAGAGCCAGGCCCTCCTTTCCTTCCAGCATCCTTCCTGTGCCACTCCACATCTTTCCGCAGGCCCCAAGACGAGCTCCTCTCCAGTCCTTCTTACTCCTCCCCGTCAAGGCTCTTCCTGCCAAAATTCCTCCAGGGCCCAAAGCGAGTGCCTAGGCCTATAAACAGGCTCCAAATCTTCCGTGGCAGCGTGACACCAGCGAGAAAGGCATTAGATAATTGACTAATCCAGACTAAGACGCTGCCTGCAAAAGTAGGACAGTAGTGAGATTTAACACCATTGTCATCTAGATTTCACATGCGTGTGGGTGTGTGTTTACACCAGCGAAATTACGCTAAGGAAGCCTTAATGATCAGCACAAGAAGTGCCACTGCAGTGTATCCCAATGCCAGAAGAGAGCAAATCACGGCCACTTTTTACACTAGGAGGGCAGGTTCGTGCTCAAAGCGCCGGGCAGCATCAGCGCTGCAAGAAAGGAACCCAGAGGACTGAAGGCCAGGTCGTGTTCACGCAGTGCCGGGTCTGCTCGCTCCTGCAAAGCCCAGGCTAGCACAGACACTTCGTTCAGGCCCATGTTAGTCATTCCAAACTAATCAAATATTCCAAACAAAGATTCTTCATACTAGCCTACTCAAAAAGTGCCCCGAGGTAAATCTAACTGGGAAAACTGCAAATTAAGGGGGGGAGGGAGGGAAAGAGTGCTTAATTTGCTGATAGAGATCACAAAGAAATTGCTCTTCTGCCATCACCCTTTATTTCCATCCCATTTGTCTTCCCTTCCCAGCACAGTAAATTATACTGGCAAAACCACAATTTTATCAGCACAAAAGCACATGCTAGGGGCTTTCGCTGACACTTTTTCCCATCGCTCTCATCCTGCTGTTTCAGACAGCCCTGCAAGAGGCAGTGCCACACGCAGACCTTTCCTAAGGTCTCAGATGGTCCCAGGCCACTTCAGCCGGAGACGGGAACCCTCCTGTGCCTACGGCTGCCTGAAGGAGACGCGTCCTCGCTCTTAGCTGGTCACCAGCTCCCATTTGCTGCAAGCTCCTATCCTCGCCGAGCGCTGCGGACAGCAAACTGCCAAGTGTTCCTACTTCAATTTAAGAAAAAGAAGCATAATAAAATCACTAGTTTAACTTTATCTGCACTCATTTAAACTTGGAGGCTATCTGAAGCAAACCAGCGAGCGCTTACCCAGCTTGCAGAGTAGGCAGCATTGCTAAACCCAGGGGAAAACATCTAACCATAGATACAGATGTTTCCAATTTAATAACCCTCATCTATTAAAAATATTTTTAAAGCTGCTACTTTTCTTAAGCTCAAAGACCCAGCCCAACACAATAGGAAGAGAGCTGTCCATATTTAATCAGCTAAATTCATTTCACCCCCACAAAATTTTATTGCAGAAGATGATATCAGACACACTTTAAGTAAAGAAACCCCATGACTCAATTACTTTCCTTTCCTGAACTGTGGTATTGCAATTGAAATGAGTCAGTGGTGCATGACAGAATCTACTTATTCCAACAGGATACTCAATAAAAACCCTGCTAACACACCTTTCGTTTAACGTATCATCACTGATACAGAAAAAAAATATATGATACTCAGCTCTGACATTGCTCGGAGATTTTGCTCTAAGGGCAAAGAGGATATTCCAGAATAAGGCGGGGGGATGAAGAGAGAGATTTAAAAAATAGCATAATTCCAAAATAATTTGGACAGAATAGATATTCTGGAAGAGCTATTCAGTCATTTTTTTTGCATGGCAACTCCTTATAACACCCTTATGCATCTCGGCAAATCTGCAGGGCTACTAGAAGGTGCCTTTTGTAAACCTTGAAAAGGCCAGAAAGCATTTGAACCTCAAGGAAAAATAAACGCATCCCTTTATGAAAACAAAAGGCCGACTGTGAACGTCGGGAAGGAGAAAAGGATGAGGAGAAAGTTTCAGTAAGCTCGCATCTGTCAAGAAGATGGACTTCACATGCCTCACTGTTTTCTTTATCACCTAAATAAATTGAACCATCAACTGGAAAAAGGTCACACGGCAGACAGCACTGTGTGATTTTAAAGCTGTTAGATTTCCCCTTCTCCATTAGGGTTTGACAATAATGTCAGTCTAAGGGCAAACACAGAAGAAAAAGTCGAGGAGACTTATTGCAAATGCATCGATTTGGGCTCGCTTTGCTGTGTTTTTGTTAGTTGGTTTTAAAATTCACATAATTCATGGTGTATCTCAGTCATCACTACGGCACGACATGCTTATCAGCTCTCACAGTTTTCACAATGGAAATAGTGGGGAAATAGTAGAAAGTTCGACTCACTTGGGTTTCCCTTTTTCTAGGCATCTGATTAATTTTGCAAGTCAAGTCAAGCTGGAGGCCTACAAATAAATTCCAAGGGACAGTGTGCATTACAGAACCCAAAGCACAGACTCTAGATTACAGAAAACTACAGTTAAAACACAATAGCCATATTCAACACTAACCCAATTGCCACTGCATCTCTATCTTTCAGAGTGTTAACGTGGGGTGGACAAGGATGCACCTCATCGACTCTGCCTTGAGAGAACCACCCTTTTACCACTTCATAGATAAGAGCTCAACCAGAGCAACTGCAAAAGGCCAAGCTAAAAATAACACGTGTCAACCCGTTATCGCAAATTCTGAGTGAAAAGAAATGTCATTGACAAACAACTGCATCTTGTCTCTACTGACCAATCAAGGAAAAACAAAAACAAAAAAGATAAGTATCATGCCAAGCAATCAAGGAAGAGAGGCTTGCACAAATGTCAGGGTGAATATTTTATGTTTCCACCATCATAGCCAGAAGTAGCTTTATTTTGAGAGAAAGACACTGTGTTTAAGCAGCTTACCAAAGCTTTATTTTAATGAGGAAAGAAAATTGGTGCACGAAACTAAGTTTACTCAACAGAAATCCAGGCATTTATCACATCTGTGAAGAGGCAAGACACAAGCTTCCCCGAATGACACTGTGAGAGTCTACGGGTGGACTCCTAGGAAAGAGGATTTTGTTCAGCCCGCACCTGGGCTGTGTATCCCTTAGGCATACAGAGTTGTGCTGCTCAAACCCGGCGAGTAAAACGATTTGAGTCATGCGTTCTGGCTGTGTGCACTCTTAAAAGAGCACAAATCTGTCACGTCAGTGGACCATGAGATGTACGTGACCAATAAAAATCCATTTTTAAGCGCCAGTCTGTGCACACAGAGATTTTGCCTTTTTAATTAAAACAATCCAAGCACAGGCATTGCAAACACGTAGCTGTATTGCATTTCTGAGAGGTGTCCTTAAGAGCCATTTAGGTGGATCCAGACCTCTGCATAAAGCCTTACTTTACGTTTCCTCCAGTTTGATCTCTTTTTCCCTAATTAGACAGGAGCACGGATTACTTGACATGACCTTAACATTAACTAAGCATTTACACAGTTCACTCAATGTTTTCAGAGCACATCGACTTTTGCCAAGTCTAAATGACATTTAAATTTCAATTCAGCACTGTTAGTTTCTGTAAACAACAGAGCCTAAAAAGCCTCCCTATTTTCAAGCAGGGCTCACCTCCAACTCAGACACCCCTCATCCGCTTGCAGGTTGGTTTCTGCTCTACAAACTATTTAGCTGCCATTAGTTCTTTCCTGCTGCACCTCTGGAAGTGCTGAGTTTAGAAAAAGTGGATCGTATCGAAAACACGGCTTTTCAATAAAATGTGAATCGAGACTATTTGTTTTGGTGATGTGAAAATACTGCAAGTTATTGAATCTGGACAGCTGTAGGCTAGTGAAAATTTACACCTGGTTTGTCAGCACAATGAATGAATGTGTTTAAACAGGAGCAGTTTATTTTACTGGTAATTACGCAGTGAAAACATCCATCCACAGGCTTATCTGTTATGGTCATTTACTTAGGTTATATATTCATATAAATTTTCTGTTTTACATGAACTGGATCAGGTTAATGATGTTCCTTTATTCGAGCTTCTTTAGCATTCGCAGCATCTCTCAAGCTTGTGGAGAAAGCCCAGAGTTAAAATGGAGTTAACACACATCAGATTTGCTGGTCTAGACTACACTGAATTAAAGGCTGAATGATATACAGATGTCCTGTGCTGTATAAATTAAAACTCCAGGTTTTGAAAGTAAATAAATTAATCGCACTTCTCCCCATTGATATAATCAAAGATAAAGCTACCCAGGGCTACCAATCATAGAAATGCTAGGGAAGGGCTGTTTGAAAACTTGTGCCACTCACTCTGCTGGTTCCCTGAAGCAAAACATCTCGCGTGCAAGCATTTGTAAAGGCTAATTCAGAAAAATCCTCTTTCCATAAGACCCATCATATCACCCTGATTTTCAATCAACAGATTTTTTATGAGCATTTTTCAATCTCCATTATCATGTTGCACAGAGATGTTTCCCAAACAGAAGCACAGGAATCTTTCTCCTCCCAACCATGTCGAGAGCCTCCATGGTTTAAGAAGCAGCACACACCAACTGCAGCCCCATATGTGCAGCAGCCTTAACACATTGCACAAACTATTTGAAGGTCTAGACTTATGCTGAACCAAAAACATAAATCCAAAACTCCACTAGAAGTGACTGATCTATAGTGCTCTAATCCAGACTAATCCACATTTGAAAATGAAATGCAATCTGCCTCTTTTCAGGTTAAATGCCAACCAGATTTGCAGCAGCAGCCTCTTTGGAAAGACTTGCATTTGTGAACAGACATTTTCTGTTGCAAGTCTGGAACAAAACATGGTGATAAGCCAGCAAGCATGAACCTGCATCGTCTAACATTTGTGCCAGCACAAAGACAACAGCCAACTCTTACCAGCTGATTTTAAAGAATCAATGTTAGCCATTCACGGATTTGCTTTTCCATTCGGCACACAAATCATGCTGTACTTGTGTCTGCTGCAGCCCAGTGGACTCCTTCAAGACTCCAGAAGGAATGTGCACCTTGGAGTAAAAATACTGCACAAGGAGACTGGTCCAAAGGAGCACCATTATACAACGCCATGCCAGACTCCACACAGGTACAATGACAACATCCATGTGTACATTAACTCTTCTGCACCAAGGAGAAGACGGCCAAATCCACAGATACACCAGAATTCTAATTTTCCATTTTGACTAACAAATAACTGAATAAACCCAATGGCACTCTTCAGATATTTTAAGCTTGCAATCATGTTTTGTACTGCTGAAAAGCTGCACAACTGCCCTGGGGCATCTGGACTGTTTTTGTTTCTGTTATTATCATAACATTCAACTGCTGTCAACAAAAGTTAACAGAGAGAGTTAAAGGGGAAAACATGGACTTCTGAGCACATCAGGTATGGATTGACGGACAGCCTTTTTCTGAAGTGTAGCCACATGCTGAAGATGAAGACTAAGTAAAACAGGACTGACTTAAGTTAGCTTTTTTGGAAGATATTCATCGAGTATAGACTCAAGAAATTATTCCCTCCAATATATGCACAACTACTTATTAATCTAAAAGGAAATTCTGGGCCTAAAAAAAGAATCCGACTCTAATTTTTCACTGTGATTAACAGAGAAATAATTCTTACTAAGCCAATATATTCTATAAAAAGATACTTGTAGTTCTGACCAACAAGACAGTTATGGACAGCTTAAGATTTTTCTTGTCTGACTGCAAACTCAGCCTAAGTTCCCATCCCAGTTGTGCATTCTAGCAACGATATTCTATTTAATGTCTCTGACTTCTAGTAAGTGATAAAAGTCAGGCCAATATCGAGCATTTCAATGAACTGGCATTATATTACCACCACTGCCTTTTGGCACCTACCATTGATATCTTTCTTTCAAAGAAAACCTAGAACTTTGCCTTTTTGAATAATAACCTTCTAAGAGTGAACTGAATACTCCAGGGAGGGAAAAAATAGTGCATGAGTCAGAGGAAAGGCTGAAACAAACCAAAGAGGAGAGATTTTTGCTATTCATTTTAAAGAGATTTTTACTCTGACTGGTATTTCAAATCTCAAACTGGTATTAGTGGCACCAAGAACTGATCAAAATACATGAGGAAGGACAGAGATTGCTGAGAAAGTTATCACAAGCATCTAAATTGGTTGTCAGCACCAGGTGGAACTTGGGAAAGTAAAAGCCTTTAATAAACTCCCTATGTTCCCTGCCAGTCTGTGTATTTTTGGCCACCTGATACAAAAGAAACTATTTCCCAATAAAGCAGAGGAAATAAAACCAAAACACAGCTAAGAAATTCCTCCTGTTCTGCAGCCTGCTAACATATAACCATCCATTAACTCAGTGCAAGGAAGAAACTGCTGGATGGTCGGTAACATCGAACAAATTGCTAGACAGAAATACCTTAAACCACTGCAGACGACTTGCCAGAGGATCCTAGTCGTCGTTTGTAACGGGGCTGCACATTTTCACTGCTCATAATAAATAAGAAGCTTTATTCTTGTGGAAAGAACAGATCTAAAGAAAGTTAAATATTGGATTCTGACAGAATTTCACTTGAAATAAAGATAAGGTAAAAAATATTAGACAATTAAAAGCCTATGAAACGACAAAAAAAATGATACGTGTAAACTCAAAGTTCTGAAGTTTTCTCAGAAATCATTTTTCCCCCCTCACATTGACCTTTCATAGCACACAATTTTCCTACACAGTAATGTAAATAATATATATGTATTAACCACATTTTTAATCAGTAAGTCTGAGGAACCATTTTCCACTTTAGAGCAATTTTCAATGACTCTGTCCTTCTCCTCTCTCAACTCTTCCTTCAGAGAACACTGAATTTTTGAAATACCAACCAACCCTAATCACACCAAAACTAATTCCAAAAGTGTCAAAATCATCCGCAGAGCTTTCACTCTCTGCAAAATATTTATATAAGTAAATATATCTCTCTCCTATACAGCAGTTATCCATATGTGAATTCACTGTCAACAGAGACGTTCAAAAGTACTCGCTTATTAAGAATAAACCTAACTGTCAAACCACAGCTCCAGGCTCACTGCAGCTCAGAGAAACCCCCTACTGCATCAGGGCTCATGGTAATGGGCCGGACAGAGCAGGGATCCTGCACGAAGCCCAGGCCCAAACTGCCCCCCAGGCTGCAGGACTTCGACACTGAAACGCCGAAGGAGTGTTAAAATCCACTTTCATCTTCCAGACCACTTCAAGTGTTTGAAGGCAAGTAAATACTGATAACGCAGCCTTTCCTGTTACCACACCGGTACTTTATCCTCCCACCTTCCTGAAAATGTCTTTACTACACACCTGGTTTCCTCTTGTACGGGCACAGTCTGCACAGCTGAGATGAGACAGGCTGCTCACCCTGCCGGCCCCAGGACACTGCCTGCTCACAAAAACATAAGAATTGCTCTCTGCTACTACACATGCTTCGAGGGGTGTTTTTGTATGTGACTGCTTCTGAATAAGAATTTAAAGATTAAGTTTTAAGACAAATAGGAACATCTTTCTAAGTTCTTCATTGGAATCCACATCCACATGTGATCCTGTTGATTCCCTCTTCATCAATATTTCTATTGCTGTCCTACCAGAGCTCCCATTTAAAACTGGGAAGCCACCAGGCCAGGCACTATTCAAAAAGATGCTAAAACAGATGCGACTGGAATACAGGAATAATTTGAGTTATAACTACAGCACTGCACCAGCCAGCTTTTCACCACCACTTCAGCAGCTCTTCACTCAAGTACCCTCGTCCTTTTCCTTCCCAACGGCTGGCACAGAAATGGTTGCAAGATAAAGCTTGGGCGAGCGCAGCCCAGCCGCCCCCAGCACGACTACTCCACTGTGGATGCCGTTCCTAGCACTACTCACAAGGCATTTCCCGCAATTCCTCCTCTTGTGCAAAAGGAAAGACAAAAAGGTTTTGTCTTTTATGCTGCAAAAGGCATAATCACGATCTTGCTGCCCTATGCAGGGTGGCAGGATACGCTCCCTGGCATCTCAGCCCAGAATTCGAGTAGGGGATCACCCTGCGAGGCACAGAAAAATCAAGGTTTACGTGCAGGATGCTCACTTGTAAGAGGCAAATGCATGAGAACTATCCTGAGTACAGGAAGCCTCAGTTACATCCAGCAAGTTTGGGTCCCAAAGTCTTTATAGCCTGAAAATAGAAAAAAAAAAAACACAAACAAACAAACACCTCCCAATTCTGTTTTTGAGCATATTTCAAAGAGCCTAGAATGAACCTACACTCCGTTTCCGTTTCACTTATTTAAATTCTATGCGATCAACCAGCACTCACGCAGTAGATACAACCTTTATGATTCACAAAGAAAGGCCAGACTCTGAAAGCGGCCCTGCTGGAGCAGGAGGGTCGGACTAGATCATCTCTAGAGGTCCCTTCCAACCTCAACCATTCTGTGAGTCTGTGAAAACCAACGAAGATGGCACCAAAACCCACTACACAGCAGTACATGGAACGTAACAGGTACCATCTGCTTTCGCTTTCTTTGAACTCTGCCTTCACTCACATTTGCACATAACACATGAAAGACAGAGACGCACACACAGAACCAACCATGCCAACTGGATTTAAGACACGGTGCAAAACCAATGCTTAAAATGAGCTGAGGTTTGACAGAACGGACACAAAGCAAATCCACTTCCCACTACGGACCACCGAGGAGCAGGGCACATCCAATGCAGGCTGCAGCTCCCGGAGAACCGGACCCCTCTCGTGGGTTTATTCGGAGCGACGCGCCAACCTCGACGCACCGCGATAGCCGTGAATCGCAAGGAACCATCGCGCCAGTAACCTCTAATCCAACAACCCACGGAGAACACAACAGCGGCTGCCAAGTATTGTGTTATTCGCTTGAATTCTACGCAGGGAAAACCAGATCCATGGGCAAAGAAAATATGGCATACACGCTTAAACAGGGAAGTTTGGCAAATACCAAAATGACTTGGTCTCCAGGAGTGTCTAGCTGTACACTACAGCCGCTCTGAAGGACGCCGGAGAGGTTCTCCTTACTCCTCTGCTGGCAAAACTCAGTACCAAAGGTGTTGGATACCATCGGTAATTTTATTTTTTTTTTAAGATTTTCTTTTGCTGTAGATGTAGAATAATATAAAGGCTTCCTGACATGACATAAAATGAGAGCGCTAAGTATCTAAAAAATAAAAATCTCACACAAATAATACCAAGAACTTAGAACTTGATGCTAATATAAAAATTGGAACATTTCCTAATAGACAGAACCAAAGTTTTCCAAGACAGAGTTCCCCAGTACCAGATTGCCTGTCCCCAGGGAACAGCAAAGCACGCAGATAATTAAGCCTATTTGAATTTAACTTGTAACCTTCGTGTCATTTTATGGAAACAAGCTACATTAAAAAATAAATAAAAAATAAAAAATAACACTATGTTTTGACAGCATTCAAGTTGTTCACATGAGCGACCACCAAATAAGTTCCCATATGTTAGCAGAGGGAGGTCTATACTACGACATGACCTAACGCACGGATCTTTCAAGCCTTCCGAAGCCTGGCTCACGTCTCCCTGTCAGCGCTCTACACTCCCCAAATCTTTCACTTATGGTTATTCAGCATTCCTGCAACTGTTTTCGTGGGAGTATTTTTAGCATCCAACTGAAAATAAGCGTTTTGCCCTCTGGAGGAAAGCTAATTACACCATCACCTTTATTCCACACTGTTCCATTTTCTTCCCTGTCCTTTTCAGCTACCAGGTCCTGCTCTTCCTTCTTCTCCTTCTGCTTCTTTCCTAATTTTTGATATCTTCTCTTGCTTCCATGGCCATGCTTAGCTATGTTGGTGTTGTCTTCCTAGCATATTTCTCCTATGTTGTCTTCGTAACATATTTATAATGTCGGTACCCAACCTCCTGGGCACCTTTTGATGCCCGTTCCTCTGCCTCTGGTGATGCTCCATCTCCAAAGGCAGGTCCTGTGCCCTCTTTCATCACTACAGCAACAGTCCTACTAGACACCCTCATTCCAATTGCTTCTATAAGACCATCAACTTTAACTGTAGACACAACCAAAAGTAAAGTAATGGAAAACCTATGATTTGTCAGGTCCCTGAAGAGTCCCTAAAACCCCTCATTCTGCTAGAGCTTTGATATTCCCCACAAACCGAAGCATGAGGATGTAAAATATCCCGTTATCCTCTCGCAGACACCACAGTGGCGATGCTGTTACACCGCTGGAGCTCTTTTTATTCAACACATTGCAGCATAAATGCAAGGAATAACTTCGCCCATTCCCACTTCCATCGACTTTAAGAAAAGTAGGAGATCGCAACCAAAACCAGCCCCTTCTCCTCCTGGGTGGGGGCATGGACACTGGTGACAGATAGGGGCAACTTGTTGCAGTTTTTCCCGTATGCGGGCAACACCCTGACACGATAAGGGCCGGCAGCACAGCACAAACATTTCAGTTTGCCAAAAAGCAGTTCCAAACTTTTTTATTTTTGCAAGGATGCCAGGGACCCCCCGAGCTATTCCCAATCACATTCTGGTCGCTACCCCGTCCCCGCAGACACAGCCCTGCCTACAACCAGGGCAGCGATGAGTTTAACGCCACAACTTCCAACTCATCAACTTCTCCCCATCCAAGAAACCCCAAGCGCAAACTCGCGGGGTGGCATCTCCTGGGGACAACACACTGCGACGATACCGCTGGTTAGGGACAACGTAGCCCTTGAGGACGCCCCTCCGTGAGCGGGCGCGCGTGAGGATGGAGGTAACGGGCGCCGAACGCGCTTTCCCCGCGGAGGAGGCGCGTTCCGGCAGCGCGGGAAAGGAGCGAGCCGGGCTGCCCCGCGGGACGGGGCGTGAGCGGCGGCGCGGGACACCCCGCGCAGGGCCGCAGCCGCCCCCGGGGTCCCGCGCTGCCCCCCGGCGCCTCTCGGAAGCGGGGGGCGACGCGGGGGCTCCCCGCGGTACCGGGCGGGCCCGCACGGAGGCGGCAGGCGAGGCCCGACCCGCCCCCCCTCAGGCGCCGCTGCCGCACGGGGAGGGGGGGGGACACTCATGCCCCGCCCCCTCGCGCCCCCCACCCCCGCCGGCCCGCGCCGGTTGCGGCCGGTTGCAGCCGGCGCGGCGCTCGGTGCGCGCGTCCCGCTGACGTCAGGCGCGTGTTGGCGCGCGGAGGGCGGCGGCGCTCCCGCTACGTACGTGTAGTGCTGCGGCTTCTCGGGCTGCGCCTGCAGCGCGCTCGCGGCGCCGGCCGGCGCGGCCGGCGCGGGGCCGCCCGCCGCAGGGCCCTTGGACATCCCCGCCGCCGCCTTCCGCTCCCGCCGCCGCCGCCGACACCTTTATTATTCACTCTGCGCGGTCCGCACGGAGGGCGCCGCGCGCAGGCGCCGCCGCCGCCATTTGCCGCCGCCGGCGCCGCGGGGCAGGGTGGGAGTTGTAGTCCCGCCGCGCGCGCGCGCTCCGCCGAGGCCGGGCGCGGCGCCGGCGACGCGGGACTACAACTCCCAGCAGCGCCGCGCGGCGCCGCCGACGGATTTCCCGCCGCGCGGTGCCTCACGGGGCTCGTAGTGCGGGGCGGCGCGACCGGGCGCCCCCCGGCGGCGGGGCCGCGGCGGGAGCGGCTGCCGCGGGGCCGCCGCAGCGCAGGGCGAGCGCGGAGCCTCCCCGCGCTGTTTGTGCCACGCGGAACCGGTTCCTTCCTCCTCCCCCTTCCTCCGCTCCGGGGGGAAGTGAAGCCCGGGGGCCCCGGAGGCCCGGCCGAGGAGCCGGCATCTCCCGCCGGGGCGCGGGGAAGCCGCCGGGAGCGGCGGGTGACCCTACCTGCGCGCGGGCTCGTCCTCCCCCGCGCCGAGAGCTTCCTCCACGCATCAGCCGCGCTCCCGGGGAGGAAACGGGACAGGTTCCTTTCCACAGGACTTTGATCGCTCCCTCTGACACTTCACCGGCGCACCGGGATACTCCAGCTGTGTGCGAAAGGGCAGCAAGGATTGATAAAGCAAACACCTTTTGTATTTCCCCCCCTCCATCAGCGTACGTGGATCAAACAGTGTTAATAATAAACTTCTAGGGCCCGTCTGTGCCGTGCACAGCTGTTTTGTAAGGGAAACAACTTTTTTAATTAGGATGGTTTACACTGGCACAGCCTCTAGTGTGGGCAGGTTTTTACTGAGGTAATTCAGGAGTTTATTCCCCTGCATTTACAGGAATAAGTCACAGGATATCAATACCTTCTTATTAACCTAACAACCCGCCACGGGAGGCTGAAGCACTGTAATTACGCGGCTCTTGCTGAAGTAGGACAAGTTTTCTGTATGTCAATATATGTGCAGGTATTTAAGTTAATAGCTACACATGAGCACGTATGTACCCAACAAAATCACAGCAGCTGATGCACTTGCAGAAAGAAACCTTGGTTATCAACTATCATCAGTGAAAACACCACTTTGCTCGTGTACATTAAATCCACCCTTGATAACTTCCACGTAAGGCTTGCGTGTTTAGTCAGATTTCACATTTTCATAATATGAATAACAACTAGTTACCAGACCATCAGTTGTTCTTTTCATTGAATAAGATCTTGATTTTTTTTTAATATTCAAATTATCGTGCAAGTTCAACCTGCCATTTAAAACTGAGTTAGCGATCAAATGGGAAAGACGGACAGGGGAGCAGAGCACCGGCGTGCGCTTCACGCCACGACCTGGGAAACCGCTGGTTCACGTCATTGGACGTGGATGTTTCCCTGACAGTCTCGTGCTGACTCTGTCCATCCCCTCCTCTATTCTGCTCCGTTTCGCAGCCGGGAAAACCCAACATTCCCCGTGCAAAGCCAAGCTCTGCCCGCCAAGCGTGCCCGGTTTGTTTTGCTTATTCGCGTGTGCCGCTCACTCAACGCGAATACAGCACTTCCTCTCCTCGGCTTTTGTGCCGTGCCTCTCCCTCATCCTCTGTTTTATGTAACAGGATGTGCAGCTTTTCTTTAGTCTTAATTCCAAGAGAACAAAAATCACCAAAAGTATTGCTAAAATTAGAAGCCTGAGCAGTTACCACTGTAAAAATATGGGAGAGGAAATAGCTAAGGAGCAGCATTGCTGGTAGCAAAGGCTAAGCACTGGCCTCTTCACATTATTAACAAAAATTAATAATAATTAATAAGAACTATACGCAGTGATCATCAGGAACAGTCAGGTGTCTGCAATGCCTTTGTCCAAACAAGACTAGAAGTGAACCCTTCTTCGAGTCTCACTTTTCTGGAGTGTGTCAAATACAAGCAACGGCTACCGTGTACCTGCCAAGTGATTCCACAGACACTGTTTGTCTGATCAATAATTAATATTCTTTCCTTGCGAGTAAAAATTCACCCAAAGCGAAGATCGGAGGCAGGGGAGATGCAGAGATTTCGTTCTGTCGTCCCGTGTTGCCGCACGATTTGCTGGGAAGAGGCCAAGGGGCCGGCGGGGAGCGTGGGCACCACGCGGGGACCGTCCCCGTGCGCGTCCGGGAGGACGCGAGAGCCTCGCGCAGAGCCCGGTCCCACGGGGCCGCCTGCGCCCGGCCGTGGTCACCAGGACCACGAAGGAGAAACACAGGGTCACGCTCCTTAATGCACAACTCTGAAGGCAGCAGCACCACCGCAGAGACAAGCTGCCTTTTACTTAATTGCTGCTATCCTTGCGCATATTCCCCCAAAACTTTGCCGCCAGCCCCGGCCTTTGGGTTCAAATCCCCCATCGGTGGCTCGGACGGTGCGGAGCGACCCTGCCGGGCACATGCCACCCCCGGCTACCTCAGACCAAACTCGCCCCGGCTCCAGCGGGGTCCTGGAGCAGCAGGGCTGCCCCTAGTCAAAACGTAAAGCCTGAGACGAGCGTTTCTAGGCCGGGACGCAGCTGCTACAATGAATAAAACGAGGCACCGAGGGCTACAGTATATTTATAGCACATCACCCAATTAAACACAGGCTGTGCTGACCACATGAGTGCTTTTTTTTTTTCCCCTCCCTTAAGAATGTATAAAAACGATGCCACTTTTTGTTTTCCTTTTTTTTTCAGCTATCACGTGCTGACCACCAGGATTATATGTATTTTTTTTCTATATATGTATATAAGATACATATATAAGATACATATTATTAGCACAATCCTCAAAGGGGGAGCGCCGCTCGCGAGAAGCGCCGCCGGCCCCGCCGGGCCCAGGTCGCGTCGGGAGCTTCTTTCCCCCGGGGCGGCCGCTCCGCAGGGCCCGGCCGAGGGAGGCCGGGCTGCGGCGAAGGGCTGGGGGCCTCGCACCGCCCCCCGCCGGGCCCCGCGCGCCGCTGCCCCCCGCCTGAAACGGCGCTTTGAGACGCGGGGAGGGGGGCGGACCGGGAGGCGGCGGCAACGGCTGCGGAGCTCCCCCCGCGCCGCCGCCCGGGGGGAGCCCGGGGGAACCCGGCGCCCCCGCGCCCGCCGCCACTCGCCCCGCTCCTATTGACTTCCCATTGTGGAGCTTTGCAACAAAGGGTAGGATCCAAACCGTGCCCCGTTTCGTCCAATCAGTGCGCAGAGAGCCTGCCCGCCGCTCATTGGCTCCTTTGCGCCTCACAGTACCCAATCAGGAGGCTACTTTAACAACCAATCAGCGGGCAGGCACGCGCCCAATCAGCGCCGAGGAAGGGGAGTACGGCCTTTGTGTCCTGTGACGCGACGGCGCCGGCGGAGGTCCCTGCCAATGGAACGGCGCGCTGTTTCCAGGCATTGTGACGTCACCGCGCTGTGTGCCGCCCCCACTATAAAACGTGTGTCCCCGCGGCGGGGAGGGTGCAGTGAGGGGGTGGTTGGTTGCGGAGTAGGTTGTTCCTGGAGCAGCGCAGGCTTCGGCGCGCACGGAGACCGGCACCGCCGCTTCCTTCTTCTCCGCGAGGTGAGTGGCGACTGTCGGGCGCGATGGGCAGTGGTGCCACGCGGTCTTTGGCTCTCTCCTACCCCGCTCCCCCGTCCTTGGCGGACAGGTCGGGCCTTGCCTACGTGCCGGGAGTCACGGCTGCTCCCCCTCCCCCCTCTCCTCCGGGGCAGCCTGAGAGGAAGAGGAGGCGGCGTGACTCAGTCCACTTCCCCCGGGGAGGGGAGCGGCCAGGCCGCGCCACGACGCGACGCGGAGCGGGGGTGTGGGGGGGCCGTGACTCCACCTCCTTCCCGGGGGAGGCTGCTGGCCGCCTGCCCACCTCGACGGCGAGGAAAGGGGGGGGCGGGCGGATAGCCCGCCGGCATCTGCTGTCTCCGGGGCTTGAGGGGATTGCGGTGGGGGAAGGGAGCCGGATCCTCGCCGCTGGGCCAGGCCTGGCGATGGCGCTGCCCGCCAGGGTCGGGCGAGCTGGGCCGTGTGTCACGCGTGGCTGTCTCCGTAGGTAAGTGAAGAAAAATGGCCCGTACAAAGCAGACCGCCCGCAAGTCCACCGGGGGGAAGGCTCCGCGCAAGCAGCTGGCCACCAAGGCGGCCCGGAAAAGTGCCCCCTCTACTGGTGGCGTCAAGAAGCCTCACCGCTACAGGTAAGGCCGCCGCGACGGCCCGGCCTGGCCTGGCTCTCTGCGGTGCTGCCCCCAGCCGGCTCACGCTGCTTCCTCCTCCCAGGCCCGGCACCGTGGCCCTCCGTGAGATCCGCCGTTACCAAAAGTCCACGGAGCTGCTGATCCGCAAGCTGCCCTTTCAGCGGCTGGTCAGGGAAATCGCCCAGGACTTCAAAACAGACTTGAGGTTCCAGAGCGCGGCCATTGGTGCACTGCAGGTATTGCTGGCAGCCCGCCGGGCCCTGACACTTGCGGCACCGAGCGAGCCTCGCTGAGGGTTGTTAATGACATTTCTTCTTGTGCTCTTGAAACAGGAGGCCAGTGAAGCATATTTGGTGGGTCTGTTTGAAGACACAAACCTGTGCGCCATCCATGCCAAGAGAGTCACCATCATGCCCAAAGATATCCAGTTGGCTCGCAGGATACGGGGGGAGAGGGCTTAAGTGAAGGCTGTTTTTATGGTGTTTTGTAGTAAATTCTGTAAAATACTTTGGTTTTAATTTGTGACTTTTTTTGTAAGAAATTGTTTATAATATGTTGCATTTGTACTTAAGTCATTCCATCTTTCACTCAGGATGAATGCTAAAAGTGACTGTTCACATAAACCTCAGTGATGTGAGCCTTGTTGCTCAGGAGTGACAAGTTGCTAATATGCAGAAGGGATGGGTGATCTTTCTTGCTTCTCATGCATGTTTCTGTATGTTAATGACTTGTTGGGTAGCTAAACTTGTAAGGTACTAGAATTGATATAAATGTGTACAGGGTCCTTTTGCAATAAAACTGGTTATGACTTGATCCAAGTGTTTAACAATTGGGGCTGTTAGTCTGACCATACATCACTGTGATCAAATGTGGACTTTTTCAGAGGGTGAAACTACAAGTCTTAACCACAGTGTAACTTACAGTTTCCTAAAAACGTAAACCTGGCAGCTATAGAATACACTATGTGCATTTATAATAGCTATTTTATATATTGTAGTGTCAACATTTTTAAATTAAATGTTTTACATTCACATGTGGGGAGTCTTTGTCATTTGGTTTGTTTGGGCTTGGAGAAGCTTCCTTCTGCTCCAGTATGCTAGCAGTAGATGCAGGAAATACTGGAATGCTGCTGTGGCAACTGCCAGCAATGTGGAGAAGTCACTCATGTTTTTAGGAGTGTTTCCTTAGTTGAGTCATCTCAAACTGTACCAGTAAGAGCAGCTCAGGCAGTCTGGGTGCATCTGGTTTGGTGGGAACTGAACACTGTGTTTATTGTAGTCACTTGGTCTTAATCAGCTACTACATCTACAGATGGTCTCTGCTACTTACACAACCTGAAAGGCTACAGGTTGCTGCACAAATGCAGGAGGAGGACTTGGCTGTCACTGAGAACCTCATTTCCTACCCAAGCTTTTCTTGGATTACTCTCAGGCCTTCACATTGGAATATTCCTTCAGGCTTTCTGCTAACACAGCTCTGGTTTTCTTAATAGGGCCTCTGGGAACAGCCCCACCTAATTCAGCTGAGGTAAAGCTGCTCAGACTACATTTGGAGTACAGGTAATTAACACTTTAAGTGCTAGGCCAGCTCTCCCTCAAACAGGATACACAAGACTAAAATTGCAACAGAAGTAGTAGGGGGAAGTGGCTGAAATTAGTCCACTTTTATTTCTTTCAGTGAAATAAAGTTTCCTGAGGGGGAGAATGACATTTTAAGAGGAAAAAGTTTATACAAAGGAGAGAACAGTGTAAGTTAACAGGGGACCTTTGGTATAATTGTTTAAAACAGGATGCGTTTAAAGCAGTTCCTTCCACAACACTATCCTGGCGGTACTTCATTTTTTTTTTCCCCAAATTCATTTCCCAAATTCTTTCCCATCTTATTCCAGGAGAGCTGCCAGCAGGAGGGCTGTGTTTCGGGCTGGGAACAGGGCTGGGTCAGCAGTGTGCAAGGCGGAAGTCGGAGCTAGAGCCCGTGTTCTCCCTTATCAGACAAACCACTCGGTGTGTTTGAATCCTGCAGCTGGAGGAACAAGTGCTTATTACCACTCGCTCTTACACCATTTCCTCAACACCCTTTCTTACTCCACTCGGAACAGTACTGGAAACACAATATTAACGCTGTTGTTACATCTACACAGAACTACTGAAAAATACGCTTGAATCTTGAATGATTTTTAAGCATGTTTTCTCACTTAAAAACCCATCATGGAAAAAAAAAATATTGCATCTAAATTGTAAACTAAATGAATTTAAAGGGCTAGATCAAAGTTAAGCAAAGATTATGTGATTACCATCCTAGCAACTTTGGCACCCAAGAGCTGCTTCACATTATCCTTCCTGCACAGGCCTCAACAAGTCACTTGGTACCTCTGCGCTAGCTGTGAAACGTGGAGAACACTTGGATACCTCGAAGGCACCACCAAGAAATGGGAACAGCCCAGCTAGTGCCAAGAGAACCGCAAGAGGCAGCTCAGCTCTTCCCAGCTACAGGTCTCCCAACAGAGTCACGGGGCAGGTACGTCCGGCTGACAGGTACAACCGGGCCAGGGACCATCTGGCAGCAACACCGTTAACCCACCGGGAACCGATGGTGTACCGAGAGGCCACGTAATTTGGGAAACATGGCCGAAATGATATTGAGGCAAGTTAAAAATAGGAATTCTAAGTGAGGGAAGCTGTTAATGGGTGATTGATTGGGTTGAAACTGCATTAGCAGGCTAGGTTCCTGGTGGAAAAGTATATTTTAAAATAACATCCCTCGAAAACAAAGTTTCCTCCAAGTAGTTAGTGGAAACAATGAAACATCTGGGTATGCCTAGGAGCTGATTCTTAAAATAAAAATCATTGTCTAATGTTTCTTAAAGGGAAAAAAAAGTCACTATCAAAGGAGATATTCATCTTAATAATCCTAAATTTTAAATATATATCTCTTGCATGTGGTAGAATGGAATAGCAATACTTGGTGTTCCAGACTCTTACTGTAATTATATCTGAAGACATAAAGCGTTCCCTTACCAATTCTCTCGACAATTTCCTCGCATTCTTGCTCAGAAGTCGATTCAAACACTAGACAGTCAAACGTGCTCCCTTCAAGGCTCTCTGGGGAAACACTAAATATGGAAACACATATGTTAGCAGGCAAAAAGAAACGTGGCACTTAGCAGGGACACGGAGAGCCAGGCAGCATCGTGCAGCCGCATAAGCACCAACGCGGCTCCTTGGGGGATACGGGAGTTTTTCTAAGATCTGGAGCCCTCAAATCTCAAGTGAAATCTCACCCCTGTTCCCCTATCATGCCACGTGCTGGCTAAATCTTTACTGGCAACACAGCTGAGGGCCAGCTGTGTCGTGTCCAAAGCTCAGGGAGCAACGGGGTGGTGAGCAGCGAGCTCAGACACTGCTCTGGGAGAGCGGCCCTCACCTGGGGCCCCCTCTCTCTTGTGGTGAGAACTGTGCACAGAATCACACACAAAAAATTTGCATCACGCAGCAACAGCCCAGCAACTGCCCCTGCTAAATGTGGTGCCTGCTTCTCGCCAGCCGCTTTCGCTTCCTTGGCACCTGTTTTGGGTCATTCTCGCACACGCACTCGAGACCCCTCGCCTGGGCATCCTGGCCGGGCTCAGCCCACGGGCAGCACTTACAGAACGCAGAAAGCAAATAAATTGCTGCTGCCCAAGCGGCGTCCCACGCAGGAGATCTCAGGATAGGGGTAGCGGAGCAGGCCCTGTGCAGGGAATCGGGGAGGGTGTCAGGGCAAGGCTGCAGGGGAGCCGGCCGTGGGCCCGGTTCCTCCCTGGAGCTGGTCCTGCCATGCAATTTGGGCCAGGTGAAGCGCAGCTGCTGGGGAGGAACCAGCTTCACCACAACCACGTGCACAAACTGGAACAGTCCTCTGGCCCTGCCATTCTGTGAACCCAGAGCTCAGCGCGCCCTGGGCAAGCCAGGAACCTGCAGAAGGAAGTGTGAGGGGGTCGATCCCGCACACGGCTCGGCCCTTCTCCACCAGACTCCATCCCTATCTCTGCAATGGCACCTACCCCGCTGCTCCCTCGAGCATCCGCTAGGAAGCAGCGTGCACGGAGCTACCTCAGGCACAACGGGCAGTGTGGAGCTGGTCCAGCTCAGGAAAACTCATCCAGCTCTCCCGAATTACAAACCTGCCTATCCCCTGCTTCACCAACACTGATTTTTGGTCTCTGCTGCCCGGTTTAGCTAAGTTTTGAAACCCTCTTTATGTGCAAATGAGCTTCTCTGTGGTTCCTGTTCACTCGGTGATCCCCACGTCGCACACTGCCCGAACGGCAGCCTGGTGGGTCACTGGTTCATCCTGCAACCGCTCTCACCCAGGAGCCATGGGCTGCAGTTCCATGCACTGAACAGTCCAGGTCCCAGCCCATCCAGGGGTCTCACCTCATCTCCGGCATCACGCTCTCACCTTGGAGGAAGTCTTGTCTTGGATGAGGATCTCCGTTTCCTTCACATCAAACAAAACCTCCTGAATGAGGGGAAAAAAATATATAAAAGGGCCCAACCATTGTGGCTTTTAAGGTTTATTTTTAATAAGATAATCTCTCTCCTGCAAATATTTGAGAGAAAAGGTGATACATCTCACCTGAAACAGTTTTTCAAGGAGTTTCCTATTGCTCATGGCAAAATACAGAGATGGAAAGGGGAAATAGGGGCTGCGTATTAGCAGACCAACAAACAGCCCTGCTCAGCTGTTATTATTATTATTATTTTCCATAATATATTTTCCTATTTTGCCTGCAAAGATGCTTCTAAATAGAAAAAAAGTCACGGGGATGAGGAGTGTCAGCTGCTCATTAGAGTCAGGCACTGGGCTGCATCCTGCACAGCAGGATGAACCTCGCGTGGTGTAAAAGATGTATATGGAAATAGTCGGGGTGGGTTTCCTTTCTGGCAGGTTTTGGTTTCTCTCCCTTTCCCCCCTGCCCTCTGCGTGTGCCCACACACCAGGCCACACAGATGAGATCGACCCGCTCCACCTGGGCCCTGCTGGGGCGGAAGATGAAGACACAGGAAACGGGACCCGCGGGCGCGGAACCTGCCGCCCGTCTCGCCGCGCGCCCGTCACTCACCCGCGCGGGCAAACGCCTCTCCAGCACGGCGGGGATGCCCAGCTCCAGCACCTCCTTGCTGCCGTCCTGCAAGCGGAGCGGGGAGGAGGCAACAGCCCAGGAGCGCGTGAAGAGAAACTCGGAAGAGATCCCTAACCCCCAGCACATCCCTCCTCACCTTCCCAACGTTGGTCCGGCCCAAGTACCGCAGGTTGTAGAGGAGCCTGGGGAGAAAAGCGGCATCAGCGCGAGGACCTGGTGCTGGGGGAGATGTTTGGGTCCTGCCACCACCCGTGGAGGTCCCGGCCGTACCTGCCGCCCCGCAGGCGCCGCAGTTCCCGCTGCGCCGCGCGCCGGGGGCCGCGCTGGAGCTGGAAGCCGGGCTCGCGGTCCCTCAGCGCGCGCAGGTAGGGCAGGAGGGGCGCGAAGACGCCTCCGTCGTGGCCCCGCCACCGCAGCAGGCGCAGGCTGAGCGGCTCCCCCCGCAGCTTCTGCAGCGCTGCGCCGGCCTGCGCGACCGGGGAGGACGGTGAGGGGAGGAAGGCCCCGGAGGAAGACGCCCCCCGCGCGCGGGCCCACCTGCCCGTTGTGTGCGTTCCGCAGCGACTGCCCGTTGATCTCGTCGAGGACGTCGCCGGCCAGCACCACCTCGTCCAGCTCTGCCTGGCTCTCCGGGAGCACCTCGGTGACAAAGACGCGGCCGTCCACGTACCTGGGGGGCCCCCAAGCCCCGGCTCAGCCCAGGGGGTCCCCTCAGCACCTTCAGGTTCACCTACTCATCCAGGTAGGGAAAAGCAACCGCAGGAAAAGTGAAAAGCCGCCTACCTGAGCACCATTCCCAGCGCCCGGCACGGCACCGTCTCGTACGTGACGCACACCTGGAAGGGAGCAGCTGCTCAGAGTGGCCCCCGAACGAGAGGCGCCTGCTGAGGGGGCACGGGGAGCCCTCATCCATGGTCTGACATTGAAGTTGCAGAATTGCTGCCAAATGGGGCCATGCAGAACCCCCCCAGCCTCTGCCCTGGGGTGCTACATTGGTCCCCAGAGCCACCAATTGTGCCAGCCCATCTTCTTCTCCAAGGAGGCCGCTCCTGAGTGACGCCAACATCCCGATCTGCTGGGTTTCAGCCGCGCTCAGCCTCCGGGAAGACAAACGCGCTGGGCAGAAGCAATCCGAGGGCAGGAGGCTCCGTAACGCAGCCGCAGCGCTGCCAGGCGAGCGCTGCTTCCGCTCCCCAAAGACCCCGCCGCTGCCAGCGCCACTTACTGTCACATCGCGTTAGCCAGGGGCCGGCTCAGCCGGGAGCCGCCGCGGCTGCGTGAATCCCGGCGGGACCCTCTGCCCCGCAGCCCCTCTCTCCTGCCGGCTCTGGAGCGCAGCCAGCCCAGGGGCTGAGCGGGCTGCATGCACGGGGCAGTCAAAACGTGACACATCGGGCTGAGTTTTGGCATTTCTTTTTAACCCCGGGCAACAGAGAGAGGCTGTTCATTTTTTAAAGACATCAGGGCATCCCTGCCATTTGCAGCCTCTTCGTGGAAGAAAACCACAGGTGTTTAGCAGAGGAAAAAACAGAATGAGGCCTGTAGATCTGCCTTCTGCATCAGCCTGGAAAAACAGGACTTTTTGTTTGTTTGTTTGTTTTCTCCTTCTCCAGAAAGGAGGAAAGGGACATGGTAAGACTTGGTGCACCGTAGTGATTGAGACCTCACCCTCATTTGTTTTTTGGAGCAACTCCAGGATCTGCTCCTGGTGATGGGGCTGGCAGAGCAGGGCCCAGCCTTTAGCTGGTCCTTTCCTAATTTTTCAGCAAGGGCTGACCCAGGTGGGAGAAGGACGGATCCCCCCCGGCTCTGCTCTGCTGCCACGCAGGACAGAGGAACGAGATCTTACCGGCAGCAACCAGCTTTCATCCAAGAAACTGCAGTTCTGCAAACAAAGAGGAGGGTCGCGCCGGCTCCAGCGAGGACGGGCCCAGGACTTGGCGCGAGCAGCTCCGAGGGGACCCACGAAGCCCCATTAGGGCTGCCGCCCGGGCTGATTTATCACCGTACCTGCAGATCCAGGGAGAAATTCATCTCTGTCACCACCAGCATTAGCGAGAGGAATGGCTCTGCGGGGGAAAAAGGAGGACAGGGACAAGAGCCGACGTTACTGCTGGCCTCGGAGCCGAGGCTCTGTGAGACCCGGGACGTGAGGAGGTGGGAGAGGTCAGACTAATCAAAGCAGTTTTCAGCCTGGTTAATAAGACCTCGGGGCGAAGTGCCTGCAGGGACTCTGCCAGAGCAGCTCCTGGACCGCGAGCATCCAGCAGCGCTCGAGCCTGGAATTTGCTCCACATCCAAGCAGGATCGCAGCCTCACTTGGACCCACATCTTTCCCAGCCAGGATGGGGGCTCGTAGCAAACACTGCTGCCGAGCAGCTTGCCCCCATCTGTCCTCTTCAACGCGATGCTGCCTGCCCTCTCCTGAGCCAATGCTGCAATTATCCCAAAGGATATTTGTAATCCGGTCACGCACCAAGAGCCCGGGGTGATTTATAAGCCACCTAGGTGGGATTTTAACACAGAGTTATCTGTCATAATCAAAAGATTAAAGGCATTCACCCTACCATGGTCCTCCAGGGAGCGGGGCCGTGGGGCACAGCTGATGTGTCCCACTCCCCCCCGCCAGCGCATCGCCAGGCGCCCGGGACGCTCACGCCAGGGCAATCTGGGGCCTTGGGTTGGATTTAACAAGAGTCACGTGAGCCACGGAGCCGGGCGAGCGGATGGTGGGCAAGGACCATGCCCACGGAGGAGGCTGCACCCGGGAGGCTCCATGGGGCCCCTGGGGACAAGGGAGGGCCGCGTCACCGATGTGTCCAGATGCACCTGCTGGTAGGAACCCAGCCAGGCCAGCAGTGCCATGCTGGGCCTGCCCTCACCCTCCTAAAAATACATTTCACAGGAAAGACTCCGCAGGCTTCTCCCAAACCCAGGACCAGCACAACAGTCATGGATCCATCTGGAAATCCCTGCAGCTTCATCAGCTTTGGCTCTCCAACCCAGAACAAACCATCTGTGTTCCAGGCTCTGTGTGGCATCCTGGAGATGCTACTGGATTTTGGAAGAAGACTTGGTCTTACCCATGAGGTCTTCATTGCCGAGGATGGAGCTCGCGGGGTCGTAGAACTGGAGGGCAGGGAAAAGCCACGGTTAAGTCACCGCTTTGACCGACTTCATGCCCCACAGCGACTGCCCACGAGCCCTGTCGCACCTCGAGGAGCAGCGGCGTCGCCACGAGCTGCCGCACAGCGGCCGCCAGCAGCTTCCCGGCGAGAGCCACGCGCAGGAAGAAGCGGCCGCGTCCCTGCGCCGTGAGCACCTTGGCGCAGCTCCCGGCCCTCTCTATGCCCAGGGACAGGGCGCTCGGGCTAGGTGGCGAGAGGAGAAGCGCTTGGAGGCTTCAGCCCTTCCCGAGGGGCCGCGCGCGGGCCTCGCAAGCCGCCGCTCACCCGCTGCCGTCGGCCTTCAGCGGCAGCCGCTCCAGCCAGTGCCAGTAGTCGCGTCTGCGCAAGGCCAGCAGCGGCTCTGCGGGAGGGAAGGCGGGAGGCGTGAGGGCCGTGGCCAGGCGCCGCGGCGGCCGCGCGCGAGGGTGGACGCTCACGTTTGAGCCCGTGGCGCAGCGCGGCCTCCAGGAGCTGGCAGAAGGAGGCGAGGTGCGGCGAGGTGTCCGTGCAGGGCCCGGCGCCGTCGCGGAGCTGCAGCACGGCACCTGCGGAGCATCCACGCGAGGAGGGCACTCAGCACCCACATGTGTTCCCAGACCCAGGAGAAAATCCTGGCAGGAGGCTTTTCCGCACTCCCCATCACCGCCACCTTGGGGCCCTGAGCGAGCCCAGGAGTGGAATTCAGGGTAAACTTCCTCACAGGGCCAGGTGCCAGGTGGAGCAAGCGCAAACACTGAGTCACACGCGGTGCCTGGCCCTGCTATGGTGTCCTGACACCGCCGTGGGTCCCCCTTGCCTGGTGGCCTCCATGTAGAGGCCATGGGGCAAAATCAGGGCTGGCGGGGCATCCCAGGCTGGAATGGGGAGTTACTCCAGGGGCTTCAGGAAGAAGCACAGGGAAACAACAGTGGGTGCAGAAGGAGCAACCCAATCTCCCACACTAGGACCTGAGCATCCCAGAGCAGCTGGAGCCAGAAAAGCAAGCAAGGGGATCAGCACCACCGGTATTAGCTCAAGAGAGAAAACACCTGCACAGCCAAGGACAGCGCTCCGGCCACGGGCTGAGCTCCTCCTTGAGGTGTCCCCACTATCCCAAGAGGGATGACAAGTGCGCCCGGGTCTCCCGGGGCTCCGCCGCTCCCCGCGCCCGGCCCCGCTCACCGCGCAGGGCGCCGAGCAGCGGCTCCTTCCCGGCCATGCTCCGCTCCCGACTCCGCTCCCGGCTCCCCAGGGGCGGGACGGGGCGGCCCGGCCCCTTTCCGCCCCCGCTCGGCTTCATCCCACCCAGTTCTGCCTCTTTCCGCTAACAAACACACCCTCGACTTATATATGCACGTATAGACACGCTTACGTAACACAGACACTCATAACCGCCCATAAACAGTTCCCTGTGCTCATATACAAACACACATCACATACGGATTCCTAATAGAAACATTGCCGTAGATATATGTATATCTATATGCATATAAAAACCGCTGACATTATATCTATGTATACATATGTATACATACATAGATGTCTCTACACATATATATCAAACATTGGCATACACACACAGAATATATATACGTGCTTTTATATAATATAATGGACATTGGCATAATAATATACACACATACATATCTATAGCTATATATATAATATATATATACACCTATAGCTCTCTCTGTCTATATATGAACATACACACGAACACTATTTCCCAGGCGGAGGCCAAGGGGCTCTATGGCCCGTACGTGTCCCCGGAGCGGCGGGCGGCCCGGGCGGGGGGTGCGCCCGGTTCCGCCCCCTGCCCAGCTCCCCTGAGCCGCGGGTTCGAGCCCGCCCACCGGCGAGGGGCGCCAGGACCCCGGTCCGGCTTCCTTTGCGGGCGATCGGATTCCCCCCCGTCCTTGTTTATTGCTGGAGAGTGAGAGCCGGGACAGCGGATTTGGGCTAATTAAAATAATAATAATAATAAAAGAGAAACCACGTTTAAAGCGCGGGCCGGGCGGCGCGGGGGCGGGCCGCGGCGTGGCCGGGCGGAGCGGCCATGGCGGCGGCGGTGGCGGCCGCAGCACGGGCCTACGGGGAGGCCTTCGGCGGGGCGGCGCCGGGCCTGGCCGCCTGGGCCCCCGGCAGGGTGAACCTCATCGGCGAACACACCGACTACAACGGCGGCCTCGTGCTGCCCATGGTGAGCACCGAGCCCCGCGGGCACCCCGGCCCGTCCCCGCGCGCCTGGGCTCCTGCATCGCAATCCGCCAGGATCCCCCTATCCCTCCTCCCGAACCCCAGGGAATCCCGCCAGGATCCACATGGGTTTCTCCTTCCGGATGCTCCTGGGCTCTCCAGGATGCCCTTCTGGATCCGCCTGCAGTTGCACTTAGAGCTCCCCAGGATCCCTCCCCAAACCCCTGGGATCTTCTCCACAATGCCCTAGGATCCCCCAGGATGTCCTCTGGGATCCCTGGAGCTCAGGGCAGGGATTGGGGCAAGGGGGTGCCCCCCGTGGACCAGTTCATAAATCAGTGCCGGGGGGGATGTGATTCGCCCTCTCGGTGCCTAAAGCTGATCTCGGAGACCTGCTCCATCTGCACTCCTGTAGCTCAACCAGTTTCTCCTTCCTGGGGAGGGACATTTTTGTGTCAGGAAGGGGGCGAAGCAGCCGGTGCTTCCTACCCTGCTTTGCTCCCCAAGGAAGTCCCCGCTCAGCCCTGGGTTCGAGCTGGGGCTGATCCCACTGAGCCCCGGCACTGTGAGAAAAGGGCAGGCAAAACCTGAGCGGCGCTTCCCACGCATTGGGAACTCCTTAGAGCCTCTCACGAGCTCCACATTTTGTTTTGGGTTTGTTTTTTTTTTTTTTGGAAACCCTCTGATGGTGTGCGAGTTGTGTAGCCACAAGGTTAAATCCTGCGACGTGGCTGGTGGCACCATGTGGGCAGAGTTAAGGGTAAAGCTCGTTGGGTCTCCGCACTCAACCCTCTCCTGTGCCCGGTGGGAGAATCCCCTCTCCTGGGGGAATCAGAGCTCGGGGCTGGCATTGCCGCCGTGCTGCCGTGGGGCTGAGCCCGCGTCTCCCGCAGGCGCTGCAGCTGGGGACCGCGCTGGTGGGGTCGCCCACGCAGGACGGCGTCGTCTCCATCCTCACCACGGCCGAGGGGGTGGACGAGCCCAGGATGGTGCGGTTCCCGGTGCCCACCCCCGGCAGCCCCCTGAGCCCGGGGCAGCCTCGCTGGGCCAATTACGTCAAGGGGGTGATCCAGCACTACCGGGGTAAGGGCTCGGCCGCGCCAGGGTCTGTACGATGCTCGTGGTGCAGGGCCCTTTGCGGGCTGGTGCTGCTGCTGCCGCAGGAGAAATGAGCGGGGGGAGAAAGGGAATTTGCAGCCTCATGGCCCCGCTCCTGCTCTCCCTTCCTGCAGCCGGGCCCTTGCCAGGCTTCAACGCGGTGATAGCCAGTGATGTCCCCCTCGGCGGCGGCCTCTCCAGCTCGGCCTCGCTGGAAGTTGCCACTTACACCTTCCTCCAGCAGCTCTGCCCAGGTAACGCGGCAGCGGCCCCTGCACAGCCCTGTTCCTAGTCGGAGCGCTGGGCACCTTGTGCGAGCTCCTTGGGTGGCATCCTGTGATCCAACAGCTCCTCAGTCTCTCTTCTGTCCGCCACAGACGATGGTGACTTGAAAGCCAAGGCTCTGACGTGCCAGAAAGCTGAGCACACGTTTGCTGGGATGCCCTGCGGGATCATGGACCAGTTCATATCCGTGATGGGCAAGGAAGGGCACGCGCTGCTCATCGACTGCAGGTCAGGACCAGGTCCCTGGCGCATTGCCCATGGGGATTTGCCTGGGAGCAGCCTCACTAATGCTGGGGACCTGCTGCGTCTCATAGGCTGTGAAGTAAACGTAGCCACGGGGAGGCTTTAACTCTGTGTCCAGGTCCAAATCTCTTTGCAGAGTTGGGTCCAGACACCCTGATTCCTCCTTGTGCATCCTCTAAGTCACAGTCTGCACACAGCTGAGCTGTGCTTCCTGCAAAGTCTGTAGACACGTTAGAGTCTCACCCCTCGTGTCATTCGTAATGGGACAAGAGCTGTGCTCCAGCAAAACCCTAAACCCCATGGACTTTGCCCTTGCAGAGGCACCACGTGGCAGCCCAGCTTGTAGCAGGAGGCCGCCCCACAGCAAGCAAGCAGGACAAACGCACCACCCCGCACCCACGGCCCGCTCCGTGCTCTCCTTCCAGGTCCCTGGAGACCGTCCTGGTGCCGCTGAGCGACGCCAGCTTGGCCGTCCTCATCACCAACTCCAACGTGCGGCACACGCTGACGGGCAGCGAGTACCCCAGCCGGCGGCGGCAGTGCGAGGAGGCCGCCGCGGCGCTGGGCAAGGCCAGCCTGCGGGACGCTACTGTGGCCGAGCTGGAAGGTGGGTCCGGAGCAGGGTGAGCACGCAGGGCAGCGGCCAGCGCTGCACTGGGGGGTGATGAGCCCGGCTGAGGGCACGGGGAGGCCGCTGGAGGCGCCGGGGACCTGTGCAGCGTCACTGCTGCCGTGTGCCGCTCTCCGCAGCGGCCCGGGAGAGGCTGAGCGAGGAGGGGTACCGGCGAGCCAGGCACGTCCTTGGGGAGATCGAGCGCACGGCCCGGGCGGCGCAGGCGCTCCAGGCCAGGGACTACTGGACGTTTGGGAAGCTGATGGTGGAGAGCCACAACTCCCTCAGGTGAGGAGGTGTTGGCCCTTAGGGGACGTGCTGTGACACCCGGGAGCCCAAAGGGGGCAGCAGGAGCAATATCCCATGCGACAGCCGGGCTGGAGGTCTCAGCTCCACAGGGATGACTACGAAGTCAGCTGCCCAGAGCTGGACGAGCTGGTAGCAGCAGCCTTGGAGGTGGACGGTGTTTACGGCAGCAGGATGACGGGTGGAGGCTTCGGCGGCTGCACCGTGACCCTGCTGGAGGCCGGGGCTGCAGAGACAGCCCAGCAGCACATCAAGGTAGGCAAGAGCCGCCAGCCTCCCTGCTCCCGTGGAGCTCCAGTTCCCCATAGCAAGAGCAGAGGGAAGCAGAGTCGCACCGGGACAAGGGTCCCATCAAGCAAGGGGCAGGGATAGCGTCGCTGCCCTAGGAGCGGAGACTAAAAGGACTGGGCTGCTCCCGTTTGAAGAGAAGGCTGGAGAGGGGAAGGAGGAAACGTGATCAAGACTTACGAAATCATGAAGGTGGTAGAGGAGGTGACTGTTCCTCAGATACTCCCAACCAGTCTATCCCACCCCTGATCTGAAGAGACGGATGTGAGAGGTGCGTGAAGGGACGCAGGGGCCAGGATCACACACGTTCCCCGAGCGCAGTGCCTGGGGCCCACGTTGGAGCTGCTGCACCCCTGGGCTGTCCGGCAGGACGTCTCTTCCAGACCTGTTTGGCTGGTCCTACGTGCCTGCAGCCGGCCTCAACACAGCCTTGCGGCCTGGCCCCTTGCTGCAGCGTCACAGACCGGATCACCAACACTTACAATTCCTTTTGTCTCCTAGGCAAAATACAGCGGCACAGCAACCTTCTACATCACCAAGCCTTCCGATGGGGCGAAGGTGCTGCCCCTCTAGAGAGGCACCCACCTCTCCTGGGCTGGGATCATCTCCGAGGAAGTCAAAGCAGCCGCATTCCTCTGCAGAGAATCAATTTGCATTCACAGCACCTGCCTAATAAAAACTAAACGCTTGCACAGCGGTTCTGCCTCCTGCCCGAGCTGCCTCGGCCCAGGGCTGTGACACCAAGGTAACTTGGGAGCTTTCCTCCAAGGAGGTGACTCTAGCTCATGCTGGTGCAGCTGGGCACCTGCAGGGACAGGGACAGGCAGTGCCCCTGCAGAGCTGCCATCGCACAAGGGGACGGTGGCAGAGGAGTGGCAAGCCCTGAATACTGGGCACAAGGCCCTACTTTTGGGTCTCCTTGGTGCACGTGTCCCTCATCTGCTGGTGCTCCTGGAGACAAGAGGGGGCTGGTGCTTTTGGTAAAGAAAAAGAAGCAGGCAGGTGTAGTGAAAACCATTTATTGAGTGCAATAGGAAGGCATCTGATCAAAGAGCTGCTGCTGGAGCATTGTGCCAACCCTCCCTCGCCAAGGCTGGAGCCCCAGCAGCCCCCTGAGCAGATTTAAAAGTGATGCTGCTTAGCGTGATGCATCGGTTAGGTGCAGAGCTCCCTCACTTGGTTAGAGACCAGGTGACACTGCGGCCGGGAGCAGCTGGTGAGCTGTGCTCTCTTCGCTTGCATAAAATAGTCTTTGGTTAATGCTTGGAAATGGGGCTCCTTTTTGAGGTTGGTACCACAAAGCGCAAGGAAAGGGGCACAAGCCCAAAGTGCAGGAAGAGTTGCAGCAGTTGGAAACAACCCAGGAAAAATGGGGAGGAGACAGGAGCCAAAAGGCAGTTGGAGTAATGCCAGTGGTGCTGGCTGGGGGAGCTAAGTGCTTCTCCAAAGCAAGCTAAAACCATGGATTTGCTGAAATGTCACAGTTCACCTAGCCCCAGCTGCAAGTGCAGGGACTGCTGTGGACTTTACTTGCCCATGTGCAGATCAGGCTCAAGCGCAAAAAAAACCTCCCTGTTAAAGTGAACAGCTGTGAGCTTGAAGTTGTCCATGCTGGAAGTGCTTCTTTTGGTTCCAAAAGAAAGAAAACCAAGGTCGGATTAAAGCAAAGAGGTGATACAGCAGGGAGAGCAGCCGGCTGCTGCTCTGGCTGGAAGTGCAGCCCGCAGAGGCGGAAGCTGCTGCTTCGGGCAGGAGGCTGAAGCCATCCAAGAAACTCGCTTTTCATTAAGACACGAGGTCTGGCTGCTCTCTGCTGGCAGAGGTGCTGCAAGGCCTTAGACTGTGCAGTGTGTGGGACTGAGCTAAGAGCTAAAGCCAAGGGCTGGTTTTGGACATAGCTGTTGGGCAAAAGGACTCTTACAAGTTATGCAAAATTTTCTGCTCAAAATCTCATGTTCTCCAAGTTAGTCCCATGAAAAATCCCCCAAACTGCTCTCGCTTCCAGTACTTCTCCAAGCTGTTCTCATCCCTTCCTTCCAAGCGGTTCTGAGCCCGTGTTTGAGCGCACGCTCTGAGTGGAGAGGGCCGAGACGGTGGGTGCTGTGCACAGAGCAGATCTTTCCACTTGCAGCAGTCTGCTGTAGCCTCCAGTGCAGGGGGAATAGTGGTGGCAAAGAGCCCTCCAAGTCATCAACAGGCTTTCCATGGGGTCTACAAACCTTTGGATGAATCCATTTAGCTGATTTCTTAAAGTCATTAATGTTTTGCTGCAGCCACAGTCCCAGTGTGTTCTCAACATTCAGTGTAGGTCTCACCTGCCTCCATTTTTTTTAATAAAATAATACAATACACTTATATATATATATATATATAGTAGGAAAACTGTACAATATCATATGCAAAAATCACATTAAAGGCCATTGTGAGTAATGCTATACAAGTCAAAGGTTCTACATTGCTACTGTGGTACCAAATATTAACAGCGAAGGGCAGATTCAGCAAAAATGCAGTAAGAAAGCACAGACTACCCCAAACCTCTATCTTGCAGCTCTCGTATAAAAAAAGAAAACAAAAAGGCAACTCTGGTGACCAGCCTTCCACTGCCAGTGTGGCCAGGACACAGCAGGGGGACAGGACCCCCAGTCTGCCATGTGTCCCCACGGGGAGGTGGAAGCAAACACCAACTAAAACTCCTTGTGGCCCTGCAGGAGACCACAGGGGTGGGAAGATGTGCCAGGGAGCCCAGAGAAGAGATGGAAACTGTGACCCTCTATAAATCAGGATGTATTTGGATGCAGTCAGTTTGAATCCTCTCAAAACCGAGGACCCATGAATTGTTCTGTTCTGTTTTTAGGGGGAAGCCGCAGCAACTGAGACACCTGAAGCTTCTGCAGTAGCAGGTATACTTGGGTGGGTGGGCATTGAGGGAGGGTTTTGGAGCGAGCAGGGAAGATCTCCCTGCTCATGGAAGATCTCCCTTCGTACGTTCTGCAGAAAAGATCCCAGGCTGCCCAGACAGGGGAGGAAGAGCCCTGGATGGTGAGTACACACCTGATGACCCAGCTGTGCAGAGCTTCGAGCACACTGGGCTTTAAGGGAGAAGTCTAGAGCTTGAAGCGCCATGGAAGGTCTTTGCCCATAGGAGAAGCAGAGTCTGGATGAACAGCCCTGGGTTCGTCCCACAAAGTCCCGCTGGCCTGAATGGCACCATCCTGCTGACAGGCAGCCTCCCCTCTTTCAAGCCTCGTAGAACTGCCTCTCCATCTGCTTGGTGAGGGTCCCGCTGGACATCACAGTCCGGCTCACAAACTCTTTGGTGACCTGCTTGGTGAGGGTGCTGCTGGCACTCTCCACCCGCTGGCTCGTCATCAGCATGCCGTCTGCAACGAGAGGGGCTCAGCGGTCAGCACGTCATGCCAAGTACTGGGTGGACATGGCCAGGCACGGGAGCAGAAAACAGGGAGGAAGCTTGGGCACTCAGCATCAGCTCTGCTGCATGATTAACAGTGGAGGTGTCTCCTTAAACATCATTTTCATTGATGGAGAACCTCCCTAGTCAGGTGTTTCAGTACTTTGCTAGGGATGGATTTCTTAACATCTCCCAAACTCTGCAGGCTGCAGCACAAGCCCATGACTGCTTGCACTCAAGGGCGACAACATGGGACACTGTGATCCCTCTGTTATCAGACTGGTCTCTCTTCTCCACGGAGCTCTAACCTTGCAGGAAGAGCTTTGGTTTGGCCACTAGTAATATCACCCAGGGGACTCTGAAAACTTAGGGTTCCCTCTGCGTCATTGCTTCCAACCAGGTAGCACCAGGAAAGCAACTGCAACAGCCTTCCAGCGCAGAACAGCGAAAAGGGCTTGGAAATAGTCTGTTCCTCTTCATCTATGGTCATTTGAAGGATCTTTCCTCCCAGACCTCCATATATGAGGTATAAGCACCCTCCAGCCTTTGGACAAGCATTTGTAGCCTTTGGTCTCCAAAGGTTTCAAAGCAGGCAAAAAGCCCTTACCTGTGAAGTGGGGATCCAGTGAGGAATGGCTGATGCTGGTTTTGGTGGTGTATTCGGTGGGGAAGTTGTACACTTCCTCTCTCATGTACTGCTGTCCTCCAAACTGGGAGAAAGTGCCTGTGGAAAAGAGAGTAAGTCAGCCAGGAAATGACAAGGAGCTTCCAGCATCTCAAACCTGGACAACAAACACTAAGTCAGCTTGTGAAACCTGTCTGGCTGACATCAAAGGCAGGTTTAGGAGAAACTAGGAGCACTGAGGACCTGTGCAATGCAAGAAGTAACATCCAGATACATGTACAACTACATAAATTATACTTAATAAATTACATTCATAGGTTTTTACAATCCTCCCTCATTCACTGCGTCTTTCAGGACAGTGCTCAGAAGGTACAACATTGTCCTCATTGTGCAGATGGAAAATGGAGTCACCACCAAAGCTTGAAAGGGACTCCAGGAGCCATGACCCAACATTTGCTTGTTCCGAGAAGTTTATTTGCTTTGCAGTTCCTCAAAGAAGCAATACTGTACCTCCGTCCTGAGATTCAATAGTGATGATGCCCTCTCTCTCTGGCCCAAAGCCTTGGGTGGTCTTGGCTTGCACTTTGAACTTGTATGGGATGTTCTCACTCAGTTGAGGCACAGTCAGGGTGGTTTCTGGGTTGTCTCCTTCAACATAGATGTTCCTGGGCTCCCCTAATACACACAGACACACCAGGGTTGAAGAGAGATGACAGTCCCTTCAAACACACTGTCCCCGACTCTGGCTGAGGATTTGACTTCCCCTAAGCTTTGTGCCCCCTGCAGCCTGTACAATCACACCCCGTTTTATTGTTAAAACAACCCCTCTACAGCATAAAGCTGATCCTCAGCAACCAACCTCTGCTGGGCTTAGACTGTATTAGACCAAGGGTCCTTCCTCTTCCCACCACATCTGTTATACCAAACCATGCAAAAATGCTAAGCACTGAAATCCAGCATCTCCTGAATCTAGAATCAGCCTCACGTCCCCACTGTCAGCTGGCAACCTACCTCCTCCGTGCAGCATCTCGCAGGTGATCATGTAGCCCAGGATGGCCCCATTGGGCTTGCGGGGTCTCTCCCAGCTGAGCTGCAGTGAATCAGGGCTGAGGGCAGTGAAAACCAGAGGTCCAGGAGCACTGGGTGTGCTCAGTGTGAATGGTGAACCTGCATGGGCACAAACGAGAGGCTGGTGACCCAGGGGGCCCGAGGGAGAAGCCTGGGTGGGATCTGCAGCCAGCATTCATGCAATGAGCTGGGAGGTGTCAGCTGCTTGCACAGCTACTACAAGGCTAGTGCGCTAGGGGGAAAAAGTCCAATTTCCAAGTGAAAGGAAGGAAGGAGAGCTCAGGATGTGGTTAAGGAGAGAACACAGTAAAACCCAGGATTGTACCCAGCAGCAGAGATCATCATCACCCTCCTCTTGCCTCATCCGCTGTCTTCCTCACCTGGTACGGGGCTGAGCGGGCTCTGCGGGTCCACCTGGGACTCGATGGTGATGACGCCTTCTCTCTCAGGGCCCCAGCCTTCCTCGCTCTGGGCCTTCACCTTGAAGATGTAGGAGTGGTTGGGCAGCAGGTCCTCCACCACCACCGAGTTCTGGCTGGGGTTGGGGATGGTGAGCCGGTGCACTTCTCCTGGGATACGCAGGGAACAGGGAGGTCAGCACTGTGTCTCAGACACAAAGGCAAAGCTGCTTTTGCCTAAACCCCAAATTGTCTGGAAAAACTGATCTGGGGCCCCTTCTCCAGATACTTCCATCAGACTTGCCACCTGCAGCTAGTGGCGCCTACAGGCCCAGATGCTGCTGCCAAAAATAAATAAATAAATAAAAAGGCTTGGGATAAACAACAACTCAAAACCAGAGGTTTTCAGCCAAGAAAACTTTTCACTTACATTTCCCCAAGTTTTATGTAAAAATGAAAGATTTTTAATTCCAATCTTTCCTCCAGCTCCATTACAATAGCAGGAAACTTCAAATAAGATCTTGAGGGGATGTGGATAGGGGGCCAAAAGATTTTTAAAAAGGAGAGGCGACCCCAAAAGCAACTCCATGAATTATTCCCCTGGCAGAAAGGGAGGATGAGAGGTACTGGGCAGGTGAGTCATTTCTTCAAGCCTATGGAAGAGGAGGAGTTGGGACCCATTCCAAAAGATGTGGGACAGACCCTCTACCGTCAAAGACCCCCACCCCAACAGCAGGGACCCATTGCGTGTTCACTGACCTCCGTTGAGGAGCTGGTACTGCACGCTGTACCCCTGCACCTCCTTCTCACAGTGGGGCTCCTGCCAGCTCACCTTCAGGGAGGTGGGTCCCAGCGCGGAGAACACCAGGCGTGTGGGAGTGTCGGGGACACCCAGCGGCATCCTGGAATCTGAGGCAGGAAGGGATCGTCATGGATCTGAGGGTGAGGGGCTAAGGAGGCTGGGGGAGAGGATGGAGCAGCACGCACAAGCGTAGGATGGTCCTGATGATCTGGGGAGAATATGGCAAGATGTCCTCTCTGCAAGCTCTGCACACCTGCAATAAGGGACAGGGTCCCATGGCTTTGAGGCTACTGCTCTCAGATGTGACAAACTTTGCAGCCCCTTTCTCTGTGGTAGCAGAATCAGAGCAGGGTGCTCTGCATGGCCTCCTCGCTCATCCTGAGCACCCTGTGCAGTCTACTAAGTACTTCATGGACATCTTCGGACTAGGTGGGGGTTTTGACCTGAGCTCCTGGTGCAGAGAAAGAGGGAGGTAGGGTCATTCTGCCAGGGACTGGCCTTGTACCCAGCATGGGCTGGAAGGAAGTGGACAACAGGGCATGGCCTCCAAATGTTCGTCCACAAGCCACTTTCCACCTACTCTCCTCTTTCATTAGCTGCCTGGTCACTCTCATTCATTAGGGGACCTGGCTGTCTGCACCCATCTCATATGTATCCGCTCTGGAAAATGCATTTCCTGCAGGGAGGTTTACAACCAACACTCCCGGGCTTCCAAAGGAAGGTGGGAACTTAACTGCAGTTTGCAAACTGGCCCCCTCTTTCTCATCCATCTCCAGAGCACTTTGCAGCAATGGATTCTGGTGTCCAGTTCTCCTCTTTACCCTGCTGGAAGGAGTCTCAGGAGTACAGCTGGAGAAGCCCAGCAGCTCCAAGGATTTTTCAAAGGGATGGGCGCAGTCAGGACCAAAACCAGGTGGTCCTTGGTCCCCCACCAGCTCAGCCCACTGTGATGCTTGCATATCAAGACTATAAGTGAAGCTTATAGCAAGGTGAAGCTCAGACTCAGGGAGGTTGGAGGCTGCTTTCTGGACAATGCACAGATAAAATTCCAGGCAGTGTCTCAAGCTCCTAATTGTCAGGGGCTTTAGTCAATGAGTTTGCAGAGGGACATCTTGTGTAGAGCACACGTTCTCCATAGCAGTCCTCCAAAGGCCTGTAGGAGTAAGACTAAGAACAACGAGCTTGTTAGGAATGAAGAGGCCAGGGGACAAGGAGCTGATGAGCTCATTAGAGCACAATGGCAGCAGTGATGAGGGTTAATCAGCTCACATGGATCAAAACACAGTTGAAGACACCTGTAAATGGAATAGTGGTGTGATGGAGGCACAGCCTGGATCAGGAGGGAGATCAGTGGAGCACGCAGCAAGCAGTGGAGAGAGAGTTTGGGAAGAGCAATGGATGGCAACAGCGCACGGGTGGTCGGTGCCTTGGCTGGTTATGGGGTGCGCGGCCAAGATGAGACACTTGATAAAGCTGTACCTATGTACTTGCAAATCCCTGCGGACCCATCGGTCATGATTATAGAGTCCCGAAAGCCAGTGCTGGGGTAGTAACCCTTCACCTTTGCCCTGCTCCTGAAACCCAAATTCCGGGACAGTGGGGTTGTCCTCCTAGCATCTTCATGGATGGGAGGGAGGAATCTCCCTGGGTAATCTACAGGCCAGCATCAAAGAGAGAGAAAAAAAGAGAGAAAGAGAAAAACATCATTGGAGACATCAGAGCAGGTTCAGCCAGTATCGGGTCCTACACAGAGATGGATTCCTTAAGGAGGAGGAGGAGGCTCTGCTCATGTTGGAAGAGCCTTTTTGCAACTTTCTCTCAATGCCAGCCTGATGAATATAAGTAGAGCTGAAAAGTAACCATGCTGCTAGATAGAGAGGCAAGGAGGTGCAGTCTTCCCAGTGGCACTTTGCAGTGCAGGGATTAGGTCTCTCTTCCCCGTGTGCTCTATGCACACACTGTATGGAGCCTTTCCAAAATACATAGATAGTCAGAGTGGCCTTATTGAAATGCTTGCAAGTCAAGGGTATGAACATGACCTTCCAGATCTCTCATTCATAGTCCATGTTGCAAAGTGATCTGCAGGGTAGCAATCTGAAGACATGAAAATGGAAGAGTGAAGCAACCCCATCATCTAAGTACTCACCGTGTCCCATCAGCATTGTAGAATAGTCTCTAGTCAGCGAGGAGCTCCCTATCACCCTGTGTTCCTGCTGCATGTGCGAGCTCATCTGGTGGTAGTGGGTGTTTGTTGTCCTGGTCAGAGAGCCCGCACTGCCAGGGAAGGAGAAATCCATCCGGCCGTTCAGCAAGTGCTCTGTGGAAGAGAGCACAAAGTGAGGATCATGACTGCGGACTGGGCTCCTGCTCCAGCCAGTTTCCATAGGGAGGAAGCAGAAAGCCTTGAGGGGCACTCTGCCTTGGCTTCCTCCCAGCTCAAGCTGCTCTGGAATATCATTTGGGAATGTTACATCTAAAACAAGTGACAATAACCCAGTGGTGAGGGGGAAACAAACAGATAAACAGAGACATCACCCTACGCCCAGCACAAGAGACGCCCACAGTGCCCAAGGTAACTCCAGACCTCGGCCTCACTGGGGCACTGCCTTGGGGTTCTCATCATGTTCTCTCATATATCTCCTTTGATGTTAGCACAAAGTTATAATTTCAGGTTAAAAAAGAAGATGGAAGAAGAAAAATAACTTTATGGAGGCAGCTTCTCCAGATCTCATTCTGAATCCCGTCTCAGCTGGATCTGAAAAGCAAACTCTGCTCCGCTGTTCTTGTTCTTGACAGATTCCCGTCCCCTCCCAGCAGGTCACAATACATCAACTACCCATGTGAGAGTGATTTCTGTTTAACAGTCCAGCAGATCAGCCCTGGAGGCTCAGGGAACTTAATTAAGGTGAGGAGCTGTGCCTTGGAGGTGGTACTTAGCAGGTATCGTTTGATTTTGTTCCTGCCTCGAAGGTCCAGCTTCGTGCCGAAGCAACTTGCTAGCAGGCTCCCAAGTCCATGCCGAGACGGGGGTTACCTTGACACTCTCATGAGCAGACAGACCACGGGAAGGCTTGGAAGCAGATTCTACAGCACATGAACAGTGCGTCACGCCAACATGAGGATGGGCACACAAGGGGAGGAAGGGGACACGTTATGGGGCAGAACTCAGTTGCAGCCCCCTTGGCTCAGAGCAGGACGAGACAGGACACTCAGTGGAGGAGGAAGATGTCCTTCACCTGCTTGGGGCCCAGGGGTCCCGCTCCTCATCAGGCTGCTGGTAGCCACGTCACTGTCCTCCTCGCGGAGGAGACCCTCGGTGTCTGAGGAGAGATGGCTGCTGCCAGAGAGGCGGGGAATGGTTTCAGGTGGGAGCCTCCAGGTGATGCGACGAAGATCCAGGTCTTCTCCCAACAACTGCACATATTTCCACCGGGAGCCTTTTGGAATAATGTAAGCAGTGCTGTTGACACAATCTGCAGGGGACATGGTGGGCAACCCCTTCACCTTCATGCTGCTTGCTGGGGAGGGGAAGGGGCCAGTAGAAATGACATGTGTTTATGGCCTGTCTTGCCAAGCATTGGCTGATGAGTTAAGGCAGTCACTGGCAAAGACCACATCACTGGAAAATGGAGGATAGGGGGAACATGACACGCATGGGGTTCTCTAGCCCCATGGGTGCTGTTCCAACCCATGTCCATCACAACCAAAGGCAAGTGTTGAAGTCCCACCATGCGCCTGTCACTGTCATGAAGAGTCTGCTACAATTGTCCTCCTCTTCTCAGGAGAGGTTTTCTCGCTTCACAATGTGCACGCAGAACAGTTGTCTCAGATTCTCGGCGTTCCCATTGTCTCTGCTCTCTCCAAGGACCAGGGACTCACTCCTGGATCCTAGTCCCTGGAGAATATTCCCAATCACCAACCCTCACCCAATTTAGACACTCTGTATCCTCACTGAAAGCCCATCATTCCAGTTATATCCTATCTTCCCCTTCTCATACTCATTTCAAGTCCTTGTTGTCCCAATACAGCAGACTAGGGAACCAGGCCTTTTCCAAGAGAGAAGGGGTGGAGGAAAAGATCAGGAGCTACAGGTATCCACCTGTATCCGATTCATTGGCCGAAGCCTTCTCATCACTTGGTGAGTCTGAACGGGGTCTGGACTATAGGTGACTGCTTGAGCAGGTGGGTCACCTTTAAAGGCCCCTTCCAATCTCAAATGTTCTGTGAGTCTGCAAGTTCCCTCCTGTTGGCCTGGCAACATCCCAAGGGACTCAGAGGTTTTACCAGATCTTACTTGCTGGCTGCATTTTCATGATACGTTCAAACAACAAGAACAGGGGCAAGGTGAACAGCAAAGGCTATGAAAAGCTTCTCTCACCCATGCTGAGATCTCTTTATCTTGCAGCTAAGACAAGGAGACACTGGTCTTATTTGCATTGCAACTAGTCAAGTGTCCCCATGGATGGAACTACTGTGGTTTGGAAAAATTGGTCTCCAACAGCTCCATGCCTTGAGTCTCCCCATCTCCAGTGGAAGGAAAGGAGCAATAAAGCTCTGAAGGCTGTTAAGGAGAATGCATGTTAAAAAGGACTTTTTACAAGACCTGGAGCAACATACCTGAGTCATCGGAGACACTGGGATGCTTGCTGCCAGCTGCAGACCGAAGCACATCTGTACTGTACATCAGGTAGCTGTCGTAGTCCTCACCTCCCTCAGCATCAATGATGGGGACATCAGGGATGATGGGGACTGCAGGGGAAGAATGTGTCATTAGGCATGCAGCTTGAACCACGTAGGGCTCTGCCACACTCAGGCTGGCCCTCAGGGCCCACCAGTGTGATGGGCACAGGGGGAGGTCAGGGCATGGAAAAGCAGCTGGGGTGATGATCTTTGCCCTCACTGCTCACCAGCCTGAAGGGCAGTTACTCACTGGACATCGGGCGCTTGGGTTGTGTAGCAAGGTTAATGGTGGCTTCTCTCTCCGGCCCCCAGCCAGCACCGTTTCTAGCCTTCACCATGTAGCGATACGGCTGGGACTCCCGCAGGTTTTCTATCAGCACCATGCGCTTCTTTGGATCTTCAACCAGCACCTTCTTCATTGGCCCAATGGGTACTGCAGATATGGATACACATATTCCTCACAAGGTTCCAAGACAGAGAGCATCCCACAGCACCCATCTCTGAACGAAGAGACTCACTGAGGCTGGGTATCAGGACACAACCTGGCTGTGGGACAAGGTGCAGAGAACTATTTGGGCTGTTCACAGCCCAAACAACATGGTCTCGGGGGAAATTCCCAAACTGAACGCTGAAGTCTACGGTCTGCAGCTGATTTCCTGTTGCTCATGTGCTAGCTACTGTCACTAAATAGCATCTTACAGCCATCATGACCTTAGGTCTAGACATATAGACTAAACTTTTAGGATGAGAAATGGCACAAAATGTTACAGAAGTGAACTTACTAAGCACTCAAGCCTTTACAAGATTAAATTCTTAGTGATATTTTTCTATACTCTCTTTACACTCTCTCTGACTCCGTTGTCTAGAAGCAACTTCTCCAAACCCCGGTTCTTGCAAGAAATGTGCTTGGAGCCATTCTGGTTCTGCTACAAAGCAGGACCAGCACAACCCACAGAAAATGCACTCCAGCCACTCAGGCTGGCTCAGCTGCCCCAACTGACCCACTCAGTAAATGAGCTCTTACTGTTGTCTTCATTAACGAGTCCATAGCTGACTTCATAAGCCGTGATCTCCCCGTTGGTTTCTGCAGGCTCAGCCCAGCTCAGCTGTGTCACGGTGGAGGACACGACGTTGAAGGCCAAGCGGCCAGGCTCACTGGGAACTAGAAAGGCAAGAGCTGTGTGTGTTACAAGAAGCCTGGGAGAGAGCTGGACAGTGATAGAGAAAGGGGAACAGACAAAGCTAACAAAAGCAGGTGTCAATCTCAGCTTCCAGAGGCTAACAAAGCTCAAGGCTTGGTCATGGGCAGAGCTCAGCAGCCCAGTTCCCTGAAGGGTGCAGGGCACAGCTCCTCCAACGCATGAAGTGGCTGCTTTGAGCCCAAAGTGCAGCCTAGCTAATACCCAGGCACTTTGTGCTGTAGAGGTAGCCACTCTACTGTCCACCAATTCTTATTTTCTACTGACTCCTTGGAAAAGCAAGTTAATCCTGAAGCCCATCACCAAAGCACTCAGGTGCCCGGACCTTCCAGGATTACAGTGAACATCACAGCAGGAACCAGTCGGTGCCTGGTCCCAAGGCTGTCAGTAGCTCAGGGCTGGAGCTCTGTACCTCCAGCTGTGTGTGGGTTGCCAGCTTACTTCTGCATGGGGAAGAAACAGGGCGCAGAGCAACTCACCGTCCTCCAGCGTGCGGCAGTGGATGATGTCCGAGTAGAGCCCTTCACCCATGGCGTTGTAGGCACAGACTTGCATCTCATAATCACAGAAGGGGTAGAGGTTACTCAGCTCTGCCGATGGTGGTTTGACATCGAGGAGCCTAGCTTCCGACTCAGGATCCCCTTGGATCCAGTATTTCACCTGATGAGATAAGAGAAAATCATGATTCCTTCAGATCCTTACTGCACTGGCAAAGAATTCCCCATCCCTTTTACAGATGTGCTCTGGGGAAGGCCAAGTGTTGCGTGAGCCCTCAGAAATGGGGGCTAGGACACAGAGCATGTCATGCTACCTCCAGCTTTCACTGTCCAGTTTTCTGCCCCACACAGAGTAGACATGATGCTTCTGATGGCTTCCCTAGAGCTTTGCCTAGTTGTAAGTAATGGAAAGGGGGATGGACCCTCAAAAACCTTTGCCTGCAAATCACATATCCACCAAATGATCCTTGGGCAAGGAGGGTGACTAGGACTGGTGAACCTTCTGCTCTCAGTTCAGACCTTCTCTCCCTGCCTCTTCAGCATAAGCAACTGTGTTTGTATGGTGTGAAGCACCCATAGGAAGGGGTACTTTCCTCCTCTGGGATCTGTTCACCCCTTACCTTGTATCCTTGAGGTTTTCCTGGAGGAGGAAACCAGCTGAAGCGGATTTTCCTGGAGCTGAGAGCCTGGGCATTGGGGTTGAGTGGGGCACTCAGGCGGCCTTTGGGAGTCTGGGGGACTTGACTTAGGCCAACCAGTGAGGGGACACCATCTACCACCTCTGCAGACACAAGGAGAAAAGGACACAGGTCAGCGCTGGGCCCACACACACAAGGAAAAGTGTCTCTTGCTCAGCACTGCCTGGTTGTTACTGTTTGAACATCTCAAAGCATTCCTGGGGAGCAGAGCTCCCTCATAGTGAAGAAAAACTGAGGCACATGAAGATGACATCCCCAAAATATATTGACTGGGTTGCACTGGGCAGCTATGGTAAGAGTACAAGATGGGCAGAACCTTCCCAAGTCACCCACTTGCTTCTTCCAGAAACTCATCAAGTCCATCCAAGAGCTACTGAGGATCCTTTTTCCCCCTAGGATGCACCTCAGGAAGCCCTTCTGATCGCTTCAGTGACAAATGGCCTCCTTTCTTTCCCCTCAATATTCATGGCGAGCACCATGGTAAATACTTTCACGTTATCATCCGACTTGATGACAAATCTTGCAGCTCCAAGGGTGCTTCTTGCACACTCTGTAGCTTGGCTGCCTGTACAGCCACAGGAGCTTCTGCATACATCCTCCAGCAATGCCTGGGTGTCCTCCAACTTTGTGCCTTTTAATTCAGGCCTCCAAGGTAAAGGATCAAAGAATCCAATCCATTTGCAATATAGTTCATCCTCTGTCTTCCCACCCACCGTCTATACACGTTGCTGCCTCTAGAGGGAGGCCCAGATCCACCTGTGATGGTTCATCTACAGGATGAACATCCTAATCCCCGTTTTGCAGGTGAGAAGCAGGGCTGGAGCTGCCCGCAACAGCCTGGCTTCACAGGCACAGATTTTTCCGGCTGCCCTGCCAGCCCCTACCTGGGTCAGCGATGGTCACTGTGGCCTGGGAGTACTGGCCAATCTTGGCACCGTTCTTTGGGTGGAGGAGGTCAATGACAAACTGCTTGAGCTGGCGGTTGTGCAAGAGGGTGTCTATCTCGGTCAGCTCCAGCAACGGGACCTGCACCTCCTTCCGGGTCTCCCCGGGCTGAAAGACCAGGTCACCCTCTGTGAAGACATAGTCCTGTTGCAGAAAGAACAGGAGTGTGATTCCAGTCCACAGCATCCGTAAGGTGGTTTCCCATGAGCTTCCTTCTCATTTGCCAGTGAACCTCCTCCTCACCTCCCAGTATCCTTGGTGGGAAGACTGAGGCCCAGTGAGTAATAGCAGGAGATGGAGAATTTCTGCCCTTGTACAAGACTCAAAATCTGCCATCTCCCCTCTCACCCTTGTCCCCTTTCTGAGCCTGATTCAGTGTTTTTTTGCAGAGCTCCTTACTCCCTCTGCACTCCTTACCCTGCCATCCTTGGCAGTGAGATCTCGGGTCCTGTATGTGACTTGGGATTTCCCATCATCTATGATCTCCCGAACAACAGGGATCTTTGCCACTTTGTCAAAGCGGCTGTGAGTATAGGTTGGCTGCAAGAAGGTGATGAGGCTGCTGACTGTAAAAGGGCAAAAGAGAAGAAATATGAAAAGCAAATACTTGGAGCAAATACATTAAAAACAAAAAGATGTCTCTGAACAGCATTCACGTCACCCTTGATTGCAAATTTTTTGTAAAAGGCTGCTGTTGGGGCTGAACATTTTGCCAGTTCTACCCTTGCTGCCTGCTCAGAATAATCAGATGATCTGGAGGAGCTCAAGCACAGACTGTGCCTTCCTTGGAAGGCATGTGAGTGTCTGGACACTAGTCACACAAATGCCCTTGGTCTCATGCCACAGTTGAAGCCCTTCACCTTGTTCTTTGATGATGGTGATGTTGACCAGCCTGCGTCCAATCTCTGCGATGCCAGTGGGGACATCAATAGCCTCCACCTGCAGCTGCTTCTCATCATCATCATCATCCCTGATGAAGAGTGGGACACGGACATCAACCAGCTCCACAGCCTCTTGGAACTCCACCATCCCATGAGCATCTGGGGGCAAAGGGTGATGATGAGAGGTGGCAGATGCCCCCTGCCCTGCTGGGAGGCAGCGGTGGGGTCTGCTCCCTACCTTGGTCCGAGGTCACGGTGTAGTAGCCTGGTGACACCTTCAGGTCATTGAAAGCCTCGTGGGAAACATGCTTTTCTGTCACTTTGATGATGTCCGACTTGGCCGACCGAGGGGCAGTGAGCACAGTGTCCACAATTGTGTGGTCCTGCCTGTCACGGGTGCAAAGAAAAAAATGAGCTAAATACTGAGGCCAGGTTTGCTTGTCTCACATTGCTGCTGTGCAGCAGCTCAGGGGGCTCGCGAGGGAACAGGACATTAAACCACCCTGCATGGCTGTGAGTGAAGACACCCCTCCCGGAGACACAGAAATGGCAAGAGAAGGGCCTGCAGGATCTACTTACCGTTTCCCAGAATTGGGCTGTACCCTGGGGAGAAAAACAAACCAGAGTGACTAAAACTTTTGAGGAGACAAAGCTGTGCGTGAATCACAGCCGTCCACAGGTCTGAGCCACGGCAGCTGCTCCGCAGGCTCCTCCGTGCGCCCGGAGCCAACATGTCCTGCAGAGCCCGTGGCCCCATCACATGTTCCCACATGTCTGTCTGCTCCCTTCTGTCCCAGGTTTCCCAATGAAATAAGAAACATGCCCGGAGGGGAGATCACATCCGCTCAGAGCCACGGGGAGTAGACAACACTCCCTGCAGAGTGCTGACGTCTCCAGACTCCTCCAGCCTGCACCAAGCACTCCAAATTCTGCACAGGACTGAAATCTTTGACAACAGTGGGAATTTTGAGGACCTGCGACTGCCTGAAGGTGTCTCAGGCACATAGTGAGAGGTAGCAGAGATCATGTGCGAAAGGGAGCTAGTTCTGCTCTGCAGATCCCTGTGCAGGTGAAGGAACATCAGCGCTGCACTAGGCTCAGGTTTGTGCTGGGGAATGAGTCTCGGACCCCACTACCCTCCAGCATCACATCCAAATCCCAGCCCTCCCCTGCCTTCCTTCAGCAGCGGAGGCCCTGGGGTCTCCTCCCCGGTTACTCACCTGAACTTCGTCTGCTGGACCCTGTGGCAGCCAGGAATGTGCTTGTAGATATCATGCAGCTGCAAGGAACAAGAGGGACTTTTATAGCTGTAAGCCCCCACCCTAGCAGCTAGCCCCCATCCTGAAGCACACGGTCACAGTGGCCACCAAACGGGGGCCCTCCCCAAGCCCCTTCCTCTTACCCTTCCACACCCAGCAGAGGGGACCACTCCACTTCCCCTCTCCTGCAGCAGCCCCTGCGATGGAGCTGGCAGCCTCTAAACCCAGGGAGCTTGAGGACCAGGGTCTGGGAATGCTAACCCAGGCTGTGTGGCAGTGACGGGATACTCCAGGATGGCTGTATTGCCATCTCCCTAGGATGGGGCAAGAGGCTACACTGGAAACTGAAGCCAAACAGGAGCTCCAGAGCATGGACCCCTAAGCTGTGGTTCATTGCAAACCTTTTCAGCAACATGATGCTTTGATAATTCTTAGAGCTGTGATTTTAAGATTTGTGCCTTTCATGGGAAAATTCTGCTTTCGCTCAGCAATAGAAAGAATCGAGTCTTCATTACAAGAACTTTTTAAATTTCCAGGGCAGAGGATTTTCATTTTCCCCAGTGGTAGGCAAAGGCAAACACCTCAGCACGGCTGTAACCCGTTCCCATCCCTCCCCGCGGGAGCAAACCCTGCCACGTGCTCAGGTCCTTACGTTGTCCTCTACTTCCTTACGCAGTTGCTCACACTCGCGGCTCTCCGGCTTCAGAAGGTTCTGCGTGAAGAGTCGGGTCAGCCTCAGGGACAGCCCATAGGGAACTGAGAAAAGAAATTCTGTGGTCAGACTCCTTCATTGTCTTGGTGAGAGAAATAACCTAACCAAAGACAGAAGCATGGAGACATCATGATGCTGAGTGTCCAAATTCTTTATCCCTGGCACCCAACCTCATCTAGCACCAGCAGAGAAAACCCTCTGAGACCTGAGTGCTTACTAGGAAGCTCTGTGCAAGATGCTCCCAGGAGCCTGTGAAGGATTCTGTGTCCAGTGATTGCTCTGGACTGATGAGGAGGTGCTATCTAGATTGGATCACCTGAGCTAAGGAGACCTCACACACAGGCTAGGAACATCTGCCACCAGGCCAGGCTGTCAGGAGCTCTCCAAGCTACGCACAGCTCCTGTGCAGGCCTGGACACATGAACATGCTCTTCAACTACACCCTGGATGGAGCAAACCACCTTGCAAGGGGCTTGGAGGTGATGGTGGAGGAAGGAGGCAACAACAAAGGATTCCTGTTCCTTATGCAGCCCCCTACCCTGGCCCCGTTTCTCACGTAAGGCACTTACTGAGCTCCTTGGGGTTGGTGGCGGCGAGGGAGGTGAAGCCCTGCTTGTGAACGTTGTTGTTGATCTTCCAGCGGACGGTGTCTCGGCCCTTGAGGGACCCGCTGCGCACCATGGGGGTGTCCAGGTGGTCGGAGGACATGAGGCTCTGGCGAAGCATGTAGTGGTCCTCCTTGAAGCCAACAGTGCGGCCTGCAGAGCAGTGGGTAGGTCAGAGACCAGATCAACTGGGACAACTGGAGACACTCAACTTCCCACCAAACACAACACTGTCCTGCAGAATCATTCATGCTTCCACAAAGCCAAGGGTGTTGGGAGTTGGGAGAGTTGACCAGACGGTGGAAAGGGCATGGGGTGCTCACAAACAGGGAGAATTGATCACCCCAGCTGGACATTAGGGAAGACACAAGGTGGGCGAGCACTAGGGCAAGATTCCCTGCAGACATACACAGGGCAGGACAGGAGTTTAAAGGGCTGCTTGGCCAAGAGTTTCTGCCAGGGACTTTCCATTGATTAGTCTCCCCAAACCGCAGGAAATTACTGTGCCCAGGGAGGAGGAGAGAGGCTCATTTCAGTATGTCCTCCTGGCCAGGAGGGCAGGGAACCCCTCATGTCCCTTTCCCCCCAGTTCAAAGGGACGGTACCTCGTGCACAGCAGGGAAGCAGCGCCAGGCAAGCCTAGGAAACAAATGAGCAAACACATGGTCACTCAGGGGCCACGAACCAAAAAAACATGTTTCCAGCTAGGGACATTCACATCCTCAGCGTGGGAGCAGAGATCAGTGGTGCTCTGAAAGCAGATTATAACCAGACATCCCTTTAGTTGGGGAAATCAGATTGCAATCCTAAAAACAACAAGAGAGGTGTTGAATGCTAGTGGGACCCAGCTACTAATAGTTTGGCCATGCTGGAGGCTGGGTGAAATATGGAAATTTGTCACGTTTTGGCCTTTATCTGGTTCCTCCTGAAGCCTCTGGCAGAATTCCCACCAATTTCCATAGGGCTGTCCTATTCCCTACCAACATAGCATATTTTCCATTTGTCCTCACCAGCTTCTCTAGCTGGTCAGGGAATAAAAGCAGAAACACTTTTTTTCTTTTTTTCTTTTTTTTTTCTGGCATATTCTCCAAGCTATTCAGTAGGAGACAGACTTGAAGGTCAACTTTTCAAGAGCAAAGCCTCGATTTCAGTGCAGGCTCCTTCTTGGACTAGCCTTGCCCTCTCTGTGGTGCAGGGGAACAGCCAGGCCAAGGAACTCACCTTGCAGCAGGTGCAGAACTTCCAGCAGAGCAACAGCAGCAAGCCCAGGAGCAGGATCAGGAAAATAAGCAGTGGGATGAGCCACAGAAAGCTTCCTGGAGGGCACTCTGCAACCAACAGCAAGGCACCCACCATGGTTTAGGGGCATTAAAAACCCTGGGCTGCGTGTGTAGGGTGCAAAAGGAGGGAAGAGGGGAGGTCTGGACAGATGGGAGAGGCTGGGTCAAATAGCTCTTTTAGGGATGGAACAACCAAGCTTGGCCCAGGAATTTCTCTCTCGGTGCTCACATAGGAAAACTGCCCATGGAGTGGTCTCCTCCTACCTCTCTGCTCTTGTTCATCTCTAAATACTTGTTCATCCCAAGGGGCTATTCTGCACCTTGTGTCTTTCCCCAGTGGTGCTAGCAGTGAAAGGGCACTGATCTTGAAAGGTCCTGAGCTCTTGGGGTACTATCCACCTCGTAGCATTCATGTGAGATCCAAGTGTGACCCAGCACACGGCAAAGCCGGGAGAAGAGGTGCTGTGCGTGCACATCCCAGCTAACCCCAACTCCACACTGCACCTCCCCTCCTGCTGGGTCCCATCCTGCTGGGTCCCTGCTCACCTTTTTGCTTCTGCACCTGGACGGTGGTGTTGGGGAGCACGCTCGGATCTCCCTCCAGTGTGTAGTGGTATGTGCAGTCGTCCTCCTCGTCCTGGAATGAGCAGTGCTCGTTGGCTTCCTCTGCAAATGGAAAGACAAGGCAGAGGCTTCAAGGGGATCTGGAGCAGGAACCCAGCACTAAACATGAGGAACAGGCACACACACACGCACAGGACATCGCATACAGCCGCACACAGCTCTGCATCTCCTGGTACCTTTCTTCAGCTCTTCCACCATCTGGACCTGGAGGTGGCAGCTGCTGCAGTTCCCTTTCATCTTCCCTGTTCCCCAGGCCTGGCACTGGACACAGTCCCGGATGCTCTCACACACAGCCTGGAAACCCTGCAGGGAAACCCAAGGTGAGACCATTAGAAAACAGACTGAAAGGCAGCCGAACAGCAGCAAAGCTGCATCCTTGTGACAGGACAAGGAGAGAAGGGATGAAGAGCAAGCAAGCAGCTAACACAGACACTGTGCACTGGCACAGACAAGGCAATGGCAACCCTGGGGCAGATGGTCACAGCTTCATCCCTTGCAGCCGGGTGAGTATTTTCTCGTTTATTGGATGAGGTGAGTAAGGGTCTGCTCAGACTGGGGGGCAGCAGCTCCTTGTCTGGCTCAGAAGCATCAGGAAGGGACTCAAGAGGAGCAGATCTGGATCTGCCACCCAGGGGAAGGACAGGAAGGGGCCATGCAGAGGAGAGTGCAGATCTCCTGCATCACTGCTTCCCTCCCACACAGCCCTGCAGGAATGAGGATGAAGCCAGGAGTGCAACTGGGAACCTAGATTCATGTCTGAATTTTGTTGTCTGACTTGCACACCTCCCAAATGCAAACAGTGCATGTGAGAAAGTCCATGCATGACCCCATGCAGCACGGACCCAACAGCTCAAGGCATTCGGATGGGAGAACCTGAGTGCTCACAATCCCTCCAAAATCTCTTACTCTGACACACTGTATTGAGGGGGTGATAGATTTTCTACAAAGGTTTTTTGCTGGTTTTTCAAAAATACGACCAGATTACCTTTGCTGTCTCCCGTCATGAGGTTAACATGTGTTTGTTCATGGGCCACAAAGGGACTTTTTCCAGTCTTGTGGAAAATCAGAAAGAGAAGCCAAGAGTCATGGCTTAAACCTTGGTTCTGATTGCTAGATGCAGTCCCTCCAAAAATCGCAGGTAAACACAAATTCATCTTGCACAGCTGCATGACTTTAGTGCTGCTGGTGAACTGGAGGGCAGAGCAAGCCCTGGGCTGCAGCACAGAGCCCTCCCTGGCCACGTGTGACAGAGGAGGGACAAAACCAGAAGGACCCTGGGGCTGAGCCTTACCAGGGAGTAGCTGATTTCGCACGTGGAGCTGGTGTACAGAGAAACTGTGTCACAGATGCACCTGCCACATTCACATCTCCCATGGTTATTGCAAAGGCCCTGGAGAGAAAAAGGGGCAGTCAACATCCGAGAGCAACCACAGACACCCGAGGGCACTGGGGATGAGCCCTGAATCTCAGCCCCTGGAGCACTTTGCTGCTGTCCCTCCTGGGGTGCTCTTCTCTCGGGTAAGGTTGGTCTTGGGGACAGGACTTACTCCTCTGCTGTCAATGCAGGTGTCGTTGCTGGTGGGACATTCGCAGCCGGGGCCCTCCCAGCCGCTCTCGCACACACACGCGCCCTTGGAGCAACGGCCGCGATCTGCAATGCAGAAGACATCACCAAGGGGCTCCTCGGCCCACGTCGCTGCCCCTGCCCTGTCCATGGGCTGCCCCAACTCGCTTAGTTTCAGGGCATTGCAAAAGGCTGTCCTGAACCCAGGACTCAAGCAGATTCCAGTGCTTTATCCCTGTATCCCGCTTCTCCTAGCATGGAGTCCCCGCAGCCCATTGCCAGCTGTGCAGTGGGACAGTGCCAGTCCATGCCACTTCTGCACTGTGGGACACTGTGACCTGCCAGTGCCTGAGGCAGGAGAGGGATTGTGGCAATGTGCTCAAGGCATGGAGCACCTCTCTCCTCAAAGCATCTCACAACAGGGACACTTGTCATCTACCTGATGGTGCCACAAACCTGTCACCATCACACTGCTCCAGCAGCCATCTCGGCTGCTTTGATGCCAGCCCACAGGGAGCTGTCAGAAGCAGGACCACTCTCAGGACCCATGTTCCCTCTCCTCGGAGGGGAGACACGGAGGGAACCCGGGGGCAGCTGCTCTCACCGTTGCAGAGGAATCCGGAGGTGCGTGGACACTGCAGGACATCGTACTGGCAGAACTCGCCATCGAAGCGCAGGCTCAGGTCTTCGGGGTAGCACTGGCACTTGCCACAGAGACATTCGCCCCGGCCCGAGCACGGCTCCACGTCCCCAGGGCGGATGCAGGCCTCGTTGTTGAGGGACGAGGCTGGGGAGCAGTCGCATGCGTCCCCTCGCCTGATGGGGGAAAGAGATGCTGAGAGAGGCAGGAGCGGGGCACGAGGCCTGATGCCTCCGCGTAGGCAGGATGTCCTTGGCATGAGCATGTGTGCCCAGGGACACCAGGAACCACAGAATGGGTACAGCGCTAGACAAAGTCCTTACCAGCCCGTGTGACAGATGCACTGGCCACAGGCAAAGTCCCCATTGAAGTTGCACTTGGGCGAGCTTAACTCCTGTTGCTGTAAGGGAGGAGAGAAGAGATGGTGCAGCATGTCCCATGCCATCTTGGGAGTCAGAGCCAGGGGAAACCAACTCATTCCACTTGTGAGTGAGCCTGTCCACCAAGACAGCAGGCAGAGCTGCCTGCCACCACACAGGCAGATGCAATTCTCACTCCTGCAGCCTCAGAGCAGGATGAGGACCAGCAGCTGTGCACCCCGAGTGTGCCACTGACCACCCCGGCTTGCACATTCACAGCACCAAGATCCACAACACAAATCCTCCTGCTTTAAAAGCTCAGAGCTGCTGGCACCAAAATAGAGGAATGTGTCTGCCAGCAAGGAGCAAATTGGGACCAGCACATGCTGGCACACCCACTCCTGGCTAGACGGGAAAAGCACTGGGGTTCTCCTAACACGTAGCCTCCCATACCTGTTCACAGGGACACATGTCACAGATGACAGAGGCTTGGACTTGGAGGCTGTCACTCAAGGACGTGGGTTTCACGTGGATAACTCCCTGCCGGTCTTTCTCAGGAAGGCTGCAGACGTGTTGACTGCCTACATACTCAAGTGCCTTCACACGCATGTTGAACTTGCCCTGGAAAGGGAGGCACACGCAGGTGAGCCAAGTCTGCCCAAAGAGCCTGCTGCAGGTGGCTCTGCTTGGCTCACTGGCACGTGAGGGCGAGGGGATACGTGACACAGGCAGACAACAGCCACGCTGTGCCTTGCTCGCCTGCCCTGGCAAAACTGCAGCAGAGCTCTGCATGCTGCCCACACCTCCCATGGGGACTTACTACTTCGCCTCGGGTGATGTGGAAGGAGCCGGATTCTGTCTTTTCATACATGGTGGAGGTGAACTCCGTCTTCATGGCTTTGGGAACAAAGTCAGCCCGGATGTCCATCTTGGAGCGGATGCGCTATGTGGGCAGAAGGGAATCACTGCAGAGTAGCCTTGCAACCACCCCCTGCCCCAGGGGTCACTCAGGGCATCCTTTTCCACTTTCCTTGACAGGAGGATCCCCCCTCATCTGTCCTGGGAGCAAGACTGAGGCCCTGGAGAGCAGCATTACCTCAAAGGCTGTGCGAAGCAGCTCCACAATGTTGGAAGAGTCCTCCTGGAGCACCCCAATCTCAGAGATGGGGAAATACTTGTGTAGCTTCTGCAAGGAGAGAGAAGCCTGCTAAGCCACAGCAGTAACAGGCCCAGAAGCTGAGCAGTAACTTGTGCTGAGCATCTACTGCGGCCACCAATGTTGAGGGGAGCCCTGGTTGCCCAGTTGTGAGGCTCTCTATACTTGAGTTTGAGGAAGTAGAGCAACCATTTAATATAACCTTATCTGCTCCAGCCTGGAAAGGGCTGGGATGAACAGGATTAGACAGCAAAGCAGGCCCAGAACCACCACTAAGGCTCCTCTACTTCCTCATAGCTGAGCTGCAGACAGAGGAAGAAGGGTCCTGAAAGAAGTTAAGCCCATGAGGCTCCCATACCACCAGGCTCTCCTCACCTCATAGTAGCTGTAGGAATGGTTTGTGACAGCAAAGATGGGGATAATGTTGTGCTGTCCCAACAGGCGCACCAGGGTTGGCACTGAAGGATAATCCTGCTTGGTGTCATATCTGTAGGTGCCATCAGGATCTAGGTGACACTGCTCATCATTCCTCCTCAGAATCCCCGCCAGGACGTTGGTGCCATCAGCTTCATAGTGGAAGGCAGATTCAGTGGAAAACACAAGCAGGTGAGTGCTGTCCTTCCTCCAGCCGATCTTATCCTGCAGCCAAGGAGGGGCAGAAGGGACCTTTTATCACCAAAGCATCACACAGAACCTGAACTCATCAGCTGACCACCACTAGGGTCTTTGGCAAAAAGAAGGGGCAAGGCACCCCCTTATCAGCTCCACCAGATGCATGTGGGCTTGGGAATCCAAGCTAGCAGGTGTCTGCTTCCACCATCTGTAACCCAGGGCATATGAGGTCTACCTGGCTAGGCAGTACAAGGTACATGTGTACAGAGTAGACAAGTCCTTGCTTTTGTGGACATGTTTGGAGCTGCACTCATCCATTTGTACGTCTCCCTTAGCCAACTGGACAAGCCCAAGTGAGGGTTTTTCCAAGGAGCGGAATTTCACCCCGGCAAGCACAAAGTGGGACAGTACAGAGGCAAGAGCATACAGGGTGTCTGATAACTAATTCCCGTTAGTTATCGCTGTTAGATTCCGCCTGTTATATCAAATACCAGAAAGATAAATTACATGTCTGGTCTGAATCTAGAAAGAACTGGGAATGCAGAACAACTCAGTACCAGGAGCAGAAGCAGCAAGCTGGAGAGGCAAGAACAGAGGGTGGCTGAACCCGAAATCCGGTCTCATGGACTGTGCCATTAGCTGCCCAATGCACTGCTTCTCTCTTCCCTCATTACCACATTAGCATTGCTCCATTTATTACCCAGAAGCAAGCGGCTCTATCCTCTAATGCACTCCCCGCATACACACACAGCTCCTCCTTTCCTGGCCACCATCACCTTGCAAACTGCTGTCTGCAGGATGGCATCAAAGCCTCCTTCGGGGGCATCCAGGTTGCCAGAGATGCGTTCTTTCCTGAGCTCCTTGCTGAAGTAATCAATGTTGCTGGTCAGGCGGATGACATTCTTGAAGGAGAAGGGGGAATCAGCATTGAGCCAGGGCTCACGCAGCCTAGAAGAGAAGAAAAGAGTGAGGCTTTTGCGTGGGGTGGGTCTCATTGCAAATGAATTTGTCAAATGTGTCACCCATCCAAGCAAGGCACTGCTTGTCCACATGCAGCTCTTAGCACTGGACTGCATGTGTGAAAGTTGGCTCCATCTCCCTTGGGATACCTAAGCCAGCTGGACACCCATCCAAACTCTCTGGGTCTTAGGGCGGGAGATCATTCTTGGAAAGATTGGTCAAGGGAAAACATCAAGTTAAAATGACAAATCAGCAGCCCTGTGAGGAGGGATAGGAGCTGTAGAAGGGATAAGGCCAGAGAGAAAGGTGAAGGAATGATGCAGACTGTGCTACAGCAAGCCCTGAGTGCAGAGCAGGGAGGCTGCAAAGCAGAGATTCACAACAAAGAGAGCAAGAGCTGGACAGAAGCTCTTGCACTGCAAACAGAGAAGATCAAGAGAGAAATAAAATGTAGCTGTGGTACCTGCCCTCCCCACTCTGCTCCCAACCCATCCTTGTGGCCCCATCAGCCTCACTCACTTCTCAGGTCTCATGTCTGTCTGAGGGGCTGAGACTTTGTCCACAAACTTGCCAAATCCAATGGTGTAATTGCTGGTCAGGGCTTGCAGGAACTTTGCTGGGAGAAGGAAGGAACAGACATGTGAACAAAGAGATTGTTTGCTCCAGGTAATCCTGCAAGATTGCTGCTCCAGGTAAGATTCCCTCTCTCTGCTACCTTCCTGGCTCATCAGGTCTTAGACAACACTTCCAAACTGTCAGTTTTTAAGCTTTTTGGAGGCTTATTTTAAGAGGGGTGGGTAGAAACCTACGCCATCTAGCCTTTGGTGGTTCCTCTCCAAGACTGGTGCTTCTCCTAGAGTCCAAATCATCCCTACAGGCTCAAGCTGACAAAGCTACTGCTCGGAACAGCTCTGCAGGGCACCAGCGCCCTTACTGGGCTGAATAGGAGATAGGACACATGATGAGCCCAGCAAGACCAGAGGCCACATCCCATGTTGGGAGAGACCTGCACAAAGCAGCAATAAGATGGCACATAATTAACATAGATGCCTTTTGGCCCTTTGTGGGTTGCATACCTTTCTCTGGTGCTGGCAAAAATTCACGATCCCAGGCAAAAGAGAGTCACCTGCCTTCATAAGTGCAGGGTCTGGCTACCCCCTCTTCTCCTAGCCCTGGTCTCACCTAGCTTTTGTCCCATGCTTTTGAGGTTGTCCAGATCATCAGACATAGAGTAGGAGAAGTCCATGAGGATGTAGAGATCCACAGGGCTCTCCAGGGGCTGGAAGACATCCATGTCAAAGCTCATCTCCTCCCCAGCTCGCAGCCGCATCAACATGCTCTGGGGGGCCACCTCAGCCCTCCTGTGGGACTTGCTGATAGTGATATTCTGTGAAGAAAGAGAATTGTGAGGAGGATGAACTTCATCTCCTGCGCAAATACAACGAGAAGGTGGCAATGAGAAGGGGAAAACTTGGGAAAAGGAAAGCCAGGGGTGACTGTGCACCCTTCCTTCATGTACAGGTAGAGACTGGCTGCTGAGCCAGCCATCCCCAGGCCCTAGTCTGCCCAGTGGGTCATCTCCACCTCCTCCAGACCTTGGCATTTTGCATACATCTGTTTCATCTGAAAAGACATCCTAAATAGAATGACTAGGCCTGGCTGTGAATAGGTTCCCCCAGCCAGCAAAGAGAGGGGGTTGGTGTTGAGTAGGCCCTACATAAAAAGTGGCGTGTATTTTCCTTGCACAAGAGGCTGGAGGAGGGTGAAGGAATTGAAGGATGTTGAACAGAGCAGGACCCTCCAGAAGAAGTGGAACAACAAACCTCTACTTAGCACCTACCTGCAGAGTCCTCATCTCGCCTCTCATGTACACAATACTGGCCTCCCCACAGCCGTATCGCAGCAAATTCTCCCGAAAATCACAGCGAGTCTCTTTGAAACTCTGCAGCAACAGGGGAAGAATGTTACAAATACAGAAAGAAGCAAATCTTCACAAAAAGAGGCCAGGACAGTGGTCAGAAAGTTGGCTCCTCTTTCCAGATGGCTAGATCTGGTGAGCCTTTGCAAGCAGGAGAGGAGGAGGCAGGCGGGGATGAACCAGGCACAGAATAACCAATGCCCCACGGGCACCAGGGAAATGCTGCAGCTAGTGAGTCACTGGATCTTCTGGAGCAAGGCTCTCCCTCACGGCTTGGCACACACCGTCCCCAAGGAGTCCCAGATTTGTCAAGCAGGCATTTTCTGATAAATTCCTGTATTTCTGGCAGCTTGCCCTGAACTCCCCTTCCTCTCTGTTTGGCAGCACAGGCTGCTCAAGCCAAGGAAATCCATGTTTTTAGAGCTTTCAGTCTTGCAGAGAGCAGTTTGAGTCAACATCTGACTGCGCTCAAGTTCCTCTTCTGGATTTCAGCCGGGGTGGCAGGATCTCTCCATCTACAGGGTGTGAAACCAGCCTGGAAGCAGAGTCCCACACTCCCCTGTGAGCTCTCACCTCATCCGTGCAGAAGGAGCATTCCTTGTCCACGCGGATACACTCAGTGCAGCTCTTGGCCCGGGATAACACGCATCGGTTATCTAGGGGAAAAGCAGAAGCATGGGGAACTGGGTGGGTTGTGGAAGGGCACAAGAAGGGCAGATCCTGTTCCTGAGGAAGTCAGAGGGAATTCTACACGGGTGTTCTGTGGTAGATGGCTACAAATCAGCAGCTGGGTGTCCCAGCTGCCAGGGAGCTGACAGACAAGAGGGAAGGCACACGGCAGATCTAACGGAATTATCCATACGAAGACTTTGATCTCCAAGAGTCAAAGCAGGGTGGTATACATCCCCAGAGGGAGCAAGCAGAGATCATGAACAGACACATGAGGGCCACACTCACTTTTGTTCCTTTGGCAGAGGCCCGTGGTGCAGAGCAGGGACAGGAGGAGCAGCCCAGCATACACCCTTGGCAGCACATCCATCCTCTTCCTCCTGAAACACAACCATCAGCAACTCCATGGCTAGTGCAGCCGTGGTGGGGGAGCTGAGCCACCGTCCTCCTGCGGGAGCCAGGACTGGCACAGGAGGACGGGCTGCTCCCTGGTGGAGCCTGGCACTGTCCTCATGCACGAGCAATGTGTCCTTCCTATTCCTGGTAGCTTAAAGTGAAGCAGAGAAAAAAAAAACAAAGCAACTGTCTGCATCTCATCCTAAAAGCAAAACAGACTCCTCCCTTTGACTATTTCCTATCACACTAAGAATTTCCAGAATGATCAAACCAACAATATATAGAAGGAGAGGCTTTGGGAAATGCCTAATGGGGAGCTTTGTGCTGCTGAAAGAGCCTGGGATTCATGAGCCTGTTGCTCTTCTCCTCTGCTTCAATCGAGGTGACAGGACCTTTGCAGGCAGTTGGAGGCAAAACCCTAAATGGAGGGAGCTATTTCCTCTGCAAACACATTTCTATCCATCTATCCATCAGCGGACTTGCAGTGTTGCCCCAATCTCTGCATTTGCACTTGGAAAACAGGAGAGAGAAAATCAGAACACGAGCTCTGGGGATGTCTGGCTGGAGGGGGTCGAGTTCCTGAGGTACACCAGGGAAATTGGATTATTCAAGGCAAAAAATCTGCTCTAAAGACAATTTTAAAGCATTTCTTTCATGCAAGGTACAAGCATAAAATGTAAGACAATGACACATCATCCAATAGCTTCTTACTCTGTCAACCCTGATGCTTCCAACCCTTGCCCTACCAGTCATCAATCTGGGTGTGTTTAACGGGGTGACTTCCCATGCAGGCTGTGGGATGCACAGAGCACTGCCCAGCTACAGGGAACACTGATACCACCTTGCACAAAAAACAAAGACCTCCATATTTCTGAATTTCCTCTAGAAAGGAAATTTTCACTTCCACACAGGGAAAACGGCAGCACTTGGATTTTCACAGCAATGGAAGCAAAGCCGCTGAGGGTCAGGATGGGCTCGGGGCTGTATGAAGCCAGCTCAGTCCTTCCCGAGCGCACACACGTGCTCCAGCCTGTCCCCGCCGCGTCCCCGCCGCGTCCCCGCCACCCTCCTCCCCCGGGCTCGGGGCTGGCACCGTTTCAGGCCGCTCCAGGCAGTCTCTGAGCCTGGGCCAGGCCCAGCCCGCGGAGTGGGCAGAGACGCGGCCGCCTTTTGTGGCGTCCAGCCCCACAACCCGCCCCAGCGCCCTCAGCTCTGCCAGGGCCCGGGCTGAGGAATTCCCCGGGTCTCGTAAACTGCCCAGGATGGGAGGGAAGGCCCAGAGCAGCAGCAGAACTGGTGAACTCTGCTCCTGAAGCTGGGAAGCTGAATGCACCTTTCCGGGCCTCACAGGGATCCACCTGGAAGCACCAGCTCAGCTGAGGAGCAGCAGCCGCTCGACATGGTGGCACTTTGCCAGAGGGGACATACATGTAGGGGGAGGCTCCGAGCCCCAGACCACATGCCTGGCACCTGAGCACAGTGCGTGGCAGGAATGGGGGAGACATCCAGGCCCACAGCTCGCCCCAGGCACAGCTGCAGAGCTCAAACCTTGTGTTGGAGCCTGGGGCAGGGTGAGGAGGGCCCGCACAGCCTTGTCCCTCTGCCCCCTGCCCCTCAAAGCCTTGGGCTCCTGGCTCGTGTCCTCAGCCTGGGCTGGTGGACACCAAGGGGAACGTGAGCCAGCAATGTGTCCTCATCGTGAAGAGGGCCAACGGTATCCTGGGGTTTACCACTGCTCAGCCCCAGGGATGCCACATCTGGACTGCAGCATCCAGTACAATAGGGACAGGGGCATATCGGAATACGTCCAATGAAGGACCACAAAGAAGACTAAGGCACTGGAGCATTGCTCCTGTGAGGAAAGGTGAAGACATCTGGAAATGTTTGATGGTGGTCAAACATGGGAACAAGCTGCCCAGAGAGGATGGAGTCTCCGTTCTTGAAGATAACCAAAACCCAACCAGACAGTCCTGGACAACCCGCTCTAGTGACCCTGGTGGAGCAGGGAGGCTGGACCAGGGGATCTCCAGAGGTCTCTGCCAGCGGCTCTTAGCCTGCCTTTTCACCAGGGTCTCCATGGGTCTTTCCACCTCCCCCAGATAGCTCCAGCCTTTAGCAAGTCTGGGGCACTTTGGTGCTCCAGAAGCACCTTGTCCAAGCTCCCAGGGAGTATCAGCCTCCTGCAGCTCTGCACCTCCCCGCTGTGTTTGGAGGGCAGGGACTGCGTCAGGACCACGTGCGATGGAGCCAGCACCACATGCACCAGGCACCGACGTGCCTCTAAACTTGTGAGACCTCAAAGAAACAACACTGCACCGAAGCAGAACCCACTTCATGCTGATCTCCAGCCAAAGCCCAGCCTGGAGGGACCAGAAGAGCAGCCATCTGCCCGCACACGCTTGTGGTGACCATGGTGCTTGCTGCTTGCCCAGGGAAGCCCCAGGCCCACAGCCTTGGCCCCGAGCAGCCGCGGGCTGAGCTGCAAGCATGTGGATCAAGGCAGGGTCCATAATCTCTCCCCTGGGCTACTTCCTCTGTGGCATACATGTGTAACATGCTGCAGAACTTAAAAACTAGCAAGACGCATCCCTACAGCAACATTGAACACTTACGCAAAAGTCAAAGTATTGTTTAAAGACTAAGCCGTGTCCAGCCTGGCTTTTGTTCTACTTCCCCTCCCCTTTTCTCCTGTTTTCCCTCCTTCCTCCCTATGCGGAGACTCACGTACAAGAAAATATTGTGATTTGCTGTTTGCTGCAAGAAGCGGGATCTGGGCTCCAGGTACCGATGGAGCTGGGGACCCCAACCCACGGCTCCTGCTCCATCTGCCTGGGATGAAGCGCAGTGAGGGACATGTGGCCTCAGAGACGGACCGGAGACCCGCGGGGAGGTCCCAGCCGGGCAGGGGATTCCCGACACCCCCATCCGGCAGCCGCCTCCCGCAATCGCTGACAAATTTAAAGCGATTCAGCCTCGTTCTTCTGCCCTCCAGACCTGCGAAATGCCGAACCTGCTCTCCTGCCGAGAGCCAGCAGGAAAGTCGGGAGCTGCTGCGCGGCAGCCTGAATTCCCGCTACACCGAGGTCCCCCCTCTGGCACCGTCCCTGCCCCATTTCCGACATGTCCTCCCTTCCTCCGACCCACGACTCACTCCTTCCTTTTCTCCCCTCCATGTGAAATGGTTCTTCCCCTCTCCTGCACCTAATTCACACCCATTGGCTCCTTTACATGGATCCCACCAGGCGCCCGCTCTCCTCTATCCCACCTTGTGCTTTCTTGCATTTCAGAGGCGCTAGCTGGCAAACACAGAGTTATATTTGCAGTTCAGGAAAACCACAGCCCTTTCGAGCCCGGGTCTCATTTAGCCCTTTTCTCTCCGGATTCAACCCTCCTTCTTTGCTCCAAGCAGCTCCCGCACTGCGCAGAGATTGCGCTCAGAGCCCCATTTTGCAAAACGGCTTTTGTGCTTCAAGGGGCCAGACCCACCTGCAGCTCTGAAGGCTCCAGCTGCTTTAAAAGCAAAAATCAAACACTTTCCAAGGCACAAGCAACTTTCCCCCGGGGAGCAGGGGGTGCAGGAGGAGCAAAGCGAAGCTTTTTAATCCCCAACAAGTTGTCCCCTAAAACTCCTGCCGCGTTGTGGCTGCTGAGTGCCCCGTGTATACGCATCCCCTATACATGCATTACAGGCACGGTCCCCCCCAGCCTGTTTGGTTGGACAAAGCAACTGCAAAAAAAAAAAAAAGAAAAAGAAAAAAGAATCCTGCACAGCTCTGCAAAACAGAACTCTTCAGCCCCAGCGCTGCCAATCCGGAGTGGTGAACAGTAGCTCAAGCGAGAGCGGAGAGAAGAGCCCGCGTGCCCGCCGCCGAGCCCCCCGCACCGCCAAGCGCAGGTCAATTAATTGCACAAACCTCATTAGCACTGCGGTGACTCAGTGTCCAAAGCCTCTGCCACAGCCAAATGACCGTCACCCAGTCGGCCAGCCGAGAAATTCTTCCAAAGGCGCAAAGGGAATTCACCGCTTCACTGCCACTAGCTGATCTCCAGGCTTGGCCTTTCTTTTGCTTTTTTAACTCTCTCTCCTTCTCTCCTCCTCTCTTGTTTCTGTCCCTTTCTCTGTTTTCCGGCTAAATGTCACCCGCGGGGCCTGCGGGGAGGGCCGGCAGCCCGCGCGCTGACATCCGTCCGCAGGGATCCCCGCGCCTGCCGGACAAATATCGACTTTGCTCCGGTGCCGCCGTGCCGGGACGGCCGGCGCTGCCCCGCGTGGGGCGGGACGAGGTGGGGAAGAGGCGGCCGGCGGCTCCCTGCCCAGGTGAGGAAGAACTTTATCCCTGGCGGGAGGAAGGAGGGGGTGCCCGTGACTCAGGGCTGGCATTCCCGCTCTCCCGCACACCTGCACGGGCAGGAGCGGCCGCCCAGCGCCTCCCGCCCGCCCCCGGGAAAAGGGCCGGGACTGGAGCCACGCTCGGGATTTATGGAAGTTCCCGGTGCTGTGGGAGCCGCACTCGGCAGCTCACGCGGTGACAGCGACAACCCCCCGGCGCAGCCCCAACTTTGGGGCCGAGTTTACAAAAAAAGGACCCGTAACCCGCGGCCGCCGGGAGGAGGGCAGAGCCCCTCGTGCCCAGGGAAGGGGCTCGGGGCAGCCGCATTAAGCGGAGTAAGCGGGAGCCATCCAGGGATGCTGGGAAGGCGACGGAGCTGCTGCTCCGCTTTAATTTCCTGCCTTTCTCGGATGGTTCCCTTCCTCCTTTTTCAAGATTAAAAATAAAGCTAGCAGGGCAAGTGCAGCCTCGTCACTGTGAATGCAGCATCGCGGGGGCAGCTGGTACCCTCCCTCCGAGAGGGGTGACAAGGAATTGATCCCCCGGCAGCAGCAAGGAGCGGGGGGGCTTTTCCAGCAAGAAGGTTGAAGCTTGAGTAAAGATGAATAAGCAGATTAAGGCCAGGAAAGCACAGAGGATGCCTCATGCCAATAAAAATCACAGACAGCAGGAGACACGCAAGGTGTGGGGGCAATGGCAGGTCACACAAACTGTTTAAATCTGGCATATCCTAGTGTCCAAATGTTTGATGTGGCACCTTCAGCTTTGTCCTTGCCCTTTTGGAGGTGCCATTGCTTGTATTTGGACACAAATTCTGAATATTGAGGACTTTAAGCGACAAAACGCATATAAGCTCATTGGTTTCCTAAATACAGGGCTCTTAGCTGCCTTCTGGAGCTCCCGAGGCTGCTGCTTTCCTCAAGCTGCTCCTCACCTTCAGCTACTGCTGCTCTTCACTCCCTCGCAGCCACCAGGTGCCCTGTTGGGCTCTGGCTCTCCCAGGTCCAAGCCGTCCTCATCCTGCAGCACCCTTGATTTGCTGCTTAACCCTAGGAGCTAAGGAGAAGGGACCAGGCAGGAAGTTTCTTTTGGAAACCCTTATGCTGGAAGGGAGGCTCTAGAAGGAATGGAAACAGAGTGATGAGAAGTGATAATATTCACCTCCACCCCACACCTTACCCTCCACTCCATTTCCATGTGGGGAGGATGGAAAACACAGCAGACACCATCTCCCTGTCCTTGGTCACCTACAGCTTGGATGAGCCCAGCAGGATCAGCCCCGCTCGGCACCTCCTAGGACAGAGGCAACACGTTACTGCAGGACTGCAATGTCATTAGAAAGGTACATTTCTAATGTCAAGACAACTCCACCACAAACTTTAAGGCATAGATCCTAAACAGAGAGGAACTGGTAATAATGTGTCTTCACTTTTGCTTTTTCCACAAAAAAAGTCGCTTGTCTTTAAGTTATATTTAAGGCACCTCTTCCCAACTCTTCCTGCCAGCTTGTATTCTACCTGATCAGTTCAAGTTGCTGTCTCGGCTGGATACCTCTGTCTGCTGCATTCGGCTTTTCCTGCACAAATCTGCAGTTCTATGTGACTGAAAACAGAGACTTCAGATAAGAAGGAAGACTCAGTGCACTCCGCTGCAGAGCTCCCAGGCACACACGTGATGGGCCTCGCACTCAAAAATCACTGAACTGGGGCTGGGAGAAAGCAGCCAAGAAACTTTTGCCCAAGGAGTGAAAACAAGTCAGTTTTATTGCTCACTCAATTACTGCTTTTTGGGCCGATCCACCAGTCAGCTGCCAACCATGGCTCATTACAAGTGGTTTAGGGGTAGCTTTTTCTCCTCTTTTTTTTTTTTTTTTTTAAAGCCAAGCCAAAGGGTTCAGACTCTTTTCTGTCCCAAAAGCAGAGCTCTGGGACTGTTCCCACATCGCTCTCAGCAGCTACGGCCACCATGGCGCTGCTGAAACGCTTTCCCTTCCTGAAGTTTGAGACACCACCCGCCCTTAAGAGAATAACTTTTAAGGAGATATTCTTCTTCATCAGTGCACTACTGTGCACAGCCTTGGCCAAGGCCCTTAGAATAGCCATAACTTCACCCCTTCTGTTGCTGCGCTACAAGACAGGGCCGTGACTTGTGTTTTCTTAGTGCTGGATGGTAGGAACGGGAAGGAGGACAGACACGGACACCTCCTGCGGGAAAGGCAAAGCCGTTCCGCATGCAATCCAGCGCTTTGCTGTTTACTGGCAACTGGAAGCAGAGAGAGGCCGAGTAAACAGTGTGGGGTGGATGCACCGGGGTCCGCGGGAGGAAGGAAACCGCCTGTGAACGGCAGGAGCAGCAGCCGGAGCCAGCGAGGCCGGCGCACAGATGCGCCAAGCACCGCTGCGGCTCTCACCCCAGCCCTTCACAGGCCTTTTCTCAATGTTGTCTTATTTATTTCCATGTTAAACGGTCCCATAGCACATTCCTTTGAAGGCCACAGCTCTGGAGAAGCCCACAGTCCTGTGATAACCTCTGGACATGCTGAAAAGACTCACTGCAAAGACCAAGGTTGGCCAGAAGCTACCACTTTTTTTCTCCCTTCAGAGCTGGAAAGCAGTTAGGGCAGGTGTTGGCTGGCTGGATGTCTCCTGCTGTGATCACCTCCACCCTGTGAGGAGCTGATTTTATCATCAGCAAAGCCTTGGCATGGCCCAAAGCCTTGGCACGGCCTGAGTCTCTTGGTTGGGTGTTTTGATTTTGGTGGTCTCCCTACGTAGCTCCCGTAGCGCCGCACGTTGCAGACACAGCTGCAACACCACGAAGATGCTGCTTTCGGTGCTCCTGTTTCAGAGCTCAAGGTGGGGCTGGCGGAGGCCCCAGGATCCCTCCTCGCAAGAGCATCAAAAGACAGATCTCTAAATGACTGCAAGCAAGTGGGAAAGTCAATCAACACCTCGGGGCAAGGAGGAGAAGGAAAAAAAAAAAAAAAAAAAGCTTCAGAAGAGAGGTCAAAGCAGAACAAAATCTGCCAAGTATGACTTAATTGTGGCTGTTCTCCCATCAGCGCCGAGCAGCCCAGCATGGAGAGAGGAGAGACATCCGAACACGGAGCTGCAGCTAAGACAAACCCATTGGAGCGATGAAACACCCGAGCAGGGGGCAGACTAGCAGTTTCTAAAAGCTTGTTGCAAGGAATAAGGAACAAACAGGACCGGCTGTATTCTCTCATGTACAATGTGCCTCTCCTTGGGAGACAAGGATGAGTGTGTGCAGCAAATGCCAGCGCAGGAATATGAAGCAGCACGGATCAAAGGTCAGGAGTCTGCATTAGAGCAGCTCAGGAAGCTTGAGGTCATCAGTGGCTGCTTAAGGCACCCACCTACACAGGCTGTCCCAGCAGAACGGCTGTTCCCCCTCCAGCGCTCCGAGAGCCGCAGCAGTCGCAGCCCTTGGCACGGCCACGAACGTACGGATTTGAAAGCTGCAAATGGGTCAAACTTCCCGTTCGTGGCTTCAAGCAGGGATGGGCACAGACCAGGAGGGAATCCTTTTCCCTCAGTACATTGCTCTTGCATGCCCTAAGTTCCCTTCCCGTTTCTCTGATGTTAGCAGCTGATCACAGCCAAGTGCAAGCTACCAACCTGTACGAACTTGTTCTCAGAAGAAGCAGAGACACCTTTTTCCCCGCCTAGAGCAATAGTTTCCAGACTGGGTATTCATACATTACTCCTGGGAGTGACACTCAAGACAGAGAGCTGCAAAAGACCGTAAGATTTGTGCAGTTTGCTGCACAAGGGCTGGCACCTCCATTTCAGACCTCAGGGAAAGGAGAGGGGCATATTCCAAGTTAGTTTTCCCCACTGCAGATGAGAAACACTCAATTGCAGGAGATCAGGAGTTATCTAGCAGATTTTTGTAGGCCAAGTTGGGCCCTTTGCTTTAGGAGTTGTAAAACTGCTCCTTTAGGTGCCTGCTTGGAGGACTCAGAAGGGCCAGTTTTATGTTCTGCCTTCAGACTTCGGGCAGTCTTCCTTACCCCTCTTCGTAACATCACCGAGCTCTGCTGACCAGCAACTTCGTTATTCCAGGACTGCTGCATGTTGCTATTCCCTGCCTGTCTCAGTAAAGCAGGAGCAGAACAAGCAAAGAAATTCCCAGGTCTGGAATGATTATGGATTCTGCAAAACAAGAAGGAAAAGGGAGCATGGAAAGAGGAAGGGTGGGGTGCCAGGATGTGTGATACGAGTAAGATACTGCCACTTAAACAATGTTCAGTAGCTTCTGTATTTAAATGATTCATCCCCCAGAGCACTTCGGCACTTACCAAGTGCCAAGAACCAGGCCGGAGCCCAGCCTCAGAGTCACAGCAGCTGATGGGACTTTTCCCATCAAATTCTTCTCATTCTGCCAACTTTTTCCCTTGGTTCTTGCTCAGCCAAGAACCTAAGGTCACCTGCACTTCCCTTTGCTACCTCTCTCCCTGACAGAGTAAGGCTGATAACGATACAGGTGATAGCATGCTTCGCTAGCTGTATAAATAATATTTCCTTGTAAACTAGTTAGTTCACTAGGCACATTTATTTCAGCTTAGAATCGAGACTTTGTCAGATTCGGTTATTCATTTGCTTGGAAAAGAGCCTTTCCAAACTGCCATGGTCAGGAATGAGTTTCACATCACGACAGCACGAACAGCCTAGAAAAGGGCACCCTGAACGGCTTTCCAGGGTCAGGAGACTGTGAGCACTCCTGATCCTACAAGACAAGATGGCCAAAAGATGGTCAACTCTTGCAAAAGTCTTTTCCATTATGTAACATTGACGTTTGAGCTTAATCTGCAACTTTGGTGAAGTTCATGCTGTTCCATCAGATTCCCAGCTTTAGTGTTTCCCATATTTAGATAAGGAAGAGGACGGGGATGCACAAGACTGGCTGGTACCTCTGCTACAAACCTGCATTTCTCTGTGTGCCCGCGCACATTCCAGTGAGATATTTAATCTCAGTCTCCAGACTCAATCAACACACAGGCTAAAGATATTAATCAGAGAGTTGTTTTGTTTTTCTGGAAGCCAAGGCACTCCTTCCACTCATATTCACAAGATCAGACTATTGCAGGGATCATTCCAGTGCTACAGCTGCCTCTGCTGCAGAAGAATCACGAGGACCTGGACCCTGTCACGAATCTACAGGCTGGAAGCAGAACCTGCAGCAGCTGCTCCCTGCCTCACTGCAGCTCCCATATGTTGTTGGGCACAACTTTACAATAGATACTTACCCCAGACAAGTTTTAAACCAGCACAAGATGTTCTAGAAAGAAGAGAAAGTAATTTTACAAGGCTGTAAAACTACCTTGCATTTCTCACCATCAGTGGATTGCTGGCCTTTAAAAGGAGCCCATGAAAACTCTACAAATCCTGATCCTCACAGCAAGGGAAAGAAACTCTTTAAGTATGAGGTAGCCGGTGACATTCTCTTATGGAAAAGATACTTCTAGCTTGCAGCTTCCATACCCTTATTTTTCATTATTTTAAAAAGAATTCCACCAGTTCCCCAATTTCCCCAGGATCTCATCAACTCCCTGGTCTCTCCCACTCCATGAGAGACAGGACAAAGTGCTTGATGTGTTTTAGGATTCTTTGGAAGTGGGAGAGCAGCTCTTCATTTCTTCATCTCCACATTTGCAAGTTTTAGATCAGTGTTGTGAAAACACAACACTGAATTCTGAGGGACTTACCTCTTTGCTGACTTAACAGCCTTCTCAATCCCTGCTTACAGATTAGCAAAGCCAGGCTGCAGAGGAATTTAGCTCAAAACAACTAGAGACAGTAAAACTACTGAATCTGAAAAAAAAAAAAACACAACAAAAAACAAGTCTAACGAAGAATCACAGTCTAATGAAGAATTAAAGATTGTAGTTAAAGTCTCTGAAGCAAGCACTGGGGAAGGGAAAGAAAAACAGGTTAGCAGCTATTCCTTTAGCCAAATGGAACCATTCATGTTATTTCAGGTTATATACCACCTCAAAACAGAACAAACCACTTTACCACTGTACTTTTGACAGTACAGGTTTGTATAAGGTATCATCCATTGTATGAGGCTTGTATGAAGTATCTTGGTGCTACTTCTAGAAGTTAACTGCAGAAGAAAAGAGAGGCTGGAACAAGTTTGAAATGAATAGCATTAAGCCATTCTCATTAAAGACTGATAAAGTGCTATCAATAACCCCAAACCAACAATCTGATACTGATTTGCCTCAACCAAAATAACAAAAGCAAAGAGACATAGACTTTGTTTAAAGACTTTTCCATTTTTATAGTAATTTTTTGCAACACAGGTAAGAAGACATATACAATAAAATTTTCAAAAGAAAATATTTCACAACAGTGGAGCAAGCAGTAACCACTGCACGTGCACTCTGTGGTGCTTCACTATCCGCTCCAGACAGGCGGCATCACTGCCCAGGTCACTGGTGCTGCTCCCTGCTTGCTGCCCATGCCAACAGCAGAGTTCTCCGCACACATCTTGGCAAACGAGCTCACAAATTTGACCTCTACAGCTTCAGCACAGAAATCTCCACCCCTGCAAGATGCTAACAAGACCTATTTCAGTGCAGTTTCCTCAGGATTTCAGCTACTCAACACGTGGTCACTAAGACTTACTTACACAGATATGCACACAGACACAGATGTCAGTACTATACCAAAGACTGAGTCCACGTTCAGAGATGTAGATTGGTTCTCAAATCTCTGCTACACATTTAAACAAAGACACTGACCAACTGCCCCTGCTCTAGTTCCCTTGTGTCTTAGTGCATGTGAAGGAGCACATTGCACAAGCAGCAGCCCTTGACGAAGACCTGGAATACACAAGAATACTGACAGTCCTTCACTGCTTGCTTTAAAAAAAATAAAGAAAAAAGAAAAGGAAAACAAACTTGCAAAAAGGGTAAGAACCTTCGAGCCTGAAGAACGCAGCCATTTAATAAGGTAACTTTTACAAGTTGACTTTGCATGCCACCATCCTCCAGCACAGCACAGGCTGTGGTTCTCCCTGCAGCAGGAAAAGGCGGCGGCGTTTTGGGCATAGGTCCGTTCCTGCGGGCACGGAGCCGGCATGCCCGTGCCTGCCCCTGTCCTTCCAAATGGCAACTGTGGTCTGCTTCAAAGTCTTGTCATCTCCTACCGAAGGGGAAATCTTGCCCTCCCTTCTGAAGGCAACGGCTTCGACGATAACTCGGTCTGAAAACCCGAGCCCAGCACGCTAGTCACTGCTTTGCCTTTTTCACGATGGTGCCAACAGCAGAGATGACTGTAGTCTTGGATCCACTCGCGCTTGTTGTCACCGTGACAACACCTGGCAGCGTGGCGGTCGTGGTGAGGATGGTGGGCTGAGCTATTGTTGTTACAGGGATGGCCGAGTCCCACTTGCTCTTCCTCTTCTGTGCATCTGCACATTAGATTAGACAAAGCAAACAAGGATTAGCTAATTACTGTGCTAAGCATCACAGCCCTTAATAACACCTCTTCTTGTCAACTTTTAATTTTCATTTAATCTTTACCGCTGATTGACTAAACAACTCTCCCTTGCATTAGCTGCAGCACAAGCCCTCAGTAAATGATGAGGAAAAAAAAGACAATTAGAGGCATTTTATACTTCAAGAGTCAAACTCCACATCTGAACTCCAGCCAAATGAGACAGGTTCACTCCCTGCCCCAAAGCAAGTTTAGCTTTAACGGAGCACATGTATTTTGGTTCCTCAGGTATGTGCACAGGGCACTCGCAGGGTTTTCTCCAGTCCTCCCAGTTTAAGGAGACAGACCGTAGGCAGGAGAATCATTAACAGTCTGTTAACGGTTGTCCAAGAGATGCAGCAGTCCCAAGTGAACACAACAAGGGCAGCTGCAGATTTCTTGACCCACCAACAGGCATTTTCACTGCCTGGACTCCCCAAGGCCTTCGTTCCAGGACCCCCGTGGGATATGGGCACTAGAGGAAAGCTAATCTATAAGATCCTGGAAGAAACACTTCTCTTGTACTACATCTGCAATCAGTAAGGAGCTTTTAGAGTTTCCAGGATGCAATAACCCCAGCATTTCTCCAGATTAGCAGGTGCAGCCAAAACCAAGTCTTTACCTCCCACAGTGGTACTGGCTGTTGTGGTTGTTGTAGAGGCAGCGCTCGTCGTTGTCCCCTTTTTAGTACCAGTCACAAACTCAATCTGGGAGAGACACCAGGGAGAAAGGGGAGAAAAAAGTCAACATACACAGGTTTTTTTAATCTACTTTTTTTTACCCTAATCTACATCTTCAAATGTTGGATTTAAAGAATAGCAGAGACACTGGCCTCTGAGCTGAATGTCATGTAGGAAGACAGACATTCTCAGGCCAAAGTGCACTGAAGGCCTAATCATTAAGGGTCCTTGTGCTCGAGTTTCTAAGTTATATACCATAACAATGTGTTTAATTAGTAAAAACATAACGACTTGAAAACATGTTAGTTAGTATAAGCCTAAGGACTGGATGCAGTTTTTGGAGAATAAGGAAAGGTCTATATCTATATGGCATCTATAGGGTTGTATGCTTTTCCAAAGAAAAAGAGAAACTTTTAAGACACAAATTCCTATTTGTATGACTGCATCACAACAGGAAACCTACCAACAAGAATTACAACCACATGCAACCTCATATTTCCAAAACTGCAGATATGGGGAAGGAGGATGTAATCAGATAGCTGGGTTACAAAAAATAAAAATAAAAAAGGCAAACACAGAACAAGTAGCAAGATGTAGTATGCACTAGTAGCAAAAAATACCTCCAAATACTACTATTTAAGGAACCTTCTGCTAGGTTAGAGAGCCATCTGTACATTCAACAGTTTATTGATACCAGTCACTAATTTAAAGGCAACATTACCAAAGCAGAGGAATAAAGTCTTCCAGAGCACACCTGTACTCTTAGCAAGGGGCACAGAAGCACACACAAAACACTCCCAAGTTAAAGAACAGAAATCAGATTCTGGCTCTCAGTGAGATTTGATGAGTAATTTAAGCTGTATTAGGCTATGCAACCAGGCATAGTTTGGTTCTTTATGCAATATCTTGCCTTTATCTGGCTTACTGAGCACCATTTTGGGTGCTCTGGTTTAAAGCATGAACAGAAGGGAAACCAGTGGAATAAATGGCCTAAAGAAATGGATGTATAAGGGAAGGCAAAAGAAATTGATCTGTGCAGTTTGCAAAAAACATGCAGGAAGAAAGGACAGAGCCAGAGGAGGAAAATGCATTAGCACAGAGGACAGTCCATAGGAAACAGCAAAGCAACAAAACAAAATTCAGCAAGGAAACTAGAAATGTGCCTCACTCCCATAGCTTTTGGTTTTGGACAGCTACCTTTGTGCGCTCCTTCTTGGCCTTCTCCAATTTGTCCATTTCAATCTTCTGTGCTTTAGCTGAGAAAAATGAGAAAACAGACACTGGAATCAGTAAAAACTCTGCCATTCTTCCACCATGAAAAATCAAAAATAACTTCAAACTGTGTATAGACAACTGAATTGCTAAGAAATCACCTTCTCTGAGCAAAGCATTACTGCACTAGATTAATGATTTAAGATATGAAGAAGTTAAAACAGCAGTTTAAATGAGAGGGCTTTCCAGATTGATGAAGCATCAATAAAATTCAGGCACATTCAACCAGAATGAAGCAGTGCAAAAGCCTGACACCTTTTCTCTTATAAAGACAGTAAAGGTTCCAGTGCATTTCAGTATAACCACAAAAAATGAAAGAGCTAAGACAAAAGAAATGATGAATTACCTAGTGCCTCATAATAGGAATCCTCTGACCAGCCATGAGGATCAAACATGTCCTAAAAGGAGAAAAAAGTCACATCAAGGCTATTTTGACAAAGAATCTAGTTCTAAAATGCTATGTGTTTCTGTTCACGGATGGTATTCCATTTCAAATCTTTTGAAATGCCATGTTCTGTTGTGATTGGAAAGAACATTTTTGAAACCAAGTGGGTTCTCAGATAAGATATGTATTTCTCTGTTGTTTCTGTGTTCTGTCACTCTCTGTGTCATATATAACCATATTTTTCAGCAAGGTGTTAGCTCAGAGTCCTTACAGCAAAGATGGAGACACTGGGGCCCAGCATCACATGTCTTAAAACTAACATTCCCTTGAAGGAAAGCAGCAGACTCAAGAGAGCAAAGCCAAGAATTCATATGTCCTTGCATCATCTTTTACCCTCTCCCTCGCCTGTCAGAAGTATTGCACCTCACCTTTGGATAATTTGTGCCAAGTTCATCGATTGAACAAAACTGGATCAGTTTTTCATAGATGCTGCAAAGGAAAGATGAGAGTTGAGTTCCAGCTCGCTCATTTAAATTTAGATGTTTCACATTTATTAGCAAGACACTCTCTTCACAATATAACATTAAAATCAGAACCCAGGCTGTTTTGCTCTCTGATGTAGGCAGCATGCTCCCAAGTGCAGTAATCTCACTTCCTCCAAAAATTAATCTCACATCTCCCAGAGCAATCTGAAATGAGCTATACAAAAAACTTGCACATTAAATGGGCTTAAAATCCAACTGGCATGACAAGTCAAGATGCTGCCACACAGAATGCCAAAGAGCTTTGCTGTTTCAGTTACTATTGAACTATGCTTTTTACAATTTTGTAAGCAATTCTACTGCTTGCTCAGGAACTCATTTCTACTATAATACCAGTAGCAAAGAGAAAAATTCTTGTAGCTTATTGTGTGGTACTTTGGCCACACAGGAAAGGATGATGGCTCACCTGGGGTTGCGGAACTCCTTTTTCCTTTGAATGATATAATTCATATCCATGCCCTCTTTCATTTTTCTCTCATACAGCTTTTGAATTTTATCCTAAGGGAGCAAGATTGCAGAGTGAATATAAGAATGAGGAGCAACACTAGCAAAGCACAAATGTGAAAACAAGCCAGCTGGACCAGTGACATCTTTACATGGAGCAAAGATTGCAGCTCTCCCCCAGGGCCAGCTCAGTTTTGGGGTCAAACCAAGGGAATGCATGCATTCTTCTCTGCCCTCTCTTTAAAATACCAATATGATTCACATCTGTAATGTCCACGGATTTAGAGCTATTAGGTCACATTTACAATGGGGAAGACTCTCTTTGGTAGAGTTCAAGACAGTTTATTAGAGGAAGAAGCTGACAGAAGCAACAAATCAACACTGAAAGACTCAGAACAGTGAGTTTCCAAAGAACAATCCCATCTTTTTGCTCCGAGTCTTCTAAGATGTGGTTTGACCTGCTAACAGAGGATAAGTTCTACTTTGATTTAACCCAGTAAACTACAGTCAAAAGGGAAGGTGCCTGCTGTATTCTCTGCATTCCTCAGATCTAACACACTCAGTAACTCATTGATGTCAGAACAAGAAAACTCTGCCGCAGCATAACAGAACTCCTGGGTGCGTCTAGATATGCCACACAGAAGAAAAGGCTGATTCAGGTGGTGAGTCAGTCACTCTGAATCACCCTAGTGACTCGCTTTGTAGAGGTTTCCAGAAGTCCTTTTTAACTCCTATTTCGATCAGGTAGATAAATGCAGATAAAACTCAAATGGATGGTAACATCCATTTGGATGGAAACTGCAGCCACTGCTCTTTCCACCTATCCTGGAAAGGAGTTTTGTTATACACAGAAGTCTGCAGAACATCTCCCAGAAGCACCACAAGCCAAGCTCTGTCAGTGGAAGGTAGCTCAAGTTTGTTACTTCTGCTCTAAAGCAGATGCTTCTTACCTGAGCAGTAAGGAAGGTACCATTAAACACAAACACAGCTCCCTTACAGTTTTCATTTTGGACAGATGTAAGACAAGAAGCCATCAGCAAATGGGTGGACTAACTCCTTTATATAAGCACAATGCAGGCTGGATACAGGGAATACTATAACCGGACGTTAAAATTCCTGCTAGATGCAACCACAACCAGAGCCTCATTTAATAACATCGTAAATCCAAGATCTGTAGGACTGGCAAGTCAAGTGCATAGCAAGAGCTTTTTGTAAGTCAAACTGATTAGAAAAACAACTTACATCACAAGGCAAAGTTGAGATGCTCAGGGAAGTGAACTGTGATAGTCTTAAACTGATAATTATTGCAATTATTTGGGCATGCACCAGAAAAAATAAGCATTTGTTTTCCTTCACTGCCTCTGGGTCACTAGCCTTCCCTCCAAATGTTTATCATCTAGAGATATGTAGGTGGAAAAGGAATCTAGTTAATGCTGCCTCAACTTTTCCAGTTAGGGGATTCTCAGGCCCATGTAGAAAAACAATGATTTGTTCTCTCCTACAGAGCTGAATTTGCTGAGGTAAGAGGATGGCAGCCTTCACAGTAAACATTGCTTCTGTATCACTGCTGGAATCAAGAGCCATTTTAATGCACAAGTGACCCACACAGACTGTGGAGAACAGCATAAAGCTAAATTTGAGGCTCCTAAACTAGAATTGCTGCCAAGTCTAAAGCATTAAAACAGTGCATTCAAAAAAAATCAGTATTTTTGTTTAAAACAGCTTTTTTTAAACAGCTTTAATGCTGGATTTTTGATGTGCACAAAAATATTAAGAGTTCTCTGAGACCCCTGACACACTGAGATACAAACCTCTTGAGCAAAATGAAGTGGAAAAGAAGTTATACCAACCTGTAAGTGGTTAGAGCATCTGCCAGGAGGCTCAGGTGGGATTTTGATCTCATCAGGAGACATATTCCTCACTCTCTCTGAAAAAGAGGCTGCAGAGAACAAACTGGGCATCAGTTCCAGCAAAACTAATGCAATTAAAGACAAATTTCCTGACTTGCATGGACTTCTGTCTTTGCTAGTGCTAGGCTATCACAGAGAACCAATGTGTAAATTTGAGAGGAATGTTGTAAACTGCTAGTCATGGTATTTTGAAAGTGCTGTTAAAGTAGTGTTTAACCTAAAGGTTGGATCACTGGTAGAACCATGTGTGATGTTGGCACCCAATATTGACATCTAACTTATTCTGTAGCTTGGTGTTATTTAATATCGAGTCTTTCCACCTGGAGTGAAAGTGTGAAAAGCAGATCCTTAAAGACACAAGACCTGCAGGGGAGAAAAATGTAGGTTCATTATATATCCTCAACACGGTACACGCTGAGCTTTCCACTACTCCAGATCACCCATACGTTCTTTAAAATCCTGCTCTGAAGAGCCTGGATAACCTGGACTCTCTGGTGAGACCTTGGACAAGATATTTTTGCAGGGAGAGCTGGACTCTGCATCTGAGGAGGCAGAAAATGAACCCACTCCAGCCTGGCCTACTGCTATGCTTGGGGCGCTAACCAGTTTGGATCCCGTTTGCTTCAACGTTTACCTATGAGTCAAAATGGTTCAAAAAGCAAACACCCCTCAGCAGAGCTGTCAGGAGTTAACCACAAGAAGCAACGTTTCATCCTTAAGTTAATATTTTCTTAATGGCCACTTTAACTGCTTACAGATCAGACCATTCCTAAAAAGAGCAGCTCGTGCTCTGGGGTCGAGGACAAACCTCTGCAGCGTGAAGGCTCCCAGCCAACTGCTGGTGCTGGGATACCCCTTTCCAAGCATGGAAATCCCATTGCAGTTTCCTGGTCAAGTCCTGGAGCAGAATTTCAGGCTACTTTTAAGCAGTCAGGTTTATTTTCAGCCACAGTTAATGTGACACATGCCAGATGGGCACGGTCTATGCGTGCGTGGGCAGGGGGAAGACCCATCACCAGCAGAGAAGGCAAATGAAGACACTCACATCGAGAGCTCCTTGACAGCACAGTCTTGTGTAAAAACTGAACTGACTGAACTGCAGTCCCAGCACATTCAATTCAGCTCCTTTCAGTGAAGGCCAGAAGGGCCCAGAGGGCAGCCCTTGGTATTTGAGCAGAACACAGTACCCCACGTGGCAGCACGGACCATCAGAGAGCTGAGGTTACAGATAATCAGCACTATGCGTGTTCAGTGCCGCTCCAGTTCCCTGCTCTTTTGTAAAAATGTAAAGCAATAAGGACAAAATCCATTCGGGACACCAAGCTGGAAGGTGACCACTTGTTTTATTGATAAGGATGTCACTGAGGGTTAAATTCTTCAGCAGTTGCTAGAAAGGAAGAGAAAGTCTCCTTTGGTATTTACTAAGAGGGTGCCTCTATAGCGAAGGGAAAGCTTGCCAGAGTCCCTACAGAAAAGCTGAGGCTCCTTTACAACAAGGCAGACATTTGTTAGAGGTTACAGCTGCTGGCACGATGGGGAAGTCTCTGATTTAATGAGAATTTTGGGAACTCAGAGAAGCAGTTGCAAACAGACAGAAATGACAGCACACCAGGCTTCCAGGAAAGCCAAGATTCACAATATCAACAATAAAATATTAAAATTAGGCTAAGAGGCCACTAACTGAAGTCTGAACTTGAAAAAAGCTTAAAGAAAAAGCCTAGCGCTCAGACTAGACCCCACAGCCTCCTGAGCTTCTCTGCAGATGAGCAGAGAAGTCATGAAGAAACATCTAAGGGAAGGAGAACTCTGGCCTCATATCAACTGAGGCACCAAGGGCAAGATCTAGGCTGCTCGAACCATATGAAAACAAATCAATTATACTGGTAAGGGGAATTGTGTCTTCTAATAGCTTTTAAGGAACTGGAATTTAGACATCTTTGTCCATTGCAATCCCCCCGTGACTGCACAGGGCTGAGGACTGGGTCGGCAGCAGGGCTACGTGTGCTGCTGCACCTCCCAAGCTGAGCACACACAAACACTCATCATTGCTCAGTTATTTCAGCACATCGCAGTCAGACTGAGGCCACATCATTAGGAAGAAAAGCAGGAGTTTAACCCCTTCAGGTTTGTTTACCGCAAGAAAACACACATCACTTGTGCCCTTGAGCAGTCCCTAGACTCGCTCTGCAAACGGGCATCCACGTGGCTGATTCCACAGCCTTTTTCCAGTGGCCATTGCCCTGGACATGGCTTGGATCATTGCTCCAGGGGAACGTGGAAGTGGTGCAGGTATCAACCCCCAGGTGCTACGTAACAGGTCTCGTGTTTTCAAAGCCCCAAGCAAATGGGCATTCTGCTCCCAGCAGCTTTTTCCTGCACATATAGCAGCAAATGCAAACGAAGAGCTAATGCCAAGGTGTGTCCTCACAGGATACATGCAACTATTTTGTGCATCCTGTTATTTCTGCCAAGATCAAAGCTTTACTTCTGCATGAGTCAGAGGCAGTGACAGTGGCTGCAGGTTCCAATTGGGCCTGCAATTTGCTGGCTCACAGCCCAAAGGATCTCCACTTGGGGACTATCGGAAGCTGGCTGTTGGCATGATTAATCACCATGGCACACCCAAGTTCTGACTAAAAATGAGTAAACAGCTTTACCTGCACTAGGAATCTGACTGGGAGAAGAACATTTTTAAGAAACAGGTCCCAGACCAGATCCTATGAGTCAGCTGGGGGTTCAGGACAGCAGGATCACGGCAGTGTCAGGTCAGCAACTCAAAGCATCCTCCTGTTGAGGAGAGAGGTGGAGGAGGCCACTCTTGCTCCATTCATTCACAGACTGACCTAAAAGCTAAACAACCTCAGCACTATATGGAATAGAAACTCATGGTTTTGGTGTAGCAGGAGTGGGAAGGCAGAGATATCCAGCTGGTCCTGAAGTCTGAGGAGGCCAATGCACGACCAGATACTAGGACACACTGCAGAAAGATTCAGAATTTCAGTAGCCAGCACACTACTACTGCAATTTGCTTACCAGAGATCTGGAAAAGACAGGTGATTAAATGACAGATTTAGCCTGGTTCAGTTTCAGATGGGTGGGTTATTTGGGTAGTACAGTGGGCAGAATAAAGACACAACAAAAGCAGGACAGAAGAGACTGGAGTGCAACGTGCCACACTGCAGAGAGGACAATGCCATGGGGCAACTGGTCAGGGTGCTTCTTCCAGAAAATGACTGTTCACAGGCTGAGACACAGGCCCAACAGCACATGCTGGAGCCCCACTTCCAGCAAATGGTTAAGCAGCTTTGCTTAGTGCAGCAAGGACCAACAAATGAATGATCCTGAGGGCAGCAGCGAGCATGAGAGCAGCTGGCAGTACTGGACAGTCTGGGGTAGGGGTGATAGGACGATCTGGTAACTCACCTCGTCTCAGTGCTCTCAGTGAGCAACACTGCTGCCCAGGTAGCACCAACAACCTCGTCCCTTTCCAAGTTCCCCTAGAAACATGCAAACCAGCAGAGCCTGCTCTCTAAGACCACATTCTTTGGCATTCTCATCAAGTCTGCTTGGCAGAAGCCAGGCCGTGTGGGTTTCTGCTCTCCTGGCACCAAAACGGCCAAAGCGCAGGGAAGAATCCGAGGCAACAACATGCCAGTGAGTCACCCATCCATGAAAGGACACCAGTTTCCCCGACCGCTCCGTGGGCTGAGAAATGCACAGAAAGACCAGCATTTCAGCCGTATTTTCTGCCGTTATCAACGCTGACTTTGTGTTTAGATATCCTAAGGGCAGGAGAGGACATTTCTTATAGGCCAAAAGGTAAACAAAGCTATGCTGGAGAAAAAAAAAAATAATAATAATAAAAAGCCCTGGGATAACAAGTCCGTCCTAAAAGTATTATTTTGCAAGGCTACAGGAAACAGCAAACAGAGGTGTGCTGTCAGTAACATGGACTCTTTAGAGTAGGGCAAAAATGAGGACGATGCATGGATGAAGAAATTTAATAAAGAAGGTCCACCTATAGCCCTTTTGCAACCAGAACAGTAACTGCTGGAAAGCTCCCTTTTCATTGCACCATCAGGATAAGTCAGGGTACCCGTGCCTCTCCCAGCTGCTTGGTTTTGGTGTTTCCTACACCAGCCCTAGTGCTCCCCTGGCAGGCACAGAGCACACGAGGGAATGGATCCAGCTGGCAGCCTCATAGGGAGGAGGAGGAAAGACAAGGAGATGTGGGGTGGGGAGAAGGTAGATGTCTGCTGGCTCCGTCTCCCCATCGAGCTCCCAGCACACAGACACTGCCATGTGCACCGGGAAGGCAGGACAAACACTGCTCTTGGCAGGAGCCTGTATTTGTGCTGCGCTTAAGCGGCTGGAGAGCCAAGAACTTAGTGTGTGAAGGTGACAAGTGGCCAGGTTATCCGAGAAGGGCATTTCTTTCAATAAAGAAAGCAGTTCTGAGAAACTAAGGAAGACTTACACTTCCACATACAGATACCAGACAGAACTCTAGACCTCTAGATTGCACCAATTACTCACTTTGGGTCAGGAAAAACCTCTATCTTTTTCCATTCAAGAACTCTAAGCCTCTAAAAGCCTTAGCTTCCAGGAAGGGAGTGGTTCTTATATTACACCAACAACACAGCTCTTGCAACAGTTCCTTTTCAACTAGATAAGATAGGGTTTGATTCAAGTGAACTGCAGAATCCTGCATGGCAAATATTCCAGGCCCAGGTAACCTGCCTGCCCTGTGTGCAGCTTTCAAACTTGGGATAAGGAGAAAAAAAAAAAAAAAAAAAAAGTTCAATCTCCTGATCTTCCACAGATGGGGAAATCTCTGGGGAAGAGGGGGACTACTGCAGAGCTTTACTTGCATGCAGAAAACAGAAAGACAATTGCTGTTCAAGTATTCTTACCTTAATCCTAATCTCATTTTTGTTTCCTGGGTGCATTTTAGAGTAAATCAGCGGTTTGCACAAAGAGCTCTGTTGCATTTGGTGATAAGGCTGGTTAAGGGAGTTTTGCCCTCTAAGGGCAAATATACTTGTATAAGAATCAGTTTGATACAGAGTCTAGGCAGGTCATTGGAAAAGGACCTAAATCCAAAAATTTAATGATGGTTTCTTTACTCGTCATTTATTACAGTATCATCACATGATACTACACAACTGTACTAACAACCTCAGGAACAAAGGGCTAGTTTGAGATGGTCAGAACATCAACATAAAATACAACAGCACTTTCTACATAGTCCCACACAAGGCAAGCAGAATATACTATTTCTAGCTGCTTACAATGGATTTTCCAAGAGTTTGTTCTAAACCTAATCACGGTGCAATGAATAAGTCAGACATCACAAAAATCAAATGGTTTTCAAGAAACTTTAGAAGGCAGATATGTGGTGCTGTGTCAATGCATTAGCTATGAAACACTGCATGGATCACATGTAAGCAGGGATACAAGTTTGTGAAACCACGGGGCAGGGAAAAAGAAAGCATCTGTCATCGTTCCTGGTTACAGTGGCTCCAGAGGCTACCTGGGCTATATTGTTTTTAAGCTCATCTGGAAAAACACCAGTGTGGCCCAACACATATTGGTTACAAGAGGGTGGACCTCTAGTATCTAGTTCAAATACATGTGAATGAACAAACACTTCTTGTGAATGAATAAATACTTCAGTGAACTTACCAACTAGCTCCTGGGGATCTCTTTTCTCCAGTTCTGAGAATTCCTGGGAGGAAAGGAGAAGTAGATTTTAATTAAGGTATGCTTTTGACAGGAGAAAAAAAAAAGAAAAAAAGCTATACTGGCCATTTGTTTAGAAATATACACATTACTTCTAGGACAAAGGAATAGAAATGAAGAATAAAATGCAAGTTATTAACAGGGCAATGTCTGCACCATGGAATCTCAAAGCCTTACAGGATACTCTATTTCCTTCCAAAGCTAGAGTCTAAATTTAATCAAATATTTAAGGCTGTTTCTGCGAGTCCTGAGCACTGAGCTGCTTTTCAGTTCCATGAAAACTGCTGTACTTGAAGGCTTTTCCTCACAACAGACAAAACCATGGGCACTTCATATCCCATGCCCAGCCTCTGCCCAAGAGGTGCTGCTTTAGAGCACAGCCAGTGAAACACGAGCTGGATCCAGCCCACAAAAGGTGACCTAGAGCTCGGGAATGCCCCCCGCTAAGCCAGGCCAGCGGGATGTGATCCCTACAGCAACACCAGGGCCAGGGTGCTGGCACTCCAGAGCAGCATCGCGCGCTGCAGACACCCCGTGTCCACGCTCCGCTCAGTGGCCCAGGCCACAGAGGTCTCCCAGGGTGCCAGGATTCCCTTCTATGTTCATACCTTTCAGGGCTGTGGCTAATAAACCCTCCCAGAATCAACGCCTGCAGCAAATACAGACACCCTATTCCCACTTTGGAAGGCTTCTGTTATCCATCTCCTCTTGCCATCTCCTCTCCAGGAGCAATACAACAGATTTGCAGTACCAGCAAACTAAGGGCAAGCTCAAATAAATGGGGAAGGTCTTTCAATATTGCAACACAGACTAATCCATTCTCTGTAACATGGATACAAATTAAAGGCAGCTTCAGCTGGGGGAGCGCAGCAGGTGCCAGCAACAGCTTCTGCTAAGAAGGGGCTGTTTGGATAAGGTAGGATAAGGAATTCCTCAAGATACCTCCGCTAGGTTGCAACCAAATGTCTCTAAACTTCAGACAGACCCCAGGAGAGCCACGAGTAAGATCAAGTTCTGCACAAGTTAGGCTTCCAAACCAGTATCAGCTGTACCCTAACATTGTCCTCTCCCCGCTCCCTCCCAAAGGCTTTTTGTGACTCACTGGGCTGTGTGTCACAAATTCCTCCGGGCTCCGAACACTGCAGCTATTCATTCAACCTGACATGGCCATAATGCTGCCTCCTTGCTGCTTAGTAACAGCTCTTGAACCCCCCTCGTCTGCTCCGCTCCATTTCCAAGCAGGTGAGAGGTGCCCTGGGTGCACACGGAGAGAGGAGGAGCAGGACAAGGTCGCCCAGCCAGTTGGGGAACGTGCTCGGTGAAACTCATTGCGAAAAGCTACCCGGTTCCAGAGAGCCAGAGCCCTGCAGGAGTAGAAAACACACATTCTTTTGGAGGCACTAGCTGCTTTGGGGCACTGTTTATAGCCCTCCATGAAAAAAAGCACTGTCTCTCCACTGGGAGCACAAAAAACCCACAAGGCTAATGCTATTTTAGCAAGTACATGAAGGAACACACAATTTCTTGCTGGCCAGCTGGCTGTGAACCAGCCCGCTCTGCGGCCCCGGACACTCCAACACGCCTGGGTCAGCCTGTTAACACATCTTCTCCCAGGGGTTTCCAAAAGAACAACAGAAGCAGAAAGAGTTAAACAGAAATATGATAATTCAATCAAAAAAACTAAGGGCATGCCAGAAAGATGAGCCCCAGATGGGGATTCGGGCAAGGCAGGTTGTGTTCTCCAGACCTGCAAGACGCTGCATTAACACGGGGAACCTCAGGTGCCTCCACCTGATGAGCCTCATCAGTGGAAAGGGTGGGTTTCTGCAGTAATTAACAGATTGCTGTGCAGGACACCCTTGGATGAGCACACAAGTGTTGCAAGCAGGCTGGGGAGCCCAGAGAGCTCCACACGCAAGGGAAGCAGCGGCGCAGACCGTGCACGCACCGCACTTAAACACTCAGACAACAGACTGCTTTAGTTCCTGGAGGAGGAGATGTTTCTACAATGCATTTCTCACCTGCGATTCACAGACAGCAAACACATATTTGGAAGGATGGAAGGAGGGAACTGTGTTGGCCTCATCCTTAGGCGGATTAAAGTCTACAGCTGATGTTACTTGGAAGTTTTTGTTACATAGCCCCCCTTCCCTTTCAGTCTATATCCCCAAACACTCACTGGTCCTTACTCTTATGCAGCACTGTGTTTCATTACTCTGCTATCCTACCTCTCACCCTCCAAGCGCACCAAGGCAAGAGAAAAATCCTCAAAACAAATTTATGAAGTACATCCTTAAGGAACTCAACAGCACAAATTCAAGCGCGTTAGGTACTACCCGCCCTCAAAAACAGAGCAAATTAATAATGCAACCTTAGCAGGATTGCAGGGCCCTTCACTGTATTTCTGAAGTTTTCTAAAGCCCATTTTAAAGTCTCTTGTAGCTCTCTGGAGCCAGCACCAAATGCACCAACATCGTTGTCAGGGAACAGCTTAATATTCCAAGAAATAACTTGATAGCCAAAACCTCTCTAAATATTTATCCTAGCCTTAAATATTCCTCTAAAATGACAGACATGCTAAACAGTAAGCTGCATGGGCTTCCAGCACTGTAAGTTTTTCAGCACCAGAGGGGAATTTAGCCTTTAAGTTGAATCCTGGAGCAACAGCCAGAGTCAGCGCCAGGCCCATGAGGCTGCAGCTGGGTGTTCACCTGCCCCAGCCACCTCCACCCATTTCAACACAGCCGCTCCAGCAAGCCCCATCTCTGCATCCTGAGGACACAGCCAAAACACCAGAAACCCTAGAGCTACAGCAGGCGAAAGAAAACAAGTTCACTAACGTCTTACAGCCGCACCTCACTGCCCAGGGGATATGGAATCTGTTTACTGGGGAGTTATTGCTTACCTACACCCACCACTCCATGATTTGCAAGCTGAAGACAGCAACATGGCTTGTCATTAAGGCAGGTTTCTTTCAAGACCCAGATGTCTTCAAAAAACAAAGGGATGATGGATCCTCCTAGGGCACTTGTTCGTATTTGTTCAGTTCACTGTTCAACACTACAGCAGACAAGTATCAACAGTTTGACTGAGGGCCTACAGTCCAAAAACCTTGGGGAATTAGCCAAAAAAGCATCCTACACGAACCTCTTCACAGTTATCTAACATTGCTTTGGTAGTGAATTGAGCCAGTGCACACAACAAGCAAATATTCCTGCAGGGAGGCTTAACTGGAACTGCCTAAAGGTGCCCACAGCAAGAGCACCCATAGGGGAGGCAGTACCACGGACCCACCATGCCCGACATCACCACTTCAGCAGGACGCGTCAGGCCCGTTGTCCTGGTATCTTCAATGTGGCTTCTACAAGGTTTTCAAAACCAGGTTTTCTACCTGGTTTTCCAAAGTCTCACTTCAGCTACTTTCAGACTGGGGCACATGTTAAAACCCATGGGGTAATTAGGAAAGAGGGCTTTTTAAGAGAAAATAAATTTTTTTCTGTAGGTCTGATCGTAAGTGAAGTTGAATTAGAACCACAGAGTGGAGGAATGAGATACAGTAATTATTGCACAGCTCCTTTTTGTTGTGAAAGGAGCAACATTTTAGACAAAACATTTGTACAGGAGTTCCAAAGCATTTAAACAATGGAAAAATTTTGGTTCCCTCCCAAATCGAGTAGAGAAGTTACTTAAATCCAATGAGGACAAGCTGATCTTTTTGCAGATTAAGGTATCACCACTACTCACAGGACCATGCAACAGCATCTTGCCCAAAGCACAAAAATCAAACCAAAGAGTGGTACCATACAGGGAAAATTATACTCCAAATCTCACTATCTAAATTACTAAATGAAAGTTATTACAGCCTTTATGCATCCCAGCTTGTGCATAAGTGCATTTTGCTTAAAGCTGCCATCCTACTAAAGTGAAATATGGACTATCTTTTCAGCCATAGAGTTTCGCCATTAAGTTACATTAAAAAAAAGGCTCTGCTCAGGTTCCACAGAAAAGAAAAACAAGGGCACACGGTCCTCCCAGTGTGGAGCAGGCTAACGGAAGGAAACAGAAACAATACGAATCCAAGACTGAAGAATTCAAGCTTGGAAAGGTTTGTCCAAAACACTTTTATTTAATGGAAAGAGTAGTGTTATTTACAACAATGCTAAATCCTTCCTGAAACAACCTCCGTAAATCCAGTATGTGAAGTTCACACTGGACGCTGGCCTTAACTGTTGCCAAAAGGCAAAACCAACCAATTGCTCACAGGAGCAGCTGCAAATGTTAGTGCAGGCATGTTCCAAGCGTGAGGAGAAACAGTCATACAGGGAGAGAAAAGTGGGGAAAAAGAGAAAGTCGGTTTTAAACAAGTTACAGTTTGTAAGAAACAGAAGTTGATACCAGATTTGTCACCATGCAGTTGCTTTCCTAGCCTTGCAGCCCACTTAGCCCTTCACCTTCCTATTTTCCCTCCAACACACTCACTTCCAGTTAACATTAAAAATAAAAAACACAAGAAGTTGGGAAGCAGCCGCAGTCCCTCCAGTGCATCCCAACAGCAATTCCTCTGCTCCGGGGACAGGCACTGCTGCTGCTTGGCAGAACTTGCTCTCTATTTCACCCATTTGCAATTAAACAAGGAAACATGACTCGTTTTAGCCTGACACCCACACAATATAAAGGCTAAAACCCCTGTTTTTATCCTGGTGGGCTGTGGATTGATTTGAAGATGTTCACACCAAGAACTGTTCAGCACAGTCATTTGAGCAGTAACCAGAGTAGCTGTTTTAAGCACAGGGACTTACCTGCTGCCACCACGGTTATTACAGTGAACTTCCCTCACCTGGGCAAGTGCCAGTGATATTTTTTTTTTCCCCTATTTTTCCTCCTCTCCACAACTCATACCCTCCCCTGTAGTCCTAAAACATCAACAGCCTCTTTTGGCTGCGTGTGATGGAAAATCTCTCACTCAGCACAAATTGTGAGAACAGTGGGCTAAGCTGATGGGGGAGATAGCGCTGCCAGAGCACGCAGAGGAGCCACTCAAACACAGGCAGGAGGAAAAAGATTCATCAACATGTTGAACCTCTCTAATCTTTGCACCTTGCAATATTTTTTTTAACATGTTAGCAATTATGTTCTTGCTTTTCTACAAGATCAGAAGTGCTAAAATGTAGGGGAAAAAACAGAAACTTTTAATATTAAAAGTGTATGGCATGTCTTGGCTACCAGATCTGCCTGATCTTAACACCATACAAGGCACAAGACAGCAAGCAATGGGGGCCAAGTTGCACCCATGAGTGTGAAGAAAAAGCAAGAGAACTGAAGGATAGAAATTGTATTCCCCTCACCCCCTTTATTTTATTTATTTTTAAGTTTTTTGGTATTGTGAGAGGAGAATCCCAAGAGAAACCTCCAAGCAAGCCCATTTCCTACAGCCATATCCTGTTTGCCAGCTCGGACACACAGCTCCAGGCAAACTGCCCATTATTAGATGAGAAATTTAACCAAGCAAAGGGAGAAAACTGCCAGGACCAACGTCTAGATACTCAGAACAGCACAGCAGGTCAGGAATAAGCCACCTCTAGGAAACACCACTGCGCACTATTTGTCCAAACCTCTCCATGTCAAGATGCCAGGGATGTTGCGGACAGAGAGAGGGAAGGAAGAACAGAAAGAGGGAAGGAAAAACAACACAGGAAAGAGTCAACTCCTGAGACATTCCTCAAGCATCTTATCAAAACAAAGAGCATGTGTAGCTGACACTGCCTTTCATTTCTAAGCTAAATTAAATCTCTGAAAATCTATCTACACTCATTCCAAATTATATGACAAAACACCAAAAAACAAACTCCAGCCAAGATCTGGCAAAGTGCTTCAGTGAGAAAATGAGTTAGAAGGGAATTTTCATGGCCAAAAAGGCCTTTAAATAGCTTCTCTGAAACTTGATCCCCTTCACCTGACACGCTATCTCAGAAGTTGACAGGGACTTTTGTTTCGAGCAATTTCCACTCAAGGAAGTGAACACCAGGACTCTTTGCTTTCCATGCTGAAGTACAGCTAATGCCAGTCTTGTTATAATGTGTCCCAAAGCCACACGCTTCAGTTCCCTGCTTCCTTCCTCATCTCACTCCACTTTGGACTTCCAGGGAGCTCTCCAAGTTGAACACCAGCAGACAAGGACCTGTCCATAGCACAGGCATCTGCCAGGAGACAGGGGTGCAAATATACAGGCAACCTGCACAACGAGTGTCCTACCTGGACAGCCAACCCACCCTCAGCCCATTAGAGCAGAGGAGTCAGCAACCGCCACACGCTGAACCCACCCAGCAGCAAAGTGCTCTGCAGGCTCCATCAGAAGCTAGAAAACCCCATGAGAGGTTCATTGCTTCACAGAGTCCATAAGTTCTGCTTTTAAATCATTTGTGTTTCCAAAAACACACAGGAATTCACAAATTAAACACCACCAATGCGTGCTGGGGCCTCAGGGGGCCTTACCCTGAGGCCTTAAGCATTTTATTTTTGCAGATTGTTGCAGGGAAGAATCAAGCAGAAGGTGAAGCTGGACTGGGAAATAACCTAAGGCTCAACAGCAGCAAGGGAGAGGGTCAAGAACACTGACAAAATTAACTTCTAAGCAAGATTTCTTCCCAAGTATTTTGTACTGAAAATCCTGCTTCCTGGGTTAGAGGCAAGCTACAAAAGCAAGTACCATCATCAGGAAAACTGCTCCTCCAGGAGTGGATTCCGTGGAGATTTTTCAGTTTTTTTGCTGGAAGAAGCTCCTATCTGGTGTTTGCTGGCATTTGAGACCATCTGTCTGTCTGGGCTGAGACTCCAGGACTCTCACTCCAACAGGCACCAACATGCAAGTTTAGAGCAGCCTGTTTCAACCCCACAAAGAAAAAACTGCAACAAAAAATGGAGCGTACACCTTTACCAGGGGAAACACACAAGGAAAGCAGCTCCAAAAAGGCCTTTTCTTCCCATGTAAAGACAAACAGAAAGAGCCTGACTCTTCCTTTGGAGGAAAGCAAGCCCCACCTGTGTCAGTCATCTGTGGTATTCGGCACCGCGGGGAGCGAGGGGTCTGTTGCAGCATGTATGCCCGGCGGGGAGGAAGGCACAAACACGTCTTTGCACATGTCTCATCCCCCAAATAGCTCACGAGCTGGATTCAAGCCAGCAGCTCTGAAGTAGGTAAGTCAGCAATGCTCTGATCCACCTCCCTTGCAGGCAGGCAGGGCTGCAGGCAGAGGCACTTCTGGGGAGAAGGGGCAAACCCCCTCCAAAATCTTGCACGTTGGTTCCCTGCGAAGAAAACTGTTTAACCACCGATTTCCCCTGCAAGAACTAAGGTGAACTACCTAAAAAGTGAGCATCTGCAGAGCCAACAGCTGTTTTCATGTTTGAGCACTCATTTTAACCGCGCAGCCCACACACTAGAAGGTGAATTACTGCACTCCCCCTAAAGGCCTTCCATGCACAGCGCTGCCTGCTGCAGTGCCGAACGGCCCAGCTCCACCAGCACGAGCACCAGAAAGCAGCTCACCAAGTCTGAAACGAGGGAAAACTCTGTCAAGTCGCAAGTGCAGGCAATATTTTCTACAGGCAGATTAAAAGCAAGGAAGATGAAGCTTTTGCAGGATAAGACCATTCTGCAGCTGCAATGGTTACCACCTTAAGCTTCAGCCTGTGCTCACAGGCAAAGAAATTAGCTTGCCAGTGGTTTGTTTCCCACTAATTTTATTCCTCAAAATACAATTTGCACTTCAAAAGAATTCACAACGATGCATATAGCACTGCCATCTGTAACAGAAGGTCATTTTTGAAATATAGGTGCTCTTGGGTCAGTTCCATCCCATAGATGCCAAAATACTAACCTGGGTAGTATCAAAAAGCAAGGGAGGGGTGGAGAAATAATAAAATTTGACTCTGATAAAGACAGAGAGCCTTTCCATGCTGCACTACTCGCGTGAGACGGTTATATCAGCAATTTATTGAACCAAGTTTTCCCCAAATACACTTCCCCCTCCTCATTCAGAGTAGGGCAGTTACATTTAGGTCAAAGTTACTGAGCAGGTTCAGGCAGGCTAAGATTCTGGTTTCACAAATGTGTCTTGATTGCAGAAATACTAATATGCCTTAGCAAATAAAGTTAAAGAGACAGCACTATTGCAAACAGACCCATTTACTGATTCTTATAGCCTCATTTTTACACCTGAAATCAGTATTTTTTTTTATTTCAACAGACAAGTTAATGGGCAGCAACATAAGCACTGTGACCCAAATTCTCTAAATATTGGTATACACCCATGTATCACAATACATGAAATTATTTTACAGGCAGTCTGGGTCAATAAAAGATCAACAAATCTTAATATTATCAACCGCTACTACTTTGCTATGCTCAGGAATGCAGCATTTCTTTTAAAACTTGACACTTTTTTGCTGCTTCTAAAAGATCCCACTTTGGCTGCCTCTCAATTCAACAGCAGAAGCAGGGAGCGCCATAAGACAAAAGGAAACCAAAAATACCAAGGCAGTTACCTGCTTTCAGACACTGTTACCATGTGTCAGGCATTCACTTGCAAAGGGAGTGGCAATATTTAATCAACTTCCCTGTGCTGGCTAGTTCGGATACTGTAATCAAGGCTGGAGAGTTAATGATTCCCCCCCACCGTATGCGAAGCACAAGGGCTGGGTTGTGGCCTTGAGCACCACCTGCAACCTGCTATTTCCCCATCCCGACGATGCGACACCACAGGACCCACCAGGTAAGGCCTGGAGCACCAGTTCAGAGCTTCGCCCAAGATTTATTTTGCTTCTTCCTGCAGGGCCGGTTCATTAGTGAGCCCCGAGGGTTGTATTTTGCTCCTATGCCAAGGCTGCTGCCGGCAGGAGCCCAAGCAAACTGCACACACCGCACAGCCCTTTAACTCTTGTCACTCCAAGCCACAACAAATGCCACACAACAGATTTCAGACCAGCAGTCACAGGCTCTAATTTTTAAAATCCACAGTTCCATCATCTGAGGAGGGGACATAGAGCCCATCTCGACTGCAGGACATAATCCCTTTAACATCATCTCTTTGCCAGCAACTTCTGCCAAGCATTTCTTTTCCCCCTCTCAGCAAAGTCTTTTATTTCTGAGGTTCTTTCAAGGCAGTAGCATGTTTGCAACAAGTGACCACTACTTTTTTTTAGGTTTGAATCTCCTGCTTTCCATGTGTCCCTGACTCGCTTCAAACAAACAGGACAGCTGTGTATTGGACTATCTTACTTCAATTCAAGAAGAAGATACTGCTTTTTGCTATAGGCATTTAATGTTCAGGACTGATTCAGAGGTGCTCAGGAACAGAGTATCCTACGGGGCAAAAGTCTACTCTGGAAGAATATTTAAGCTTCAGCAATCATCTCCTCCTGACACTCCCATTTCTCGGGCAGGTTTATAGAAAACCTCAACTTATCTCCCGAGGCTATTGAGAAAACAGCAGCCTGACATCATAGGAGTGTCTGAACTTGAAAAAAGCTCATCTGAACTTGCTGCCCAGCAGAAGAAACAGGAAGGCTGCAGCCCCATCCAGCCCTCAGCACTGCCTTGGTCCCTGGTGAGCACCAAGGGCTGCCAAAGGGGACGGAAATGCCCCCTTCATCAATAGCAACAAGGCAAGCTCATTGTACTCAAAATAAAATATGGAAGTTAATGCAACCAGCATTGCCTCACTGTTAAAACTGTCAGAGCTTTTAATCTCTTCAGTCTATACCCATAACTAACAAAAAGTGAGCTCTATAGCTTCTGTGTTTGCTACTGTTCAAGTCCACAGCAAGGCCAAATCACAGGACACAGCAGGTACATGGGAACTCCTCTGTGTGGTTTGACAGTTAGAATTGTCCTGGTTAATTATCCAATTAAGACACAAGCTCAGTGTAACTCATTTACCTTCTATTCTGGGGTGAAAACAGCAGAAACAATGTGGGATGAATGTTCAGGCCTTATAAGCAGCTCTGTAATTAACTGATCAGTTGCAGCACTTCAGTCTCAGGCATAACAGCTTTTTGAAGGACTGGTCTTCTGACACAATTAGGTTCAAACCCTGGAAAAGTCCTAGTCACAAATGAATAACCTATTCTATCTATTCAGACACGTCTCCAGATCTGTGATTTCTTAAATGAAATTCATACAGCAAGAACAATTTCAATACTCAGCTGGAACAAAAGGGAGAGTTATCCAAAAGCGAGTTAATCAAGCTCCCTACTTCCTGCCACACCTTGGATTTACCATAACCACAACTGAAGCTCTCAGCACAACGAGCGGAGCCAGGAGAACACTGCCACTTGGTGGAAAAGAGCAACAGGAAACACAGGCTACTGCTCTGAGAAACATCACTGCAAAGCTAATCTTCCACTCGCCAGATTTCCCAACAAGGTGCTTAGCACAAGCTGTGCCCCATGTGATGGTTCACAGCAACACGCCTGCCCTATCGTCAACACAGCACGGGCACGGCTGGCAGTGTCATGCAGCAAACTGCAGTGTGCTTCTTTCTCACTCCTTCCAGGGCCTACTGACTATTTAGCTGGATTTTTAGGAAGTCCAGGAGGTTATTGCCTTTTTTTTTTTTTTTTTTAACTTATGTCTAAAGACCATTAGTAAGGGCAATATAGAAGTCTGAAACCAAAGTCCAGCTCGGACTCCCTGCTATCTTTACCAAATCATCTCCTTTAGAGAATACATTTTCTTTAAAGAGAGGAAAAAATCAGGTTTGAGTACTCAGAAGTTCCTACTGCAGGGTATATCCAAGGTACCAGGCATTTGATTCCCTAGATTAAACTGAAATGCTGCTTCATTGCTGCATGTAACCCTTCTCTGGAAGGGCAAAGTTTATCTGCACAATAACATGTAAAATCATCCCACAAAAGCCTTGTATTAAGTGGTCTACAGAACTTCAGCTTGCAGCATGGCTCTGTGCTTTTCTCAGCAAAGTTTAAAGATGCTCTGCAGCCTCGAAGAAGCCTCTGGGTAACAAAAAGACCTTTTAATCATTATTCACTCAATATTCCACAAGACTTCCCATACTGCATGGGGAACTGATTTGACACAGAAACCACAGCATATTTCTCTGCAAGTGAATAAACACCTATTATTCAGAAGACATGAGATGTAATTCTAGAATAAACGGGACTTCAATTATTCACATAGGTAGGGTAGCTTCATTTGATAATTTTTTTAATACAAAGTTTGTCAAACGACCTTATTGGAAATGACAGAGAAGGAGGCATTTGAGCTGTCATGTTTCCTGATCTCCAGGAGTACAAGATCACTTATTCATCGATTTGTTTTTCAACTAATGGTGATCAGAAACAATAAGAGAATTCTGTAGACTACTACATCTTGTTGATCTATGCAAAATAGGTGAGATGCAGAAAGTCAACTTCAGATCTTAATGAGAAGACCCAGTTCATGAGTCCAGAACCAGGATCCTCACATTATTCAGTCCATAGTCTAACCTTTGGCAGAAGGCATATTTTAAAGTCTTACAAAAATCATGTTGCAGGTTATAAAAAAAAAAAAAAAAAAAGTATGAAAGCAGCTACAGAAGATCACACACCAAAAACCCAAAAACAACCCATGTTGTGAAGATTTACTCCTCTTGTACTGAGCTTCCCCCCACCACCACACCACCACACTTCCAAATACCTTCTGGTCACCAGCCTCAGGTTTTTCAGTCTCTGAATCGTCATCTTCCTACAAGACAAGAATTTACAGGATTAAGCTTAAAGAGCAGCCTTGGCAAGTTACTGTACTTTCAGCAAAGGGCTTGCAAACAGCAGCCCAGCAGAAATCCGAGACTTTTCCCAAAAGTTAGTTTTGTACCACCCACTTACAAAGGGAAAGTCCTGCAATTTTGAAAATCAGCAGGAGCTGGGGCTTTTTTTTATTTGTTTAAGCAAAAGAATCACTAATTGGCAGACACCCACAGAACTCATGAAACTCCTGGATGCTCAAAACTAGGAAGTAAGAAACAACAGAACTAGGGAGAAAAAAAAGAAAAAAAAAAAAAAAAAAGCACTTGTCACTTCATTATTCAGTCTTTCCGTTTTGGGGGGCTTTTTTTGCACTTACTCCTGTTCAGCAACTCACAGAAAAAGCAGCAGTTGCAAAGACCTACTAAACTCCCAAGCACCCATCAGTAACACAGAGGACACAGTTCCAAGGCCCCAAAGCCCCAGTGATGGCAGCTGGCACCACATCTTTCTTAGTTGTGCACAGTAGCCTTATTTGCAGCTCATAAACTTGTACAGAATGGTATGACCAACACTTAAGTCTTTTTCCCCTCCTTATGTCCAGATATAAGCTGGAGAGTTGGGCAAACTTCTGCCCTGTGAGAGCTTAAAAGTCAAGACTACTTGAAAAACCTCTAAGCTGTAAGTCAGTGACAGTTCTGGTCCCACCTAATAGCTAAGCAATGTCCCACTGCCCCATCAGCTACTTCACTGGAGATCCTACAATGTTTCTTATGATTCTAAATATAAATCGCATTTGAGGAGCAGAAGAATTTTTCATGACTCAAATGGCTTTTTCTCCAAACTTTGCCATTCAATTTCAACATGAGCCCCAAAACAATGAAGTGTTTCAGCTTCAAAAAGGAGTGGGGGGACTACAAGCAACCAAAAGGAAGGGTTTATAGTGAGGTGGCCACTTCAGGGTGTTAACACACAAGCAAGTTCTGTCAAGGCAGCTAGAGAGTGATCCTGCAATACTGTCAGTAAGTTCTAACTGTGTGAAATAACATGTATATCCCACAGATTATCATATCCCTTTTTAATTCCAGTTTCTCTGTTTACCTTTCTGGAACGTGTACATTTGTCAATAATTTAGGCTTGTCAGCCAAAGTTTAATAAAAGCATAAAACAAGAAAAGTAGTACCAAGTAACTCAGTGCTTAATCACAACTCAGATTCCCCTCCACACTCCCCCTTAGTAAAAAGATAAGCTATTTTCAACAGAGCAGTAGTGAATCAAGTCATTCATGTTAGAGATGAGCAGCTGAAACCAATCCAAACCCTACTATAACCTCATAAGCAATGGCTCTAAAACTAAAAACATGTTACAGAGGAGAACAGAAAAAAAATAACTAAATAAAGAGGTTTTTCAAACATGGTTAACGTAGCCAATAAAAGGACAAAAGCATTTTGGTTAAAAAACTCAAGATATGCAGAGTCCAACTTGCACTGCTTTCTAAAAACAACTAAAAAAGTCAATATACGCTACTAGTACATGTAAATTCAAGGATACTCTTGATTTTGGTCAAATATATGAGACACCCGCATTGCCCTCCTGCAACAAGACTAGATAGGAAGCACCCTGAGTAACAAGTCCAGACCTGCACTGATCTGCAGTGTGAGTGACTACAGACACAAGACAGGACCATGGACTAACCACAGGAGTAACGTGAGCAGTCGTTGTCACCTGGACTGCATCCTGCAGCTCTCGGGTGAGGGACAGCTGAGCCTATACTGCAAAGCATGCAGGTCATAAAGATACCCTGTCTATGCACCTATTTGTTGATGCTATTCATAACCGTCCTTAAACACCATCTGGTTCCTATCTGCCACTTAGCTTTAAACTGAAAAAAATCTCATTGAAAGAGATTCTTAAAGTTTTGGAGGAAAAACACCACACACTTTTGATGAACATCCAGAATGTACCCCTTAAATCTGGCTACCAGCTATATGTCCTTTAAGCAGAAATAGAATTAAATTAAAAATAAGAACAAAACCCAGCTCTTTTGCTTTCTACCAGTGAATCACTAATAGCAGAATAGCACCTGGGAGAAACAGGTGCTATTGCCTTCTTGTAAAGGAATAGCCTAAATACACAAACCAGATTTCAATGAAAAAGACTTACAGAAGCAGCATCTTATTTCCCTCCTCTGCAGGGTGGTCACAAAAAATAAAGTAAAGGTAAGGTAACACGTCCTTATCACTGTGACAGGTAGCAGGTTGATGGGAAAGAAAGAAAGGAGACAACAGCTCCTCCAAGAAGCCTTCTTGTTTTGCTCCAGCAGCCCCATGACAAACCTATTTATCCTTTTGGGGAGTTTAGCTACTTTTATACATAGTGAACTTCACACCCTGCTTCACCACACACCACTTATCTCAGTATTAAGATGCTATTAGAGACATGCCATGCATCGGTGACAAATAAAAGCCACTCGCACCTAGACAGGACACTGCTACATCAAGATGATCCAGTGCAGCGAGCCAAGTCATAGACAAAGGAGTAACTTGGGAGATTGAACAACTTTCTTCTTTTTCATACTCCGGGTGACCATGCTACAATGTGCTCCTCTTACAAGATTCTAGTAAATGCTATTTCTACTTAAAAATACATTACCTTGGGCATGATTGTTGATCTATAACTGCCTTTTTTTCCCCCCTAAAGAGCCAAACTGAGTCAGTAACAAACATGCGCTGTGCCAAACTGTGCATGGGTTTCAAAGCGAATGTCTTGGACTGGGAAATAAAAGGAAAGGGACGAAGGCTCCCAGGAGGCGCCGCAGCAGCGGGCAGGGCAGCCGGGCTCCAGGCCGGGCCGCGGCTCAGGACCTTTCCCGGGTGAGCCCCAGGGCTGGGAGCTACTTACAGACTGCCTGCTGTTCTCGTCCTCCTCCTCCTCGTAGCCGTCCTCGTCGCCGTCCAGGCGGGTGAAGTCGTCGTCCCCGTAGCCCACGGAGACGAGGCCGCCCTTCTCCCCTGCGGGGCGAGAGGGCCATGAGGGGCGGGCGGCGGGCGCGCGAGGCCCGCGCGCGGGAGGCCCGGGCGGGGGGACGCACTCACCCGCGGCGGCCCCGCCGTCGCTGCCGGCGCCGCCGGCCTCGCTGTCCGACTCGGGGTCTGAATCCTCGGCGTAAACCGCGAGCGACGACAGGACGCTCCGCTTCGCCGCCGCCATCTTCTGCCCGCGCCGGGAGCGCTTCCGGCGCGCGGCGATGACGCCACAGCGCGGTCGCCATAGCAACACCCTTCCCCATTCCCCCTCCTCCCGCCTCAAAGAGGCTCCCGTTAATCCGTTGTCAGAGCGGGGCGGGATGGATAACCCGGCGACGGGCGAAGCAGGGCACCCCGCGGGAAGGGGAGGATAAAAACGTGCGGCTTGGGTTTTTTGGGAGGATTTTTTTTTTTGGAGGGGGGCGCTGGCCCTTTAAGGGGTGCTGCTGACGTGATCGCGCTGCGCCGCGGCAGCACCTGCCGGACCGGGAGCAAGTGCGGGGCGCGGGGGCCGGGGGGGAGGGGCGCGCGGAGGGATACGGGGACTGGGGGCGGGGGGGAGGGATCCAGGAATTTGGGGAGGGGGGGACGGATCCGGGTCCCGCACCCCGCGCGGAGGGATCGGAGGGGGCCGCGGGAGGGGGGGTGGCGCTGGGGCCCCCCGGGGGCTCCTCGGCGGGCGCCGCGGCTGACGGTGCCGCGCGCCGCCCGTTGCAGCGGCGCCGGGATGGGCGAGCAGCGCGGCGGGGGCCCCGCGGGCCGCGTGCGGGCCGCGCTGCGCGAGCGCTTCGGCTTCGAGGCCTTCAGGAGCCGCCTGCAGGAAGGGGCGACGCTGGCGGTGGCGAGAGGTGAGGACGGGGCAGCATCCGCGCCGGGAAGGGGGCCGTGAAGCGCTGTGCGCCCACAAACCCCCACCCGCACCCCCGGCGTGTTCTGAGAGGCCAAAACTCTCCACACGGAGCCATCTGTAGAAAAAACCTGTCTCACTGTAGCTGGGGTAGACACAGTTGATGCCCACGGAATGTTTTCCTGCTCATAATGCTCCTGTCCGCCCTGTGATCCGTGTGGATGTTCCTGGGAACGCAGGGCTGGTGCCAACGCAACCCCAAGGTGCTGGCGTTGGGGCAGCAGCGCCCACCGCGGCTGTGGGGCTTGCAGGGATTCACCTGCCACCACGCAGAGGGTGACAGAGCCCTGGGAGGGTGACAGAGCCCTGGAACTGGCTGCCCAGGGAGGCTGTGGAGTCTCCTTCTCTGGAGATCTTCCAAACCCGCCTGGATGCCACCCTGTGCCACGTGCTCTGAGTGTCCCTGCTGGAGCAGGGGGTTGGATTGGCTGATCCCTAGAGGTCCCTTCCAATCTCAGCCATTCTGTGAGTCTGTGATAACAGCCGTGTTATCGGCGGTGTTCGGTCAGCGGGGTGACCAAATAGCACTGTGTGCACTCACACCTCCCTCATCTGGAGTGGTCACTGCTCAGCACAGTGCTGGTTACTAAGTACATCATGGCTTCCATGTGTTTCCACCTCCTGCTATGAGGGATCTTTCTAAACTTCAACGGGATGTGAGGAGGATCTCTCATGGGATGGGTAGTTTGGTAACTGAAGGCTATTGGTGAGTGAAAGCAGCTTGCCTGGAAGGGAATTAGTGTGAATCTGGACACGTTGTTCCTTGTCATGGTTACTGTATATCTACAATGTAAAGGTGTTTCTATATGTTTGCAAAGTGATCATAGATTCTAAACATAGACATCCAAACACAGATCTGTGTTTACAAAGTGATCATAGATTCATAGGTAGTGATCATAGAGCCACTATGTTAGTGGTTAAACAGCCACGAACAGTCTGTTTCTCGCAGACTTTGTGCCCATCCCTCCAGACAAAGCTCCAGGCAGTTGGCACCGCTCGGTATCCTGGAGCTTTTTGTGTTGTTTTGCAGGCGAGAAGGATGTCTTTGTGTGCATGCCCACAGGGGCAGGGAAATCCTTGTGCTACCAGCTCCCTGCAGTCCTCGCCGTGGGCATCACCATCGTCATTTCACCTCTGATTGCCCTGATTCAGGTAACCGCCCTGGCTATTTATGGAAAATCGTACTTGCTATGGCAAGGAATTGATTTTTGTCTCTATTTTCTCCACTCTTCTCCCTCCCCGCTATGGCAAGGTGCTCTACAGAAGCACCAAAGTGCAGTACCTCAAATGGACCAAACTGGATCTTTCCCCAGAACATAACTGTCATTTTACCTGTTAAGTAATAACTCTGGAAACAGTGAAGTTGCCTTCGAGTGCATAATTTGTTCTGCATCAAACTTCTTGTTGCAGATTTTCTTTCTGTCATAGCTGCTTTAGCAGAACTGCTCTGTTTTTCCTTTTCTACTGTTTTATCACCTATGGGTAGGGATGTTTCCCTGCAAGAGCAGCTGAAACAGCACTTAAACTTCTGTGAAGCATCAGTTTAATATTGCACGATATCTGGTGTTGTAGGTTGCTGTTTTAATTCCTCTGTTATCTCTGTGCACTAAGACTTGGTGACGCATCTCAGAAAGCGGTTATAAATAGTGAGTTCTTTCCAGGTGAGAGAATGTCTAATTAAGCTTCAGGGAAGTTAGTAGCTGTTCCAGCTCAGGCAGTATTTTTATCATCAGTGAACCAGAAGTGATAAAACAAAACAAAAAAACACTGGTAAAGTTTCTAGATGAAGCACAATGTGTCGGTGATAAATATGCTAAGACGGGCTCAGGGAGTCCTACGGAACGGAGCTGTTGTCAACTCGGAAGTCGTCTCATCCAGCCCTCAGGCAGGGTGGCTACACCCGAGATGATCGTGGTGCATTTCAGTATAGTCCAATTTAGAGTTTAATCTGTTTAGTTTCTTATAGGGAAGGTGAGAGTCGACTTTGTGAGCAGAAAGCAGTGGATATTGGCAGCAGTCTAGTGACCGAGACCTGGTGAAGATCAGTGGATATTGACTGAATATCACATACCTTGAAATAAAAATCAGGCCTGTGAAAATTTAGGAATGAGAGGTAGTTCATCACTGAAAATAACTACCAAGTGAACTGTTGAAATATCCATCTTTCAGGATTATTCTTGACTTTTGAAAAGCAAATCAAATTCGTAGCTCTGTGCAAAAACAGGCAAATTCCTGTATCCAGTGTTCATTTGAATGTAATCTTGTGTTTCTGGATTTTCAAGGCCTGATTCTCATCCAGACTCAGTTCTCTTGCAGTGGTGATTTGCATGAGTCTTGTATTCTGTCTTACCTCAGCTGTGTTTATAAACTTCTTCAGATATTTTGGAGCACATTTGGAAATGTGCTCTGTTACCAAAGGGTGGTGTTATTCGTTTTCCATGTACGACAGCTTGATAGTGTAAATCCTGAGGCACGTAGGTGGCTTTTGTTTCAACTCAGTCTCCATATGACAAGATATTTAGCACGTATGCAAGGTATTTTGTAATTTTCCTGATGATGTTCCCAAGCAGCAAAATGACTATGTAAAAGAGCACGGAGACACAAAAATGCAGGTGGATGGTAGAACCAAATAGATTTGATTGCAACTAAATATGGGCAGCTCAAGATGAGGTTCTAAATAGCCAGATTGTGTGTGGATGTTGTCTTGAGACTCAGTCCTGTAGGTGAAGCTGGATCTCATCTGGATCTTCTCAGCAGTCTTTCTTTGATGATGGTTGGCTTTCCTCAATTCCATTTCCTTTTAAATATTTTTTTTTATTTACTTATTTAATCCAGGACCAAGTGGATCACTTGCTGGCTCTGAAGATCAAAGCCTGCTCTCTGAACTCCAAGCTTTCAGCCCAGGAAAAGAAGACCATCCTGGCTGACCTCGCGAGTGAGAAGCCCCAAGTAAAGCTCCTGTACATAACGCCAGAGATGGCAGCTGCCTCCTCCTTTCAGCCCACTCTGAACTCCCTGGTGTCCCGAAACCTCCTTTCCTACCTGATAATTGATGAAGCTCACTGTGTCTCTCAGTGGGGACACGATTTTCGACCCGATTACCTGCGACTCGGCGCCTTGCGCTCTCGCATACCCAATACACCATGTGTTGCCTTGACTGCCACTGCCACCAAGCAGGTCCAGGAGGACATTGTGGCAGCTCTTAAGCTCAAGCAGCCTATTGCCACCTTTAAGACTCCATGCTTCAGATCTAACTTGTTCTACGACGTGCAGTTCAAGGAGCTCCTGACTGATCCATATGCAAACTTGAAGGATTTCTGTCTGAAAGCGCTCGAAGTGAAGAACAGCACGGGGGTAGGTTTTACATTGGGGGAAGAAGCCTGAACTGAACAGAATATTCTTCAATTTTGCTGCAGTCGGTATAGCCCTGTTAGGTCTGTCATGGGGAAGGAAGAAGTCCCTGGAAGAGAAGTGTTCACATGTATTTTGTAGTTCGTCTCAAATAAGTAAAATATGAAGCTGTGTTCCCTTCAAACAAAAGCAACCTTAGAAATGCGTTGCTTTAAATTAACATGTGTTCAGAACATGCAAATAACATTTCTCTTTTGGTTCTTCTTCTCCCAGACAAACAGGGTGAGTTTAGATTGTCTAGTGTGGAAAAATACAATTAGGGGGAACTGAAGCACTTGGAGTGCTGAATTTCCTGCTGTAACACTAATTTCCAGAAAAACTCTGAGCAAGTCAAGTCATCAGTTTATTATCTGTAAAGCAGGGAGAGAGACTGTTTTTACCTTGTACACAGCGGAAAAGGACTGAGATATTTGGTGAATATCCCCTCAGCCTCACGGGATTCATGAGGAGACTCTGGTTTACTTCTGTGCAGCAGCAGCAGTATCATTTGCTTATTGGGAATCAGCTTGGAAAAGAACTGAGTCTTATGCTTCCCTGTTGTCCCTTCTGCACTAATGACCTCAGCTTTGCAGAGGAGCTTACCACAGTGTCCTGGGTTTTCTCTCCTGTGCATGCAGGTGTACTCGGGTTGTGGCATCGTGTACTGCAGGATGAGGGATGTGTGTGACCAGCTGGCTATTGAACTGAGCTACCGAGGAGTGAAGGCCAAGGCTTATCACGCAGGTACTGGAAGCCCTGTCTGCATCTCCCAGAAACTGGTAAATTGAACGGTATCACATTAAGATGTGGGTCAGAGTGAGCCAGATAGCAAATTTCTGGGCCTACTTTGGGATGTGTTAGACATTGTAGCTGACAGGTCTTCAAGGTAAGTAGAAGGCATTGCACAGAATGGTATTCCCTGCCATCCACAACTTTGACTTGTGCAGGATCTTGTATGGCCTCCATATAACAGCTTCTGCCCCAGGAGGATTCTGGATTTTCCTCTCTGAAGGGAGTCAGATGCTGATGTCTTCTGCTTGCTCACAGGCCAATTTAATTATAGGTAGAGAGCAGTGTGTTTATGAGTCTGTTTTTAAGTGATGGGGCTGGCTTGCAGTGGGGGAACGGAAGAGGAAGAAAATATTTCTACTATTCTTCTAGTACTTTTAGTAGAAAATACTTCTACTTCAACCTTCTTATTTTCTTATTTATTTATTCTCTCATTTTACTTCCAGGGCTCAAGGCAGCTGACAGGACTTCAATCCAGAATGAATGGATGGAGGAGAAGATCCCAGTTATTGTTGCGACCATCAGTTTTGGAATGGGAGTAGACAAAGCAAATGTCAGGTGTGTGAGGCTGGGTGCACCACCAGAGACCAGAAACAGCAGCGGGGAGGGAAGGCCTCCATCCTGTTACATGGCACATGTGACTCACATTCCTGATCAGCACTTGCTAAATTCCACAAAAACACAGCTTTTCTACATTAGAAGCAGCAAAAATGAACATGGAGAAGTTTTGTAAAGAAACTAAAAGAGCAGCAGAGCTCAGCTTTGCTAGTCATCCTAGAAACTAATAAAATTGGAGAAATGCTGCTTCTTACCACACCCTCCACGTTTGCAACAAAAGCCACCCAGACAGTCACAGCTGTCCCTTTCACTTCTCTTGATGTTGCCCTCAGAAAGCAGCAGAAAGGAAATTTTCACCCAAAATAGTTTGCAAACCCTCTATTAAAATAGTGAGAACCAACTTTTGGAGACTTGGAAACAAACTTTTGGAGACTAACTGCAAACTTTGCAAACTGCAATAAGGAAAAACAGCAGTTCACACATGACAATAAGGATTCTAAAATTATTACTCTAGTCCAAAGGTTAGAAACTTTGCACATGTTTTCAGTTGCTGTTCCTATGGGAACTGTCATCATAATTGCTCTGTATCATTAGAATTCCTGTCATTATCCTTGTACCACATTATAGCTGGACTGTATTAGTGCTGCAAGCTGAGATCATCTAGTGGATGCATCATTTAGTAGATCTTTTAGTAATTTAGTAGATTAACTCAGCTGCAGTTCACACAATACCCCATGAGCTGATCTCCTGCACTCTAAAATCCACATTCAAGCAGCAAAGAGTACCTGAAATGCATGGGGCTGACGAAATCTAACTGAAACACCCTTGTAACGTAGGGAGTTTCCAAGAAATTAAGTGAAAGTGACTCTTTTTTAATAATTAAAAGTCTGACCCTGGGAACAAAGCACTGTTGCTTAGCCTTGACTGTGTGTTGGGAGAATTCTAATGCCTTGTTCATGCAAATGTTTTCAAGTATAAGATCAAGTCTTACAAGTTCTGGTGGTGACTTTTCAGGATGAAAGGGAAAACAGAGGTGTTGTCTCTTGATATAATCAGATCCTCTCTACTGGTAATTCAGATTTGCTTGAGATTATTAATTCCTTCAGTAATCTTCCCAGTGCAGAAGAAATGTCCAGGGCCCTGCTGCTTCCAGACTGACCTGTTTCTGGAATGTTCATGTTTAGAGAAACAGGTTTTCTTGAATTTTGCTGTTTAATTTTCTGTCACACCCATCTGGGACATGGTGTCTTGCATGAAGTGCACAAAGTGATCTGAGAATATTGCAGCCATGTGCTTCCTGTTGTCTTATCACACGCAGGTTTGTTGCTCACTGGAATATTGCCAAGTCAATGGCTGGATATTACCAAGAATCTGGCAGAGCTGGGAGAGATGGGAAGCCATCCTGCTGCCGCCTCTATTACTCTAGGAATGACCGGGATCAAGTCAGCTTCCTAATCAAAAAAGAGCTCTCCAAAATCCAGGTAGGATCTGCAGAATGGTATCCAGCAGCCTGCATATGCTGGCTTTGCTCAGATCTGGTTTGCCTCTTACCTTTTGTAATGTCTGAATATGCACAGATTCAATGATTGTTTCCTGGAGCTGTAGGTGTAACTGTTGGCTCTGGAGCTGTGTTTAGCCCTGTTTCAAGGAGTAATAGAGGGGAGTAAAGGAAGGGAAAGGGCTGCCAGACCCTCCTAGAGAAGCCTGGATGAGCAGAAGGGACCTCAGCAGAAATGCAGAGCAGAAAAACAGTGGTATCTGTGCTGCACAGCTCAGCAGAGTTAGAGTTGGTTGTCACTAGAGATGTATCTGTTTGTATTTCAACTGAAGACTACAGTTATTATCCCTCTCTACTTCCAGGAAAAGAAAGGCTCCTTGAAAGAGTCCGACAAAGCAGTGCTGACATCCTTTGATGCCATAGTCAACTTCTGCGAGGAGCTGGGGTAAGTGCATTTCTTTCAAATGCTGTTTGATTTGGGGGGAAAATTATGTCCTTTCCCTCCAAGACACTGTTATAGCTGAGATCTTTCTGTAACTGCAAGACCAGAAAAAAGAAAAATTGTGAATGAATCACCCCATACTTTTTTTCCTGAGTGAGGAAAGTGTTGTTTGGTCATCTCTTACTCACTCCCACACCTGAGTTAACTGAGATACTGGTCTCAGAGTGTGATAGAAACATGCTGACATTAAACTATGATTCCTCTGGCTATTCATTTGAATATGATTTATTGTAGTGGATTGCCTCTGTTCCAGCTGCCCCTTGTTTTTACTCGTTGCTCCTTTGCCGTGTCTCCAAAAAGAGACAGACAAGCTAAAGACCATCACTGTAGGGTGGAAGCACTTAGCTTTAACATTTCACTGAATCTCAGGGGCTCCACTCTGCAAAATACGAGGTGTCCTTGGCTCCCATTGATGTCGGAAGGAGCTGAGGCTGCTTAGAACCTTTTGGAAACAGGCTCAAATTATGGATTTGCCCAATCTAAATGCAGCCTGGCATCTGCGATATGTTATTCAGATTTAGTTCATGATTTGTAAGCTGTAATTGTACCGATTGCTAGGCTGGATGAAACATCAAAGCTATAATTTTGCCCGTAACACAGCAGTGTATGTTCACCAAGTGAAAACAGTCAACACCAGTCATCTTGCTTTCAGGTCTGCATTTAGTTTCATTCTTTATAGCAGTGTCTAAAGCAACCTTTTCAGGGAGGACATGGCATGTGTTTCTTCTGTCTCTGTGAGCATGTTCTCTGTTTCTGGTCATGTTTGGAAAACAAATCCTGTTTTTACAGCATTGTTCTGTAGTAGTCTTACATGTGCTGAGATACAGCACAACATAACATGCCAAGAAGTACAGGGGTATCTGAAGCAACATTTTTTTTTTCCCCTAAGGTAAGGTGATTTGAGTAAGTAGCTATTAAGATGCTTCCTGCTTTAAGAGTTTGATCCACTTAGGTGAAATCTAAGCAGCTCTCCTTCTGTTGCATGTCACCTACTCACAGCAAGAACAGCCAGACGGCTGCTCATCTGGGTTTTACCTAACATGAGAGGCATCGGTGACTATTGGGTTAGAAATGTCTCTGGACATTTCTAGATCCTGGAAATGTCTCAACATCTGTTTTTTTCATCAGTCTTTGCATAGGTTGTCAATAAAGTTAGTTGTGATACTGTTGTCTTGGAATAGACATTCATACTGTGAGAGCTGTGTTGGATCAAAGTAATTTTGCATAAGCCAGAAGCAGGTACATGACACTAGAGCAAACTAAGAAGCCCTTTAAACCTGAAACTGATCTTGCCAGAGTCTAGATAAGAACAAATAAAGACAAACTTCTATTCTGATAGGCAAGTTTTTTTCATGGTATATTTAGGCTATTGCCTGAGCATGTCAGGAGAACATTGGTATAAGCTGCTTTTGGAGAAGAGACGTTCAGACAGAAAGGTCAAATGGGGCTTTCGCTGGTGAGAATCTCCTGTTGTCAAGTTGTAAGGCAGAAGGAAAACATAAAACTGGAGCAGTTGAAGGCATCTTCAGTTTTAGGTGATGGTTGATGGTTTAACATCTCTATTCTGTGGTTTTTCTTCAAAGATGAAAATCAGGCAGAGACTCTGGTATTCAGCTAGTCACACAGTTGCTGAATGTGATTGCGACAGGTTTTGCATTTGCGATAGATTTGCAGAATAACCTGCCAGCACTGGAATATGGCACTTGATGCAGGAAAGCTGCATGGGGAGAAATCCAGAGCCAGAAGATGAGAAAGCTTTCTGGGAACACCAGGCAGGATGTATCAGCACCGACTGTCACCTGGCCACGACACTCCGAGCACTGTGCTCAGCCTCCCCCTTTACATATGGTTCTACTTGTGCTTTGGAGAGGAGCAGCACCCAAAGAAGGCAGCGAATAAGAGGAGAGCGATGACGAGGAGGCAGAAGGCACAAATCACCACCAGCCCCCCAAGAACCCAGTCATCTGTTTCAATCCGTGTCTTCAGGTATTCCAGGACTGAGGATGCCTCTTGTACTGGTGGTTCTGTACTGTCCATGCTGCCTTCCCCCCTGCCAGAGTTAGACAAGAGCAACATCAGCATCTGATGGATCCTCTCTGTGCTCTGAGCAGAAAATCCACAGTCCCAAACCAATACACAGCCCTTGTGCCTGCAGGCATCCCTGCTCCAAGAGGTAGAGTCACTCCTCAGAATCTGGAGCATAAACCAGAAGGAAGAGCACTGAGGCCTTTGTAGGGGGCAGGTCTACAGAGAAGTAAAGCAGAAATCCTCCAGTTTCCCAAGACTTTGGTAAACAAGATATATTTTAATTATAACCTATCTTTTCTTAATAGTTGAGTCTCTCCCAGCATATTCAGCATAAACCCTTCATCTCTGAGGACTGCACAGCCTACACAAAAGAGATATTCAATGGGAGAACATGGTTGATACCTATGGGTAGATCTCAGAAAATGAAAATTGGTTGCTCTTGTGAATTCTTAAGTCCAACAATAATATAAACCAGCATCTCAGGGGGTTCTACACACTTGTGCCTTTCACCAATATTCTGCATAGTATCATTGTCATAGAAAGCTTTCTACTTTCTAAAGAGCATCCAGCATCTCTTTACAGGCATCTTGTGGTTTTACTAAAGCTTCCCTACTAGATGCTTCTGAGATGAAGCAAAGGACAGATTATTTCTCACACTCTCACTTATATTACTGCACAGGCCTAAAAGAGGAAGATGTCTTCATTATTTCAAACCATCAATGCCCAATTGGCTGTCTCTTATGTCTACATCTTTAATATGCTTCAAAAGGAGAGGATTAGTTTTGTTTCATCCTCACCAAATCACCTTTGACTAGGGGTACAAGCTTGTACTCCAGGTTCCTGAAGCTTTTCTTTATTTCTAAGCACACAGAATATTCAGTTAATGCTCTAATTTTTGGAAGGATGGCAGAGCACTTCACCCATTCTTTAACCAACAGACACCCAGCGCAAGGAAGCAGTTCTGGATAGCTCCCCTTTCCACTACAAAAGGAAGCAGCCTAGGCAGAAAAGCCTCAATACTCTGCAGACCCAGAGGCAGAAACCCAGTGTGATTATTCACCCCAGAAAGCTCCCCTCTCCTCTGACTATAGTCATACCTGAAATAGGAAGGTTATGTAGAGTCTTACAAATACCTGAAGCGGATGCGTTTGTGGTCCCTGCTGCTTCTGGTGCCCCTGCTGCCCTCCCTGTGAGGGTATTGGTCTGTAGTGAGAACCCCTTGCTGCACCTGAAGACTTACAGAGTAATGTGGAAATTGCCTATTTGTATTGCAGTAAATGATTAACAGCTGGCTTTCTTGCAAAGGTGTGGCTAATCTAATCAAAGCCCTTGAACCTACTTAAAAAGGCTTAATTTATGTGTTAATTTAAACATTTTTTCCCTATGCCTGTATCTCTTCCAACCAAGTCTTCCTAGTTCCTACTACATCCTCTCAATGGGGAAAATTGGAGCTTGTGGTGGAGAAAGGAGGGCTTTGCTCCCTGGCCATATTTGAAGGGCAAGCTCAGCTAAGGTCTGAAAAGGAAGCTGAACAAGACTGCCCTCTAGTCCAAACTTCACCATGACCATTTGGGTAGACACGTTTGTTACAGAGCCTTGCCCAGCTGTTAGCTGCAATAAAATGGACTCACTGTTGCTTTCTTCACTGAGGAAGATCAGAGGGAAGATCCTGCAAATAAAAAGTTCCTGGACAGAGACATATAAAACATATAAAAGGAGTGTGAAAAAGAAAGCTTCTGTCACAAGCCCAGCAGATCACTCTGAAACCAGGATGTTACTGAGTAGAAGTTATTCCATGAAACTTTAAATGCTTCTGCTGGAAAGGCCGCTCATGAGAGTTTTCATGGAAATAAACTGTTTCATCAGGGGTATTATAATAAAGTGACTTTCACCTTGCAGTTACTTCTAGGCTCATTGCAGCTTTTACCATGTGTACAGGAATTATTGTGTTTGAAGAAGTCTTAGTCTGTGCTCATTGAATCTTCCTCTCCTTTTTGGAACAGAGAAGATAGAGCCTCACTTGAGCTCAGGGTGTTCTGGGCCCCTTGACATGAGAATAGGTGACACCAAATGAGTGACACCAACAAGACCTGACGCTTGTGTGAGTGTGAGCAGGGACTCAGGCTGTCTTGCTTTTTTCAAACTCAAGAACTGCAGTAAAATGATCAGAAATTTGCTGGGCATCTTTCTGGCCAACCTGATCTTTTGTATACAAGAAGCTGGCAAAATGCAGTAGTCAAACACTCATGCATCAGCTGTATGAGTCGTGCTCCTGCGTGCACAGTATGCAATGGCAGGCAGAGCAGGCGTGTGGAAATCAACCTGGGAACCCCTGTGCTGCGGTGTCACGCGCTCGGTGGCTGTTCCTCTTCTCTGCAAAGGCACCCGCAATTCCTTAGAGCCCTGCTTCATTTTTCTCCCCTTCTCTTTTCTAACTAGGCTGTGTTTATCTTCTGCTTCTAATTCAGTAACCAGCAGTGGCAGAGATAAGAGAGGAGCCATTTCCTCTGTCCGTGCCCGTTGTCTGTCCCTGGTTTAACTTGCAGCACGGCCAGCCAGCGTTTGTGGCTTTTCATGTTGAGACAGAGCCTGGCAGCTCTGAGCTCATCCCTAGTGACAGCAGCTTGTCAGGCACTGATGTGTTTCCAACCCACAGAACTTCCTTCTGACTCCTTTAGCATGGGCCCATTCCATGTCGCTGGAACGTTTCTCAGTGGGATCCTCTTAATTCCTGTAGCTGGCATGTCTAGCACAAGCTAGGAAGAAAAGAAAGCTCTGTTCTTTCGCAGGGCTTGTGATATAATCAAGAAACAAAAAGGTCTGTTAAATTGAGCCTAGCACCTGCAAAAGAGGGGTTCCAAAATGTCCTGTCACCTTGACTGTCACTTCTCTGTAAATGAAATGAAAAAAGCAACGTAGCAACGTATCTGACAGAAGGGTTACAGTGTGATGCATCTCTGAATGTTAAAGAGTAAACTGATGACACACTTGAGCTTATCCTACCCTGACATGTTTGCTGGGAGTGAAAGCTTTGATGTAGCAAAATAAAAAGCAGTTTTTTGTTAGTCTGTGCATGCAGCAGCTCTGGGGAATCTTCCTTTCACTGGCAGTTGTCAGGTTGGGGCTCAAATCTTTGCTCTCTTAAGAACATGCCCATCTCCTGCTGGAAACATTTTCTTTCTCTTTTTGTTCGTAATTTTTAAACTGTCCTCTGTGTTGCAGATTTATACCGTTGTGCAGCTGTGCAAAAGTGCAAAATACCTACATCTAGTTTCTTTGAAAAAAAATGCAAGTGCAGTGTATTCCTAAGTTACTGATGCAATGCTCGTTTTTAATCCAAGTGCAAGCATCAAAAAGAGGTTTCTTTACAAAGCTTTCTCTGTTGCTCCCCCTGAAGTATGAGGAGTATTTAAAAGCTCATTGCTTAAAAACCTGATGAGTTTGCTCTCTGGTTGGAAGCTGGTATATACATGTGCAATCTCTTTGACTCCTCCAAGCTTAGCGGTCTCCCCACAAGGAGAGAGGATGGATTATCTATGTGCATGTAGATAACTTGCTTGAGATGGCTGATTTCATGTTAAGGTGTAACTGTTTAGGGCTGGAATAAATGCCAGTAGCCTACAGAATAGGTGCACTATGATATAATTCCTTCTGCTGTAGCCTTGCACTTACAAAAATCTCTTTGTGGAGTTCACCAAAATACAAACCAAACATACACAGGGGCTGCAGCATGGAAAAGGGATTTATTTGCACTTGTTAACTGCAGCTGTGCGGCCCATTCTTGGCTCTGCTTTGTGAAAACGCAGCTGTCAGCTGCTGCATATCCACCCTGAAGTGACGCCCACCAGACTGCACGGCACCTCTGCAATGCCTTGGGCTACGCAAGAAACATTCACCTGCAATATGCAGAACGAGCAGAACTCCTGAAGGATCTGAGTGCCACGGAGAGGATGGGTGGCAGGGAGCTGGCCGGTAGTAGAGCGATCAAATTAAACTGTAACGTTTGTAAGTTTTCCCCTTTTGCCTTCATCTTTCTGATTACAACTGATATTGCACACAATCAAATTGTTCTCTTTGGCTGTTTCACATCCTTGTAACACAGAGGAAGAGAAGCAGGGAGTGACCAGCTGCACTCAGAGCCTCAGCTTGGCACGTCATCTCGGGAGGTTTGTTGTGCTCTCAGCAGACATCTCACCTAAACGTTCGGCTTGGTTGTGCCCGGCTTTTGAGAGAGCAGGTTTGGGCTTCACCCGCAGTGTCCTGAGCACACGACCTCCCCGTGATGTCAGTGGGTTTTGCTAGTGCCCTGCATCGTCCTTGGGGTGAGCCGCTTGCGAGGAGGGCAGGGGCTGCCTGGCCACGCGGCAGTTTGTTCTCTGCTTTGGTCTCTGGCTCCACGGGCGCATGGGGAATCCTTGGCTGGCCCAGCTGCAGGGTTGTCACGGGGAAGGGGTGTCCTCCTGCCAGCGTGTGTCCATGCACCCCGCTCCACCCCAGCTGAGAGAGACCCTGATGGCCAAGTGGCATTAGCGTTACCTTTGTGGTCACACCGTGGAGCCCAGCAGAAAGAATGAAGTCCAGGCTGTGATTTCTGCTCCTCTGAGTCATGTTCATTAATATTGTTATTTCCATATTCAACGAGTTAATGTAGGCAGTCACTCCCGTGTGACTGAATCACGATGTCCACGCGTGTCCTTGGTAGCAGGTCATGGCAGCCCTTCTTGCACCTCACGGATGCGCAGCTGGGCGGACTTGGATCTTCCTCCGCCTGTGGTCGGGACGTCCAGCACAGCTACAGCAGCTGAGGCAGCAGCAGCTGCAGGCGATGACCATCATCACCAGAACAGTAGCTGGAAAAAAGAAAAATATTGAGCCACGCCATAGAGAGAACATTGGAGAATCGTCCTGTGATTCCTCTAAGTTGTTTGCTGAACAGCACAATGAGGAAAGCCTGGTTCCTTGCTGATTTTTGCCCTCCTCCTTCCAAGTTCTTCCCCTCTTGTATTAGTTATCCATTCCACTGGACAGATGTCAGGGCTCAGGAAGAGCCATAGGGTTTTGGTTGGCTTGTTAGTGCCCCTGTGCGCTGGCCAGCTGGCTGCTTGCAGTGGCTCAGAAACTAGTTACAGGGACTCCCCCAGGGCTTTTCCAAGCAGTGAGCTAACCTACTGCTATTCTGCATTAGCCATAATGGTCAGAGCTTAGTTTATCTGGAAGAGAAAAAGATGACACGTCGAACCCTTCCAAATGCATTAAGAGCACGTGTGTGTGCGTGTGTGTGTGTGTGTCTGCGTTCCTTAAAAGCCTGTGGTTGTTAAAAGCTTCCCGGTAACCTGACCGGTGGGGAAGCAGCTGTAGGGAAAAAAAAAATGGAGCAAAAGCAGGTGTGCCTGGTTCTGGATTCCAGCGCGGGGAGGAGCGTCCCGCTGCTGCACACCCTTCCCCTGGGCGCCGCGTGCCCCGGGGAGGGCAGGCCCTGCCTTCCCCCTTGTTTTGCCACCATTCAGGCCATCTTCATCCTGCCCAGCCCACGCAGGTCCTTGTTGTTCCTTCCACGTCATCGGCCGTGGCAGCAGGAGGGCTCTTGTCACGACCAGAGGCGAGCACCCTCGTTTGAGCACACTGCTGCCACTGAGGCAGGCGCAGAAGTGACACTTGGTGGCCTCCACCTGAGTGGCTTCGCATAGCAGGGAGGTCCCTCGATGCCTTTTGTCACGAACCGCCTCAAAGCAGTGCAGCAACGTAGGGGCTGGTTAAATATTGCAGTTTAATATTTGAGTAGAGGAGTTAACATTGCCGCCTGTCGTAGTCTACATGTGTGCAGAGACGCTCACTGAACATTAAACCTGACTTAGAAACTAAATTGGGCTCTAGAGCCCGGTCTGGAAAGCAACCGCTGAAAATACAACCTGCTACCAGAGCCCGAGAGCGTGAAAGAGAAGAGAGACCCTGAGAGCCCTCTGTCTCCGCGGATAAACTCACCAATGAACAGGAGAATGACACAAAAAGACACGATCTCCACCGGGTCGGCCTTGGGCAGCCGCTGGAGCTTGAGGAGAAGCTTCTCCCCAATGACTTGCAATTCCTTCAGGAAGCCTCCGGAAGACATCCTGGCTGCCCCGCTGCAGGCTGCGCTGTACAAAGAAACAAACGGAGGGAGGATGAAGCTTTTCACGGGCTAATGCTCCGCTGCTGCCAGCCTTCTTATAGAGCTCGCCGGGGATCACAAGTAAAACAAGTTTGTCTGGTCTCAGTCCTTGCTCCCAGTAGCTGAGGTGGAGGACTATTAACTGCCTGCACGTTCTGGCGCTGCTGGCATTTCAAAACTGGGCTTTGAGGGTTGTTAGGACAGTTGTACTGTTACATAAAGGCAAAAATACAGGATTTCTCCTAAAAGGACACCTATGTCAGCAAGCATGGAGCTGAAGCTGGACAGCTTGACTTTCTTGACTTTCCCCTTGACTTTCTCCCAGTGATAATAATTGACTTTTTTTTCAATTGCCTTCTAGAAAACCCTGCAATTTTAACTCAAACCGTGTTCCAGATACGGTATTCTGGTGCTACCTGGGCTCCACTTGTTTTCTACTGAGTAGCTTACAGTAGATGTCTTCAAAGGCCATAGTTACAGCTACCATACCATTAAACTCTGGCTTTATCAACCAGTCTTACTGACTGATGATACTAACATTTAAAATCTGTATTTACTGGGGGGTAAATACAGTGGGTGTCCCTCCTGGTGCTGAACAAAGCAAAAGCCACCGTGTCTGTCAGGGCCTCGGACAGCCAGTCCCTCTTGCCCTGCTCAGCAATCCTACACTTCATTTATTCTCAGAGAGAATGACGACCAGCAGCTATTGCTAATTGACATTATTATAACTAGTCCAAGTTAGATACCTCAGTTCTGTCACCAATATTTGCTGTTCTTGCCTCCCCATAAGCAAAATTTTGCAGGGTGTCACAATGAATAAGCTTGTAGGAGAGCTACAGAAGGAAAAGTCTGACTTCAGTTGGTTGGTGGAACAGAAGATTGGGAAATATGCAGAGTCTTGCCTAAAAGGAGCTTTTGGACATGCAGATGGATTAAGGCTCATTAAATTTCCCAGCTTGGGTGTGTCGTAATAGTCAACACAATTTTATGGGATTTAAACGTTGTGATTTAATTTCCATTTTTTTGGTGATAGCACAAAGGCAAACGACCCAGACCGCTTCCCAGAACAAGCCAGGAGTTCCCTAGTGCACATCTGGTTTGGTTACTCAAACAAATGGATGCATGGAGTTCGGTTTTTCTAAACACACTGAGGACTGAGAGAGACCTTGGCTGTTTCTTTGCATGCTGGGCTTTAATACTACAGTGCCAAGTAAAATTACTTTTTGTATGTTTATGCAATGCAGAAAGGGTTTTCTTTGTTCTTTTAAACCCAAGCGAAGGAATAAAAATCGGAACCAGCTGGTTTCTTCAGGATGGGGGTGGATGGAAAACCAGCCCCACAGAAAGAGCTCTGTGCAGCTTAGCAGGGAGGCAGAGCTGGGGCCTTTTGCCCTGAAAAAGGTCATTTTGAGACAAGGGTTAAATAGTTGTTTCCGGATGGTCGCCCCACCCCGAGCAAACTGCTCCAGAACTGGCTGCTCTTTGCTTTGCACAGGGCTGTGGGAGCTGGTGTCAGCAAGTTTCCAGCTCTGATTCCATTCTAAGGGATGGAGGTGCAGGCAGAGGTGAAGTGATCTGTTTTTTTTTTTTTTTTTTCTCTTCGCTCTAAAAGAAAACCTTAAATGTATTTCTACATATTTCTGGCTATAGCAATCTCAAAATGTTTCTTCCCCTTGGGGGTATTACTGCCTGCCTAGGAGCTCTCCTGCAAAGGAGAGGCTGCATTGGGAGCAGCATGTGAAAGAATGTCTGAGTCTGGGTGTGAAATGTAAAAATTAACTCATCAGAATTGCTTAATCCCTTGTAGATGAACAGGGTGTCCAGTCTAAAACAACAGGAGCTTGTCTTGATTCTCTCTCCTAAGTAATGGACGTTCCTCTGCCCATGGTGCCTTATCTGGCTCAAAGTGAAGCAGTTTTTGTTGCAAACCTTGCAGGGAATGTTGCTCATGTACCTTGGTTTGAACTTCTTCAGGGAGAAGGTTTGGACGCAGTGGCTGGAGCAGTCTCCAATGTGCCCGTGAGGGAGCAGATCCTCTCCCACCTGCCCGGGCGCTGGTGCCAGAGCGGGCGCCGCTCCGGGGTTTCTGCCTGTGGAGAGCAGCAAAAGGGTGGTGAATAAATCACTTCTCCTCAAAAAAAAAAACAAAAAACCCAAAACAAAACACAGACGAAATGTATAAGCTCCCCCTCTCCCTGGAAAGCGATTTGCATTTGTGAACTTTCATATCTTCCATTCGACTTGTGGCTAAAGTCTTTGCTCAGAACCAGTTTTGATCACGATCTTCTTCCCATCCATTTCAGCAGAGCCAAGATCTTGCCCTAAAGATTAGCAGGAAGGTAAAGCTAGTGCTGACTGTGTGACTTAAGGCAGATGCATGAGACAGCTTGTCTGTCTCCCTCATCTACAACACAACAGCAAGGACGTTACTTACAGATTTCACAGCTGAGTCATAAGAAAGAATCAATTTTGTTCCTTATACCACATTCAAGTAAGCTCCCATGTTGCCAACAGTCGTGGATGCCAGGTGGTGCAGGAGATCTGGATGAAGTTATTATTATAAGTATAATAATTATCATTAAAATGGGAAAATCTTGAAATGATTTGGGGCTGTGGGCCTTGGCTGGCAGTTTATTTTCTAAAACCGCATTTTGGTTCTAGAGCCTTGGAACAGCCCCGAGTTCTATTGGAGACTCGTTGGCTCCCAGGCCCTGGGGAGCTTGAAGGAAACGTGATTCCCTGCAGGGGATCTTCTCATCTGCGAATCCCTCCTTGCTCATTTCCCTTCATCAGCGCTATGACCGCCGGGGATGGGAGGCTGGGCCGGTAGCGCAGCCGGGTCAATGCAGCCTGTTACGTGCTGTCACTCTCGTGTCACCAACGTGCCATAGCTGCAGCGGGAGATGGAGAGAGGCAAAAATCGTGTGAAGGGAGGCAAAGGGAGAGACTTGTGGCAGCAGCTCGGCCCTTCCTGCTGGGCTGCTGTGGCAGGGTGGAATTTGTGGTTGTTTCTTGCGGCACTTCTTCAGAAACATCTCAACAGCCCAGGGAGGCTGCAGCACCTAATGCTTCTGCTCCCCCCGTGGGGCCAGGCAGGGGTGGGAATAAAACAAATATTTTAGTCCATGTTTCTTTCTTTTTGGAAAATAAGGCAGAATCTGCCACAAGCTGTTAGCCTGGCTTGGAGAGAGCGCGGTGGCAGAACAGATTTTCAGGAATTGTTAATATTTGGGTTTAATGCATATTCATCCTGCTGGGTCTGCTGCATAAAGCTGTGAAAATTGCTCTGATAGCACCAACAATATCCTTATCCTTCTGCTGTGCTTTAATGGACTCGGGCCATGCTGAAGCACTCCCTGGTGTTGGTTGCTCAGCATTTTTGAGAACGAAACCATTTATTAAAATGCTTCATTGTAGATACTGAGCCGAAAGCTTTGGTCAGGGTGTCTTGGTACCGCAGATGGACTGCATGCGGTAGCTTCTGTGTGTCAACCAAGAAAGCTTTGGGATGACACACGTCCACATCCCTCTGTCTGCCTTAGGCTAGTCAAATTGCTATCAGTGTTTTGGAACCAGTGAAATCTAAACATTTTTTTGAGTCTTTTTGGTTGGGAAGGCTGCATTCTTCCTGTGTGTCCATGCAGGTGCATCAAAGAACTGGAGGGAGTGCAGAGGAATGAGACGCTCGTTTAGGCATAACTGTGGTGGCCTTTCAGCAGCCTATTTCAGCATGACAAACATGAATTTCAGTTTGTGGTTAAGCCTCGGGACTGGAAATTAGGAAAGGCAGGTCCTGTGCTGGGGCCGCCCCTGCCTCCACGGCTGTGGGACTTGGCGTAGGTCCTCCCACTGCTCTGCTGCGTGTCCTTATCCCTGTGAAGCAGCCCCATACGTAACTGCCCTCAGAGGCTGTGTCCGTGTCTCAAAACGGTCCCAGAAGCTCAGACAGAAAGAAAGCAAGGCCCTGGTTTTGTTACAGCTACCAAAAGCAATGGCCTTTGCTCACTAACTGCTTGTCAGGCTTCAGGCACCGAGCCCGTAGCGCATGGGGACAGATGAGAGCGTGGCCTCCACTCCCGGTTCCTGCTTGCCTAGTTATGTCTCGTAGGGCTTTTCTCCTGATATGGCCTGTTGGTTGTGGCCTGAAGCTGCCAACACCTGTAGTCCTGATGCAGCAAGTCCCTGTGAGGGCGAATGAATTGATGTCCACGGTGCCCGTGTCGGAGGTGCTCCAGAGCCCTCGTGGTGCTTCCAGCATCCTTGCTGCACAGCTGTTTTTTTTCAGGATTCTGTGGTTGTGGGGAAGCAAATGCTTTTGGGGAAACAAATGCTTTTTGTTGCTCTCAGACAAGCCAAGAAAGGTTGTTTGGAACAGGCCCAGTGCAGGGATGAGAAGCGTCTAGGGACTGGGGTAGCTGATTTGGTTGGAAATTGCACTAGGTATTCCAGCCCTCCCAGAGGGAGGCTGCTGAGCAGCCGAAGGGGAGGGGATATTTTTTGTTTCGGTCTAGACCATCAAAACAAGCAGCGAGCCTGTTTCTTAGGAACACGAAGGCCCCACGTCTTGACCGGTTCCCACCAGCTTTGTTCTTGGTTCCTGCAACGTGCTCCTGATTCCAGAGGGATAAGGGCTGCGGAGCTTCCTGTCCCGGAGCAGCCACGGGCTGCGCGGAGTCGTTACAGGGTAGATGCATTTTGGCAGTGGATGCAACAATCCCTGTACGATTGTTTATTGTTCTGAGTTTGTAACGTGCTTCTGAGATGAAAAGAGCTATAGAAATGTAGCGTTATTATCGGAGCAGGGTTTTCCCTTGCCGGTTGCTGGCGTGGTGGTAGTTGACTGGCCACATGAATCTTAACTGTGGTTCACAGGCAAGGCCTTTTTTCCTAAAACAGGAGTATATGGAGCCAGCCAGACCTATAATCATTCCCCAGCAGATGAAAATAGTTCCCAGTATCAAGAGAATTCATTTTTTAACAGCACACACCCAAACTGCAGTAAATTGCAGTTGAATGTCAGGGGAGAGAAGCTTTGACTTTGCCTGCTGGTCTGGAAAAGAAGGCTCCAAACTCGCGGAGATGATAAAGCAGCCCCCGACTGGCTGCTCGTTTGGCTGAAACACCCTGTCATCTCTGCCACCCACTATTTGCAGATTGGTTTTGAGGTAGCAGAGTAAATGCCTCTTTCCTACAACCTGGTATTAGACTAATATAAAAAGGTCCTGGACGTCCTGCAGTGGCAGCCTGGGTGGCTGAGCCCCTGGGCTTTCTCCACCCCATCTCCCAAGCAAAGTCCTCCAAAGCCCAGGAGACGCCTCCTCCCTGCCAGGCCCATATGGAAGAAGTGGGGAAACCAAGGCCCAGAGCCATGGTGTGTTATCCGGTGAAAGGAAAAGGTCAATTTTAAAAATAAATCTGTAGCTGTTCTACAAGGGGACTTTTTTTAGGCCCAAGCATTGCTGCTGCTTGAATTTCGCCTGAAAGTCTATTCTAACATTAGCAAAATAACCATTTCCCAGCAAGCTGATAGAGGAGGAAGTGTGGGCCTGGTTAAGCTCTGTAAATAGTTACTTCACAAACACGCTGGCAGCTATCAGCACTTTGGGGCTGGAGGTGAGGCACGAGGGGCCCCTCTGAGAGCACTGGAAATATCTTCTCCATCCTCTCCCAGCTGCCTCCGTGGCCTGTCCTTGACTGCTCGGTCGGTCTCAGACACCACATGCATTTTTGAGCTGTTACCGTGTGTTGTCCTAATCTTAGCACAGATGCCACTCGTGTGCAGGAGCCACCAAGCACGGGACGGGGCAGCTGCTTCCTCGCTGCAGGAGCGCACGGGCCCTAGGTCACAGAATCCCAGAAAGGCTGAGGTTGGAAGGGACCTCTAGAGATCACCTAGTCCAGCCCCCTGCTCCAGCAGAGACACCTAGAGCACAGGGCACAGGGTGGCATCCAGGCAGGTTTGGAAGATCTCCAGAGAAGGAGACTCCACAGCCTCTCTGGGCAGCCTGTGCCAGGGCTCTGTCACCCTCATAGGAAAGAAGTTCTTCCTCACATGGAGATGGAACTTCCTGGGTTTCAACTTGTACCCATTACCCCATGTCCTGTCACTGGCCGCCACCAAGAAGAGTTTGGCCCCGTTCCTCCCCTCAGGTGTTTGTTCATATTGATCAGATCTCCTCTCAGCCTTCTCTTCTCCAGGCTGAACAAGCCCCGCTCGCTTGGCCTTTCCTCATACGATAGACGCTCCAGTCCCTCCATCATCTCTGTCGCTCCTCGCTGGCCACCCATGGGCCGGCCCCGGAGGGCTCATGTCCCCCGCGGGATCTGCGGCATCAACCCGCGCTCGTCTAGCACCTCCCCTCCCGTAACGGCTCCCGCCTTTCGCTGTGGCGAGGCCGCGCGGGTGACAGCCCTGACACAAGCCATGCGCTGCCGCTTCCCTCCACACATGTTTCACATTGTGATCCCAGCGCTGCCGGGGCTGCGCGAGCCCCCAGCCAAAGCCGTTAAGAGTTTCTTTCCTCAAGGAAAAACTTGGCCCGTTTCTCCACAGCCCTCCCCCTGCCCCTCTCCCCTTGCTCCCGCCTCCTCTTTTTTCCCCCTAGGCTTTGCTTTTCCCGTGCTTGCTCCGGGACACCATCTTAACTGCAGCAAACAGCGCCGGCGCCCTGGCTTGGTGGAATGGGGACCTCCCTGTGTCCCCAGGGGCCCTGGGCTCGGCTGCGGGGCTCTTAACCAGGGCTTCTCCCCCAGGCCAGCCCAGTTCCGCCTTCGTCAGAGGGATTTGCCCTCCTTCCCACCTTAATGGGGCCTGGAGAGAAGTGGAAATACCTGATCCTTAGCATTCCTGCACGCAGGCACGGATGGGATTGGGGAAGGAGAACGGCCTTCCTGCCTCTGCTCCCTGCCCGCTGGGTGCCCGAGCGCTGCTGGATGAGGCCCAGGCTTTCAGCGCGGCACTGGGAATGCAATATTCTTCCAAACAGAGGAATTGGCTTCAGCTGGGAGAAAACGGGGCTCCTACCATCAATCTCCTTGCCAGCCGCCCTCCCCACATCCAGCAGCAAGCGGAGCTGGGGAAGGCAGGGGGCAGCGGGTGGTTTCGTGTATCTGGGGGCTCCTTCTCCTTTTCTCCTTCCCCATTCAATGCATTCAGATCTCACAGTCTTCTCTTACTGCTAAGTAACTCCAGACCACGTATGTGGACAAATGCGTCCTCTCTGAACACTGTTTTTAGGCTGTTTTGAATAGTATACCAGCATCTGGGCCTGATACATTAGCTGAGTATTTTTTTTAATGCTCTCGTTAGAGGCTGTGCAAAAGCTCTTCATTTATTTCTATTGGACACAGATGCTTGCACCGTGGGTGAGTTCCCCAAGCAGGGTTTGTTTTTAAGCTAAAACTCAGCTGCGGGGAGGAGGAGCCCGGGGAAGCGCCAAGGCCGGGGCCTCCCGCGCTCACCTGCGCCGGGCAGCCCGAACACCATGCAGCAAAACAGGGCGGCGCGGAGTGCCCCTGCTTGTCACCTCGGGTCAAATTCTGTAACAGCAACAGAAATGAGTGTGCGGCCGCTCAATCGGCAAGGAGGCTGCCTCCCCCTGAGCTGCTGCTCCTGCTGCTGCGCGCTCGGGGCAGCCCCGTTAAAGCTTCCCCCTCTCGCCGCTTCGCCCCGCGGGTCCCCTGCGAGCACTTGGAGCTCTGCGCAGAGCCCCAGAGGCTCCTGCTTCTTGCTAAAGCAGCTGCCTGCGAAGGCGCCACGCTCGAGCAAACCCCAGCAACAGCTCAGCCTTACCCCAGCCGTGCCCCGCGACCGCTCGCCTTGGGTTTTTTTCTCTCTTCTTAAACTTTCACGTCATCCCTGCCCTCATCCTGGCTCGGGGCTCCTTGCGCGCCGGGCTCCGCTCTGCTCCGCTGCTGACAGCCAGCTGTTGTCTCGGCCTTTTTTTTGTTATGGGTTGTCCTGGAGATCCGAAGTTTCATGTTACTGCGTGTGCCAGAGAGGGAGGGCGGCGCGAGGAGCCACCCCGGCTGCGGGTACGAACTCCCAGCGCCAGCACTTGTTGCTCGCTTCCTCCGCCCAGCTCCCCCTAGCAAGGCGCTCCTTATTTTCCCTTTAACTGCATCTTTTTCTGGCACGGGGATTCGAATCCGTTCTCTCCTTGCAATAGCGTGGGGCTGTGTTAAAGCAGTTAACTTTCCTCCACGCTGCCCGGGTTTCCTTCCTGCTTTTCCCTTGCGTCTTTTGAAGGAGCAGCGCAAGAACTCGCAGGGGAGCAGGGATGGTGCCGCTGGGGGGAATTTGCTCCGTGCTCTTGGCAAGTCACTTGCTTTCCCTTGTTTTCCCTTTTTGTGTGCTGGACACAGCTGACGCGCGCGGTCCCGTCTCGGAGGACTGTTGAAGTTCAGCCAGTATTAGGGAGGATGCAGTCCTGCAGACAAGTGCAAAATGCTGCTACCTCCTCTGCTGCATGGCTTGCCTTTCTAGTCACTGGAGCTTCTTTAATGCGTTTTGTTCAGCAATTGCCCTCTACCTACATAACTCATCTTTGTGTAATTTTTACCTTTTTAATGCTCTGATTTCTTGGTCAAGACTTGCTGTGTTTCCAGGACCTCTTCCCACAAGACTGGGAACCCTTCCTGAACTCAGAGGAGGGGACACTTTTTTCCAGGTGTATTTTGGTAGAGGCCGAGTGACTTTGTGGCTTCCGTGATGGTTCATCTGCCTGCACGAACTGCAGGAATGGGGCTACGGTTGTATCCGCAGTGTGAAAGCAGGCGGGAGACGTGGTGCAGACACCCATGGGGTCAGTGCAACGCTTGCCTGAAATTTATTGCCACAGAAAAAAAAAACATGTTAACTGAACTTGATTGTTTCCTGCTTTTCGTCCTATCCCATGATATAAAACTAGTGTAGGACCTTCCAAATGAAGAGTTGTTCAGAGTTGTTTTTTTGGGTTTTTTTTTTTTTTTTGACATTTTAAAGACATGGACAGCTTATGCACAGTGCAACAAGAGTGGGAGAGGCAACTAACCAAGTTGCATGTCTAAAGGCCTGAGTAAGTCTGGGATGTGGCTAACCGTGCAAACTGCCAATAGTTGATGCAAAGCAGATCTGCATCTCCCGTGCCCCGTCAGCTGCTCCGGGGACTCGGGAGGTTTCTTGGGAAGCTTCTTCCACCGCGTGTCGATGCAGAACGCGCTGGGTTATCGGCACCTCCTGCCGCAGGAGCCTTTACGCAGTGCTTTGCCAGCGTTCCCAACACTGAGCCTATTTGTGGCCTTTGGGCAGTTCTGCGATTGCAGCCTCCGTTTTGCAACTGAATTTCCCCTGTGCGTGGGCACCCTCAGGAATCCCCTTGGCTCAAGGGAGGCGGTGGCCCTGATTTGGGCAATTCTGCACCATGAAGCAGGTAGGAACCAGAAGAGCTCGGCTTTGCACACTCGACAAGCCCCAGCCGTGAAAGTTGAGTCCTAGCAGCTTCAGAGCTGATCCCTGCGGCTGCCAACGTGCTCCTCGGGGCCTCCTCCCCTGGTTTTGGGGAGAGGTGTGTGTGGGTGTCCCTCCGGAGCACGGGGAGGGCCTGGCCCCTGCCGCGGCCCCCGGTGGCTCCGGCCCGGCCCGAGAGCCGGGCGCTAATGAGCACGCGGCCTGCTTTCCTCCCGGGAACAAAAGGCCGCCCTGCAGCTCGCTGACATTTCTGTTCTCACGTCGCGCTGGCAGGACAGGCAGCGCCAGCAGCTCTTTGGGAAAGGCAGGACAAGGGGATCGAATGTGTCGTGCCCGTCCCCCCGCCTTCCCTGCCCTGTGAAAGGAGCCCTTTCTCCGAGCGGGAGAGGAGGGTGAGTCAGTGCCGCCGCGCAGGGGGACAGAAAGGAGCTTTGTAGTAGCCCTTTCCAGGCGCTCGGTGCCACACGGCATCACCCCTGCCCTGGCACCGCGTACCCGGGCGCTGCCGGGCCCGTCACACCGGGGCATTCGCGTCGGGGACGGCGGCCTGGGAGCTGCTGCTTGGCCACGTCGCCCTCCCGCTCGGCAAACAACCCTCCAGGCCTGGGAAGGAAGGAGCCCACGGGCACCGCGGCCCTTTCCAAGGCTGCGGATGCTTGGACGGACACGCAGGCACACGCAGCCCTGCCGAGCTGCGCTGCTTACCCAGCGTCCTGGCAAGGCCAGGCAGGTGGTGAGGAGCTTCTGCTAAGAGTCAGGGAAGCGTTCACTCGCTTTCCCTTCTCCTCCGTGAAGCTTTTCACGCACCAAGTTGCTAAGCCAGCCAGGGCAGTCCTTGGTAAGGAAGGAAAATCTGCACTTGGATCTTTCCTGCAGTGAAATAATTCTCCTGTTGCTGCCTGGCTGCAGGATTTGGTCTCTGAATGCCTGGTGAAGCGAGTGTCTGTGGGCGTCTGGGATCAGGCTGTTAATTAAGAGACAACTGACCATCTCTGTTGTGAAATCCAAGTTAAAACAACAAAACAAAACCCATATCACTGCCTGGTTCCTCATTCTCCAGCAAAATCACTGGTTTAACTAAGGGTTGTTCTGGAAGAGAAATAGTTTCCTGCCTGTGTTGCTAATGAGCATGAATCTGTCACTAATTCTTATTTTTTACATAACCCAAAGCATTAATGTCTGCCAGAAATCTTTGAAGATTCTTGGAAAAGTTTAATCATCTTCATGTGCCTAGTTTGCTAGGGCTCATAGAGCTGTTGTGCAATGTTGGATGAGTAAATTGATTGGTTTTCTACAGTTTTCATGGATGTTGAACTCTACCAGAACTTGGACTTGAAGCAAGCTGAGAACCCAGACGTCCTTTTCTGAACAGTGCTCCCTGTTACCTTAATCCAGGCTTTATTTCTGGACTTGATGTACATTCCTGTTCTTTCAAATGTAGATTTGTTCACCTTCAAACCACAAACTATAAAACTGGAAGCTCTCCAATGCGAAATACATGGGTATACTCTAACCTCTGGGGCACACGGACCTAAATGACTTCTGTACATATTTATCTTAGAGCCATTCTGATTGGGCAGGGTTTACATTGAATATATTTAGCCAACGGTCCCAAATTAATAACTGCATATTTATTCCACTATGGTTTTGGTAGATCTCAAAAGCTGGAAGCGTTTTGCCAAGGAGACTGATGCCTCCATTTGTTCTACACATGGGGAAAGGAGGGCACTGAGGGCAGGGTGCCAGGCCCAGACCCCCCCAGTTCTGCTCTCGGGTTTGAGCCCTGTGTTTCTTGCTGGACTCAGCATTCTCCGGGCAAAAGAAGACTCAAGTCTTCATCAAAAGACAGCCTGTGCTTGGGGGCTGGGGGTTTCCTTGAAGATAACTACCAGGGGCCTTTCCCTTTTGTCTCCTAGCTGTCGCCACGCTGCCATAGCCAAGTACTTCGGCGATGTCACCCCGCCTTGCAACAAGTGCTGCGATTACTGCAGGAACCCGGGGGCAGTGAAGAGGCAGCTGGAGTCGCTGGAGCGCTGCAGCAACAGCTGGAGCAAAACCTGCATCGGCCCCACCGGCTCCTCCTGGGATAGCTACGATCCAGAGCTGTACGAAGGAGGGAGAAGAGGCTGCAGAGGCTTTAGCAGGTCTGTGTTTGGTAGCTTAAACTCAATTCACACGAGCTATTAGACAAGAGCATCTTCCAGCTGCAGGCCCTGCCACTCCTATTTTTAGCACACGTTTCTGGTATTTTCCTGTAACTTTCTGGCAGCAGGAGCTGGAATTCAGTTTTCCACAGGCTTTGGCGGCCCTGATCAAATGTGTATCTCAGGGTGCCAAATGTTGTTTTGACTGACTGAAGAAGCACCCTGCAGAATGTAACGGGTTAAAAAGCAGAGGGGTGGCCTGGCTGGGTTGCAGCCGTGGAGCAGGTCAGGCAGGCTGGGACCTTCCCTGCTTGTGCTGTAGCAGAGCTCTCCGTGCAGCCCAGCAGCTGCCCCAGCCCTCTGCTTTGCTCATACAGCTGCAGAGTTGCTCTAGTTCTGTTCCTCAGGCTATTCCAGCTGAGCTGTGCTCGTGACCTGAGTCTGCGTTTGGTGCCAGGACTTGGGAGGTTGCTGCTGTGCAGCACAGTCTGCGCTTGGTTCACTGATGCTCTGCATGAGTCACTGGTACCTTCTCCTCAGAAGCTGTCCTGGTTACCAGGCTTGGAGTTCAGACTTGTGGTACCTGGAAGTTTGGGCTGTGACCACTGTAGAAGGCTGCAAAAGCTTGAGCTACATCTGGGAAGAAAAAGGCACAGTATTTCATTTCATATACGGGTGTGAGAACAACTGCAGCTGAGGAGCAGATGCGGGGCCCATTCTGCCATCTCTGCTGCAAGGGCAGGACCAACTGGCAGAGAGGGCAGCAGCTGGCACAGCGACTGCTCAGCGCCCGGGGAGCAGCTGGCAGAGCTCCCGAAACAGCCTCCCTGTTCAGAGCACTGGTTGCTGCTGCTTGTGGCTTGTTCAGAAAGGATCTGAACTACCTCTTCTGCGTAAATACTGCGAGGACCCAGGCTTTCCAAAGCCAGAACCACAGAATGGTGGAGATTGGAAAGGACCTCTAGAGATTATCTAGTGCAACCCCCTGCTCAAGCAGAGGCACCTAGAGGGTGTCCCTCCTGCACGGGGTCGCAGCTAATGCTGCATCTGCCCGCAGGAATGTTTTTTTCCTCTTGCTCTCCTGCCTTATCCAGGTACGATGATGAGGAGAGCAGCGGGAATTGGGATGAAGCCAATGAAGAAAATCGCAAACGAGAGTGGAACAACTTCTACAAAAAGCAAATGAGTCTGCGCAAAGTAAGCTGATGTCCCCTTAGAAGGGACGTGCGGGTTGTTGGCAACACGAGCTCGCAGCACAGATGCTAAAAGCAAGAATTAAAGGCTTCCTGGCACTGCTGAAAGCCAATCATTGCACCTCATTGTCCTAACTTTTTCTGATCCCTTCTGCTTTTTTACTCAATTTAATTACGTACTGAACTCTCTGCAATGCTAATTAAGAGGATCCAGTTGTTTTTAGCAACTCTGATATTAGTAAAAACAGATTCAGATTCTCCTGTATGTTCCTATAGTGAAAGTGAACTTCTGGCTTTGAATTCCCATCCTTTGCCTCCTTTCTTCTGCTTTGGTGCCTTTTCAGCATCTTCATAATTTCATCGTTAATCTTCCCTGAACAGAGAGATAAAGTGTCTCGTGTGCTTGCAGACCTACACGTGTTTTGCAGGGGTTGGAAATGTTTGACTGCTCTGTGTTTTCTTCCAGGGCAAAGAACCAGAGAAGGAAGATTTTGATCCTCCAAGTAAATATCTTCTTTGATTTACAGAGGGCTTTCTTTGGGAGAAGGGAGTCTTGTAGTTTGCAGCTGCATCTAATTTGTGCTGTATCAGCCCTGGGGGTAAGAATCCCTAAGCACAGAGGTCAGGGTTTTAGCTGTGGAAGCCTGGCTGGAGGAGATGAATCCAAACTTAGTCCAGGTCAGGGTGAAGAGATGGAATGCATCTTTCTGAACAGCTTTACTAAATTAATAAGAGAGAAGGAAACTGTTGTCTATTCTGCTTTTTAGGCTCCCTCTTTTCTGTAGCAGCAGTCATTAATAGGGCTATATGGAAACTGCTTAGGAACTGGGCAGTTTCCCTCTGTGCTACCTGGAGCCCTCTCTAAGAACACAGTACTTCAAACTATTGATGGTTCATGCTACTCTATTCAGCCTGTTTAATTTTCATTGCCATTGCAGGGGGGAGGGAGAGAATTGGGTTTTCCAAGAACTAAGATGCCTAAAGAAAAGTGCTTCTGGGATGGGCAGTTTTTGGAGAGTTGCCAGCCAGTCATAAGCTGGCAAAGAATACATTCCCATCGAGAAGGAGAAATCTCCCTTCAGCCTCTGCCTGCTCTGCTGGAGTTTGTAGCTTCTCCAGGTAGGAGATGATTATGGTGGCCCTTGTGGTGACCATGCAGGCAAGCATGCCAAGCATCTTGGACTGGCGCCCTCCTAATGAGACTGGGGATGTTCTCCATCAGCCCTGACCTTGCTGTGACATCTTTCCCAAATGTCTCTTGCATGGTAGGTGCAGACTGCCCTTTGAAGGATGCCTCCAGCAGGAGAATCTCTAAGCTCACAGTGAAGGTAAGAAAGACTGTTCAACATTCAATCTTGTTGACTCACAAAGGAGAGCAAAGATTTTTCCTTGCTTTGCCCATTCCTATTCCTTTAGAGATGGAAGTCTAGGGGCCATCATGACTTCTGCAGAGCATGTCTAAATATCCTGTATTTCCTAGGGACGGGAACACTGCTTGAGGATGCTGGAAGAAGCTTTGACCAATAACCAGAAAGTTCCAACAGCAACAGGAAAGGGGTATGAGACAAAGGATACAGTTTTCTACCCCTTTTCTCTCTTAACAGGGGACCTATGCTGTCCTAAGTGACATCACCATTCTCAAAAAATAACTGTTCAAAGCTACTGGGTTCAGACATATAGTTTTGTTTAAGAGAACCGTTCTTGTGGTGATGTTAGGGCCAGACATGAGGTCCAAATCTGCTAACTCAGCTTGATTCTAGGAGTCACAATTCCTCCCTACCCCACAAGATGGGGATAGTGTATTCCCAAATCCAACAACTAGAGACAAGCACTTTGACTTAATTCTCCTTTCACCACCCCACTCCCTTTCCCAGCAATTCACCTTAGACTTTACTTGGGAGTTATCATTTATCCTTGTACCCAAGGGTGTGGATTTTCTCTGCTTTCCAGGAGATGTTTAAGCATTAGTGTTCCCTTTACAGATATAGAGGTGTGTCTTGCCAGGAATCACCCCAGCCTGTGTTACAGGTCAGATCCTCATGCCTGTGCTGTGGAGCTGGAGTACGAAGCTTTCCGAACCAGTAAAATGGCCAACTCCTACAAGGCAACCGTGTTAAAGAAGGTAGGGCTCGAGCTCTGCTGAACCTCTGAACAAGGGCTAGCCCCAGCTCAGGGGAATGTGGTAGAGTGCATGCAGGAAAGACAGAGGAGCAGGTTTGCTTTCCCTGGGATGTTTTCCAAGTCTTTCTTAAGTGGTTTTGTTTCCGGGAGGAGGCACCATCAACACTGGTTTTCCATCTTTGTTGGCCTCACGTTGTAGGCTTTGGAACCTAGGTATCAGTGCAAGCTTATGCAGGTATCATCTCGGTGTAGCGACAAAGGGATTGCAGAGTTCCTGACTATCACTGATGATAGAGAAACCTTGGTTTGTATTAACTGACCAAGTCTCTTTCAGGATGCTCCTACCCTTGAGATAACTGTCTCTCCAGGGAGGACACATGTCTTGCCAGACATGTGTCAGGATTTCTAGTCCCAAGAGAACATTTCTGTTCTCTTTTCAGGTAGCAGAGATCAACAAGGCCTCAAAAGAAGGAGAAGTATTCTCAGGTTCTGGGTCAGGACCTGGTAGCTACAGCAGCTTGGAGACAAAGTCTGGACATCCAGCAGAAGAGGACTTCCTCCCTGCATCTCAGGTTTACTCGGTGAGTGAGTACAAACGGGATAGACAAGGAAGGAAGAGTTTGGCCATTGTATGGCCGTAGCTGTAGGTGTAGAGGGGAGCTACACTGCCCTGCCGTGTGTCCTGTCCATGAAGCTGCTGGGTGAGAACAACTAGTCATGCTAGTGATTTTAACAGCTGCAGGCTGCATATCAGGTTAAGTTTTTCTTACCTTGCTGTATCCAAGGATGCCATCTGTCTCCTGTGACTTCAGCCCAATCTGTCTCTCTAATGGCTCCATTGATGATGATGAGGAGTCAGTTTGAGAGCCCACCCCAGGTTGTGGCTGATGCAGAACATGGTATCCTGTCCTGGGGGTGCACTCAGGACTTGTCCTCGTCAGTCGCTGCTTTGCTTTTTGGGGTTCACTTCCTCAGATCACGTTGCTCATCCCTAATCTTTCCGCTGGCAGATACTACCCTTTCCTCATCCGCGAACAGATACGGTGCCCAAAGTTCATCTGATGCCTTTTCAGCAGGAGCGTGCGAATGGGAACCAAACCCTGGTGGCTTTCTGCAGGGATCACACCCTGCAGGAGCCACTGTCGCAGTGCTTGGACCCCTTTAGTGACAGTCTTTATAAGACAAGACTACCTGACCCAGGAGCTCCATCCCCGACACTCATGGGTGCTGCAAAGAGGGTTCCACCCCGTCAGATGAGGGAAACATTTCTTCCCAATTCCTGCATTGCAGTGAACTTGCTTGGTCTACCACTATTTATCAGGTACCTCTCCCATTAGTCAACCACTCTAGCAAATCTTCAGGTGCTGCCATAGTGTGTGCTTGCTCTGCCTCCTCCACGTCAAGATAAGGATGCCGAGGTGGGGATGTCCACAATGCAACAGATGCTAGTCCTTTAGCCTCTGCTGAAGCTCCTACTAGAACTCAAGCTTATCTGTGGCTTCACAAAATTAAAAAAGAAATGGCCCTGTTCAAAGTGGCAATCAGGAAAAAAATGCTCCTCAGCAGAGTTGGGTGGCTGCAACACCCTAGTTCAGTCTGGTCACTTGAAATTACCTCAGTAGCAACATCCTCTGAAGTTCTTCAGGCAGGAGAGGGGCCATCTGGCTTTTCTTCTTGGCCTCCCTCATCACATGTGTCTCTTCCAGTCTCTTGCTCCTGTCCTTTCCCTTCCCCTTAAGGTTATTTGCTTGCTTGTCCTATAGTCCTCCTGTTTTAAAGACCAGTCCCTAATTTAGCAGGGTCTGTCTGTGCACTGCTGTGACAGTACAGGCAAGGAAATGAAGATTCTGCACATGAAGCCTCCTTAATGCTCTCATATCCTTCCTTTCTCCCTAGTTTAAACCCAAGCGTGTTGGAGCTGGGTTTCCAAAGAAATCCAGCCTGTTCCAGACAGCTTCAGAACTGCTGAAGGCCGAGGAGGAGAGCAACACTAAACTTGTCAAAAAAGATGATGATTGGGACAATGGGCAGGAAAACAGCATCTGCAACCTGGAACTGGACACCAAGATCCCTGTTCTCCAGAAGAAGGAAAGAGCAACCAGTGCACGGCGTGAGAGTGCTGGAGAAGAAGCACCCCTTCCTGAAAAGAAGGGACAACAACCCAGTCCAGACACAAAATCTTCCCTTTGGGATAGCCCTCCCAAGAAGGTCAAACCTAGCAAGAAGCAGCAAATGCTGGCAGAAGCAGCCAAAAAAGAATCACAGGACATTTCCAAGTTCTTCTCCCTCAGTAAAGCTGGATCTAAAGTCACAAGTTGCAGCTCAGCAGAGGAAGACTCTTCTGCAAGGACACTACCTCAGGTTTCTTCTCAAAGCCTATGTCATGAGAAATTGATACCTCAGGAAATCAAAAATGTCTCTGGAGAGGATGCGACTGGACAGTCCCTCACAGAAGATAAAGAGTTAGAGGATTTGGAAGGATCATTGACTGAGAGAGAAGAGGACTTTAAGACCCAGCAAGCTGCTAAATTTGAACTACTTCAAACAGAAATTGATGAAAAATCCAGGTAATCCTCATCTCTGTACTCTCTACATTGCTTTACTAACTCCCTGCACGTTAGAAATGCACATTAGAGGCAGGGGAGGGAGTCTCAAGGATACTGACAGTAAATGCAGCAATGTCTTTACTGTGGAATAATTAAAATTGCCCTTCCCTCTGCTCTTCCCATGCCAGTGCTGCTGAAACCATCACAGATGCTGAGCTAACTGCTCTTGGGGAAGGTCAGAATGGGAAGAGACCAGGATCAGATGAGGTAAGGTGGTAAAACAGATGAATGCTGCTTTCCTCTGCTCAGCTCATGCCAAGCTTCCATCGCATCTAGACTGGTAACTAACTATAATTAGCCAGTTGCTTTTTTCAAGTCAAGGGAGCAATCATAGGCCAACAACCCCTGGCACCCCTCGGCAGCAGAGCATGGAGACAACCTTCCTTGCCTTTTAGTGCTTGGTTCTGTATTTGGGGTCTGTGACTGCCTTGTAGCTGTCTCTCGTGGACAGTGTAGATTTTTCTCCCTCTGACGAGCTGAATGGCAGTGCAGCTCTCCCGTGCTGATCGTGCCCGAGAGCTCAGGAAGGCATGCCCAGCACACAGCCTGGAAGGTACCTTTCTATCACTTTCCTGTATGAAAAAGGAAAAAAATGGAGCAAAATCCCATACAAATTCCTGTATAGTATTCACTAAAGAGCCTGCTGCAAAGATTAATGTTCCTAGAAGGCAATGGCTGCTGGGAAGGCTAGTGCTGCTGCAGGGATCAATGGTTTTGGTTTTACTCTGTCCTGTCTCCAGGATATGGAAAGCCCTACAACAAAGAGGCTACGGACAGCAGCAAAGTCTTCTATTCTCTCCCAGCCAGAAAGCAAAGGTGTTGGTCCAGCAAAGAAGAAAGTGACTTTTGATCCAAACATATCACAGTGCGATAAAGAAGGAACCACCAAGACCATCCAGCCAGCGACCAAAGGCATGTCCCTCAAAGAGACTGCAGACATCGTTGTCAAGTACTTGACCCCCTTCTACAAGGGTGGCAAATTTGCTTCCAAGGTAGGGCATGTTTCAAGGCTTTGCCTAGCAGAACAGTGCTGAAATCTATCTAGCAGTCTGGGGCTCCAAGAAGGGAAAGGGATGCTAGGAAATTTCTGCCAAGTTAAATGTTGGTATTTGCTACTGTCGTGACTTTAGGTCCAACAACTTGCCTCTCCCAGGGAAAAGAGCTTGTGTGTGACAAACTGGCATCGCCTTGGTCCTATACTTGTTCAGAAGTGTTTATGTTTTCACATTAAACTCTAGGAGACTTTTATAACTCTTACGTTGTGGAATGGAAGCCAATAACGTTCAGCTTTGATCTGGTTTATCTGATGCATACTGCAAGGCAGTGTGTGTGTGCACATCCTCATCCAGCACTGAAGGATTGGGTCTATTTGCAGATTAACAGGCCTCTGTAGTATAAAGCTGTGAACAGTCTGTGCTACAGCCAGCCCATACTAAAGCAGAAAAAGTGTGGAAATGGCTCAGTGATCAGTGATCTCCACCTCCTGCTCCTTCTCCTTCCCCTCTCTGCAGGAGCTGTTCAAGGGTTTTGCTCGGCACCTGTCCCACCTCCTGACTGCAGAACACAATCCTGCCCGCAAGACTGGTGAGTTGGTAGCTGGGGATGACCCCAACAATCTGGGTTCTTTTGATGCCAAGTGCATTGAGCTTTTAGAGGGGGCACGTACCTTAAGCATCTTCTCAAAGGTGGTGCTGTTTCTCTTGCAGTGAAGGAAGAAGCCCAGAGACTCATCAAGGAGTTTTTCAAAACACGGGTTAGATGTGAGAGCGAGATGGACTGGCAGGAGCTGCAGAGCTCGGAGAGATAATCTTGGCATCTTGGTGGCTCCTTCCCTTCCTTGAGCAGGTGGGACCAGGGATTCTTGCTGAACTTGGCCAAGAAGAGTTTTGTGAAAATGCAGCAGGGAGCTTTTTCCTCCCACTGCATTTTTGTTCTCTTCTGTCTGCAGTGTCACCCTAGTGACACAGGCCCAGGAAAGCAGTTTCTGTGACCTCCATGACCCAGGGACCTGACGCCCTCCAGCACATCGTGCCAGGAGGCAGCGAGGCTGCAGCTGCTGCCTCAGGTGTTCTGTAGTGCCTCCGACCTCTGCTCCCTGCAGCAGGCTGGGATGGACTCACATTTTCCAGCTGGGACTCTGCTCTGGGATCAGCCTCTTGCTCCCTAGGTAGCTGCTCCCCTTGCTGCCCCCTTTCCTATGTTCTTATTTCAGTGTTACCAATAGAAGCCTTATGCTGCAAACCCCTACACCTGCTTTGCTCAGGGCTGCCAAGGAGGGAGGTGTTTAGATTCCTGGCTGGAACATTTTCCCTCAGAGGGCAGGGTTTTGTTTTTACCCTGTGAGCACTGCCTACTTTCTGAAGGTAGAGAAAGTCAGATCCTTCTTGTTTTAATCCTAACTTTTAACTGAGCCCAGTTCTGCCTGCCCTCCCATTTAAGCAGCGATGCCTCTGTGTTAACCTCTCCCACGGTGGCACCAAGGTTGCTGCCCCTGTTCCAGCATTTGCTTGTGACCCCCTAAAGCCATATCTCCTCCCTGTGCCTCGCTCACAGCACCCCAGGGCAGAGGGCAATGCTGCTGCTGCAACGGGTTAGCATAGTGCTGTGGCCCTCAAATTGATGCTGTGGTGCCTCTGCTGCTATATTTATATAAGGACCTGACTCTTTAGGGCATCAGCGTGCTTTAAATACCCTGATCCCCAGGCACAAGTCCTTCCTGTTGGGTTGTTGTTGGGTTCGGCCTTTGTTCTGTGCCTACAAGAGGAGGGGTGGCCTCAGGTACTACTGCTGCTAGAGGAATCCACAACCTCAGAAGCCATGAAAGGAAACAGGCTTTTGAATCACTTGGATACAACAGATTTTTTTTTTTTTTTTTTTTTTTAAATAGACTGAGGTGGAGGTGCAGAATTGACAATAAAATGATGTTAGAGCTGCTGTGGACTCGTCCTGGAAGCTTTCTTATCTATGGTATAAACTTGGCTCAAGTTACACAAAGACAATTGCTCCATCCCTGTGGGCACAAACATGAGGGCTCCTGTGTTTTGTTAGAACAGGCAACTACTGAATTCCAAACTGGCCCACAACAGGCAGGAAGGCTGGGGCAGGAGGCAGCTCCAGCTCCACTGGCTGCAGGACTTTTCCACCTAGAACCACAACAGGAGCTTAGAAATGTTTAACTCAAAGCCATTTTCAGCTTCAGCTTGGTCTGGCACGAGCAACAGAGCTCACGGGTAAGACAAGAGAGCTTTACACAAAGCTTTTTTTTTTAAACACAAAAGTGTTTTTCAGCTGTTGCTTCATAGTTTCCACCTTACCTTCCCCTTAAAGAGCCTGTATTACTGGCCACTTAATGTAGGAGGTGGAGAGTTCGTCCTCAGAGAGGAGTAGCAAAAGCTCACAAAGAGAAGGGGAAGGAGGATGAGTTAAGCCTCAAATGTTTTTCTCCGTTTCATGGTGCTGTGGGACAGCACTAGACTCGCAGTGATGCTGCTGAAGGAGGAAGGCCAGAACAAGCAGCACCTACAGGGAAGTTCCTGGCCTAAAAAGCTCAGCAATTGCTGCTGGCATCAGCTCTCAGGCAGGGAGCCAGCTCTGGGTCAGGGCTTGCACTGAGCTTCCTCGGATCTAGTTCATTCCCTGTTAACTGTAGCATCCTTCTCCTTATGCTCTTCCACGTACCTGCAGGTCACTTGCCAGGATCTGTCACTGCATAGCTGCAGAATCACTACTGTGCAATTATTTTATTACAGTGCAGGTATATTTTTATTTCAGTAAGATAGCTGTAGTAATAAAAATAAATTAAGCACTTTTATACAACCCAGGACTCGGCCCTGTGCTGTACTACACATTCCATTTGAACACTTTTTCTCCACGGGCACAGAGCCATCATTTAAGCATGACAGCTGCATGGACATGACTGAGTTCTTTATAGTAGAAGAAAAAAACAAGGCACATAATTATCTTAGCAAGAAATTAATGAACAATAAACATCCTTACCCTTGCAGCTCAATCTGTGACCCAGCACATGTAGTAACTGCATATTAATAGCGATTTGTTTTCTAATTAAGATGCTTTTTACAAGCTCCTGCTTCACAAACCCTCCTGTAGAGCATCTCTTGCATATCAAGATAGAGAAAAAAATCATCTTAAAGAAATAGCAGCAGCCAGTGCAGTCATATCATAGCTCTGGCTTTGCTTTCTAGCACAAAAAATACAAAATTCTCCAGCAAGCATCAGTCTTTGTGCCCATCATCAATTCAGAAAAAAGAAAAGAGAAACACAGTCCCCACCATTGCACAGCTTGAAGGCACCTGCCCCTGTGCGTCCACCTGCTCTGTTGCCTGCTCAGTGCAGGGCAAAGCAGCCGTGTGAAAACACCCCTCCGAGGAAGGGCACAACTCACAGGGACCGAATGGCAAGTCACAGAGGTGAGATGAGGAGCCAAGTCCATCGGCAGAGGCCATCACGGAGGTGGCAGGCGTGGAAAGCAGCAGAGCTCAAGGACATCTTGGGAGAGAGCCCTTCTCTGAGGACAGGGCAAGGAGCCCAGAGAAGGGAAACCTGAGCTTTTCTGCCTGCGGGTTTCTTCTCAGGCTTTAGTGCTGAAATTCAGTCTGACTCAAGATGACAACAATTGTGTGATATACCTCTTTAGCCTGTCAAAAAACAAAACAGCATCAGTTACTCTCTACTTAACCCTCCCCAGAAATCCCTGCTTATAGTAGTTAAATATTCCCATAATTATCTTCCCATAATTAAGCATCAGCTATGCACTGGAGCTCGAGTTGTGCTTGGAAACTGCCCCAACTACCTCTGGGGGAGCAGAGAGCACTGCTTTTGTCTCTTGCTAGGGGCTCAGCTGGGCAGTGAAGGGCCATTTCTAAATTGCCAAAAGGAAACCATGGCTCGAGGCTGGTTGTTTCACCTGTGGCAGTTCAATCCAGAGGGTCTTGGGGCTGGCAGCAGAGCCGTAGTTGAGCTCCATGCCCGGCAGGCCGCCCTCGGAGTTGGGTCGCAGCGTTCGCATCTTCTGCAGCTCCTTCAGGGGAATGACACGGCAGATCTGGGCAAGGACAAAAAGACACTGTGTCCCCGTCTTGAAGAACAAACCCACCTCGTCTGGTCAAGAAGCATTTAGCTCCAGAGTTTCTTTAAAGCTGAGACAAGGAGTGAGGTGCAGAGCAACGCGTATCGAAGAAACACCAGGGCCACAATAATTGCTAGATGCCTGCTGCCAACGTGTTCATCCAACTGCTGCAGGAATAAGGTACATCTGCCCTGTGAGGAGAGGCTGAGGGAGCTGGGTCTGTTCAGCCTGGAGAAGAGAAGGCTGAGAGGGGACCTGAGCAGTGTTTACAAGTACCTCAAGGGAGGCAGTGAGGAGGATGGTGCTGGCCTCTTTTCAGTGGTGGCCACCGACAGAACTAGAGGAAACGGCCACAAACTGAAACACCAAAAGTTCCACAGGAACTTAAGGAAAATTTTCTTTCCTGTGAGGGTGCCAGAGCACTGGAACAGGCTGCCCAGAGAGGTTGTGGAGTCTCCTTCTCTGGAGATCTTCAAAACCCGCTTGGATGCAGCCCTGTGCCACGTGCTCTAGGTGACCCTGCGTGTGCAGGGGGGTTGGGCTAGATGATCTCTAGAGGTCCCTTCCAACCTTGAGCATTCTGTGATTCTATGAATGAGACCCAGCTTTAGTTTTAATACAGTTCACACTCGTTTCCAAGGTTATTGCACTTACAGAAGCACACAGGGCAACACACGTGTCCATCCTACCTCTGTCTGTCACTTTTGGGCTAGAGCTGTTGCTACAGCAAGTGGCTGCCATGCAGGTACATACAGTCTCTTTCTGCACTGGTTCTTCTAAAAGTCAAAGCTAATTTTTGGCAGGCATCAGGGTTCTGGGCTTTGTCTGGCATACCTGGGCAGCGCTATCCAGAACTATGATCTGTTCTTTATTCACACCAAAGAAACAGGGCGGGGGGATCGTCTCATCGCTGATTCTCTCCACAAGGTAGATGTTGTAGCCAAAGAGAGGCACTTTCATCACCTCCTCTGTAAGAAAGCAAGAAGGGGCCTTCAGGTAGCAGCTTTCACCCGAGAATCTACTGCACAAAGCTAAGACAAAAGCTGCAAGTGTTTCCAATCTTTTCTACATTAAAAAGATTGACAACTTCTCCCTCCTTCCCTATGTCCCTGGCATTCAGTTTGCAGCAAGTGAATGGATGTGTTATTCTTTAAAGAGCAGGAAAGAGTATTGAAATAATCATACGGGCTCTGAAAATTTGGTGCAGGCTTTGACCAAGAGGTGGAACCTGCACCACCATCCCCACACTTGGGAATAAGTGCCAGCTGCAGGGGGAGGCTGTCAGTCACATGTGTTGGAGCATTCCAGGCTCCAAGGACCCTTGCCAAGCCCAGGAATTGCCCCCAGAGCGGGTTCAGAGGCAGCTGCCATCATGCTCAGGGTGGGCTACTCAAGCAGATGTGGGTGTCTCCTCACCTATAAACTGGATTTTTGCATCCATGGGCAGGAGGGGCTTCCTGGTCCTCAGCAGCTGGGCAACGTGGTCCTCCAGCGCGTGGTGGCTGATGCGGGTGCGCAGCAGCTTCGGCGTGTACTCCTGCAGCTCCTCCCTGCACGGGAGCACAGCGACTCAGCCCCTACCCGGCTCCAGCAGAGAGCTCGGCCAGGGGAGGCAGCAGCAAGGAGGGGAAGCGACTCTGGCAAAAAATGGGGAGGGAGGAGGAGGAGCAGAACAGATCATGTCCAAATTGAATAACGTGAAACGTCCCAGAAGCTGGATATCCACATGGAGAGAAATCCCTCTTTTCCAGAAGCAACAGGAGCTCTTCAAGCAAGAGCTGTAACATGCAAGGACTCCAGGGGCTGTTTCATGGGCAGTCTCAGCTGAAACACACCACAGTGCATCTCTGTCTCCAAAGCTCTCCACTGAGCAGAGCTCTCCCTGCTCAGCATGGCTATTCCCTTAGTCCCTAAGGATGATGCTTTAGGGGATTTGATAGACACCTACCACTAACAGCACTTGGAGTCAGAGCACACAAGGATACAGGAAGAAATGAATGTGAAAATACAGCCGGGGACTTCAGGAGGGCTGGATTAGAGATGCAGAGCAGAGTGGTCGGCTTTCAGGGTGTGAGCAGGGAGAAAACTTTCCTGGTGACAGGCAGAAGCCAGACACCACGTGCTTGCAGTTAGTGCGTTCACCAGAATGATCCATTCCCTAATCACCCACAGAGTTTCAGGCCCTTCCCCTGACCCCTGCCACGCCAGACCACCCGACACAAGCGTACCTGGAGGGAGCAGTGCTCTGCTGCTCTGTTGTTTTGGCCCAGTGCTGGAGCATTGCCAAAATGCTGACCTGCATCTCCACTTCTTTGCTGTAGCCCAGCAGAATCCTCCCATTCACGTAATCCCACAGTATCTGAGGGAGAGCACAGCAAAGTGCACGTTGTTAAACGTCAGGGAGGCTCCTGGTGCTCATGCTGCCTTTGTTGCTTACCTGTCCATAATGGAAATCAGTATAAATACTGTTCTCAAAGTGCAGAGGCGTTTTCCAGGTGACCCTCCGTAAACTCATGGTGATCAAGTTATCCTCCAGCAGGTAATCGTGAAGATATTCCTCCGATCTCATCGGCCTCACCATTTTCACTGCATGTTAATGCAGAGAGATGGCCATTAGTCTTGAAGCTGAGGCAGCGAGTCAAACCCCATGGCTTGTAAGGGGAGCCTTTTTGCACACCCCTATTCCACCCTGCCCCTGCAACAGCCATTCCCAAGGGACATGGACACTCACAGACCCACAGGGCTACACCCATGCAAACACAAGGATCTTTCAGGAACAAGCAACACGGTCCCTGAGAAAGAACCATCCCTTAGTACAGGGGGCACAATTGGAAAGGAACCACCCCAAGGCCAGCAAGGGTGAGGACACCATCAAAGCCAGCAGCCACCGTAGCGTTTGCTGAGCAAGGGTTAAGCAAGCAGCTAGTCACGCTCTACTTGCCGGGGTTATTGGCGATGGTCCTGATGGCAAAGAGAGCAAATTCCCGGATCTCTTCCTGCTCGCCTGCTCCCATCTGCTCACAGATCTCCTGCAGGAGCTCCTTGCCTACCTGGAGCAAGGAGGAGCTGGTAAGCACTGTGGCCTGGAAGCACCCAGCAGCCCCGGGACAGGCTGGGCCCTCCTGGAGGGGAGCAGAACAGCTCCAGTCCTTGTGCAGGGACATGGGCTGGGGGTCCCAGCACACTGCAGGCCCCACACAGAGGGGCTGCGATGGCACCACGGGACTGAGGGGTTCACAGATAAAGGAGTTCCCTGGTGTGGCTCAGGGGCTGGATCAACGGAAAAATGAAAAGCAGAAGACTCACAGTAAAGGTCTTGATTCTGGTGAGATATTCCACACCTCCAGGCATGAAGATCACCAGCCGGCGCGCCGCGCGCCCCTTCTGCAAAGAGCAGCTTTAAACAGGGAGACACACCAGACCCCACCGACCACACAGGCCTCCTCTGCCTTCTACTACCTGCCCTACAGCACTTGCCTCTTCCCTGCCCGTGTCCACAGCCACCCCATGGCACTGCACCCACCAGTCCTCTTACAGATACGAGCTTCATGTCCTCTCTTGGGCTGCTAACTGCCCCACAAGCTCATCACACCTGCAGGCAAGCACCTGCCCTCCCTCTTGTCCCCGTGTCCCCACTCCTCTGCCCCTCCATACCAGCAATGCCTCCATCTCCACAGGGAAAGGGAGGTGCCGACGGCCCCCGTACATGACGTTTTTCCGCAGGTTGCTCTGGCAGATCTTGGCTATATCTGTAAGGAAAGGAAGGACCTTCTGTCAAATGGAGCACTGAATCCTGCAGCGTGGGGTCATCCTGGCTGTGTTGAATTCAACATGGTCCATTGCTGGGAGAGGAAAGAGACCTCACCCCGTCCCTCACTATGTCAGGACACATCCAGATCATGAGAGGCCTCTGTGGTCCCAGATAGTGCCCACGGCAGTAGCAGTGCACAGGAGTGACGGGACCTTCTTTTCCTCTGGAAGAATCTCAGCCCAGATGCTTCATGTCTGATGATTCTGGAAGAGCATGGCCTGCCTTGACTCTAGGGTTTAGCTGCCAAATAGGGTCCATGTCACAGAACTCAGCTGAGCCCCAGGGACACACAATAACCCCATGGTGCTCAGGTGAAGATGAAGCAGGAATGACCTCTGGAGGCAGGAGGATTTCAGACACAAAGCAGATGATTGCCTGCAGGCCCAGCTCCCTTCCCCACCCTGCTCGTTTCTCCTGTTTGACAAAATCAAGGTGATTCTCTCATTGGCCTGGGTCCCCTCCAGATTCTATCTTCTTTCCTTGACCACTCGAGCCTAGTAACAGGGAGGAGAGCTGTTGGTTCCCCAGAGCAGAGCCACAGCCGTACCGTGGTGGGTGCTGGACGGATCGCTGCTGGCTTGCTGCAGGAACTTGGTGGCGTAGGGCATGAGCGTGTTGGAAGGGAGGAAATAGCCCGTGAGCAGGTTCAGGAGTAGCCAGCCACGCATCAAACTCTCCCTAGGGAAAGAACAAGCTGTGAACACCCTGGAACCAGACAGCCTCTGCTCCAAGGAGCTCAGAGTGAACCCCTGCCCTCCTCAAAACCTATGGGAGGTGGCAGCAAAAAGGAGGTGCTGGCCCTTGGTCAGGGTATCCTTATGAGGAAGGGATTGACCAAGCTATTCTGGCAGCAAAGGGCACAGTCACTCTAATGCCAGGGCAGCATCAGTCCTACTTCTGTACCAGCTCCCCAGAGCTCTGAAGAAATGGAGGCTCTGAGCAGCACAGCAGCTGGGAGCTGCCAGAAACATTTACCAGTGACCAAATACCTCAGAAGCCACAGACAAAAGGATGATTGTCATTTGAAGTGGCAAAGCCAACCCCACCAACAGGTTCATCTTCCTGGGTGCTCTGCAAAAGCCCCAGCAACAGAGCAGAAAGGGACAGCAAAACCTTCCCCTCCCCACTGTTTCTCTGCAGATGTTCCCTGTGGCCACAAGGGACACAGGATCTGGTGATGCAGGTACTCACAGTTTAGGGTTGTGGGTGACCTGCTTGATGACCTGGCAGTATACCTCATCGTGCAAAGTCTCCTTCTCCTTGCACAGCTGTGTTGGGAGAGGGGACACAGTGTTAGAGAGGCCCCCAGTCTGCTCTGTGGCTCTTCCCTCCCAGCTCCTGAGCTCCTGCAGGGCATCCCTAACCCCCACCATAGCTTAAAGCTGGGATTTCACAACCTCTGGTGGGCCCAGAGAAGATGGCAGGTTGTGTTCTCATCCAGGGAGTCATACCCATTTGCACACACATCCCTCTCCAAATTGGAAACAGCCTCTTTGCTTTGGTTTCTTTTCTCACCCAGGAAGTCATAGGCTCTCCCTGCTCTCTGCCTTCCCTGCCCCTCATTCCCATCAGTGCTTCAGCCCCATCCCTAAGGAAGGTCACAAACCTGAAGGATTTCAAAGATGCATTCAACCTCATTCTGGTTCTTGAGTTTTGGATGGTCTCCCATGAACCGCATTACAGCTGCAAAGCAAGGGCAGGTGTTTAGGTCTCAGCAGAGCTGATTCAGCCTTGGGACAGGCAGTCAGCTAGTAAGTTCCAGAAAGCTCTTCTGCTCCCTGGACTATTATTACACTTGCACTGGACATACTCTCTGGGTGAGGTGCCATCCAAGCAGTGTGGGATCCTGGGCACTTGGCCCTGAAGGCAGAGTGGATTTTGTCGTGTGCTTCCAGCAGGGATGCACGGGGCTATCAGTGGCCAAAGTGCCTTAGGATGGACTCTCACATTTTTGCTTCCCACCCCAAGTCCCAGGATCTCTGTGACCACCAGGGCCATCTTGCTCAGCCTGGCTCCCACGACACAACCCATGGGATACTTACTCAGGAAGTTCTTTGCAGCCAGCTCACTCAGCTCACTATCAGAGTAGTGGAGCAAAGACCCCTGGATCGGGACCTGCAGGGCCAGAGCACAGGGTAGGAAGGGGAAGCAGATCAGCACAGAGCTGCATTGCAGGCTTCAATAAAGACACAAGCTCCCAACATCTTGCCTGCAGCACTGCAGAACAGGGGATACCTGTACTCCTGCAAAGGCTGCAGTCAAGCATCTGCCACGCACACTTATCACAGTGGAGAAAAGCTAGAAACATTCTGCAGCTGCAATCCCAGCTGTAGCCATGGGGAAAGCCTGGGCTCACCTTGGTGTGCTGGACCAGGTCAGCTGCACTCTTCTTTTCACCAGACGTCCCCTTCCCTCCCAGCCTAGGCAGAGGAGAGAGAACATAAACCAGTCTAAGAGATGCACACAGAAATGGCCAGCCTGGGTCAGGCTGCACAGGCCCATTTATCTCCTCAGGAAGCATCAGGGTGTACTCACAGGGACTGAGCCTCTTGGAAGTGGGCTGCAGCAAAGTCCATCATGGTGTAACGATCACCAACAGGAACTAGCATGATGCTGCTGGCTTCTGATGTCATGCTGGGAGTGGAGCTCTGCAGGGAAAGGCACAAAACCCACCTGGAGGGCAGCTGAGGCAATGAGGTTTCTCCTCACCCACAAGACCTGGGCAGGTCTCATCTGTGCATGGAGCCTCCCTCTCCCATTCTGATAGCGTTGGTGGGCCTCCATCTACAAGGATTTTCTCTTTTCCCCAGCCTTGGCCTTGAACACACCCAGCCACATCAGTTCCCTGGAGCCACCTCACCTCCTTGCTCGTGTTCCTGCCCTCCATGGGAGCTTTCGTGCTCCTCCGTGTCTTCCCATGTCTGTCCATATTACTGTTGAGGTAATCGGGGGCTGCAGCCAGTTGCACCAGGCTGGTGGGGAAAAGCCCAGAGCGGCCACCAACACAGCCAAACTGCCAGCCTGCAGAGACAGGGAGAGAAACAGGCTCCGTGGCAGCCACCAAGGGAAGGGAGCACTGAGGCATCCTATGGGCAACGAGAGCATCGGGCTCTGCCCAGGCCTTCCAGCCTCCCAAGGTAACATCCACTACAGCTGTAGCAGGTGCAGAGGGGGTGACCATCAGAGAATGGCAGAGCCAAAGGTGGACAAGGTGCCAGCCAGCACCACTCTGCTTCTCTCTGGACTGCTTGACAGATACATGCAGGGCTTCATGAGGCCAGCAGACTATTGAATCCAGTCCTCATCTTTCCAGCAGATCCCAGGAAAACTCCCTCACCTGGTTCCACGCCTTGCATGGGCAGTAACTGGATGAGGTCCCCCTTCTTGAAGCTAAGGAGGCTCCTGTCATCTGTGACGTAGCTGCGCAGAGCAACAACGTAGTTGGTATTCTGGGGAAAAAGTAAGGGGGAGGTCAGATCTTGTCACCAAAATGCAAGGGAGTTGGAATATGTCACCCTGTTGGGACCATAGAGGAAAACCTACCACATCACAGCTGCTCCCTCACCTGCCTCAGCTCCTGAATGAAGAGGTCCACCATGGCCTTGATGTGCCGAGCCTTTGCGGAGTGCAGGAAGAGCTGCTCTGTCTTCAGAGAGAACTCCAGGGTGTTGCTGCCCTTCAGCTCCACTGACAGCACATCTGCAAAGCTGGGGGCACAGCCAGCATGTTCAGGCTGCTTCTGCTGGGCTGGGCTCTGCCTTAGCTGGAACCAGCAGCGCAAGGGCATGGGGCTCTGAGGAGGCCAGCGAGGCCTCTGCCTGTTCTGGAGAGCGGCCTCACACCAATACTCATAGCCCTAAAGAGCAGCACTGCAGGCTGATGGTTTTTGCTGTCCCATTCTTAGGGGGCTGGCTGAGGCCAGCCACAGTGCTGAATCAGGCCTAGCAGTCACTCACTTTAAGCAAAATGCCAGGGGGGAAGCAAAGGACAAGATTAAACTCATTAGAGGGAGGGTCTGTGAGTCACGGCAGGGCTGAGAGAATCCTGGAGGACACAGCACAACCAGGGAGCTTATCAGCTCACCCGTTCAGTCTGCCTCCCACTGACTCACGACTCTAAAAGCCACCTGCAGGTCACGAATGATCCTCCTGCAGCCACCAGAGCCCTTCTGCTCACCTGTAGCTGCAGAGGATCTTCAGGTGCTCAGGGGTGTAGCCGGCCGCCCCTATCACCTTCAGCAGCCGCAGGCCCCGGTGGGAAACTGCCAGGAGCTGAACGTCGCTTCCATTTTCACCCTGCAAGGGAAGCACAACAGCAGACAGGACACATCAGCTATCCTGAGGATACATTCCTCCCTCTACATGCTCCAGGATGGAATACATCACAGCAAGGAGCAGGGATTAGGGCATGAAAGCAAAGAAAATATGCAAAAAGTACAGGAAGCCCAGGAGAGCAAGTGACAGGTGGCAAAGGGAGGAAGAGAGGACTGAAACATAGACATCCCAAATGGATCAGAGCCACGCAGCACACTCAGGGTCTGGTGAGATGATTAAGACTCACATGAACTGGGAAAAGGCGGGAGAAATAGTTGGCCCAGTTATCCCGAGCAGCCAGTACAATCCTCTTCTTTATCCCCTCCTCCTGAATGGACTGGACATCAGCACCAACTCGAAACTCCGCTAGCAGAGACACCAAGCAGAGGGTTATGTCTTCTCAGAAAAGTAAAAATGGTCAAGGCTTCCTCTGCCCAGAGATTCATTCACACCCTTCTTAGTGATTTGGGGGAAGCAAACACCACACAGAGGGAAAAGGGCAGGGATGGGAAGAACCAACACTACTTGCACACACCAGGCCACCACCACTGTCTGTCCTCCTCCTCGTGGGGCTTCTGCCAAAGGAGACAGATGGATTTTTAAGACATTTCAAAATCCCATCTGTATGCCTTAGTTCTGATGTGCTCATTGTGGAGGGAGAAAGCTAAGTTTTCTTGTCTCAGAGAAATTCTGGTGCACGTTCTGACCATCTGGAATAAATCAATGTTCCTACACTGAACTACACAGCAAATGTGCTTTCCAGCTGCAGTGACAAACACTTCTCTGCCCTAAGTCCTGCCTGAAAGAGCTTGGAGGCCTGTTTCTCATTTAAAGCCTAGAGCTGGGGTGGGCACAGGGAGGGAAGGAAGATGGGACTGTTAATTACTCAGCAGATCTTTCATCTTGCGCTTCTCCTCTCTGGAGATCCGAAGGCAGGAATCAGAAAAGGTGTCATGGATGATCTGCAAAGGAAGGAAACAGAGATGGTTCCACAGCTTAATGTGTTGGAGTGTTGAGGCTGTAAAACAGACTGGGTTTCAAAGAGAAGAGAGCAGGGGCTTGGCTAGATAGACCTGAGGAAGGGACCAATAGTACTATGGATGCAGAAGTGAAGACAGCTTATGCAGTGTCATTATGGAATATTTTGTCTCCCAATACAGAGGCAAGGGACCCCAGGCCATACACCAATAAATACCTGTTCACATAACAAGTTCAGATAATAAGGGTGACTGAAGTTTTCTTTGGGGTAAAACACCTGCAAGAGGAGAAAAACAACATTTATATTACAGATGTTGCAGAAATAGCTCACCAGGGTTGGAATCTGTTAGCCCTAATGGCAGAGAGAGATGAATCCATCTCCAAAGTCAGTGGAAGAGGAGACAGGTAAAGAAAAGTGAGACAGAGGACGAAGGTGAATGGAAGAACCAGGAGTGAAGGGTCACAAGCAAAGAGGAAGGACCACTCAGCAGTCAGACTGTACCTCTTTGCGCAGGTAGATTTTCCATGGAGGTTTCACATAGGAGAAGCTGACACTGGCAGTGAGTCTGTACAGCTGCGTCTTGATACCGTCGTCTTCTGCCACCGTCATAGTAGAGGCTGGGGAGGGAGAAAGAGGTAAAAATGGGTTTTGGTGACTACAGAGCCACCTTCCCCCTCTTCTGCCTACCAAGGGAAAGGGGACAGTGCCATGCGCTTCATGGAAGATTATGGGCCAGAACCCTCATCAAGGTCAGTGATCAGCTAATGTGGATATGTGCACAAAACAGCCATCATGGAAGAAGTGCTATTGGAAATGATGCTTCTAAAACAAGGAATAACACTTCCAAACACTGCTTGGAAGCACTAGCTACCCCATTTTTCAGGTGGGCAGCAACCAGACATACTTCATGTGGCTAATGCCAAGGATGTCCCAAGCTCCCATTTTCCCTCTGAGAAACACTCCCACATTCCTCAGCTGGTCTAAGGGCCCTCCAGATACTCTAGAAGGTTGAACACCTCCCTTTTCATTCCTCCCTAGTCTAAAGTCTGTCCCTTGAACTGCAGCTTTGATAGAGCAACTATGTTTCAGGTAAGCAATAAATGTGTTGTGGGCTGGACTTTGATAAAGCCCAAAGGTCCATTTTATTTTTAGCTGCATTTTTAAGAGATACCCAGCCCTTCCTTCATCATTTCTGTTTGGGAAGAAAGCCAGGAGTTAGAGCTGGGCCGGCAACTGTGGTGGCAGCACCTGGTTTCACACAGTCTCGTGCCTCTCCTTCGAGCCCACTCAGTCTCTAGCAAACAGAGCATGTGCTGTGACTCTCCTGGTGCCTTGGCCACTGACTGAATCTGACTCTCCAGTTTCCCCCCAAAAAAACACACAAAAACTCTGTCAAAGTCAACACTCACCTTTGCTTGTGGGTTCCTGCTGGCCTTGGTCCCCAGACCAGAGAGGTGCAGGCATAGGTGGGGGAGCAGGAGGGGTGTCAGAAGGTGGAGGAGTTCTCCGCGGGTCCCTAAAGAGGGACAGGAGAGGCATCTGCCTCTCCTTGATGGAGCTGGATGCGGATGCCTTCTTGGGTGGGGAAGGTGGAGGTGCCCCTTTAGGGCTCTTCTCTGGTGGCCCAGGGGGTGGCTGCAAGACAGCAAAACCTATCTCCAGAATCCAAGGAAAATTTACAGACTAGAAGGCATTCTAGGATGGGCAGTACGACAGGCTCCAAGCCCACAGCTCTCTTGTGACCAGAAAATGCAGTGACTGGCTCCTATCTCACCACCACACAGCTCCCAACTCATCGGAAGCCGCACACAGGATCTCTCTGCCGAGCTCACGGGTCATCAGAGAGGAGGAAACTCACCGACTTGGGAGACTGAAGATTCATCATCCCCAGCTTGGCCAGAGCCTCATTCTTGGGGTCATTCTTCTTCATGAAGGGCTTAGACACTCTCCTGCAAGACAAGGGAAAGCGGAGTAGCTGGGGCTTCAGTGGGGCCGTGGCTACCATGAAGCCATGTGGCACTGTGGGGATGTGGCCCCCTCATGCCCATCCCTGCCCACGCAGGTGGTTCCCCGCTCACCTGCGGGGCTCGATGGGCTGGGGCTCAGGGGCTGGTCGGCTCTGGTACATCTTGATGATGTTGCCGATCTCCCGGCTGGGCGCAGGCCGCGACTCGGGGCCCGAGGGCTTCACTACAGGTGGCTCCTTCCTCACTGGCAGCATCTCCTTTTTGGGCTTTGGCGCAGGAATGGGAGCAGGAGCTATTGCGAATGAGAGTTTTAACCAACACATCAGCAAAAGCACAGGAAAAAGTCTTTAATCCCATCTGAAGGTCCCTCCCTTTCACTCCCGCCTGACCAGACTTGGCCTTCCAGTGCCTTGCTTTGACATTCCACTTCATAAAGCCCAGGCCTTTCTCTTGCTCTTGTGTTCTCGAGATACAGACTTGCAGAACAGCCTAATCTTTTCTTTCTCTGGCCATACCCTCAGCTGATGTTCATTCCTGGAAAGTTCTGCTTGTCAGCTTGCTTGGGTCTCCACTGCATGTCACCTTACCTGCCTCTGTTTTAGGCTTTGGCTTCTCTTTTTCCTTCCTTTCTTCTTTCTTTTCTTCCTTCTCCTCTTCCTCTTTTGGCTGGGGATTTGCTGGAGGATTCCAGGTTTTAGGAGGAGGCCTGACTTTCTTCACTCGGATCTGTTGCCCTGCACAGAAATAGGGAGCCCAGCTCATTAAACCCATAACAAACACCTAGACTAGGGCACCCACCCATGCATCAGTCAGCACAAGCCTGTGCTTTACAAGGACCCAAAAAAAAAAAAAAAAAAAACCACCACACACACACACCACCACACAGTATGGCAATCAGAAGTCCAAAATTGCCCCAAACTGGCAACTCTCAATCTTTACTTCAGCCACTTGAATAGGCATACAACATTCCTGATACATATAGTGCCACAAGATCCCACAGGAATCAGCTGGATTCCACACAAGGAACCCTGCTGTTATGATGCGAACAGCTGAAAAGCAAGATGCTACGATGAGTGAAATATCCAAGGTGATAGAGGCTCACCCATCTTCTGGAAATACTCTTTCTTCTGCTGGAAAGTCTCCCGAGGGTTGTCATCATCTTCACTGTCAGAGAACTGGTCTTCTGTGTAGGCAGAAGTCTGCAAACAGTTCACAACGTGGTCAGTCAGTTTAGCCAGCAGGGACACCTCCAGGGTGACCATGAACTCAGAAGATGACCCTCCCTCGCTAGGGTTGGACCCTAAAGCAGAACTTCTCCCCATCTGGCAGTGTCCCACAAGATTGGGCTCTGACCCAAGAAAACATCAACCAAGTCCAGAGGAGGAAGAGGATGCTACAGCACCGAGACAGCTTGCTGGAGGACAAAGATTTCAAAACCATGAGTTTCCTATTGAAACTTAGCTCAGCTGGGAATGAATTGGCTCATACCGCAGCTGACTCTACGGATCTAAATGTCACCAACGTCTGACCCTGGACCTTTAAGCCTCAACAGGTAAAATTTAAAAGGTCTGTTTCATAGATGAAAATAGCTCTCTCTGGCTTCCTTTCTGCCAAACCACTGCCAGAGTGGAAGGGGAGCAGACCAAACAGTATGTCATGCAAACCCAACTCCCCAGCACCATTGGTTCCTTGTACCGTTTTTTCTGCCTGAGCTGGAGCTTCAGGAGACTTTGGTGGCTGTGCAACATTTTGGGTGCTGGGAGACGCCCTGGGCTTGGGGGAAGGGGCTCGGGCTCGTGGTGGAGTTGAGCCTCTCTGCCTCGAGTTCTCAGGAGACTGCTGCCGCCGCTGCCGTAGCTGCTGCTGCTGCTGTTGTTGTTGGGACATGCTCATGGCTTGAAGGGTCATCTGCTGGGCCTGGAGGAAGGAATTGCAGCATACATGGGCCCTAGGCCTCACACACATCCGCTATCAGTCAGGCTCCCCCATTCCTTCACCAGCAATCACAATTCCCTGTCCCCTGCCTTCATAGGCAGGAGAGGCCTTCAGAGCTCCTGGCAACACTCTGCTTTAAGTGATGTAGCCTGAGGCCCTCCTGCTTTCACAAGGTTTTGTGCAGAAAGTGGAATACTTTAGATTTGCATCCCTAGCAAATCCATTGGGGAAGTACAGCTAAGGCCTCTCAGGACCTGCTCTTACCACACTTCTTTCTCTGTGGTGCTTCAATGCCCCTATCTTCTCAAAGCGACAAAGAGGGGAGCTCTGCAGTCTTGAATAACCCCAACTCAGCACACCTACCCAGCAGCACATAAGCCCACAGTGCTACAAAGCAGGTCCAAGGCAGGAGATAAATACGGCTCATCTTTCATAACTCACACACGCTAATGTGATTTTCTTCCCCTATTCCTGGGCTGTTCTCACCCTCTCCCTTTCACTCACCATGAGCATGGCTTGCTGGTTGATGAAGGCTTGCTGTTGTGCTGCTAACTGATTGGGATCCACTGCTGGAACCATAGGCTGCGCCTGGGGCATAACCATGGCTGCAAGAGACACACACACACATCTGCCAACACCTGTGCACAATCTGTGTCTGAGCACCAGCCCAGAGCAGCCTGCCTGGCCCATCTGTGTCTCAGAGCTACACACTCAGCTCACCTGCTCCTGAAACACTTGGCCCTGCTTTCAGCCCCTGCACAGATCACACTGCACTGACATGTGGCTGCACAGCTGCCACACTGCACTGCAGAGCAGCTGCACTGCAGAGGCAGCTGCTGAACCTCCTCACTACAGAGTCTGTGATTTCCAAAAAAAGGTCTGAAGTGCTACAATGACAAAATACTACTAATATTCAAATGTACTTGTTAGGATGCAAGCCTTTCCCTTCTCTTTCCCTGTACAGTTACTGAAAAAATGTGTTATTACCTGGCATCGGTGCCATCCCACCAAGCCCTGGCATCATGGGCATGGATGCTGGCATCATTCCTGCCATTGCAGGCATAGGCTGGTAAGCTGGTACTTGCATCATTGCAGGGAGGCCTGGAGGCAAGGAGACACATACACAGGGAATCCTAGATCAGAAAGTCCTATCGGTCCTGCAGAACATGACACGTCAGCTGGGTACCTCTGGCTCTCTCCACACACACCGGGCAGGCACACGTGAAGGGCTCATCTCTTTGCACACAGCAAAGCTCAGGTGAAAAAGGAAGTCAAAGGGAAATGTGTGGCCTGACAAGCTTTTCAGTAGCAGGAATCAAGAGTCTGTTTCAGCAGCCTCAGGACCATATCCTTCAGGTCTAAGAGAAACCCCCTTGACAAGGCCAGCAGAGCAAGAGGCACAAAGAGCAGTGTCAGCCAGGAGAGCAGCATGCAGCCTAGGTCTGCTGATTTGCGACTGCCTACCCGAAGAGAAGGGCAAAATTTCACATTTGGCCAAGGGGCACAGATTTCTTCCATGGCGCAGCAAGAATGACATGACTAGCCACATGTGACAAACTGGTCTTATGCCAGTGATCTGAAATAGGGCCTATGGTCAGGTCCCTAAGCCTTTCCAATAGTCCTAAGTAGCTTCAGTCTTACCACAGACAGGGACAAGACAACCCCCACCTTTCTGAAACAGCTGGCAGTTTTCCTACACATGCAGGTGTTTCAGTGTCATTAATATAGTGGGGTTTGACTCCACTCTGCTGAAAATAGCTTTAAAATAATAGTCTTGTGCTCCACACAAACAACAAAATAATAAAGCAGTCAAACACACAAACCAGAACCTCTACAAGGCTCAGACTTACTAACCCACGGTATAGCTAGAGATAACAGGAAAGTCTGTAAAGAAGCAATGAGAAAGATTAAAACCCTCACCTGAGAAAGGCAGTAATTGTTTGGGGAAAGTACAAGGTGCATTGGCATCAATGAAGGACTTAAAATATTGGCCTAAGGAAGAGGTGGTCTGGGTCAGGAGCAAACTACCTGCTGCCTTATGTCCTAGACCAACTCAGGACAGAAGTTCAAGGCAAGACAAAGGTGACACCCGTTCATAGGCACCTTCTCCAAAGCATCTGTCTCTCCCAGCACCTGGGAGGGAGTGGTACAAATTCTAGTTACCTAAGCTGGAAGCCCAGTGCTCTTCATGAATTAGCTGAGCCCACGCAATAATTAGCACTTGAGGCATTCAAGCACATGTATCCCCACAGGTTTCTAGCTGCCCCCATCCCCTTACAGACCTGTAGAAGGAAAGATTCCTCTCTGTGTGGGTCCAATCCTCCCACCTCCTTTCATGCGCCCAGTCAGACTCTCCCCACTCTCCATGTCCTGCATCAACAGAAGAACAGAATTGTCTGTGTTCAGAGAAATGGATTTCACAGCGGGGGAGCCATCCAAACAGTTGTCTGAGCTGAGGAAAGGCAGAGGATGCTTGAGGGAGTCAGCGTGAGAGGAGAGCTGCAGGCAGAAAGGGAGGAACAGGAAGGGACCTACCGGTACCCTGGAGCCTTGATGCAGCACAGGGCTGAAGAGATCATCCACATAGTGATCCAAGCCCACAGGAGTCCTCGGGTCGTCTCTGAATCTTTCACCTAAGAGCAGAGAGAAGTCTGGTGGAAAGACAGATAAGGAGCATCCCCCTCCTTCCAGTCTTTCTTAAACAGCCATGTTGTAGAGCACAACCCCCACCTTATCTTTACTTCTCAGGAGAAAAGTCATTGTCCCCTCTCTGTCCTAAGCTCACCCTTCCCAATGCTACCCACAGCCCTGGGCAGGAGCTCACCTGAGTAAAGGTGGTTGAAGTCTGGAGGGAGACTAGGTGGTGGGAAGGTAGGGGCCCGGATGCCTGGAGCAGGGGGGATCCTGTTGAAGGGAAAAGGAGACGAGCCCAGTACAGTGATGTAAGGAGACATGGAGCACTGGGTAACAGGACCAGTGGTGGAGCAGGAGGATGAGGCGACTCACAGATCCAGGGTAGAGTTCTGGAAGTCCTGTTCAGGGGCGAGGGGGTATGTGACTGAGGATCGAGAGGAGTTACTGGGGCTCCTGGCCTCCTCCATCTCTCCAATGAGGTCCAGCACAAAGTCACAGCCCAGTAGATTCTGCCACGTGTCGCCAGTGAACATGGAGACAGACCATCCTCGAGTGTTCTTATCACAGCCCCTGGTAACAGGGAAAGGAAGGAGAGAGATGACACGGCAGGTTGGGGAAAGACAGAAAGGGAAATACTGCATTCAGTTTCCTCTTGCCTTGCATCTCCTTGGTAAAGTCCTTAAGCTTTCAGGTATGAACCAATGATTACATGCACAAGATCGGGAAGAAACTAGAATCACTTAAGATTTGTTCTTTTTGCATCTTTTCTCTGAAGCAGCTCTGACAGGAATAGAGAATTCACAAGTGTGACCTAGGGAAACCTGCACACATATGGGAGGCAGACGGAACGAGCACATGCTGGGAAGGTGAAAAGAGAGGGTATTTTCACCTGAGCAAGCTCTGTGTAGATCTGCAGCCCTGACCAATCTGATCACTGGCCTCTTTCACAGCCCTAGATCTTCTCCCACCCTCTGGCAGTACCTCGCGTTCAGGAGCCAGGCTGCATACTGCTCCCCGGTCATCCAGGACTCCACTTCAGCTGAGAACTTCTCCTCTATAGCCCAGAAAAGAGAGAGTCAGTGCACACAGCCCCTGGCAAGGCCCTAAGCAACACCAAGACTCTGGAGAGCCCAGGCAGAGCCCAGCTCCAAGCATTTCCAACAGGTGGAAGTGCTCACAATACTGTGGCCTGTCTGGGTCATTGCTCCCCTCACTAGCAAGGCAGAGGAGAGATGCCCTGCTCAGAGCTTCTGAGCAGGGAGCAGCATGACCCAATATCTGAGTGAGGAGAAAGGCTCAGAAAGTCAGTAACAAAACCAGTGGGTGCTGCGATCGGGCCTATGCAGTAAAGGCTAACAGGAAAATAAGGTCCAGAGATATGCACCACCAGACAGCGACGTCTGCTGAGATGGGCCCAAATCCAGAAGAACCCCATCACTCAGGATGCCTGAGTAGCAGGTCTGAGCTGAGCAGGCTCAGGTTGGGGTCTGGATTCAGACATTCTTCACCAGATCTGGATTAAGATCACCCTTCATTGAGCTGGTGGAATATTTTCTAAATGCTGATTTCTGCGCTGGAGGAGTCATCAGGGACTAGGGAACGGGGAAAGGGTAGAAGCACAAGTTACCATTAAAGGTATGGACATCCAGCACCATCTTCCCCTTTCTCTGGTTTGCAGTCCACTCCAGCTGAGTGGGAGGGTAGGCTCGGGAGGCTGCTGGGTCAATCTCTGTGTGTGGTTTTGTTGTCAAGATCTTGCGTTGGCAAACAGCATTGTAACCTTCCATGCCATGGTCTGAGACAAATCTGCAAAGGGCAGCTGGCCTTGAGCACATTGCTCATCTCTCTCAACCCTAATCAAAGCAAAACCAGCTCTTCCCTCCTCCTTACTTCAGTAATGGCTTCTCCAGCGCTGGCGAGGGAGCAAAGGAGCTCAGCAAGGTTGTCATGAGGACCCAGGCTCGCCGGCCCTGCTCCATGTCTGGGTTCTTCCATGCCTGACTGACCACCTGGCTGAGGATTTCGTCACGCAGGGACAAGTTCTTCAAACCTCTGCCAACAATGTAGTTGCCCAGAAGCACCTCCTGCCAGCCAGGGAGGTTCTTGTCACCAATGAACCGCAAAATCTAGAGCATCCAGGGAAAAAGGGAGAGTTTTAGCTGCAAAGTAACCTCAAAGATCCGAGTTGTAGACATCAGGGTGTTTGTGACCCTAGGAAGGGCAGGCAACACTCAAATCTGAGTGTGCTGTTTTCATGCACCACCCAATTTCTGGGCAATTCAGGGGACAGTGTTCATAGGGATGGGACTCTGACTACGTGTCAGGACTTCTTCAGACCAGTCCTTATTCTGCCTCTGACTCACTATTTGCTCATGCAACTCCCCTTCTCTGGGCATCAGAGCTCAGACAGATGACAATTTACCATGGGCTATTTCTTCTGGAGACTGAGCCTACAGGCTGCTTAGCTGCAAAGAAACCTATGAGAACCAAATTGATTCAGAGCTGATCTCTCTGAAACATTCAGAGATCCAAACACAAGGAAATGCAGCCTAACAGCTGAATGTTAAAAAAAAAAAAAAAAAAAAAAAAAAAAAAAAAAACCAACAACACCATCCACTTTGGTGCATTTATGTTATACCAAGTAGCATGACACATGTTATGCTCAAACAATTCACTTAAGCAATGACAGCAATGATTCAGCTCCTTTCTATGCACATCAGCATCATAGGTTTACTGTAAATTCTATTTTTCACACTTAGATACAGAATAATTTATTTTCAGCCTCTATAATATGTCATTAGATTGAAAATCTTCTACAATGAACCACGGACATCTTTGGAAAGGACACTTAGGAATGATGGTCTATTTTATCTGGGCGAACAACACTTCTTAAAACGTGCCAGAGACTACTGAGAAAAATCAGAGATGGAAGTTGTTTAGTTCTCCATGGAATTTTTTGTCTTAAGTCCCTGTGCACTAGAGTCTTTGCTGGAGAAACAGCTGTATATTTTGATTAGCAATAGAGAAAATAGTATTTAATCTCTAGGAAAAATAACAGTAATCTGCTTAAACACAATCCTATTCACAAGGCTTCAGTGAGCTTGTGTTCTCCTATAATCAAGATCACTGAGAGAAAACAAAAGACTGGTTTGAGGTATTACATTTCCTAAAGGACTTATTTTAATCACATGTAACTCCCAAACGGACTTAACAGATTTACTCACAAATTCTCTGAAGACTCATTCTATTTTCAGAGAGAAAAATCATCATTTTTGAGAAGAGATGTACTTTCTACATCCACAGAGAACAGGGCTGGGCCTGATATGGAAAGTGAGCTCCTTATATAGGAAACTAAGTTTTTGATTTCAAAGAACAATTGCTATCGCTGCCTTCACGATGCAGCAGCACAGGACCCTGCTGATACAGGATATTATGGTGTCTCTCATTACACCAACACTAAGAACTAGGTGTGGTTCCAGGGAGCGTTTTCTTGATGACAAAGTCCCTGTGGCCACTTGCTCCAGCCTCCATGCCACAGTTCACTGTCCCCTGTTATGTGCTGTATGGTACAAGTGTGTTTTACCTGCGTTCAATAAACCTGTTTTTCTGACTGACGCAGAAGAATAAGTGCTTGATGGGGGGGAGATTTTCCTTTCTATTATATCACATATTGCTACTGCAACATTGTGAAACACAATTTTAGCAATCTAATTCCTATATGCCCTGCCAAGTGCCAAGACTGCCAACTAGGCACTTGGAGTCCAACTGTCATTTGGATCGTAGTAAAACCCCAACTGAGACTCCCTTTACCTTCTAGGTTTTACGTAATTGCTCCAATAAAGATAACATTTACCCTCTAGGGCTGGTCTGTCCCTCACCAACAACCACAGAAATCTTTCAGGGCTGTATGTGGTTTATGCTAGACAGTTCCAACACCTAGAAGGAGTTCTTCTCTCCCAGCACACCATATAATCCTAAATTTTAAGAACAGTAGTAACCACCATGCGCTTCAGCATCTAGTATGGAGGCATCAAAACATTCTATATTACATTCACCTGTTCTTCAATAAGGCCCTAGTAAAGGAAGAGATCTCTCACCAGTTTGTTGATCTCAAGCGCGCTCTCCCGGTGTTCAACTTCCAGATGGGTTAAGGGGTGATGAAGAGGCTGACCAGGGGCAGGGAAATCTGTATTCTAAAAGAAAAGAGAAGAATAGAAACATTTGTACTTGGTGTTACTAGACCTAGCATGTCCTACCCATATGAAGCAAGGGGAAAATATCAACAAGGTTCCCACCTGGAAGTGGGACTTGATGAAGGTGGAGAAGGGGTAGCTGTTGATGGCAGGCGGGAGGGAAAGATCATCTTTGACTTTGACCTCTGGAGGCAACGTCTCAGTTATCTGCTTGGCTTGTGCTTGGTATTGATCTGGAAGAGAAAAAAATTCCCATGTTCTGGCAGTCAGGAATGTCATCAGAGTATATCTGACTTGTAGTGCAAGGCACTGCATGGCTGCTCCATGTATCTACCCACACCTGAGCATCTGTGCCAGATGCCTTGGCTTTTAGAGACACTCAGCCCACCTCTACAGTCCCCAGTCCACTAAGCAGGCACATTGTCATGAATGTGAGTGCACAAGGTCTACCCTCAGTGGGGAGCTTTGACAGTTCTGATCTTTCAGACTCTTAGCCTGCATAATACCTAAAGGACAGTCAACACCTGATGTTTCAATTGCCAAAAAGAACAGAGTCATAGGGAATTCAGCACAGTTTGCTCCAGTTCACAAGGTTCTTCTGATTATTACCTACTATTGCACTATATTGAAGGTCAAAGACACACCTGACATTTTATTAGATGATCTGCCTATGTGCCAAGGAGGCAATTCCTGCCTCAACACTTTTGCAACTTACCTATGTACATTGTATAAAGAGTCAACAGAAGAAATGAAACTATGAATAACTTCTTGTTCAAGATCAAGTCAAGCACCAGAAAAATCATTTTGATTAGTGACATTCTAGTGATTTGAAAATAATAATAATAAATAAAACACACATATATACAACATCCATTTGCCTTTATCATAATTACACTGCAATAATAATAAAATCACGTGAGAGACAGCAGGTAGAACAGACACACCAGCTGCTAGAAAACAAGATAATAAAACAAAACAGTGCAGGAGAGGGAGGAAAGGAGAGAGAGTTTCTAACCTTCAGCTAAGTGCAAGAGGGCAGCAAGTTCTGCAGGGATCTCCAGCAGTCCCACATCCTGTGGAGAGAGGGAGTAAGTCAACCACCTGGGTACCAGAAATGGGTATTTCCTGCAGGTGAATCAGCAGCTAAACCTGGACTCTGTTCTGCTGAGACTGGGTAAAGCCACCATAACAAGGACTTAAGCATCCGAAGAGCAGCAGTAATTTTGCTGCTTCCTATTAGTCTCAGTTCAGGGCAGGTACTTTTCTGGCCAGGGAGGCTTATTTATTTCTGACAAGACTACCCAGATGAAGAAGCTATTTAAAAGAGCAAAACAGCCATTAAAAATGATAATAAAATAAACGTAATTAAGCCAGTTCTCACCAGCCTAATGTTCTGGCATCTCTAAATAATATCTCAGCAATTAACAACAGATTTACATCATTTTTGAAATAGTTTGATTTTGCTCACCCTAAAGTCTTTGATTTTAAAAGAAGTTCCTCAGTGGAGTATTCAGGAAGTCTACTGTGAAATTCCACCTTGCTGGACCCAAACCTGAAGAAGTGGGTGGTATTTTAAGAGCTCCCAGAGGTGGATACTCCTATAGTCATTACTGCTAAATCCACACAAAATGGGAGGTGACAATGTGACGACCAAACTTTCCCTGCCTCACTTTCAAAGGAGCCCCAGGGGCAAGGATAAGGTGGTACAGTTTCAACTCAACACCCACACAGTAACAAGAAGGGTGGAAATAAAGAAGGTGGCCCATAGTGAAATTCCAGGTTTTCCAAAAGTTATGAATAAATAAAAATGGAAATCCCAAACCAGGTTTTAAGGAAAAGTTCTAAAATTCCCACTGGGAAATTCAGCACTAGATCACAGGCATGTCCTTGTTCTTTGCGTGAGTGCAGCAGCATCAAGTTTACATCACCTCACAAACCTTGTGTTCCTGCAAAGGGTTGAACATTCTCAACTTCCCTAGCAATTCACTAGCCAAATCCATCCCCTCCACAGGGATTGACAGGATGAGCAAAGAGGGCAAAGGCCTCATTTTAAGGCCAGGCAGAAAGGTTCCCAGAGGACAGTGAGTCATTTGGATGCCCCCATTCTGCATGTTTTTATCCAGAATCTACAATCCCTAAGAATGTTTCCAGTGTTCAACACTCTTGTTCTTCTATCTCACAGGAACCCCAGAGAATCCCCATCCATCAGTGCCTCAAGCCTGGGGGCACACAGGAATGCCCTGAAAGCCTGTTCCATTTTGTCTCAGACTCTCCAGGACTCTGGTGAACCTACCATTCCTGGGCTGGGACCGTTCTCCGTGTCACCACTGGCCAGGGACTTCCTCCTTTGGTTCCCTTCTTCAAACTCCTGCTGTCAGGAAAGGGGGAAAAAAATGAAAAAGATGCAAGTCCAGCTATCAGGAGCAGACACTATAGACAGGCAGGAGCTCCAGGTCTTGCTCCAGCAGATGAAATGATGAAAGAGCTGCAGGGCCTTCTTAGCACTCAGCACACAGAACGGGGAGGGGATGCTCAGGCAAAGCCCTTAGCTATGCTCAAGCACCAAAGCCTCCCACCCCACAGCTGAACAGCAGCAGCCTTCACTGCCTGCTCAGCATCCCCAACACATTCTTCTTGCCTTGCCTGGTTTTCAAGGGGTCTCAGGACAAAAACAAGAACACACAGGAGTTGTTAGAAACACGTTAGAAACATTCACCTGCTTCCTCCAGCACCCGAGGATGAGATAATGCAGCCTGAACAAGACCTGGGTGACTGTCTGTGAATAGGGACCCTTCAAAGGGGCCAGGAGGGACAGCAAGAGTGTCTCTCTCAGCTCTACCTTTTTCTATCTCTACCATCCCCAAACCCCTCCAACTCACCTGCTGCCTGCTCCCAGGTAGAAAAGGAGGTTGTCCCTCTCTCCCTCCTGCCTGTCTGTGCTGCAGGAGGGCACAGCTAGATGGGATGTTCCGAGGGCTGGGCTCGGAAGGATGGCAGGCATGCTAAAGTCCAAAGGGCAGGGCTGCGGGGAGGGAGCAAAGGAGGAAGAGGGCTGGGTCTCTCCAGCCGGTGAACTTTGAGAGCTTTATTGTTGCTACTGCTACTGTACGTGCTATGGTTTCAGCACGCAAGTATCAGGGAAAGAGAAACAGGTTCAAAACAGCAGCGCTGCTGTGGTTACTCAGGGCAGAGAAAAGATGGACCCTGTCCAAGTAGGAAGGGGCAGGAGGAGGAAAAGGAGCACACGCAGGTCTGGGTGCAGCACAAGGCACCTCTGCAGAGTCTTCCAACATTGACTTGAACTTTCTTTCCCATGCTTTATTAGTCAAGCCAGCAGCTGCATTGCTTTCCTCCCTCCCTAACCTGTTAACCTGCTACATGGACATCAGCTGCTACCATAAGCCCTCTGATTTCCTATTTTCCATTTTATTTTTAACAGGTTGTGCACAATATATTCAACACTCTTGGTAGAATCAAAGCGCTTTCATACAGACAGTTTTCTATCTTCCCAAACCACTGCCACCCTATTGTCATGCTCGACTATGAACCTGGCTGATTTCCAACAGGCTAAAGACACCAGAGCCTGAAGTAGCTGTGGGAGGTCAGTGAAGGGAGGACAGAAATCTTCCATTTCCATCACTATTTGGGATAACACCAGAAATTAAACTGAGCAACTGCAAGAGTGCTGCCTCATTACAGCCTGAGCAGAACAGCTGCTCTCAAGCCCAGAGCTGGAACAGACTCAAGTCTTCTGTGAGGCCACCTAGAGATGCTCACACTCACAGAAGTACTGCCTTCACCAATTCTGTACCTTGTTTACAGAGAAAAGGTTTCAGTCTCAGTAATTGCTCTTTTTGACTATATTTATCTCAGAGAATGAAAGACAGTTTTACCACATCACTGCCTCATTTCCAACAAACCATCTTGAAGACCAGCCCTGCCCTGGCCTCACCCACTCACCAGCCCTCTACAAATAGCTCTTACAGTACATGTCCTGAGAAGAGGGCTGTTACCTGCCAGTGCTTCCTCTTTTGAACAAAGGGTTTGGAGATTAAAACCATGATCTTAAACTGCATCAAAGTTTTCTTCCGTCTTCTGTATTGCTTCCTGGAGGGTTGTGGAAAGAGAAGAGTTGTAAATGAGAAGCAAGTATCAACAAGCTTGGGCAAACTGTGGACTCAATTCAAGATATTTGGGCAAACATAAGGTTAATGTAGCCAGCCAGCCTGGATGTGGTGTTAAGCCCTTGTTAAGCCTGGTCTCATCAGGAACTGCCTCCACAACCTCCCTGGGCTCCAGAGAGCTCCAGCCATTCCAGTAAGTTCATCTACCATGACTTCCCAGCCAGGGGCCTGGCCAGGGACATCTTCACCTCCTCATCCTGAAGGAGCACCAGGGCAGGACTTGGCCTGACCTTTGTCTCCTGACCTTGCCTGGTAACCACGGAAGTAAGCCTGGATGATGGTGACTTTTTCCTGGAGAACGCGGAGGCGCCTGCGGTGGAGGAGGCGGTGGAAGTTCCTCTGGAGGGTTACAATGGCCCAGGTCTGTCTCTGGCTCCGTCGTCTCTCCAGCAGCTGCCTGGCCTTCTCCCTCAGGAACACCTGGGCAAAGGGAGCAGCTGCTGATCCACAAAGAAGCTGCCAGCTTCTCTAAGGAGTTACCAACAATAAAAAGTTGCCGGTTTACCTCCCTGGGGCTTTGCTGCCTCCAAGACCCTCTGCTAAGGGAAGGAAGCTTTCCACAGGGGAGAGGAGGAGGCTTAGGAAGAGGACACAGGGGAGAGGGACGGAGGCAGTTGTGGAAGACTGTTCAGGAGCAGGTCATTGGGGAGTGATGGTGGTTAGCAGACAGGGAAGGAGGAGGGCTAGCTGGACTAACAAGGCGGCCCTGCTGCTACAACAACCTGGAGCCGCATTTCCTGGTTTTCCATCCAAAACACTAAAACCTCCCCTTATACCAAAGACAGGAGGCAAAGCAAAATGGAGGCAGAGGTAGGCAGTGTTCTTCCTCTCTGGGCAGAAGCGCTGAGGTGCTCCCTCCCAGGTGACACCCAGCAAAGAGATGGCTGGAACTGTGGGCTTGAGATTCTCTATAAGTAGCACCTTTGTTACTCCAATCTGATAGAGTTCAGAGGGGTTCCCCACCACGTGGGACAGCACTGCTGCACAGCCCTCCCTCTCCTCCAAGCAGTCATGTCTTCTCACAGCCAGGAGTCCATATCTGGAAGACAATAAACTGATATAAGGGAAGCCAGGGATCTACCAAGGCCTTGAGTGGAACTGCAAGCCAATAAACCACTACCTGGCTAGGAAGTTCTGGAATGGAAAACAGACTGGGTATCCCTCCTTTCTAATGCGGATGGCCTCCAGTATCCCAGAATGTCTCAGCTGACAAGCAACGTACTCCATATCAAAGATATTTGACAGCTGTGGACATAAGGCACAATTAAAAATGGAAAAGGAGAAAGGAAAGAAAAAAAATAAAAGGAGACAGAGGGCTGGGTGCTTAGAAAGGGGCTCCTTCTATTGGGCTGTCCTCAGATAGATCTTCCAGTGGTCTGGGGGACAGGACAAACTACCCATCAAATCCTTCGGGTGTCCAGTTGACATTAGTTTCTTATTCCCTGGCATGTGGTCAGCTCACGGAGCCACAGGGTTGGGTGCGAGAAAAAGGAAGGGGAAGAAAAAAGGGGAAGAGAAGTCTTAGCTATCAACTGAAATTAAAAGTCTGAACCCAACTGTAGCCAGCAAGCTGATGGAGACGCCTGGAGTACTTCTGCTGCTCAGGATCCTACCTTACCTTTCTGGGATTAGGGGTGATGCACCGAATGAAGAAGGCATGGCTCCTGCAAAGTAGAAGAAAAGAAGGAACTTTCACCAGCTCCTCTCTGTGCTGATCCGGGCAGACTTTGCAGTGCCTCCACCAGCCCAAGACACCTCTCTCCACCACACACCACCAACCTCTCATGCTGCCCTCACAACCAGACCCTGCTCAAGCACCCACTCTAATCAATCCCAAAATAAGCAAGGGGGAGAAGTTTCTGGGTGCAGCGATCAGCCCAAAGTAGGGATGGCACCATAACAGCATCTCTCACCTTCTCAGCTTGGCTGTGAGGTCCTGCAGAGACTGCTCAAATCTGGACACCAATGTGGAAACCTGAGGCTTGAGCCCTTTCCCTCTGCTCCCCAGCTCCCTTTGCTGATCATAGGCAGCCTTAGCCTTCTGGAAAATGTGAGACACCAACTGGAAAGACACAGAGGAACAACCAGAGCTCCCTCAACCACATGGTAAGAGCAGTCCTTTTTATCTGAAACTGGAATTTACTCTTTGTCCCAGCTACATCTTGAGGCAGTCTATAAATTTTAAGACTCTCCCCACCAGTCTTTCTGCTTCTCATATGAAAACCGTAAAGGGCCTGTTAGGTGCCTGAAGCCTAGATCCTCAACCTCACCCACTCGAGTACCTTGAGGCGGCTCTGAGAGAAGATATCCAGCACCTCAGGACGCAGCTGGTCACGGTTTTTAGCAAGAAACTTGTGGACCTGCAAAGACAAAGTCTGATTTAATGAAGAGTACAGATCAACAACTCAGAGAGGCAGATGCCTCTCCCACATGTGTCTGAGATTAGGACAGACAGGCGGAAAGGGAGGCTGGGAACAAATGCTAGAGACTGAAGCTTGCTGTCCCTTTTGCCACTAAGCATGGAGAGGAAAGTAGCTGCTGCTTGGAGGAGGGATGGCCCTTCTCTCCCTCACAGTAGAAGAGGCTGCCAGACAGGCTCTGACACATCAGTTTGTCCCCTTCAGCAGCACCAGCTTTTCTGGTTTTCCAAGGCTCTTGTGTGAGCAAAAAGTAGGTAATTCCAGTTACCTGTTTTGCTTCTGCCCACAGTCAGCCCTGGTTGTCTCTCCTCACTGCTGATTAACTGTACATCCCTCTGGAGTGTCAGTGTGTTACAAAGACTGGGGGTTGTTCCCTCTGGACACTCACAGCATGTTTCCACTCAGACCCACTGCTCCGAGCCACCTGCCAACCCACAGAGCTCACCTGATAGGTGACAGGGCCCCCATAGTGTTTGATAGTGAAGACTGGCAGAGGTAGCTTGGGTTTGGTGTACCAAGGGCTGTCCCCGTGATGGTAATGACACTTCTGCAGGAAAGTGTGGTCAGTGGCCTGAAAAGGAGATGACAAACACATTTCCTACTGCTCAACATATTCTGTGGGTCAAAAAGCCACTACTATACTGATGGCACAAACACATAATATACCTCTGTAAAGACAAAAATACTTCTGCTAAAGGGTATAACTACCCTGCCATATCCATCCTGTGAGAGGGCTAAGAAGGGTTCCTCACCTGAGGCAGTGAAGTCTGGTCATCCAAGACACGCAAGATGCCATGGGGTTTTGCAGAAATGAAACTGAGGCACGACTCACTGTACATCTTGGAAATGGGAATCCAAAGTAACTGTTCTTGCCTGTATTCCTCCTGCATGTTAGAGATCAACCAGTCAAATCCAGTTACAAAAACAGAACAAATTCAAGGAGTTAACAAAAATATTTGATTTAACTCTTCAAGAAGCTAGTGTATTCTTCCTCATGAAAGGAGGCCCTGTAGGGGCTGCTGCCTCAGCTCATTCCAAACGTGCTGCCCCTCATCTGCTGTCAGCAGTTCCACTTACCTCCTCTTGGGCAATGACAGTCTGGCTGAAAAAATGCTGGAGATGCTCATTGGCAAAGTTGATGCAGAGCTGTTCTAAGCTGTTCACTTCTAGATCCTACAAAGACAAAAAGGCATCACACGTCCAACTCACAGCCCCACAAGAAGGCTGTGCCTTTGCGGCATAACACCCAGCACCAGCTAGTGCTCATCTGAGCCCCTAGTTCAGGCAACTTGATTTAATCAATTGACCCTGCGAAATCCAAATCATCTCATGTTTGGGTTCTAAGCTCTCAGCGTGGTTTATTGACTAGGTTGAACAGGAAGGGACAAAACAAGCTGTGAAGGAACATGAAGAAAAAGAGATATCCTCTTGGATGCCCATCCCCACTTGTATACATACCATCGTCCTCACCACACACTAGGCCAAGTGTAGAATTTAACATGAATTCTAAGCATAAAACCCGCAGACCTTAAATTACATGGTGCAAAAAACGTTGTTTCTGCAAAGACAGGATCAAATTCCCTCCCACCTCTATCAGCAACTGGAGACAGTGCACACACTTGTAGCCCATGAAATATGAAAGGAATGGGAAGAGCAACCTCAAAACCATAAATGTCCACAATGTCCACGGTGCAGTCTGTTTCTGAAGGAGCCAACCACTCGTTGATCCTTAGCAGCAGCCATTCGAAGAGCAGGTAATACAGAGTCTTGGCAATGGAGTCTCTGAGTGGAAGAGAGGAGTAAAGACAATTACAGCAGACAGAGCCCTTGGGTGCATCTCACCAGCTCAGACAAACAGCAGCAGGAAGTACCTGGCATCAATGGCTCCTTCTACAGACAGAGGGGTGAAGATCCGATCATATGACATCACCTGGGCACACAACAATAAATCACAGCTTTTTATTATCTTACTATTCCCCACACACACTGTAAAGGAAAAAATAAAAACAGAATTTTGCTTCCATATCTATGTTGGAGAGTCATCTAGCTAAGATGTTAAGCCTAAAACCATCTCATGTTAGAAAACAGCCTCTTAGATGTGAGCCCTGCCACTTTACAACTCTTCACTCGGAGAGTTTCCTCAAGAAGTTCAGCACATCCTTCCTGATCTAGCACAGAAACCATTTTGAGGCACTTTTTCTGCAGTTACTTCCCAGATTTTGGACCCCCCAGAGTAGCAGCTGAGCTCTGCTGACAGAGCATGACATCTCTCGGGATAAATGTGAAAGGACAGAGAGGTGCTCACAGTGACTCGGTGAGTGACAGCACTCTGCAGGAGATCTGCTGAGATGCTCAACAAATTAGCCACAATCCGAATCTCGGTATCACTGGCAATGGCTGCATGTTCAAATGATCCTTTCTAGAGAACGGAGAACAACAGATTAGATTGTGGACGAGACACCAGATAAAACTAATACTTCTGACAGTATCTCAGCAGCACAGAGACAGGTCACACAGCCAGGACAGGACACCACCATCTAGGTTCACTTTGACTCCTCAAACAGTCCTCCAAGCTCTAGTGGCCCTTGGTTGCCTCCCATCTTCTGTCCCTGCCTAGATCAGTCTCAAATCTCATATCCAAGAAACAAGATGGTCTTCGGATCATATCATGTTCAGCCAAAAATAACAACCTTGGTCTTATCACACGGGACAACTGCGGTGTTCAGCACTGGTGACCCAATGCCAAGCTGCCAAGGGTCAGTGTACCTCATAGGAGGTAAAGCAGATGTTCCCCAGCTGCAGAATGGCAGCCAGCACAGCCCAGGCAGAGCTCATCTGGTCTTCTGAAAGGCTGATTCCCTCCAGAGCTTGCACCAAGACCACAAAGTCCTGGCTGTCCTCCTTCCCCGGGATGTCACACGCTCTGCCCTGGAAAAGGGATAGAAAGCCATGGTCAGGCCTCTTTGCCTCCCAGCTGGAGCAGTTCCCAGCAGCAAGCTTCCCACCAGGATTTCCAGGGCAAGGGTTGGAAGCATCTGAAAAAGAAAGATCAGAGACACCACAGCCAGCTGCCACTAGTGGGAGCTCAGCACTCACAGCAGACCAGTCTCTTTTCTCCTTGGAGTGTTTGAGAACAGGATCCCTATGGCCCACAGGGAACATGTTTTGATGATGCTCCCAGTATGGGTGCCCACAGACACCCCTTGCCCGCTGCTGGAGAGCAGCTTGCCAGGAGAGGCGATACTGGAATCTCCTCCAGAGTTACTACCCCAGGTGGTACCAGAACCTGATGTATCGAGGCCAAGCAAATGGGTTTCTATACACAGAGAGCACAGTCACCTCTGACACTACGCACAGGTCACTCCCATATTTCTCATGCCTTTCTCTACAAGGGTGACACCCCCAATAGCTACTTGTGATCCTGAAGCACTTGGAGGTCCTGGCCCAAGAAGGTCCGTAGAACCTGTCTGTGTACAAGAGCTGTCTCTGAAGAAAGCTCCCAACTGACATCAGATTCAGATAAGTAAAAAAATGAGGTCCCAGCAGCTCTTGTGCTTTTTCTTGCCAAGCCTGAGATCTAAGAGAGATTTTGTCAGTCGCTACTACTATCCACGTGATCTGATCTTTTTCCATCTCTTCTCCACAGCAGGCTGACATGCTCCTACCCACCATCACCCTAGGACATCACACCTCACAGGACCTGGTTTACAACACAAGGCCTTTACCACCAAACCTCCACTATGGGAATATAAGAGCATCTTTTTGCAGAGGTAGCTACATCCCCTCTACAAATAGGGCTGGCTGGGCTGAGAAAATATCCCAAACTCCTATCAGAGCAGCTGCATCAAATCCAGCAGGTTCTAGCAGGATAATGCTGGGACAGGTGCAAGTTTTGCACAGGACAAGTCAACACAACCTTGCCAGCAGACCTCAGAACCAGTAGAGCCTTCTCAGCTATTCCCAGCTGGTAGGCAAATGTGTTTTACCAAACTTCAGCACAGACTTGCCCTCAAGCAGGTAAGTTTTCTAGCCCTTAGCAATTGCCTAATAAACGTCTACTGGATAGGACAGGCCCTTAAATTGTCCTCTATCCTTGAGTCATTGCTACTTGCCCCTTCCTTGCCTGAAAGAAAGATGATAGCAATCATGTGTCCAGCATCCTCAAATGGCCACAGCTGCTATACAAGAGATTGTTTTTTCACCTGGGAAAGCTGACCCACACAGCTGAAAGAGGAAAGACATCTTGCAGATGCTCTAACGCCCTGAGTGTGGAAACAACTCTCAAGCAAAAACAACTGGGCTCCAAGATGATGACTTGCCAAAGGTCTAGGGAACAGTTTTCTGCTGCAAATGAATCTGAATGAAAAGTTTACTGCAGGGGTTTTAGAATTCCCATCCAGTGACTCAGTCAATTAATTAAGTGCATTTTGGAGAAGGTAAAAAAAAAATCCCCTTGTTTAGTTCTGAGAAGAAGAAAAACAAACAAACAAACAAAAAACAAAACAAAAAAAACCCAACACACTAAGAAAAGGTGCCAAGCAAGGGATTTCCACACCACGAGGTGGAGCCAAGGGGCCATACAATGGCTGGACTTCTTTTAAAAGAGAAGCTTCCTTTGAGAGCTGCAGAGGCCATGAACAAAGAGGAAACAAGACACCAAGACATTCCTTCTTGGGTCAGGTGGGAGAAGGAGCAGAGCCAACCAGAGTCCTCTGAGGGGCACATCAGGAGGGAAGCAAAGTTGGCTGGTGCCTCCTAAAGGGCTTTGCTAATCAGAGGGAAGTCTCAACAGTTTTGCTCTATCAGCTGGAGCATCATCACCCCACTCACCTGGTTCAGATAAAAGTAAGACTCTGCCTCTTGCAAGTAGAGCTCCTCTTTCTGCTCCATAGGCAGCCCAGCCAGTAGCTCATAAAACACATGGTAGTTCCTCTCACCATGGGCCTAATGGGATACACAGTTTATAGAATTAATCATAGAATCATAGAATGCTTAGGGTTGGAAGGGACCTCTAGAGATCATCTAGTCCAACCCCCCTGCATACGCAGGGACACCTAGAGCACATGGCACAGGACTGCATCCAAGCGGGTTTTGAAGATCTCCAGAGAAGGAGACTCCACAACCTCTCTGGGCAGCCTGTTCCAGTGCTCTGTCACCCTCACTGTTAAGAAATTAAGATTAATTATAGAATTAAATTCAGTTCCAGGACACCCTAGGGACCTGGAACCACGCTGCCACAAACCAAGCACGGCAGTGGACACAAACACTCACGTCAGTGATTTAAGGGCAGAAAACACCTAAGAACTAGGTCATTTGAAAATCTGCCAGCATTTCTCACTGATACCTTAGGAGCATCTGAGAGCAGTTCCTTACACAGGGCTCCAATATCTGACTTTCTGGACTCCAGACATGATGAAAAATTGGGCAAGGAAAGACTTAATTGGGTGAGAAAGCCCTAATAAGTGGCTTGATTCAACCTGCTTGAATTTGAGAGAGTTCCTATTTCATTTGAATAAGAGAAGTGGACACCTTGTGACATATTTCTTGCTAACAGAAGAAATGGGAGGGAAATCTTATGCTTATTCCCAATCCCTTTGTTTAACAGTGAACTTAACATAAGATATGAATAATACAAAGCGAGTGAGGGACCCATCAGTCCTTACCTGAAACACCACACGAGACTTCTCCAGCAGGTATTGGGAGATGGACATTCCCACCATGGTCCCACTGGGTTAAAGAGGAGACACTCTGTAAGAGGCTGGTGACAGATTTCCTGTACATCATTTATCAGAGGGTCTAGCAGACAGTTGACACCAGGAAACAAGGGTACAATCTGACCAACTCGGCCTGAATTTTGAAGACATCCAACACTGGTGTTTTGGATCAGACTATTACACTGAAAGGAGCTAACCATTATTTAAGACTGAAACCTTTGGGTTATAATAGACAGTTCCACAAAAAACATTAGCTCAGTGCCTAGCAACAGTTAAAAATGTTAGAGAGGCAGGTTCAAAACAAAAAGAGGTGGTTTTTTTTTTTTTTTTTTTTTACAGAACAGGTTAGACCTGTAGAACACTCAGCAGAGCCTGTTGCAGATGAATGCAGTTTACACGAGCTCAAGAAGAAACTGGAAAACCACAACAGGCTCTGAAAAGCTTCTGAGCTGAAAGCAGTTGAGGGCTTTTAGACTGTTAGAGCAAAGCATTTTATACATTTGGTCTGCTCTGCTGCCTCAGCAGACACTTCTCACCAGTGTTGGAGGCACAATAGTGATCTAGATTGTTCCTTGATATAAGAAAGTTCAGATGTTCTTATTTTCGTAATTTATTTCCCCTTTTGAGAGGTAAATATCTGTTATTTTGCAGAAGAAACTTAAAAGTAGAGGATTAAACTCACCCTTCTCCTATCCCAAATGGGCGGGAGGGTTTTTGCATGATCCTTGACTACTGCTATGCTTTTCCTCACCCAAGAACCCCTGGACAGCTGGGAAGGGCAGCATCCCATGATGTCCCTTTAACTCACTGTTGCAGGTGGACATGCAGAAGCTTCCCAAAACGACTCGAGTTGTCATTAAGAATGGTTCTGGCATTCCCAAAACTCTCCAGAATAGGTAGGACATTGCAGGGCTTGAAGAAAAGAGCGAGAACACCCTCGTAGGAGTCATAGATTTTAAACCAAAAGGAACTTAAGTAACTGTTACTCTGAAAATCCAAGTAAGATGGGACTTGACTGAATTACTTCCAGCTGCCTTAGGGCCTCTTTTTGAATTTATCATGGTCTAATTATCTCTGCCCATGGATAAGTACCAATATGAGCTTTTTCCCCTTCACTGCAATGACCTTTCACATTACTTCTGCTCTGAGTTTGCTCAGATTTAACTCCCAGACTCTGTTATAAGGTCCCCGAGGCAGGTGTCATCCTTCTGCTCAGATACAGCAGCCTGTCCAGCACCAGGGCTGCTAGATACCAAAATAAACAAAAGCAGGAAAATCAGCTGTGCCTCTGGCTTCATGGCAGCTTCACCTTGAACCACAACCCATCCAAAGCCCAGAGAAACAGGAATGGAGAAACATCAGAAATAATAGGGCTTCTTACACTAACTTGGGCTTCCATTTCTTGCCAGACCATCACAGCACAAACTCAGTGGCCTCTTACTTGTGTGATCCTGCAGCTGTCTGATCTCTGGTAGAGCATGGCCAGGTACTGCACAATTGCTTTGGCAGCTTCTGTTTTACCTGATCCACTGTGTCCACTGGAGGAAAAAGAGTTAAGGAAGCAGGAGTCAAAACAGATTTACCTGATATAACCACATCAGATCCTGTTACAGCAAATCAGTGAAGTTGTAATGCTTTACAATAAATGAAGATTTGTCATGTATTGTTTGAAACCCTGAGGCAACATGTCAAAAGAAGCCCAAATAAAAACCCACTGCGGAAGGTCAAAGTCCTTTTCTTCCACAAACTCAAGAGAAACTAAATTCAAATTATCTTTGTGCAGAGTGAAAGAAAAAAAAAAAAAATCTGTCTCATTTTATGTTCTCTACTCACAGTCTTTGCACAGGAGCCTGAGTGATAAGCTCATGGTCAGTGAATTACAAAGTGGAAAGTTTTAGTAAATAAAATAAGAATAAATAAATAAAAACAAATAAAAATAGTGCCTTCATTCTTACCTGATGATGACACATTGCTCTTGTGCTGATGACTGGGATAACGTGTAGGCCATTTCTGCTATGGCAAAGATGTGTCTAGTTGCACAAAAGGGAAATTCCAGTTAACTAAACTGATTCACACATTTCTGCCACAAAAACATGGCACTGAAAGGGTACTCATGTCACCTACATTAAAGATAGGATAGATTATGATTTGAGAGCTGCAAGGACTCAGGGAAATCAGAGTTCTTGTTGACTTTAAGTCAGCTAAAAAGCACTACAAGGCCCAGGTCCTCACAGGGCCTCTTCAACCCAAACCAAGCAAAGCTCTGGGCTGTGGTGTTTGATACAGGTGGCCCCAACAGTCTTACCTGCACTAGAGGAACCTGCCTACGTTGTCAGCTCCAGTAGTGCTAGCACTGTGCCAGTTATTGCAATGGAAAACACAAACTGCTGGAAGCCAGCATCACACCTAGGATTTTCCATCATTATGAAGAAAGTTGAGCTCAAGAGATTTGCTCTGAGTATCACAGGGTCAGGCAAACACCACTTTGGAAGGCTCACTTCCAGTGGCCTTTTCCCTGCATATCAGGGAGCCTGAAACAACTAGAAGAGTCTCCAGAGACCAAAGGGGAAGGAGTCTAAGGAGTTATCAGAGAAACATACGGGGTATTTTCAGAGAGACTCCCTTGCTGGTACTGGGTAGCCACATCTTCAGAGTAGATATTGAGGTCCTTAAAAGGATTCACAGAAACCAGTATCGGTCCAATGTAAGTCTAGGTCAAAAATAAGAACAGGAGAAAAAGGTTTTCTTACGCCTGGGGTTTATTAGAACATTCTGAATGAGGGATACTACTGTCTGGGAACACGCCTACTAACACAAGGCTTAAAATGAGACTTAAAGGAATGCTATATACTCTGACTATGCTGCCAGCTCATTCAGGGCATACTGAGGTTTTCTAGTGGTACATTTATTTCAAAACGATATCATTATTATGTGATAAAAGGGTATTTTTTTCTTGGTCACTTCCTATTCTCCAGGCTCCACATGACATATCACGCCTGAGGCTGTAAGGGCTAAAGAGAACAACCCTTCCTCTAGCACCACTCTGCAATACTGTGAAATGTTTGCTGAAACCCCCAAGTTTCATCCTGAGATCCGCAAGTTTTACTAGGACAGGGCTGTTCTCTCCCTTAGGAGCAGCTGAGCCAGAAAACGAACACAACTGCACTTAAGAGATGGCAACAAATGCCAAAATTTAAGAGAAACTCTGGGGCTTTCAGATTTCACCGCAAACATTTCATGCTACCCCTTTTTTGAGAGAACACAGTGTATGTCCCTCATCACTCTTCCTAGGAAGAGGTCATCTCTTGTGCTACTTGGTGAAATATCACTTGCTCTTGAAGCTTTTTGTTCAGAATCAATGAGCACTGCAGAAAAAATCTCTCACTACCCATACATAAATGAGATCACGATGGAACCTCTTCTTCAGACACAGCAGAACCGAATGCTCACAGACCTCCCTAGGAACAAACGAAAGGACTTGTAAGTGAAGCCTGCAGCTGACAGGTTTTAATCTTAACCTTTCTCCCCTTGCAGGAATTTTGTAAGAGGTCAGAAGATAAGACTATTCATTGGCTTTAAGTGTTTCCAACCTGTCTGGATTAACCACATAAGAAAGAATAAAGCAGCCGAAGTTCAGAACACCCAGCCTGTTCCCATGTCACACTCATGTCTCCTTTATAGCTGTCTCTCCAAGCAGCATGCTAAGGCTACCTGTTCAAGATTAAGGGCTTGAGTTTGCCACAGTGGCAGGCAATGGGAGTTGGAAAAGCCATGGATATCAGTGCTGATGGGAATATGACAGAAATGTGCCTCTCATCCTGAAAGGCTTCCTGATTTACTATCTGTTCCATAAAAAAAAAAAAAAAAAAAAAAAGTTCAATTCCCCATTCTGTCCCTTTTCAACATCGCAGAGGCCACATCAACCTCAGGACCTCCTTTTTACTATCTATGAAGTAGAATAATTTAGCAGGAGACCTAGAGCTCCCCAGGTGTGTCTAAAAGCCTGCTGTGTGACACTCAAGGTTGAAGGGCGCTCTGTGCAGCAGATCATGGGGACACAGTGCACAATAGAACCAGGAGTCCCCCCTGCACCTGACTCGCTGCAGGTGCATGACTTACATAGTGCTATTCAGGCTTTACTTTGCCTTTCTCTGGGGCAGCTTCCCCTCGACTAGGGTCTGCACCAAATTATTCTATTATTCTCAAGTGCTAGCCAAGGACCTACAATGTTCTTGCTGCTGCTGAGCCAACAGGATCTTTAAAGGATATCGAAAAAGCCCCCGTGACTTCGAGCAGAACCCTGCTGCCCATACGTACTCCAGCTCAGTTAGATCTTCAATCTCCTCAATTTCCACACTGTCCTCTTCACTTATGCACACCTGAAATACAAAGACATAGTGTTCAAAATCAGCTTTGCTTCACCCCCAACCACTCCGTTCAAATGACTCCCAAAAGAGTCATCACCTGTACCTGTTTCTGCATTAGATCCATGTCCAATATATCCTCAGTAGTATCTTCTGCTTCCCACTGATCCTTGAAGTCCTTCATCCCACAACAGTTTGACAGATGTGGGTCTTTGTAAACGGTCCATTTGCTTAGGTTCTCTATAGTGAGCCGTGGGAGCAGCAATTCAGAGGTCAGCCACGCTGCAGCATCACAGCCCTGAGCCTGCTGCTGAGACCAGTGAACGCAAGATGCAGCTTTTGCTTGTGCAGTCTGAAGGACACCTGTATTTTCTTTGATATCTACTTCACTGGAATAATCTGTCACACACTTTGAATCCTCTTCCTGCTGTGGGAAGAGGCCCAGAGCATAATAGCAATTTCCAGATGCTTCTGAAGAAAGGGAGAGTTTAATGTCTTTGTGGTGAGACCACAAGTTCTGCCCAGCAGTGCAGAACTGGGATGTGGAAGCTCCCTCAGGAGTTTTGCTCTGTTGAGGCGAGGAGCTCGTAAGTCTACTCACCCTGTACTGCATTGCAGTGCATTTCACCTGTCTTGCACTGCCTGCTGTTGATGCAAATATTTCACCACTGCAGGAATATTGCTGGCTCCTTCTCTGGGAGGTTTTTTCCATCAAAGATTTGGAAATGTCACATTTGAACCTGCAATCCTGTTGCACAGGCATCAGAGATGTTTTGCCTGATGGAGCTCTCACTTCCTCCAAGGAAGAATCACTCCTAGAGCACCCAGATAAGGAACTCTCCATCCGAACAACGCTGTGGACTCTAGGAAACACTACAGCAAACTTGGCATCAGCAACATCGTTCTCTTCCTCCTCCTCATCCCAGTGTGGGAAGGAACTGCTTCCATGAAGAGGGGAACCTTTACAAGGCAGATCAGGATGTCTCAGCTCCTCTGTCCTTTCAGCACCGCCTTTCCATTCTTCCAGGGTCCAAGAAGACTCCTGGTCATTCAGCTCATCCATCCCCAGATGTCCCGCTGCACCAGGGCAGGTTTTGCCAGGCCTACCAACCAACCCAGAGGAGCTCACCACCCTGACTGCCATTCTCCTGAATCCAGAAGGCTTGCTGCTCTTCTTCCTTTTCCCAAATTTCTTCAGAAGCCATCCCGATATACCAATTGCACGTGCCACACTCATAAGACGAGCTTTCAGGCTTCTTTTCTTGGCAGGTTTTTGACTGAGCCAGCTGGTGACTCTTTTGAAAGCAGAAAGGGTGTGCGAGTGCTTGGATCCTTTCCCATCTTGCACATTTTCTTTTTCAGAAGGTGCATCTGCAATCACTTCTTCCTCTTTTTCTGTCTCTAGATTCTGGCCTAAAGCCAGTTTAACCCTTCCAACAACTTTTCTAACTTTCTTCCTCTTGCAAGGGATGTGATTATGAGATGCTTTTTTTGTAACAGAGGAGCAGTTTGAAATACTTGAAAGATTTGATCTTTTCTTTGCAAAGCTTTGAGCTATTTCAGGCTCCTTAAATATATTGATAGTTTCCAGCATGGCAGATTTTGAACAGATGCTTTCACCTTGTTTCGGGTGAGGGTTTGTTTCCAAAGCCATCTGGGCAGAATTTGTTTTACATCTTGTTAATGGGTTCAGCTCAGCATCTTTGTTTTTGCTTTTCGTATTGAGAAGGACTTGGGATGAAGACAAGCATTTGTTCGTAACAGTCACCACTGCTAACCCCTGCGTGCTGCAGTCTAAGGAAGACCTGTCTGTCCATGCATGTCCCTCCACTTTGTTTTGTTCACAGCTCCTGGGCTGCTCTTTCAATGCCACTTGTTCCTTGCGCAGCAAAGGGCTCTCTTCACCACCCACCTTCTCCTCTTCTTCACTTCCCTGAAGTGCTTTGCTAAGGTTAATGTGGTGGAGTTCTGCTTTCACAGCCCTAGACAGCAATTTGCTTCTTACAGCTTTTCCTTTGTCAGTGCTCACTTCAGTGCTGTTCTCCCCACTGCTGTTAGAATGAGCGTGTTCATCTTTTAACCTGTCTTGACCACTGTCCTTTTCTAATGCATTTTCCTTGACTTCTCCATTATTGCCATTTTCTCTGTTGCTAGAACGCTTGAGTTGGGACCCTGAAACACTTGCATCCTCCTCCTCCTCACTGCTCTCGGCTAGGAGAGGTTTTCTTGGTGTTAGCGTGTCATCCTGCTTCTTCAGTTTCTCCTCTACCTCTAATCCTGCAAAGCCTTCATCCTCACATTCCTCCCTTTCATCCATAGTCACCTGCTCCCTTTCAGTTTCACTAGCTGCTTCCCTGCTTTCACAGGGCAGCTTCTCACAGCCTTTTCCTTCGGCTACAGGAAGCACTTCGAACATCACTTCTTTCTCACTGGGACCATCTTCCTCCAAAGATCTCTTCTCTTCACTGCTTTCAGTGCTGCCAGCTCCAGGCTTTTTACCTCTTTTATCGGTCCAATGAGCTTCATTGCTGGACTCCAAACAGGAGACACTTGAAGTTTCCAGGATCTTTTCTTCTGCACTTTCAGTGCCATCAATCCTGGTACGTTTTCCAGTTTCCTTTCCTCCTCTTCTCCCACCTTTGCCTCGGAATCGAGAGCCCGACCTCCTGGCAGAAGCTTCCTTGGAGCTGCGGTTCTCACCACGTCTGTCCCCAGGCCCGGCCCCGCGTGCCTCCCGGTGCAAGGCACGGTGCTCAGAGGAGCCTTCCACACTTCGCATGGCAAAGGACTTTACAGACTCTGGCCCAGGGACTTCTTCACCCACAGGACGCTTTCCACCCTTCCTTTTAAAAGTCTTTTTCTTGCTCTCCACACTGGCCTTTCCCTCCTTTCCAGCACTGCCATCGCTTCCTTGTCCTGGTGTCAGACCCCGTTGCTTGGAGGCCTTTTCTTTTTTCTTCACTTTGGACCCTAACTGCTCTCCGTATTTCCTCCTAAAACCACATTCTCTTTGATCATTGCTCTTGGAGGCTCTCTCCTCCCGCAAACACTTCTTGTGGCCACTTTGTCGGCCTCCCTTCAGCCTCACCACACTCTGGCTGTTCAACACGTCCTGGTCAAGGGTTTCATCTTGTTCAGGCAACGTCTCTTTGCCCACCAAGCAGCCTTTACTCTTTTCTTCCCATGGTCTCCCCAAAGGGGTCTTGGGATCTCCCACAGACTTGGCTTTCTCCTCACAGTTCAGCACTTTCTCTTTTCTAGACTTTTTGTGATGAGTCTTGGCTCGGGAAGGAGCCATTTCTCCAGCATTCAGAAGGATACGAGCGCTTATCTCAGTTCAGCTATGAAAGGTTTTGTTAACTCCGTTTGCTAAGTACCCAGAATCACAACTGGACCTACATGGGCAACACTAGCTTGAAGGCTGAAAATACAGAACACTGAGTAGACTGAAAAGACAGCAAAAAAATGTTTAGAAAAAGCATCTAACTCAAATTGCTCAAGTTGAATTGATGCTGCAGTACTAGAATTCAAAGTAGAAAAGATCCAAAAATATAACCTCCTTTTTTGTGATCATTTGCTATTCTTTCCCTTTTTATTCTGGCACTTTTCTCTTAACAAGAAGTGCTGACTAAGTTTATACAAATTTGTTAATTGTTGTTCAATAGTAACTATTTATCCCTTTAAGTTTTCTGCAGTGCAAGGGAAGGACATCATTAAATAGCTCATGCTCAAGATTTAATCTGTCCAGAAATTCCAGTTTAGCCCAAATATCAGGATTTGTACATGGAAATGGTAATGGCAAAATGAATCATTGCTCAGGTAAACGAGTCCTTTGACATCAGTCCTACTTTCTAACTGTCCTGGACCACCTGCCTCCTTGAAACACTACAGCAGGTAAAAGATCACACACATCTGTTTTTCAAACTCATTATAACAACTCCCTCTAAATCACCACAGCAAAAAGGTCAGTTGGATTTTGTTCTGCCTTTTTAGAAGGAATGAGAATTGCTTACACGGTGTTAGGAAACACAGCATGAATTCGCAGACAAAAAGAAGCACCGTTATTAAGATCAGTATCTCCCAATAAACACAGTTCCCCAGAGTGGTTTCTCCTACCTCATTTCAAGGACAAAGTCCGGAGCTTTGTCTCAGCACCTTATGCTTTCATCCACCTGCAAGAATTGCTCAAGCTGCCTCTTCATTGCTCCACACGGTAACCTTCTCAACAAACCTACACCGTCCATCCCGATCCCAGCGAGATGCTCAGCACCACCCGTCCAAGCTCACATCCACGTACAGGGTGATGCATTCGTTCTCCCGAGCCTGGTTTCCAATGGTCACAGTCCGTCCCAGCCTCCTGGCCACCCTGCCCAGCTGCAGAATCCGACATCGATTCTGGCAGGGCTGGGCCCGGCGCATGCAACGAAAGTGGCATCAATAATTCAAGCTTCCTCCTGGCACCTCTGAACTTTTCAACCAGCAAGGGCACCAGCTGCTTGGCAGCAGTTTGGAGAAGGGGACAGGAGACGTCACCCAGGCAGAGGCCAGGCTCAGAGACAGCATGACTTGGTACATCCCTAAAGCCTGAAAGGGATAGATCCATTCCAGTACCAAAAACGGCTGTTACAGGCACTATCAGTCAAGGTACCAGGAATACCACCCAAAGAAGAGCTTAAAACAGTGCAAAGAACCAACTCTGAGGCCTCTCCATTCCACAGTCTTGGACCTTTATTCAGGCAGCCAAGCTCGGGTAGGTTGGGGCTCCGCGTCCTTGGCCCCCTCACACCACCCATTGCTCTGCTCACAGCAGGAAAGCAGCTCCCAGCGCAGCACAGAGAAGGCTGCAAAATGGGCATCGTTCTGCCCTCGCTTTGCCTAAAGCGCCCAGGCCGGTAGCCAGCAGAAAGACAACATCCTCTATCTGATCTCCTGGTCTCTGCTCCCCTTCCAACAAAGCTCTTGCAGGCAGCACAAGGTTATTCCCAGCAGGAGGGGGACAGGCAGTGATTACGTCCATGCAACATTGCTGCCACATCCAGTGATGGCTTTCCCCTTCCTAGGTCTTTCTGAATTTAGGACAGTTTTCCCCTTCCTGGGTTTTTCCCCAAATATTCTCTCCCCACTTTCAGTCTCAAGCCCACCTGTCTCAGCTCCTCAAACCTGAACACTCTGCACAGACTAAACACTACATTTCTTTGACTTTTAAAGTGCCAAAACACTGGCTGTTTGTTCCTATCTTCTGAAAGGAAGGCAACCACCAGCAAAGATGGGACATTTCCAGATTTTACCTCCAGATCCCTGAGCAAACTGGACCATGCAGGATGTAGCTGGAGATTGGGTTACGTGCCTATCTCAGCCCATGATTTACCATATAGGTTTGCATACATCATTGTATCAAAAACACAACAGATTCACTTCATACCGGGGGTACGAGCAGCGATGCAGCCTGCCCTCATACAGAGATCCGTAAAGTTTGATAGCTGCAATGAGGATCAAGTCACCTTTGGGCCTATGATCTTGCTTGTACTTCCCCACTTCCACTTCCATTCTCTAAGCAGAGAGAGGACACTGTGCACAGATGCACAACAGTCCTATCGGTGGTAACTGGGGGTGATGGGAGCCAGTGCTGCTCTCTTTTCTAGCTCTCATGCATTAATATACAATATCAACATTGTTCCTTCAAACCTCATGCTGCCTCAGAGCAGCAGCAAACATCCTCCCTTGAGCCTGCACCCTAGGCTACTTAGGGCAGATTGCAGTCCTCTGCTCCAGAGCCTCTGCCCTCTTCCTCCAACCACTTTAAGAGGAGCTAAAGGTCTCCAAGGGTCTTTTCCCCAGCAGTAACACAAGGAAGCCAAATCAATTATTCACTACTGCAAGAAGAAACCCAAACAATTAAGTTACACACGTTTGAAAACTACCTCCCTGAATATTTCAGGAGCCCTTTGTTGACCAATTGTCGGCCATTCAATAAGGCTGGATGACCCTGGTGCACGGTGAGCCAACGTCCCATGTCCCTTACTCAGAGGTCAACCAGAACACACTGCACAGAAGGTATTGCACCAAACTGGAAGGGTGGATTTTATTTGAGTCTAAACCAAAAGACTTGCATATGCTAAGACCCTGCTTCCTCTTTTTCCTCCCCCATGTGTAAATTAGTGCCTAAAAAGAGCAAAGGGAAGATATGTAGCCCTACAAACCTGCACTGACTCTTGCTGGACCCATAACACAGCAGTAAGCAGGAACTCTGGCATTACTGGAAAGGCCCAAGTGGAGCTGCAATTCCCAGCTGATGTCCTGCATTAGCAAGGGCACAGCTAAAGAGGAGGTGCCTTCCCGTGCTGCAATCCTACTCTTTCCACTGCACACACTGAGGCACCTGGCAGCTTCCAAGGCACAGTCCCTGTTTCCCTTCCAGTTCATACCCAGAGTGTTTTTCCTCTGTAGCTGGAAGCTATGAGTTTGGTACAGAATTTATTTCAGTCAATGAAATCCTCTGCATGAAAAATAGCAGTTAAACTACCCGCAGTCCCTTACAAAAGACCAGCCATAACTTCCAGTCCTTCAGCAGGGAGGTGCACCAGCCCTTCCAGTGAAATACAACAGAGCTGGTGTTTGAGAACTGAGAGAAGCGCCTTGATCCCAAAGCACTTCCTAGGGCTGGCAGCAACCACCCTCCGACTGGCCAGGCCATTGCTCGGGGACAGCACATCGCAGAGCCCCGATGGCTCTGGGTTTGTGACATTCAAGGGCCGCAGCCCTGCTTGGCCCCTGCGGCCGGTTGCCAGTGGCGCTGCCGGAGTGTTTCCCCTGGAAGCTTCAGCCTCCTGGCAGCACTGGGACAACGTGAGCGGTTCTAACCCATTTACTCCCGAAGCTCGAGCACCTTGACTTCACGCTCTCTCCTTTAAAAGATTAACTCCTGCCTTTTCTGGACATTTCAACTCAGCAAGACCCTCCCAAGGGCCAAGCGCGTTGCCTAAGCCGAGAGCTGAGCCCATGGAGCAGGCAGGCCCAGGCCTGGCAGGTGAGGAGGCACCTTGAGGAGCAAGAGCCACGTGAGGGCTCTGCTGTCACCCAGCTGCAACCAGCCGCCCACCCAGCGGCACCTTGAGCCAAGAGCTGCAGGTAGCGCCCGCGCCGGCACCTCCCTCCCTTGGGGACGGGGCCAGCAGCCCAGCTGCAGCTCCACTGACAGGGCTGAGGAGGCCCACAGGGGCCCGCTCCAGTAGAGCGCTCAGATCCTGCATCCACTTCTGCTTCAGCACCACAGGATTCTCCAAAGAACCCAGGTGGGACTGCCTCATGAGACGGACCCTGCTCCCACAGGCAACAAGCTCCTGAACATCCCCTTAACCTGCAAAGAGTATCTGGAGGAGACCTCAGACAAAGACTTAGAAGGGCTCTCTCAAAAACGAGTTTTTCCAATTCCATAATACTGACTTCCTGCTTACTATTTACACCAAAAAGGGACCAGGACTGTTATGACCCAATAGGAAGATGTATATTGAGGTGCATCGTGAAAAAGAAACCTTCCAAGAGGTAAAAAACAGCAACCCGGTCCCACCAGAGCACAGCCACCTTGTTGATGCCACATCCATGATGGAACCTGCTGGCATTTCTAAGGCAGAGCCCTTTGACAGGAGGTTTTCTCCCTCACAAGAGGGACAAGACAGCGGCTGCAGCACCAGCAACATCTCTGCTCAGACAGAGAACGCAGCAGCAGCCCAGGCCATCAGAGAGATTGACCATCCTCAGCCTGACCTCGGAGAAGCAGCAGGCAGCAACTACAAGCACAAACCCAAAGCTAAGGGCAAGAGGAGCCTGACTTCCTCCTCCTTCCCTACCATACCTGCTAGGGAGCCTGAAGATGAAAATTCACTGGAACATCTCCCACTAAAGGGACAGCATCGCTCATGCTCACAGTGAGGAAACATGGGTTTCCAGCAGTTAGTTAGGGCAAGCTGCCACGTCCTGCAACATCCCTTTTTAGGTAGCCTATCATGTGTTCTAAATAAAATTAGTGATGTTGGCTTTAAGTTACACTGTAGTGTGTGTTCTTTGCAGGCAGTAGGATAATTTTAAAAAATGCTCCTAAGCTCTTGAGGGAACAATGAGAAGGGGACAGGGAAGTTATACAGGACCTAGAAGAATGTTAGACTTTGAAGCTCTGACAGATCTCTGTCAAAGGCAGAGTATCCTATGAAGGAACAGGAGAAACTTTAGCATGATATTGGGGTACTCATTCAAGTATATCCCCTATAATATCATCTTGACAATTTTACTGGCATAGGCACTCTCATGGGCTTCGCTATTAAAGATTTGCAGCAACTTGGGAGCTTAGCCAGGCCCTTAGGAGATGTCCTCAAAGGCTCTTCTCAAAGAGGTTCCCTCCAAACCTTGCCACTTAGCTTACGGGTTGATGTCAGGATTAAATGAAGGAAAAATTCCAAGTCTTTCAGTATCCTCTGCTTTATTACACCATGGATTTTCTATTTTCTTCTGTAGATAGATACCTGTTTTTTTAATGACATAGCCTTATGAAAGAGTGCAGCTACTATCTGCCTCCTCTGAAAGGAAGTACCACCAAGATTAATAGTCGTTACTACACATATCATTACCAAACAACAGACATTGAGCTCTGATACATTCACTCATGGTTGTAACATGAGCTACTGGGACAAGCATTTTTTGCGCACCCAGAATCGATAAGCTGAGACCTTCAAAAACGCTCAAACTGGCACTTCTGAAGATTAAACAAACCTCTAAGCAACAGCTGAACCAATGCAAAGAAAAGCAGAAGGGAGTCTGCCTGGGCAGCATTTTTAAGCAAACCTGGGATGAACTACAAGTGGTTTTCATGCAAATTAAATACAGATTCTCTCAAAGTGCAATGTACTTCAGAGAGAAGACCGGATTTTTTTTATTTTTTTCCCCCCCACTTTTAGATCATTATGTTTATACACTTAGGCTAGTTTAAAAAAAGCTTTTTTTGTTTTGAGGCCATTTCCTCTTGTCCTATCAGTAATTATTCTGGAGAAGGGATCGACCCCCACCTCACTACAACCTCCTTTCAGGCAGTTGTAGAGAACAATAAGGTCTCCCCTGAGTCTCCTCCACACTAAATAACCCCAGTTCCCTCAGCTGCTCCTCGTAAGGTCTGTGCTCCAGCTCCTTCCCCAGCTTTGTTGCCCTTCTTTGGGCCTGCTCCAGCACTCAATGTCTTTCTTGTAGTGAAGGGCCCAAAACCAAATACAGTTTTGAATTTTATTAATTCCAGAAATAGTACCTCACAGGCTGAGTGACTTGGCACAACTGAATTTCCTTAACATCTCTTTTTTAATTCTCATTACTGTATACTGGCACTCAAAATGTTTTCCTGTAAGGAAAGTACATGAAAGTGTCATATATAGCAAGCAGGCCACAGTTAAGAGCAAGTAAGCCTAAAGTTGCACCAGGAGAAGTTCAGGTTAGATATTAGGAAAAAATTCTACACAGAAAGAGTAGTCAAGCAATGGAAAAAGCTGCCCAAGGAAGCAGTGGAGTCACTGTCCCTGGCAGTGTTCAAGAAACATGTAGAGGAAGCATTTAGGGACATGGTTTAGGAGGGACGGTGTTGAAGGTCTTACAGTAGGACTCAAGAATCTTTAAGGTCTTTTCCAACCATTATGATTATATGAAATTCAAGCAAATTTGCCCATTCAGGGCAATCATGGAGCAATCATTGCTCTTCCAGCTCCCAGTCAGGTCTGAACCATGACCAAACCATCCCACTAGTGGCAACACCACAGACTATCAAGCCAAATGGGAGCATTAATGTGCCCGTGGGGCCCTCCAGGCCTAGCTGAGCTGACAGATATCTTTCAAGTAACCCTGTGTATCTGCTTGAACAAACTATGTTTAAGTCAAATCTATGCATTTTAGTCCACTCCAGCCTCAAGATCACTTACTTAAACCTATATATCTTCTGCTTACTTGGGCCCTTACCTCCAGGCTCCGGCTGCAATATCTGATTTAAGGCATCAGCCCAGACAGGTCCTTGGAGCAGCAGATGCCATTCAGGAACTCTGCCTATCTTTCCAAGGAAAGCAGGAGATCTGCTCAAGCTCACCTCTCTTTGAGGACAACACAAGCACAATCACTGTGAAGCCATCACCCTCAGAAGAGGTGACTAGCTTTGAACCAGCCACACTGCAAAAGTCTTCAGGAAGAAGTGGACAGCACACAGGCCCACTCCTCATTGAGGGGTTTGAGAAGCTACAAGAGACCACATATCTTGAGGAGAAAAAATTCCAGGCCTGCTGAAAGGCAGATATAACCCCACTTACTAGCCACTTCTTCCCCTACTGAAGGAAAAAAAAAAGTCACAACAAGAAAAGCCCCAAAAAAACCAACCCACACCCAAGCAGGAAGGGCCTCGGCCTTAAATACGAGCTCATTCCTCCGCAGCTGAAGCCGGTTCTGGGTGAGACAGATCCAGCTGGAGCAGGATTTAATTGCTTGCGGGTGGTTGCAGCCCACCTTCCCTTCACAACAACCTTTCCACAGAGGGAAGCCTTCCCCTGTTACAGGGGAGCTCTGCCTAATCTGGCTAACTCCCTCAAACACCTCAGCACCCATGCGGCTGAGAAAGAGGCCAGTTCTTGGGTGGAAAAACCCCAAACGCCCAAGGCTTGGTGCTACCATCACATTTCACATGACCAGGGACTTGGGACAGCAAAGGAATCGTTCTTCTCCTCAGGGTTTGCTGCAGGGAGACAGCCTGAAAGAGATGGCTAAGGCCAATAACCGGCCTTAGCAAGGCCGCTCATTGACGTCTGTAACGTTGGGTCTCAGGAACATCCATTAAATTGGTCTGTTTTTGCAGACATGCCACTTGAGAGCCTCGTCCTGCTTGCAGGGGTGTCCTAATCCATACAGCCATGGAGATGGGGACATGTTTTACAAGGAGGATTTGGGGCTTCAAGTCAACAACACCTGTATTCCAGCCCTAACAGAGGCAAAACCCAACTTCTAAGAAATTGAGCAGTTCAGCTATAAAAAATCTCTGTTCTGTCACACCTGGACATGCCTCAGGCCTGATGACTAAGTTGAGGAAAGGTTCTTTTCCTCACAATTTTTGAACAGAGTTGTTAAATTCAGCAGAGATTCAGTTGCTAAGCATCCGAGCAAAGTGTGCTTTACTATTATTTAAGAAAAAAAAGTGATGCCTCATGGCAAGCTTTTCCAGCAGGACTAGTGATTTTTGGCCCTGAATATGCAGCCATATAAAAACAGCTCACATTACAAGAAGCCTTTGACCCCCGAAACTTGGGCCACTGTAACTGCGTCCCCTATTAGATACCCAATATGCGTATTGAGATGTGGAAAATTCATCCTGTTTTTTAAAGTGAGATCAAAGACTCTCTCCCTGAGGGAAACAGGTCTGCAAGGCTTAGGGAACGCGCTGCCAGCACAGCTCTAAGAAGGGATTTTTTCAAGCTTTGGCAGCCAGCGTTAACAGCTCCCACAGTGAAGGGCACTAAAGGATGCCAGACCCCAGTGACTGCATGAGCAGGGCAGAAACACTGCCAAAGCCTGCCCGGCCATAACATTAATGAGAGCCAATGAGTCCCGAGTGCTTTCAAGCATTAAGCATTAGCTCTTGGAGACAGCAAGCTGCTAACAGAGACTCCACACAAGTGTTTCAAGTGAAAAGTAGGGGTAGGCACAAAACTCGGGCAGTTTGGCAGCAGCTGCAGCCTCTGATCAGCAGCAGGGCTATTATTAGTCTGCCTGTCAGCTGAGAGTAATAAGAGTAGCAGCAAGACTCGGGGAAGACAATTAGATCTGCGGCATCCCTGAAAGCCAGAGAAGCAAAAGGAATGTTTTTCATCACTCAGAATGCCTGCAGACATTCATTAAAAAAAAATAAAAGAGTGCATCCCTCCTGAACACCTCATCCTATGATCGATTTCACTTGCTAGTGGCTTCCTGACAGCACAGAAAATATGCTGTAGTGTTGGATGTCACGAGCCTTTCTGTCCTCTCCTGCTCAGCTGTAGAACATGCTGGGGCATGGTGCAAGGGAAAGCACAACACAGGGCTTCTGCTCTTCCCCCTGCTTCAGCCTTCCTTGGCTTTTCCTGTGTTTGAGGCAGAACAGCTCTAAGGAAGGATTATTAATGCCCCTACTCACAACAGTAATCCAAGCAGCTTATTGCAGGGAAGCACTATGCTGTAGGTTTAAAATAAACATTGCTAGTAAGAACCTGCTGTACTGCAGCACATACCTTAAACTATCCTTCTGTTTCACCTTACCTGCAATTACATGGGCAGGCCAGCTTGTAAACTTTCAAGAAAACACGAAACTTGATTTTTATTTATTTTTTAAATCTAAATCTACTTTAAGGGGATGACTTAGACAAGCCCCAAAAATGATGTTCTAACACCTTCAGAAACCCTATCCAATTTCTCCAGCTACATTGGTGAAACAGGGAGAAGGCACAAACTGGTGTTTGCTCTTTCTGAGTGGGGCATCCACCTCACTTCCTCAATGAAGACATTAGAATCAATCTGGTTCTTAAGCAGCAGAAGGAGCAGCTGGGTGCACCAGGACGATGCATATACACATGATACCAGCTCAGAAACAGATGATTAACCCAAAACTTCCTTTAAATTCGCAGCACCAGTGACTGGCACGAGGGCTGGAAAACAGGCCACTGTTAGCTTCAGTCCTGTGGCAATAGAAAGAAGTAATGAAACTAGTAGAAATAAGGAAATAATGCAACTAGCTTTCCAGATCACACAGCATAAATTAGGTCTCAAAGAAGATATTAATAATTTCTACAGGGAAGGGCATCTGAAAACATCCTTGGAAGAACCTAAAAGAAATAGCATCAGGACTAAGGAAAAAGAACAATGTAATGTTTCTAAGCATTAACAGGTACCCCTACACAGTTTCACCACTTTCATTTCACAATCCCAAGGGTAACCAGGATTAAAAAAAAAACATTGCTGGACCAACTGTTTGTCCCTTCACTGTTATCATCCCAGGTTATTTCAGGACACGTGGCAGCTACCTTACTGGGGACTATTACCTGAACTGCTGCTCTTTTCTGGCAACACGGTGTAGAGATCGCAGGACAGAGTGACAGAATCAACATGTTTGCCATACGTGTCTCCTCACTGAGTGAGCAGGAGCCTGTGGCAGAGACATTCCCGATAGAAAGAATAGACTTGAGAGCAGACAAGGATCGCAAAAGGGAATTCAGAGTTTTATTTCCAAAAAAAGAGCGACATAGTGTTGAAACAACAACAAAAATCACGTTCAATTAATTTTCCTCCAATCTGAATGGCTACAAAAATAGATTCTACCCAAATCCATAAAGCCAGTTAACAGTACCATAATAAACAAAAAAAATTACTCATTCAGATACCATATACAGCAGTCACAGGAATCTAGCATATATTATTTAATGTTTTTTTTTAAAAAGTAAACTTCTAAAATGTTTCCATTAAAACTGAAATACCCATACGATTTTAAAAAATTGTACAAAAAATAATTTTAAAACCAGTCGGAGGTAACAGTGTGCGTTTATTAAAATCCTGCACCACGGCAGTAACATTTATAATTTAAAACCCAGCCCAGTAGAAAAGAGAAATGTGCAAACATTTAAAAAGTTACAGGTACTCAGAGGCTTGTGGTGCATCAGACCAGGTGATCCACTTCTGTCCTAATGCAAGGCGGGCTCCAGGAGGAGATGTCTCTAGCGAGGCACTGGAAGGGAGGCAGAGCCGGCGCGCAGGGGCCGGCGCGTTGCAGCAGCGGTGGCCTCTCCCCAGGGACGGTTTGCCCGGTCAGTAGTGTTATGGCACTCGGTCCGATGCCAGAAAGTCCTGGATGAGGTCTGGTCACTCCGCTTTGGGGAAAAAGATTGAAAAAATAATCATTTAGGAAGCAGAAAGTGGAAGCAAATGAGAGAAACCAGGATTTGGTTCCCTGAATGCATCACTGCATTGGCTAAAAGAATTAACACTGGGCCCAAAACCTCTCAAGTGCATTTGCACAGACACACATACAAGAGCTTATTTTGAAAGGTAACAGTGCTGCAGAGCCTCTCCACTCCCACCTTTGTTTCTCCCCAGAGGTTTGCAGAATTAGAGGCTCACATGTTGCTGTGTCAATACTCAAGCCTTCTTTCAAGCACAGGGGAAGGAGGGTAAAAAGCAGTGACACCGAGTTCTGGGCATCCTGTCATGCTCAGTGAAGGCATCTTTCTATCCAGGAGTCCCTAGTAAGTCTCAAGACATTAGAGTGATGAAATCTGGCTAGCTGTCACAAGGTGCTTACACCATTAAGTACCTCACACAACCAGCAGATTCCTATCCTCAAAATACAAAGTCCTGCCCTCTGTCATGGGCCATGTGATTCAATGAACTTTCTGCTTCCCTTGGCTGCTTCACCAGCCCCAAAATATCTTCAGCCTCACCTACCTCCTCCATTACTTAGTCCATGTCCTAAGGGACTTCTTGCCAAATTTCTTTCTGCATAGCTCCTGCAATGACACAAGAGAAGGCTCCTTACTGCCATGCAGTGCCATCCCGTCCACTCCCAGCTGCTGACAGAAGACCAGGATTAGGTAGTGTCCAGAGGAAGGGCGCAGAGCAGAGGAGGTCAGGCAGTCACTTATCCTTACACACCAGCAGGTACCAATCCCACCAAGCTTCCTGCATCCGTTACAAGGTCCTTTGTCTCCACTTCCGTAGCCCCTGTCACCTGAACAGTGTTCTAGGGAGACCAGACAAAGCCCCGCACCCATGGTGGTAGTTTAGCTCTACCGTATAGACAGAATGGGAGCAGAGATATTGAACATGTCCAAGTGACAGTGTCAAGCCAGGATTAAAACTCCAGAGTCCCATCCTCGGCCAACTGAGCCCGTGTGGCCTGCCCTTAGATCAGTATGGGTTGACACGAATAGAAACCTGTATGCGAATACTCAGAGTCCTGTTCCTTTGGGAGGTGGGATTGTGATCTCTCCTGCTTTTCGGAGAGAAAGAAACAAAGCATTACTCATTAAAAAAAAAAAAAAAAAGTCAAGGGACAACATGTGAAAGAGGACCTGCCTCTCTCTTATTATTTCCCTTGGATAGTTTGGTGGACACGCACATGATCAGATTCCAGCACAAGGATCCCTGTCATCATGTTGGAAATGTGCTTTGCTCTCCTCAGAAATGCCCTCCCTTACCAACCCCATCTCTTAGGAACATAAGTTGGTCGGTACTCACCCTCTGCCTCCTTCCAGAGTACTCTGGATCTCCTTCAGGACTTCTGGAAAGCAGAGGGTTAACGAAAGTGAGCCCAGCCTCCAGCAGAGCTCTGCTTTCAAGGTAGCAGACGGGCCACATTCCACCTCCCAGCAGAGCTGCCTTTAAAACCTGCCTCCCACCACCCGCAGCTCAGACCTTTTAACATCGCTGCCCCTTCGACAGTACCAGGGTTTTACTGGACAGGCTGGCGCAAAGGACCGAAGCAGTCGCTTGCCAGAGGAAATGCTGCCAGTCCCAGCACCAGAGCCCCAAACGGAACAGCCTGTCCCACTTGTCATTTTACAGCAGTCCCACTACTAAGTTAAAAGGCCTTCTCTTATCAGGGCAGGGAATGCAGCTATGCAGGCCAACCCTTGCCTTCGGGTATTACTGTCTGTCCAACCCCTCGTATCTATTGATTCATGAAAAAAAGAAAAGAAACCCACACCCACAGTATTCCTAGCAGTTTGGTGCAATTGCAGACCCCTTGGAAGCGAGTGCTGGAATCAGCAGAATTCCCTGCTTTCCCACCCTGAAATGCTCTTGTGCTGATGGTAACAAGTTCATCTCACTCACTTTCATCATTGAGTAAGGCATGTTCCATCAGCCTCCCAGACTTCCTTTCTGAAAAGAGAGGAGGAAAAGAGGTTTTACCTAATGTTTGTCCTTTTCCATAAAATACACACACCTTTGAAAACCCACCCTACAACTGTTTTTTCTTCAAGTCCTTTCAACATCACTGAATGCTTCCCAACTAATCCTTAAAACTTCTCGTGTACCGAATTGTATTTTCCAGCAATACTGGTTTGACTAACAGAAGATATTGGAAATTTCAGACCATATCTCTCCACCACCTTCCAGCAGGAGCTACATTCTGTTCTTTCAAAACAATCTTGCTGCATGCAATCTACTTCAGCATTAGAAACTGCACTGTCCAGGGCAAGGTATTCCCTTCCCCAGCTTACCATCTTCTCCATAGTCACCCGAAGTCCTTCCTGATCCCCTAGAAGAGAAAAGGGGGCAAATAACACTGACTGGGAGGCATAGGAGGGTGAATAATTCATGTAAGAGAAACTCTAATGCATGCTAATGAAATGGCATGTTGAGCAAGTGCGCAGGAAGGGCTTCATCACGTACTGGTGACACTCGCAGCCCTTAAGTAACACAAGCCAGAATTTACAGCTTGCTATTCTAGCCGCAGGAGACCAATTCCCATCCTTGATTACTTTGTCCCGGCAGCAGTAGTGCAAATAGGACAACCATCAGGGAGCAGGTTACATTTCCTCATGCCAATCCCTCCAGGAATGATGTTAAGAGTCATCAAACAGTAGCCCTCCTAAAACTTCTGCCTCATTTATTTATATATATTTTAAAGGGAGTTTCTCTATAAAATACAATACTTTGTGGGAGACAGCTTGGAGAGGGAGATGGGCCACAGAAACATTCAGAACATACCCCAGGTTTCCCTGCATTGCCCACAACACAGGAGCGGGTCACACCATCCAGACGTGGCGTGCAGGAGTTTTATGGACTTTACCTGGATTTTCTTGTAGCATTCTCCACGCCAGACCTGTTGTTCACATGATTGTTGCTTGTAAGTTCTGGCACATCAACAACACACTGGGGCTCCACCAGCCATTTGGTAGAAAGGGAAAACCTCTCAAACTCTGAGGGTGAGATCAGATAGAAACCTGCAGAGGAGAGAGAGAATTTATAAGCAGCTCTCAAGCCCAAGAACATACTTCCAGAACTAAAAGTAAACAAAAAAGAACAGATAAAAGTGTCATTTATGTTCCATAGAAAAGGGACTATTTGCATTTCTTCTCATCTAAATTAGGACAATACTGGCAAAGAAGATATTACCCCATATTCAATACCTGCTGGCAGCTGGAACCAGACAGAAACACACAGCAGAGACATTTATGCACTGCTCACCTGTGTATGCAGACAGCTCTAAAACAAGCTCTAAAATTGCCCTGCCACGTTACACACACACAGAGGACTGGGATTTGGGGAAAAATACGGCGTTACCTTGGCCGTATTTGGTGAAGACGCAGGATGCAATGCCGCTCACATCCTCCTTGCGGATGCAAGGGTAGCGAATCTGTAACTTGAGGAAGGGCAGCGAGATGATCTGAATGTCTCCCAGGTTCGTCAGGACAGCCAGGTCATTTTCACTGTAGTCATTCGTCCTGCAGCTGCCGAAGTTGGCAACTGTCACCTTTCGGACCCGACAGCCTTCCAGCGCCGTCAGCTTGAGCTTCAGTTTGGAGCTAACCTTGGGCAACGTGAAGACCTGCCGATGGGAACAGGACACTCACAGCTCCTTCCTGCACAAGGAGCGTGAGCCACCGCGCCCAGGACCTGCTGCTCCCTCCTTTAACAATGTTTTATTCACAGTGAAGATGCAGTGGGGTAACCTGAGCCAGCCCGACTTCCTCTTCACCGGACAAAAACAAATAATAATCACCCAGTGTTAAAAGTATCTGTGTTCTGGCATCAAGCACTTTTACATTTTGAGCTGCAAACTGCATTTCTCCTACTTTTTTCAAGAAAACCTCTGTACTCAACTAAATATTAAGGAAAAAATGGGGTTTACATTGTGTGCTCTTCCATGTTAAAAGACGACAGCCTAGAGCATACTCTGTATGGATTATTCTCTTCTAAGCTACTTAATACACAAAGTAAGGATTTTAGTTGCTTATAGAAATGTCTACAAATTACTCTTTCTGTACCATGTTACATGAAACTAACCACAGAATCAAAAGCTCTTTTCCAAAAGCAGAAGCAGTATTGTACAGAGTTTAAAATTATATAGGAATAAAACCTGTATATTCAGCTTGCACATCATTACTCGGCATACTCAATTTATCTGCACACATCTGATTTCCATGGGCTCAGGACTTATTGTCATCATTTTTCTGGACAGTACCACACTGAAACACTATTCCTGAAGCTTTAGTCAAATTCAGAAGAAAAACTATTCCGAAGAGCACTGCTCAGTGCTTTAGCACATTTTACATGCAGGCCACAAGCACCTCCTGCGCGATACCTTAAGCTGCTCTTCAGATACCACCAGCAGTTGATGGCTGCCTTGCATATCAGGGCTCTTGGAAAGGTCATGTGCTACTTCCAGAGGTTCTGGGAGTGGAGTGCTGCGCCCATCCAAGACGAGGATCCCCACAACAGGGGCCCTATGCATCAGCTGAATCTCTTTGGCTAGACAAGATGAAGAAAAAACAAAAAACGAACAAGATTGTCATCAGAGATACTGTGCTAGAAACTCAGCTCACACCCTCTCAAAGCTGAAGAGCTATAGACCTCTCCTATGGAAACATTACCTAAAAAGGTAGAGTTAAAGGGTATTTGGACTGAACTTGTTCATGTTAAACAGTAGTTATTATTACACAGAGAACAGGGCGATGGTCACAATAAGGAAGGTGCACACTGTGACTTGATAGTAAAACTTTAAGGACAGCTAATGCAAATTCAGACTTCTGAAGTCAGTGGGGCCTGAGGCTAAGGGAGCTCAGGAAGCACTGGGGCTCAGGCACGTTCTCAAGTCTAACCCAAGAGTGAGCATTGCTCAGCTCAGTGCTGTATTTATCATCACCCCCTCACACTAGCAACATCAGTGACACCTAGTTCCACTAGAGCACTTGCTCCCACGAGCTGTACTTACCCTGCTCTGCCCTGACAGGCTCGTCCATCCTCCTCTCTGCGGGAGGAACGCGGAGGCAGAACGCGTAGACGGTCCCTCCGTTGGTGCCTGCCCACAAGGACGGGCAGTGGCGGGAGCCTGGAGCAACGAGAGGGCTCATGAGCAAACCTCCATCTCTGGCAACCTTGGACACCTGCCTTCCTCCCTCTGTTTAGCTCCTAAACACCTTGATATTACAGCTGACTCCAGGGAAACTACAATTTCTTAACATTTCTCGTTTGAGAACTTCCCCATCAACAGTTCTGATAAAGGACATGGTTGAGCAAAGGGAGCAGAGGGCTGTTTCCCTCAGTCACCACCATCGCCCCATCCAGTTTTCATCTATTTAAATCATACCCAAGCAGAGGAAGCCTAAAGTTTGGCCCTTGCTGGGGCAAGGAGGAGTGAACTTTAGAGTAATGAGACAGGGAAATCATTATACTCTAAAGTCCAAAAACATTTCAACATATTTAAAAACCCATGCTATGCTTTCAGACTGCCTAGGAGGATGCAATACTACTTGCCTTGAATTAGTCAGCAGCTACAACAGCTAAACAACAGGTCTGCATTACAACATATGCTCTAGCTCTAGATTATTTTTTCAGCCTAGCACAAAGTACAACACAGAAGGTGTCAAATTTTCCTAGCAGTAAGACCCTAATGTGCTCCTTGGCAGGGGAGGAAAAAAAAGAAACACTCAGAAAAAAAGGAGCTGCTTTTGCTACTCACTGTCTCTCAAGAAGGTGTCAGCAAAATATAAGGTGCGCACAAAGCCAGTGAAAGAGTCTTCTGCCGAGCGGGCTTCAATCTTCCTCTGGACTGGAGCCAGTTCCATTTCCTGCAGTGCATCCTGATCAAATTTGGCATTTGCCTCCTGAACCTTCAAGGGAAAGGAGACGTTTCGCAAGCCAGGCACGTCGTCTCCCCCTTGTCCCCAGCGCAAGGGCACAGACCACCTCCTTCTCTGGGCAGGGTAGTCAGGGCTCTACATGCTACGAGTTTGTGTATAGAGAGGGTCCCGAAGAGCCCTCACCTCAGAGGTGTTTCCACCAGCACCTCGCCGCTTCCGGCTAGACACCCGGCTCCTCCTGATCCTCCGGAACGACTGCCGGAGGGACTTCTTCAGGGACTTCACCCGAGACAGTGGACCTTCTAAGGCCAGTTGGTCACTAGGATGCAGTGTACATCTAAAAATAATAATGATTAAAAAAAAGGTAGAAACAGGGTGGCAAACACTACTAACAGTTCAACATGGCAAGTACAAATGCAGAGACAAGAACATGCTTATATTCTTCAGGAAGTCCAATGAGGTAGGACTTCTTGTTCTAGTGCTGCTCCCTAGAAACCTATTCTCATATATTCTATGACTTGGTTAGTTAGGACTTCCAATGGGGAATTACCACCCTAAAGTTCATTGTAGATAGATACTTACTTCACAAAGACTAGGCGTTTCTGCTGGTGGTCAAAAAGACCAAAACCATGACTGGTACCAAAGGCCACAAGCTTCCATTCAGAGTGAAGGGCCAGTGAGGTGACCACAGCTGGTGGTTGACATTGGACCAGAACAAATGGCTGAAAACCAGCTTCAAATCGGACAGGACCATCTCGAGTCTTTAGTTTCTCATGACCTTTCCATCGATAGCCCTCTTGGTCCTGCAGGAGATCTGCTTCAGCATGGTCCACAACATGCTCTGCATCTTCATCATTCAGTTCCATCACCAGTACCTGAAAAGAAGGGGAAAAAAAACGTTAGGGCTCCTATTAGCCAGACAACCCTTCGAGCTGTCGGGTCAGATAGAGTGACAATATGAACAGGCCAAGATAGGCCAGAAGTTAAGTTCTCCACAGGTGAAAAAACATCTCAGGGCTGGTAAATAATTATAGAAAAAGTCTAAAACAGAGATTACAGAAAGCAGGCGGCCATCAGACAATGTTTCCAGTGACTAGATTGATCAAACACTACAGAAATTAGTGTTGGCCCTTTGACATATCGCCAATTTGCAGTGTAATGGGGTGAACTAAAAGCAAGATTGATGATGACTATATATCATACCTGCCCTGCTGTTCCAGCTACAGCCAAGTATCCACTGTATTTACATAGGTAGATCTTCTGGATCCCCAGTCTAGGATCATCACTGTAAGGGTCAAAGGTCCCAACCTAGAAGACAGAGGGAAGGAGAAGCGGTGTGTGTACGTGCACACAACAGCTAATCTTTACAGGCGTATTAACAGCACAAGAATAAAACCTCCTCCTCTCCAGAATGCTTCCACAACCAGCAATTATCTCACCTTGCGAAGCGGAGGCCATTCATCCTCACCCAGGGTGTTCATGTTGTCATTGGGATCGGCGTCGGTGAGAAATACTCTCACCGTGCTCAGCTTGTAAAGGAGGTGCAAGCAGACACCAGACGCATCCCAAAACCGCACGGTGCCATCCTCATGCCTGCAGGAGGGGAGGTCATGGAAAGCACAGGTCATGCAGAGCCACATGTCACAAGGATGATAAAACAGAGGGGAAAAACCAATGCACTCCAAGGTTAAACCACAATTACAAAGCCCTAAATTGTGGCAACTTAAGAGTTTCAAGATGACTTTAAAAAAAAAAATCCAGTCTGTTCTTGATAGGACACAGATCAAGATCTTGATCTGATCTTTGGTTGCTCCAAAAAGGGGGAAAAAAAAACACTCAAGCACACAAAAGAAAAAATTAATACTTCTAGTAGAAAAACTATGGTCTAAAAGAAAGAAAAAAAAAATCAAGCTTTAATCTCAGTTCTCCAGGTGAGAATTTGCTTCTAAGAACTTGCTGCATCAAGAATAAAGTATCTGAAAAACAGCCCACAGAAATGCTTGAAATTGTTTTGAAAAGAAAACGATACATTTTTATGTGGTGAGGCAATTTCTTGCTAGCTTCTTTATTCCAGCACTTAGCTAAATCTGGTCATGCTGATCAAAAGAGATAGGAGTCCAAACCTCTTTGAGATCCACAACACTGTAAATAGTGTGGAAAAAAAAGCTTAAAACTTGCAAGATTAAGCTCTGTATTTACATTGCTTCCTTTGAGTCACTGGATTACTGCCTCCACTTGTACAGTGAATTGTATTAAAGGAAAATATGACATTTCAGAATCAAAAAATGAGGCAGCTTTATAGGTTATCTCTGGATAAAGGGATCTGTCTGTCCTCTCAAAAGCTTTAGGAAGCTCACAGCCCAGCTTTGAGGAGTTATATTGTACAGTTTCTTCTTTCTGCGAGAAGAGCAGACCATAATCTCAAGGAAAAGTCTCTATTAGTTCAAAAGAAAGGACAGACAGGTCAGAAGGGTTCCTTGAATTTCATCAGGCAGGTAGGTACATACCCTGTGAGCAGCAAGTCCCGCTGAGGAGGATCTGGAGCTAAGTTGGTGCCACCATCAATCGGCCATGGCTACAAATACATTAAGGGAAGACAGAGGTTTTCAGGGTGGTAACAGTATGAAGAGGATACATAGTCGGCAGGAGAGCATGAACTTTAGTGCAAATGGCAGCCAACCAGCCCGTGCTGTTAGCTTTTGTTTGGATTAGATGTTCCTGTTCTGACACCAGCTGTGCTTTTTAGTAGAAGATATTCTACACATTTCCTCAAGAGGCTCTGCCGACAGCTTCCAGCTTCTAAATGAGGAGTTTGTTACCCTGGACAGCTGGGAACACTCACACTTTCCTTCTGGCTTGTCAAAGTTGGGAAAAAATATCACATCTTAATCCCCACAGAGCGAGGAGGGTGGTGGTCTGGGAAACAGCCCTTCTCAAGGCTGCAGGACAGCAGGGACCCAGCCCTGCACTCGCTGTCAGGAAGAGGCCACCCACACTGCTACGCTCCTCCTAAACACAAGTGATCACGTCTACGCCTGAGGCTGCCATACCATATTGGAGTAGTGAACGTTCTGCTTGCTCCCAGCACTGATAATCCTCTCCCACAGCTTCAGGGGGATGTTGGAGACGTGGTGGGAGCAGGTGATGGCGGAGCAGTGGAGAGACGCCAGGTACGGAGCATGGACTGCTGGCCAGCCTGCAGACTTGAGGTCTATCACCACCAGCTCCTCTTCTGCCAGCACCACCATGGCAGAGGGGTCATCAAACTCTGCAGAAACAACATTCAGTGAGGCCAACAGCAAAGACTATCCAAGCTTAATAGAAACAAGCTTCCTGTAAAGCTTATATGGAAACAACAGTCATGGAGCTCAATGCAAGTATGTTTTTGTTGGCAATACTTCTAAATGCTTCTGTGTTAACTGGGCCTATTGAGGCACTGATATTAATAGAATTCAAGATATTAATAGATCTACTGCAAGTTCTTGATTCTTTGTGTCACTGTTGGGACTACCAGAGGGACTCAGCTTTTCTTCGAGGTGAACTGCAACCACAGCTAAGCAAACAAGTTTCTACTCACCAGTGAAACTCAAATGTCCTTTCCAAGCTAATTAACAGCAGGGTGTGGATGGACACCTATACACCCCAGCAATGACCCATTTAGTGCTGTGTGGACCACAGTCCAAAGCTGCCTGACCACAGTCATGCCATGGGTGTTGCAGAAGGCTCCTCTGCTTGAGCTGGCAAGTGTTTGCAATCCAACACTCTGCCCTGGAGTTTTCTCTGCTTCTAACACACCGAGCTACATCCCCTGGACATTCTTTAATGAGTGCATCCATTTAATAAACATGATGAGAGGCAAAAGAAATCTGCTAATGTATCATTATACATGACACGCACTGAATCAAAGGGTAATTCTACTTATAAGTAGGAATCTTAACCCACATAAAAAAAATACTTACTCTGCATAACGTGCACAAGACAGCCACATTAGCAAGTGGTGGGGAAAACCAGGGCTCTGAATTGTTTCACACCAGTGACTTAATGAAGCCACACAAGCATAAGTGAATGCAGCCTGAATTTGTGTCACTGGGGGTAGGGGTGAATAAATGAGCAAACTGGCAGCTCCTCCCTGAGATTCTCTGTCCTTGACTTTCACTTCCCTTCAAGTGTTTGATTATCTGGAACACGCTTGCAAGAAGGCAAGTCTACAAGAAAAAGATACACCACTCCAGTAGAAATAACTTCAAGTAACTACTTGGCACCACTCTAATTAGCCTGGGTTTCACCTTTCGTTGGCCACAATCATAACACAGCAATAATTAGTTCAGTTTCTTCATGCAGACTGTGGAGTTGCTCTAAGATCCAGTTTTAGTTGCTCTAATCCAGTTTTAGTTCACTATCTGGTGTGCTGCCATTTGCAGTTGTCTACAGACCTTCTGAATTGGACAAACAGTATCATACATGTACTGCATTAGATATCATCAGTCCTGCACACTGACTAATACTACCAATATTAACCATATATGCTCTGCATTAAAAACAGCATTTTTTTCCCTATAAAGGCACATATCTGAGGTCACTGCTTATGGAAAGAATCTGCTTTAAAATGCTGAAGTAGGAAACATACTAAAAATTTTTAGAGAGTTTTATAAACTTATCCACCTACTAATGGAGAACGAAACCCCAAAAAGTCAGGAAGGGCTAGTCCACACATTTATCTTTTCTTTTTAAAATTTCAGCATGTTCAGTGTTGTGGGAAGTCACTACCTATCACCATGCAGCAATGCATAAGCTCTGTGCTCATTAAATTCCGTGGCTCTGGTATACAATTAATACCTTATTATTGTCATTGCAGGGAGAACTGCTTACGGGCGAACAAGAAAAGCCACACAGACCCACTGAGCCCAGGCAATCAGCCATGAGGAAGCCTGTCAACCACAGAAACCTCATTTTATTTTAAATAACTTCCTTGTCTAAGGACAAGGGCTTCAGCTTCCTGCAACACCTCCTCTCTGTACTCACTACATGACAGGTGAACTGGATAATTCAATCCTTGGGCAGTACGAAAACAAAAGTCTGGTAAGTTCAGTTATTTCATCCTAAAAGGGCTTCCAGTCACATTCAGGAATTAAACTTAAAGTCAATCTCTAAATTTGCCAGCAAGCACTTAAAAAGCATCTAAATGTTAGCAACTTGTTCTGACTGAACTTCCAATACTGTCTATTTGCAGAGCATGAAATAGTAATTTTCTACTCAATTACATCGAGTTAACCAGAAAAAAGAGCTATGCCGCCAGGAAAGAAAGTTCTTTGGGTAAAATCATTGACAATTCCACGAAAAGAAAAAAATATATATTATGTATACTGTGGAAACTAGAGTAACAAAGCACTTGAGGGAAGCAAGACTCTAACAAGTGTTAGCTATGCTGTGGAATGAGAACTATTCAGTATTAGAACTGTTTACACTCATGTCTGCCAGCAGCAAGTTACGTACTCTATATATTGACCCTTAGTTCTAGGACTCCCTTTGTTGATTTATTACCCAGAGCCTTAGTCCTAATTCCAGGTAGTAATTAAGAGAAACACTGTCTTGGTGGGAGTCAATTTTATTTTTAATTATTGCCTCTTTTGAAGTACTATTTCCAAATAGAAATATCCAGACCTTGACTTCATAACTGGGTTATGTCCAGCCTCCACAGACAAGAGACTAAGAGGTCTCTTAAGGGAGCTGCTTACCTTTTTTTTTTTTTTTTTTTTAATTAAAGAATGTATGGCATCTGTATTCGGGACATTCTTGATGCTGGTATTTTACACTTCACTTTTAATTGACACAATTTCTCTGCTTCTCAGAAAACCCAAACAACTGAGCATAGACTCCCCACTTTGCTTGCTATTTAGGCCAGGAAAACATTCCCATCCTTACCCAGCTATCCTAGTTCTTCAGCGTTGCCTTTCACTACGTACCTGCCGTGGGCTCTGAACTGAAGATGATGAAGAAGTCTATCACCCGGGATGTGAAGTCAAAGGCTGTTTGCTGGCTGCCATGAATGACAGAGATGCTGTGCCGGTCACCATAGCTAGCCCGGGGCATCCCTCCTTGGAATATAATGTAAGGAAGCCTGAAGAGAAAGACACGGATAAGGGGCATATGCTGAAATGAGGAATAAGGGCAACTTCAAAGATTTGAGACAAGCCTAACTTTGATAAGAAAATTCTTACTGTGTTGCTCTATACGGTGTTATGGCATTGCACATTGCACCGTTTAAGTGCCTCCTGCTAAAAATACCAAGAGGAGTGAAGGGAGACCAAGAACTTACCCATTTTTTGTTGTCTGCCAGTAGATCTTGGAGATGGCCTTGCAAGGAAAAGGACCTAAGAGAACAGAGTTAGTTACTACCATTTGAGAAGTTTATCTTTACACAGGAAGCTCCTTAATCTGCCTCACCCAGTCAGGAACAGGCAACCTGAGGTCATCTTGGCCTCCCTCAAAGGCAGCCACCTGAATTTAGAGGCACCACCACTACCTCTGCAGGCCAAGCCACATCAGATGCAGCCATTCTTCTGGGACACACTCATTCCCACAGCATTCCTCAACAAAACAAGGCTGAGACCCAAGGGGAAGTTCTGAACCGTGTTGCTGATGCCTAACAGGGATGGGGAGTGCTGCTGTAGAAGCTGATTAAGCAGAAAAGATTGTTGAAAACACAGCCATTCCCCAAATTAACGTAAAGGTGATAGAGCTTTAGAAGCTTCTATATGCTTGAAAGATGAGGTCATTCCCTCTTGATGGGTTTCAACAAATGAGAGGCATCATTTCATCACTGCTGTTTGACAAGAAGTGCTCTTAGCTCACTATTAATTACAGAAGATCCAAGCAACTCCTGCTGAACAGGATACTTGAACTGCACCAGAAAGCTGAATCACAAACACACTTCTTCATAAGGCCTATAAGTTTCTTCAATACATCTTTTTCTCCAGGCTGAAGACCTTAGTGATGCACAGGAGTTTAAAAGCAAAAAGATTTTAAACCCCAAAAGAGATCCCTTAATTGCAACACTGCATTTTGTCATCAGGATTCAACATTAACGAGAACCTGGCTTAAATATTCCCCGCAAGCTCAAAAGGAATTGGAGTTTCAGAAAAATACACAGCAATTCAACCCCAGAAAAAGGATGAGCTCTAGAAGCATATACTGACCATAAGGCACAAGGTTTTCCAGAGGCTCCGGCTGCCTGTTGTCATTGGACACAGGCCACTGAGTGTAACTTCCATCATAGTGGCAACTAATGAATTTAGTGCCATCCCTTTGCCAGTAGAGGTTCTCCAGTTGCTGTAGAGGAAGAGACACAGTGACTGCTCTCCAGAAGATTAGTAACCCCTCCAAACCAGCTCATTCTTAGCAAGAGCTTTGCAGGCTCTCTCTGCACCCACTTCTTTTCAAAGGGCCCTGAGAGGAGACCAATTCCCTGCACAACCACAACACTAAATTGATTTGGGGCTGGATTAATACCTGGCTGCCCAGGAAATGGTGTGTGACTTGGCTATTCTGAAGGTCCCAGAGGACGATCAAGCCCCTGCTGTATCCGATCAGGATGAGGTTTGGGTTCTTGGGATGCTCCCGGAGCACTTCCACCAGTTCACATGATCGCCTGTTACAGTAATCATCTGGCACCCTACAGAAGCAGAAGAGAAAACCTAGAAAAGTTTACTCGTGTGATCCAACATGACCGTAATAACAGTTAAGGTAGAAGGACCAAAGCAAATTTTTTTTATTTTTTTTTAAATAAAGCAGATGAGAATAAGAATGGTCTTTCCAGGAATCTGTCAAGCAGCAGAAACTCTTATATAAGACATCACACCAGCCTCCTGGAGGCCTGCCAAATGAACCAGCATCTAGTCCCATTCTCTTAAGGGAAAACCCATGGTTTGCTGTGAATTCCAGGACTGGACCCCCAGAAATGTGAAAACAATCCAAGCTGCCTGTGCTGTTCTCTCACGACCCGTGCAGTATGAGTAATTGTGTACAAATGTGCTGAACAGAGGCATTTGGTTTCTCTACCAATTTGTGTATAGAGCAGGCTCTGGATTTTTGTTTAGCTGACATTTCCATGTCAGAAGGAAGTGCCAAGGACACAACATAGGACAAAGTTTTCAGCAACACTCAGACCTCCAGAGTGACAAAAGTCCTTTTTTGGACAAAGCAGCATCAGAAGTTCCACCTCTTGTGGACGAAGTAAAGGTGTAATCACAGCTAAGTAACTTTTGTTGCAGCTGTGGACACAAGGGCCCAGGCACAAGACCTGCAGCTTCACTCCAAACGTCCCCCGTGCAGTTCTGCCCATCTCCTGGCAGTGACAGCCCTGGGTTCACAGGGTCCAAAACCGTCGCTTCACACCTGCCAGGCCAAAAGTGGCTTTCACAGAAGTCGCGCAGATTTGGACGCTGCCAAATAGATAACAACGAGCCCCAGCACCAAAGGGAGGGTGGCATTTCATGGAAGGGACATCTGCTGCACAGAGCAGCGCCCGTGTCCCCGCTCACCGCTGCAGCACAGCCTCGGAGGGGACGGTCCTGTCCTCCAGCACGCGGAAGGAGGGCAGCTCCGCCACGAAGACGCTGCCGCTCTCCGTGCCGAGGTAGAGAACGGCCCGCGAGGAGTGCGGGAGGACGGCCGTGATCTGCGTCGCGCTCGGGGGGGACCTGGGGTGCAAAGGGAAGCTGGTCAGCAGGGTACAGGGCGCCCAAGCTTATTAAACTCGGGAGTCAAAGCAATTCGTCCTACGGGCAGAGACCTGGAGCCAGGCATGACATTTTAAAGGAGAAGGCCTGAGCAGAACACTACCTTTAAGATAAATTACGTCAAAAGACTTTTGGCAAGGGCATGAACAAAGACCCAGATGCCTTTTTACAGCAGCCTCTCTTCCCAGGCAGCCCCCAAAGCAGCTAAAAATAGCTCACCCAAAAGCAGCAAGACCACGTGAAACTGAAATCGTAGCAATATTTTAAACTCTTACTTAAGGGATGATTAGATTTGCTTAACCTTAAGATTTATTGCTCCTTTACACATAGGAGTGGATACACATTAATGTTAGGGAAAAAAAAGCCATTGCTTTTTACATGGGTGCAACAGTCCTGCGAGGTGGAGTCCTGGGCCCCAACAGCCTCTTTCCATGGAAGCCCCTTTAACGGATTCACAAAACCAAGAAAGCCCCTCAGATGAGGACGAGCTCCAGCTAGAACAGCAGATTTTTCCTACTTGCTTGTCCCCTAACCAGCTCAAAACCACCCCTGCAGGTTACCCCGGCGGCCCTTTCAAGGTGAAGCGTCGCTCTTCCTGCAGCTCCGAGGCTCTGTTGTGCTGCTTCAGGCTCCAGAGGTGCAAACTGTTGTCATCCAGAAGCGTCACCAGCTGGCACTACAAAAGCAGACAACATCCTTCGTTTGGGAACCACGACACGAAGACTGGCAGAGCGGATCTAGCAATAAAGATGCTGCCGTCCATAACCCGTTCACGGGACTTCAGGGCTTGGAGGAAACCACAAGTAGCCTAAAGACTCCAATTCTCTTGCACAGGACCCTGGATTGTCACCAGGATGGGGTGAGAGGAGGATTTAGGCCCTTGCAAAGCACCCATGAAGCTGAAGCTCCCACGAGCACCTTGACACAGCACCGTTTGCAGCCGCTCGCCCAGCCTGGGCAGGGTGGTGGCCCCGCGCGCCGCACTCCTCGCATTCTTGATGCTCAACCTCATTCTGGAGGGTTGTGTCAGACGCCTTTTACGAGCCCAGCCCTGCTGGCTGCTTGTTCAAATTGAAGCACTTGGCCTGCTGCAGCCACACCTGGCGCAACACTCCCCGTGGGAGTTTCAGTTTATACCATTAGTTAAGCAAACAGCCACCCAAAACTGGCTCCAGAAGGAAACCTCTCTCAAAGAGGCCGCTGGTGATAGACGAGAGGTGCCAGGTAACGAGCACATGGCCCACACACCAGTCTGACAGGTGAGAGACGCGAAAGCCCCTTGGAAAGTTGTGCCTTTTTCTTTCAGTTTGTGGCAATAACCACCCAGCAAACCCCAAAATCAGGAGTCAGTCCAGACAAACACAAAAGCAGCAACCTCAGGAGCAGGCAGGGTTAATGGGAGTGCTTTGAACTCTCCCAAAATAATGAAATCTGCTCAGCAGCAGCCACTGCCCCAGCTGGTCTTGCAGTAGGGTTGGGTGTTTGTGGTCCTGCAGAACAGCAGTTGCAAAAGGAAAAGGAAGTTTTTTGCTTTTGCATCAGGCTGCCTGAACTGCTCTGGCCTTATTGCTACTCCCACTATACACGAGATAAATGGCCAATTACGAGCACTAAACCTATTCTAAGTTTTATCAGACATCTCTGGCAAAGAGCACTACAGAGAGCACAAAATATATTGGAATAATGTTCCAGACCAAGCAGCATTTGAATAAACTTGATATGAGGAGCCCAGTTACCCGGACCAATTTTAAACTCAACACCCGTTGAAGAGCAATCTCTGTAAGTCACAAAAGAATTGAAAAACACACTCACCTGCTCAGGTATGAAGTGTATCTGCATTACAGTATTGTTTTCTTCATGTAAACCCATGAACTCCACCCCGGGAGCACCATATCTGAAGGGTTTGTTGAGGATCAGCAGTATTTAAGATGACCCACAGCTGCAGTTAATTGCTAAGAAGCTTGCTAGCAAGCAACATGAAGAGAGATTAGTTCAAAACAAGGTTGTTCACCCAGCAATTTGGACGGAGGAGAAGCAACACGAACCTCCTCTGACTTTCTGTGCGTGGGGTGGGTTGTTACAGGAGAACGTGGATGTTTCCTTGTCTTCTGAGCACATGCAGAAGAGGTGCCCAGACCCTGTTTTTTCTCAGGGATGTTTAGTGGTTTCCCTGACACTAAAATCCTGCTTAACTAATTTGTAACCAGGAGACAGATGGCTCCTGCCTGCATGTGGAGTCCAGCTTCCGAACACAAACACCACTGGGAATGATTAAGCAGGCACAGAAAGCACCAACTTTTCCTTTCTGGGCTGGGATGCCTGTTTCACAGCACGCCTGGCGGGCACAGTGCCACGGGATGTGCAATATTGGACTGGGCACCACTCTTTTGGGAGAAAAAGGAAAGTATTCAGGTGTCTAACATCTGCATGGTCACAAACTCAGGAAGCTGAGAGAATTTTTTGCTTCATTTTTAACCTCGGAAATAGAATTGCTTTAAGAAACAGAACCCTGCCCCCTGCCCCAAATATTTAAACAACCCTGGAATTTACAACATGAAGAATTACTAGACTGGGGCCAGATCTTGTCTGACCTCCTGCATAGCAGGAGCAAAGAGCCCCATCTAATATCTGCATTAAGTTCTGCTTCTGTTTGAGCTACAGTTCAGCTCCTGGCAAGATAATCCCACCCCGATCAGATCGGAATCACTGAGATAAACTGCTCTAGTGTTCAGTAACCCTTCTTACAAATATACACCTTGTCTTAACTTAAATTTGGGCAGCATTTTCATGTAAAATTACACCTTTCTGGGCTATCAGAGAGATCTGCCCCAGGTGGTTTCGAGGGATACAGTTTGATGGCTCCCGATCGCGTCCCAATGGCCATAAGGCGGAGGAAGGGGCTGTAGCCCAGCGCACTGGGTTGATGGGGAAATCCATGTTCCACAGTCTGGGAGAGAGGAAAAAAATACAATTCATAGCAGGTTGCATGGACATTGTTACATACAGATGAAAGACAAAAGTTAAATACAGCATGGCAGTCTGAAATACAGCATTTAATGAGCTTTTTCTGTTGAAGTGTTCAGATAGAACAAGTTGGATTTGCTGGAAAATAATCTCAGGCCAAATCTGATACGAAAGCCCCTGGCTGCACAGCCCACACACAGAAGCACAACAGAAATGAAAAAGCAATATTCCAAAAGCAGTAATCCACGCAGATCCTTTTATTAAATTTATAAATCCCAAGCACAGCTTACTCCATCTCCACAACACACTTGATCAGTCCTCAGCAACTTCACCTCCTGCAAACCACCTGCTCAGCATAATTTCCAAGCCTGACACAATTACTCCTTATTGTAAGGTCAGTTTCACCTGCTAAATTCCATATAAATCAGCCTCCATAACCCTCCCTTGCTGACTGCCACCAGGAAGCAGTGCAAACCAAGAAGCAGCATTGAGTGAACACCAGTGCTCACCAAGAAAACTAAGCAGGTTGCCCATGGGGCAAATGGAAAGACTAAACCATCTGACACCCAATTTCCAGAGGTAACATAAGGAACACCAGATTTTAACGAGCACAGGAGCCTGCTAAGCTGCCTCAGACTAAACCAAGGCCATTCTGCAAGAAGACACCAGTAACTCTCAAGGAGGATACGCAGCAGGTTGCTTGCATTCAGCTTAGCACAGCTGATATATTTATACACTATGGCAGAACCTTCTGCTGTCCCTAAAGGTTGTGACCAAGCTGCTTGAGAAGTGGCTTCATGGGGTTTTTAGCAGTGCCAGCGTTGGGCTGTGGTCAGGGCTTGGAGCAAACGAGGGTGCACGAGGGCTCAAGGACATCTGATTGTATCGAGAGCGACCTGCGTGTCACCGTTAACAGGGCTGCCGCGCTGCGAAACGCTCAGGGTGCTTCTGGTGCAGAGGGAGCTGCAGGAAGAGCCACATTGCTAAGGCAAGTTGGGCAGCTAGAGAAGAGGAAAAATAGAAGAAAAACAAATGGATAAACAGAAAACGCTCTGTCTGCAACAGCAGGCACTTGCTCCTCACTCCCGCCACTGAGATGGAGTTGCCACCTTGGTACATTATTGTCTACTTAACCCAAATCTACCACTTTATTTCCTGCACGGCGATGGCCAGCTCACTCCTTTGTAGGAGAAGCAACTAAAGCTCGTGTCATTTGCGTGGCCTTGCCATTAGCCCGAGGTGTTCCCAGCTCCAAGGCAGTCACAAAGTCCTTGCACAGCCCTTTACTGCTCCTGCTCCAAGGCACAGGAGGACAGGGCCGATTCCACAGCCTGCTCGATGGCTTCAGCTCCGGTTGCTTGACCAGAATTCAGACCTCCTTCCTCCAAATCAGCCGTCACCCCGGTCTGGAGTCACAGCTGAGGAGGCTGAGCCACTTTAGAATAGAGACAAAATTGGAAAGATTGGAGCATTTCCTGTTTTTTTTTTTTTTTGCTTACCAACTCACAGGACAGGACAAAAAAGGCATTACTAAATTCTAACCTTTTATACCCAGCAATTTGAGATGATCACTACTGGCTCAAAAAGCAGCAGGTTTATTCCCTTCAAGACAGCTTAGTCTCCAGCCATACTTGTCTATACTATAAGAAGGGAAGTATTAATCTAATAGAGGTGATGAAACTTTGTACCATAACATCTACTAACACAGAAAAGATTTCTAGTTGTCAAAGAGTGGGAGTCTGAAGCCATGGTATGTAGTTTGTGGAAGAAAATCCAACATAACATGTTACCTTAACAACGAATGAGGGAATTGACTGAATCAGCTGCAACACAGGCTACATAAACTCTTACACTCACCCCACAAAAGGGCAAGATGCTGCTTTGGGACAAACCAGTGCAGTTTTGCCATTAGTTTTAGTTCCAGCTTGTTCATGGCTACCAACCTGCCAGGCTGTAGGTGTCATTTTTAGCGAAACATCAGTTAGAAACTGAATTTTGTCTGAGATGTTTTCCAGTCCACAAGATAACCGTGATTTAGTCATAATTCTCATAATAGAAAAGCATGACTTACATAACACAGCAGGGCAAGAAGGGATTCGTGGTGCCTTTCTGGGCATCCTGGACCATTCCCACCATACTCCCTACCCCACATCTTTTCCTTGCACTTGTTTCCATGCAGGATCACATTAAGGCAGCTGTGCAACCAGCCTCCTCGGGCCCCCTCTACCAAGCAGGCTCAGCAGCCCCTGCTTTCACCTGGACAGCAGGTAAATCCAGCCAAGGGGCAGCAGAGGTGACAGCAGGTGACAATGGAGCCTTTCAGCGGAGCTGGAATGAGAAACCATGGAGGCAGCAGCAGGGCCTCCTGCTCAATAGGCCCTTTGTTTCTTTGGGGAAAACGAGGAGCTTTCATTTTCATTTTCCCTAAGACTAGAGGTTTGCCAGCACCTGATGCCAGCAGCTAAGACCAAAGCCTCCTGTCACTCATATCTACCAGGAGAATGCAGCCAAGTTAACAGTTGGTTCCCAGCCCACACTCAAGTTGAGCAGATTAAATTTGGTGCATTTTTTACTCCTTTCATTTCTCTTCGCTTCTCCCCTCAGGTTGTTTTATGACAAAGCAAAGACAAACTCAAGTGCTCCAAACCCAAGACCCGCACGGTGGCCAACCTGCCTTCGGAGGGAACAGGGAAGCCAGAACGTGTCAAATCCACCCTGCAGAGACACTAACCCCGTGTTTGGGGTAAGCTACCCATCAGCGAAGGGTTAGAAGGCTAAAAAGAGGGAGGAAAAAGAAAAAACCCAAAGCCACAAATGAAACGCAAGGCTCCCGGTGTGGTAACGTGGAGCTGTAGGACAGGCTGGGTCACCTGTGCGCTACCCGTCACCGGCGCTGACAGTGCCAGCCTCAACATGTTGCTCTGCAGGGCTCGGGCTGAGCCAAAGGCATCCAAATACTACTTCCAAAAGCAGGATAAACTTCAAGGAGGAGACTGCCAAGTCCACATACCTTCTCCTTGCTTCTACGCACCGAGCTAAAAACAGAGCCTCGCAACAGGTACACACAAGCACGGGAGGCTCCGCGCCGCGCCGAGAAACCGGCGCACGGAGCAGAATTTGGGGAGGTTTCCTGAGAAATGAGCACAGGCTGCAGGAGGGCTTGGAGAACTAGCCTAGTCCAGGGATCAGGCCTTTAAAGCCATCCAGACCTGCTCTTTTCCAGGATAGAGGTGCAAGAGGAAAACCCGAAGAAAAAGATTACAGCTTACTGAAACCTAAGGGAGTAAAATAATAAAAGTGCAAATGCAACAAATGTTAACATATATAGAGAGAAATATATATACATCATAAATAATATGATATATATATCAAATAGAGATTTATATATACAGGCTGCCTCTTGCCTTTTTTAATTGAAGTCCATTACTGGGTTGACACGGCCAAAACAAAAGCACTGCTCCCCATTCACACTGAATTTGGGCAGCTGGACATATTCGTATTCACTAGTGTGTAACCAACAGTCGGAGGGCAGGAGTACCACAGCCCTTCCAGGGTACAGACCTCCCGTTTAGTCACCACCGGCATCACAGGCGGTCACACACTGAAGAGATGCAAATCCTCCCAGCAGCAACATAGAGTCCCACAAAGTATTTCCCAGAGGGGGTTTTAAGCAGAAATGTTTCAAAGGCCTGAAATAACAGTTGTCAAAAAACTCACTAACCACCACACTGTTTTTGCTAGCACATTGGACAAGATTTTTAGCCCAGAAAACACCCCAAGATTCTTGGCTCTTTATACCACAGTGCTCAACAGGCTTGAATTAGGACGTGTCTTTTCCCAGCTCTTTTCAGCCTACCTGGCTGCAGGGGGATGTATATTGTATCAAAGGGCCTTTGAAGGATCCCTTTATCTCCAGAAATACTGGAATGGGACAGATTTGAACCAGCCCTATGTGAGAACACAATATAAAAGATTCCAGTATAACATAACAGCACCAGTACATTCCCTTTCCAACCTATTGGTGCAAAATTAAAATAAATAAATAAATAAAAACAGAAAAAAAGAAAAAAAGAAAACAAGTTAGTTTGGCTTAAAAGTCAAATGCATTCTTCAAGGCCTTTCATCACCAAGTCATTAATGGGAGTAAATCCTTAGCAAGTGTCCAAAGTAGCCACCTCCCTAGAAACAAGATGCTATTTGCACCTTCAGGTCTCAGTCAAATGAAGTCACCCATCCTGGTGCCAAGCTCTAGTATATTTGGACATTTTGCTCTGCTGCAAAAGCTAATTCTTTCAATCCTGTTTTGCATCATCCAAATTAGTCCTGCTGGGTAAAGTTTAGCCAAAAGTTTCTCATAAGAGAATGGCTTATTCAAGGAAGAAATAGGAAAGAGTGCTCTGAAATAAGCAGTATGTTATATGCTTTTAGCTTACTCCTTTCAACTTATTGCTGGGATGTCTTTTGAAGCTGGCACTGCACTCACCAAAATAAAACAATTCAACATTGGACTTCATTTAGTGCAACTTTTTCTGCAACTGCACTAGCATTTCCTCCTGGTAATGAGCAGAAAATAGGCCAGAAGCAGTTGAGTTCCTTCTGGCTCTTTGATGATGGGAAGGGGTGTGTGGAAATAATGCTTATTAGTACCAAATTACACTAAATGATTCATTCCAAATATCCAAGCGAGTTCCACTTTAAGGGAATGTCTACACTGGGTAGGGTTTTAATGAACCAGGAAGCTCACCTCACTTACCATTATATTTTTCAGCCAAATTCCATTTAACCTTGGAAACAAAATCTCTACAAATACACTTTTGATACCCAATGGAAAGTATTGTAAGTAGACCAGCAATACATTAATATTAGGTTTTTACAGTGTTCCTGGCCAGGCTAGCTGGGGCTCTAAAGAAAATGCCCAGCGTGTTGCATAGGTGCTGCAGCCAAACATCCCTGTTCCAGCAGCACGGGCAGAAAACCAAACCAGAACAGCCTAGATACAGACTCAGACTAGAATAACAGCCAGTTTGTTACAAACGGCCCCCGTGTTGCCTAGGTGTTCCTGTATTTCCATCTCAGACCTCCAATTCTGGCTTTATAAGCGCAAAGTGCAACCCCAGGCAGAGAAATCTGGCAGCTGCTTCAGCTGCATCACGAGCATCTTAGGTGCAGCTCTAGATGACACTGACTTCCATAGAGGGACTGTGAAGAGTCCCTGGACCATAAGGAGCCACAGCACACAACGAGGTGAAGATCTCTCCTTTCTCTGAAAGTACCACTGAATCAACAGCCCAACAATATGCTTTTTCTTAACAGCCAGAATTGAGAACGTGCTCCCGAGTTTTGAACGTCAGACCCTTGAACACATCAGCAAAAAAGCGCAGTACTGAAAACCAGAACAAACCACCTCTCCTAAATTTAACTTTTCCACCCACGCTCCGGTCCCTTCTTACTCTGCGATGACTCCGGGCAGATCTGCCTCTCACACACAAACGGTGAAGTTTGAAGGAAGCACCGTACCTTATTAAACTGGAAAAGGTCACGTTTGAGCCTCTCTCTGACTGGATCATGTCCGGGTCTTAGGAACCTTCTCATTTTCCCCGCTGTATTATCTTGGCACCAAAAAACCTAACAAAAGGAAAAAAAAAGAAGGCAAAGCCACATAAACAAAGGCAGCCCAAGAAGAGAAGCAGGCAGAAGTAGGTTATTTTGGTCGAGCAGGTAAGGAGACAATAAAGCTATAGAGTAACTAAAACCTGATACGGCAGCAGATCTGTGTCCCCGGTGGCAGGATTTACTTACCAAAACCCATGTTCAGTTGCCTCAGCAGCCCGAGGAAGGCAGATCCGAGACGTGACTGGTGTTTGCACTGCTCAGGAGAGCCTTTGTCCAGATAAGTAAATAAAACCCTTTGCTTATTTATTTTTAAATGCATTTGGCCATTTTGCTTTCCGATCAGCTGATCTTCTCCCAAGAAGAGGGAAGCAAAAAGGCAGCACCTGCACAAACCCTTGGAGAAGCTGCTGCAAAGGCAGCCCCTGGTTCGCAGGCAATATTGCCTAGAAGTGGTTTTCACCCAGGTAACCCAATGGCTACTGAGCTAAAGAGAGACAGAATTGCCTTTTCAGCTCCTCCACGGGCACAGCAGAAGGGCATCGCGCTGCCTGCGGGGCACCGCGTTAATTATTAACCTGCTGCTGTAAAACATTAAGCCTAATTCACTGCTCAAGGCGGGGGAAGGAGAAGGGGATCTCGCACCTGCAGATCAACGTCCAGCTGCAACCACAACCTGTGGGAGAGCCCCGGGTGCCTCCTGTCCTTCCCTGCGCCAGGACGAGCCGAGCGGGACGCGCCGGGGAGCGGGACGTGCAGCAAAACGATGGCAGCGGAGCCACCCGCGAGCGCCTGGCATCGACGCCAGTGCCACCTCCCTCCCCTGCTCGGCGGCGAGTAGAACTCTGCCAGCATCGAACGTTGAACTCCCATGGTGACAACACACACGGGAGAAAACATCCCTGCCCGGCCTGGCCGTCACCCAGAGGCCCCACTGGGCACCGCGCAGGTGGCCGAGCTGTGGGTGAAGGGGCTCCCGGCTGGCACCAAGGAATGTGTCCGGAGCGCGATTCCCCAGGCAGGAAATCCCGGCTGCTCACCAGCTATTCCGTGAGGAACCAACCCGGGAGCACGGGGCAGCAAGGGCTGCTGCAGCGCAGGGAAGCGCCGGCTGCGGCGAGAGGCCGACGCGCACGGTCACGGCGACGGCAGCGACGGTCACAGTGGGAGCCAGGGGGCTCCAGCAAGGCCCTTCCAGCTGCAAAGGACCACGGAAAACACATAGGCAATCTCTGCGGCCAGCACTTCTGCTAGTTTGGAAAACTCCCTGAGGTCAAAGTTGCTCCTCTCCGTTGCATCGTCCCCTTTTACCATTCCTGCTCATGCTCCAGTATCTCCAGCAACCCCGTTGCGCAGATCTTGCCGACAAGACAAGGTTTGGGGCCTGGTTTGGGTCAGCAGGAGGCCACATCGGTGCCAAGAGACCAGCCTGAGTCACCCGGTCACCAACCAGAATCACCAGCCTCGCAATTTGTCCCTGAGAAAATGAGAGGCTCAGAGCAGCTTAAAGGCGCCTGGGCTGGGGAGCCGACAGCAAAGCAGCAGCTATAGCAACAGCAGAGATGAATAACTTGCACAGAAACAAATATAGCAGGGGACCCCTCAAAGAGAAAGAGCAAAACCATAGTTAACTCCAGAAGTACAAAATTCTATGAAGATTCAGATATAATCTTGGGCAACCGCGCAGCGCACGGGCCATTCCCGGTCAAAGAGACCCCTTCCCCTCTCCATCAGTATCCCCAACCTGTTAAACCAGGCAAACCCACAGAGAAACACCAAAAATTACATTCCCAATGTTGGAAAAGAGCCCACCTCAGCCCGGGGCAGCAGAGAAGCTCACTGTGAGAAGCAAGGGAAGGAAAAGAGTGGGTCTGATGTTAGACACCGCTTTTTATTTAACACCCTGCTCGGATGTTTTATCCTGCAGTATTAATGGCATCTAGGAGCACGCTGTTTTAACCTGCTTATGCAAGAGATGCAGCATGCACACTCCAGCCCACAACAACTTGCTCAACAGGCTACAGAGCAGAGCAGTTTGTGGAACCCGAGAGTAACATGCAGGAAGAGGGACAACCCGTCCAACGCGATGAGAAAAGAGGTGCTGCAAAAGTCATCTCCGAGGGACCTGCAGCAGCAGCTCATAGCAGGCCAAGGAATTCCCAAGCATGAAGCCATAGAGAGAAAAAAGGAAGAAATAAAAGTATTTTGGAACAAAGGCAGATGGAAAGAGGACAAAAGGCATCTGCTGCCACACAGCTGTCTAAGGGGAATTTTTATTGCGAGTTTGCAAGGCCCTTGTAAATAAAAATCTTTTTAATGCAATAAGCAGCTCTACCAATTCTAGTAAAAGGCAGGAAGATTCCACACTGGGATAATCTTATCTTCCAGATGCACGTTTACATATTAGCAGGCCAGTTTCTCTCCCACACACCTCTGGTGTCTAACACAGAACCCTAATCCCGGGGGCTCTGCGGTTATCTGCCCGGCAGCTCTTGCAGCCATATGGGAGCACTTGTGGCTACCAGTAGCCAGAGAGGAATTCAGCAGTGGCCTCTGAAGCCCTGCCAGCCCTACAGGCAGCTAATATTCCTATTTTCCAGGGAAACTCGCCTTCATACGTTGAAAGATCAGCCTTTCAGCAGAAACCATGCGCAATATTCCTCTTCGAGGATATATCGAGGTCGATCTGCTCACAAGCAGCAGCAGCCCAGGGCTGAGTCCATCCCAATTTTCCTCACATCCAGAATATGGGCACCTGACAGCAGGGCTGGGAGTGCCTCTTGCATCCTGCTCCTGCAGCTTTGCTAGCCCCGTGCTTAGATAAATACCACGAGGTGCCCTGCACCTCATCCAGTCAGATCCCCCCAGAAAGCCATTCAGAGAGCAGCGTCCACAGAGGACGGCAGGGAAAGCACCAACTGCAAAATGATCCCATTTCCGTCCAAGGAGAAGCAGTTAACAGCAAAACCAGATCCCATCCGGGCTCCGCTCAGGTCATTTTGGAGGCTGGGATTACGGCACGCACACACACCACGTCTCTCCATGAATTCTTACCAAAACAGGGCAAAACACTCCTAGGTAGGAGCCGTCACCCCCAACCACCTCGCTGGGACACTCCGGAGTTTCTCCGTGAGCGAGGCTGGGGCTGGGGGCCCTTCTGGAGAAATCCGCTGTGATCTTCACTTAGGTCTTCCCGTGACAGTGCAAGTTCCAGCCAAAATTACAACAGAGCCAGTGCTCCAAGTCACAGTCCCACGCATGCAAGTTAATCCAGTTTTACAAGATTAAGCAGCTCAGGTCAGAAAGTTTTGCTACACAGACAGCACTAAAATGTGGATATTGGCCCAAATTACTCCCACAACACAAACATTCCCAGCGTGAGTTTATTTTGCCCACATACTAGAGCTGCAAGACACCTCCTGCCTTCTTCCTAGGTCACCTTCTCTCACTCAAGCAGGTTTGCAAGGGCATAAGCTCCAGCAGTTTTCTTTCCAAAACGCTATAAAATATCCCAACAACTCTCCAAGCCTCCTTCTTTAGGCTCCTACTCTTCATTCTTTCTTCCCTCCCTGCATTGCCAAACCTTCCAAGGGAGGATTTCTACCCCTCTGTATCTGATAATCTGATAATAAGGAATTAAAGCAGCCTTATCTACAAGCCTGGTTCGAACTGCGGGCGCTCGGCCTTGCCTGGACGGGGCTCTCTGCCCACCCTGGCACTTGCCCTGATTCCCAGCACGGGCAACACGACCAAAACAGCGGCTGGAACAATTAGGGACAAGCTGTTCCTTAGCACTAAGGGTCTCCCACCAAAAACAGGTAATCGAGGCAATGTTCAAATACTAGTGGTCCCCAGTGTGTCAGTAGCAGGAGTCACCTGATGCAATAGACACGACCCACTGCAAAATGACAAGTTTCAGAATATTTTTAGTTTGAAATCAGTGAGGCAGCCCCAAGCTCTTTTCTTGCTGGGCACTCACTGTCGGGTCACTTCTGTAGCGCGGCTGCAACGTGCTCACGAGTCACCAGCCGAGCAGAAGAGCTGGAGCAAACGAAGGAGCAGCTGCAGCACGTGGAAAGCTTGGAGGTGCAGGATACCATCCTCTTCCCCCCAGGAACAAAGCTGCTTTGGGGAAGACGTTGTAAAAACATCATTGATCTCAGTTTTTGGAGTCCAAACAGAAAGCTCCTTAACTGCTGACCAGTGCTCGGAGTGTTGCAAACACAGGTCAGGGCCCAGCTGCACCTTCCTTGCGGCGAGCAGACACCAGCAGAGGTGGCTGAAAGCTCCTTCCATAACACGGATTTATTTTTGCAGATCTGGAGAGAAAGACGAGCGAAAGAGCAATCGCACCACGTGCAGGGGGCTGCCCCCAAGGGTTGCACGTGGATTCCCCAGGAATCCTTAGAAAAGGAGCGAGACCCAATCCTGCCAGTCAGGAAATTCAGGGATCGTCGCAGCTCCGCGTGCAGCCACCAGCCGCCCACTCGCCGGGAAGGCACCGGCTGCGCAAACCCCGCGGGTCACAGGGCTCCTCGGGGACTCTCCTGGTCACAGGACGGTGACCAGTTCCAAAGGGCTGCAGCAGAGCAGGCTCTTATGCCCTGGGCAACGTCACTGCACACGACGCGGAGCTCCTGCAGACTCCGAAATGGGAAGTGCGATCCCAGCGCAGGAACAGCTTGGGAACAGCCCCCAAAAACAGCGGGGGGGAAAAGCCTTTTCTTTCTAAAACAACACAGAAAATCCACCCAGAATAAACTTGGGGATAAGCTTTGGAGTTTGTGGGCAATTCCTGCATGGAGATTGAATTCCCAGCTATGGCCAGTCCCTCCCTGGATAAAGTTTTGTAAAGGAAAATTTGGTTACCAGCAGTAGGGCATCCTCTTACTGGGATGCAGTAACTGCCTTACACTTAAAGCTAAAATCTTTGTACCCTTTGATGTTTCTCAAGGCCCTGTCAGCGGGAAAAAAAAAAGACATCTGTCCCACAAGCAATTCCCAGCTAATGAGGAAATGACTGGAGCAGAAAACAACTGGAAGACACGGGATTTTCTCAGCGGGTTTAACTCTTGCAGCAATATTCTCCAGTCAGTAACTACAGCAGCTGCAACTCTCACAAGATCCCAGAGAAAAGATGCTCCTGGGAAGACGCTCAATAATTTTTCCTGCTTTTAACCCCACAAACGAATCCCTCGAGCCCAGAAGGGCCCAACGAGCGGGACCGGCGAGCGCTCGGCACCGGCCGCCTCGCTGAGGAACGTGCCGGGCTGCACGGAGAGGCCCTGCCGGGACCCGGCTCCGCACCCCGCGCGCCGGGAGCGGCGGTTCCCAAACCAGGGGCCAGAGCTGCTGCCCCGGCGGAGCGGGCTCGGCTACAAAGAGCCCCCAGCCCAGCGCGTAGGTAGCGACGGGCGGAGAAGCCGGAGCCCCGGGGCGGGCAGAGACCGCGGCGGCCCCACCGGGGGGCCCCGGCCCCGGCGGCGCCGCAGGAAGTTGGGAAGAGAGGGAGCCGCAGCGGGGCGAAAATCCCAGGATGTGGGAGCGCCCCGGGCGCGGCGCGCGCGTGGAGTCCGCGCGGTTAAGGGGAAAGACAAAAAAAAAAAAAAACCTAACTCAAAAAAAGAAAACAAACTCAAAAACTCAAAGAAAAGAGGAGGAAAAAGAAAAAGAAGAAAATAAAAAGAAGGAGAAAGGGGAAAAAAAAAAAAGGCCCACGCGCGCCGCGCCGGGACACAGGCACCGAGGCCGGGGCAGTCGCACACAGCCGCCGCGGACGCGTCGCCACAGGAGGCCCCGGGCACGAGCACCTGCCCGAGGGCTGCGGGAGCGCCGGCGCCGAGGGGGACCGCGACCCCCGCGGGCTCCCCTGAGGGCCCCGGTAGGACACGGCAGAAGCCGCCTCCCCCCGGCCCCGCGCTCACCTGCGGGCCTGGAGCCGGCCCGGGCCGCGCCGGCCTCGCTCCGCTGCCGCTGCCCCGCTCTGCGCCGCGGCGCCGCCTCCCGCCTCCCCTCAGCGGCACCGCCGGGAGGGCGCGGCGCGGCGGGGCCCGCACGCAAAGCTCCGCCCCGGGGCGGGGCTCCGTATGCAAATGAACGTCCGGGGGCGGGGCTCCGCCTGCATATCACGGCGAGCCGCGGCCTCCCCTCGCTTTTCACCCGGCCCTGCCTCCCGGGGCGCTCATGAATAATTCAGCGCCCCGCTCCTTCGGAGCCAATGGGGACGCGGCGGCTGCGGCCGCCAGCCTATGGGAAGCGGCGCTGCGCGCGTCGCGCCTTTGGTGCCGAGCGCGGCGGGGCGCGCCGGGCCGTGCGGGTCCTGCTGCGGCCGCCCAGCTTCAAAGGGGAAAGTATTAAGTTAAAGTTAAAATGAAATTAAGTCAAACTCCTCTTTTTTTTTGGTCAGCTCTGAGCAGTATCCGCTGTTCTGCAGTCAAAATGAGGCCAGGGTAGGAGCGCCCATCGCTGCTCCACTCCACCATAGCCCTGGCAGCTGCTGTGCTGGTGAGAAACAGCGTGGCCAGTTTCTCAACCGTGACTGCCGCGGTTATTAAAGGGTAATTGGTTTGTGCTGAATCAGGGAGTCTCTGCCCCAGCGAAACTCCCTGGTGGCTCCTGCTCATCGACGCAGTTTCCCCTCTGGCACGAGCAGCGGAGACAGGGACAGGCACCGCGAACGCGTCTGACCCCGTTCCAGGACACACACGAGGCCCGTGGGCCTCTGGCTGTGCCTCTTCCAAGGAACTCCCTTCCCACTGCCTTTAATCTGCAAAACAGCCTGGGAGAGCACCCAGGAAACAGCCCAGCACCGCCAGCCACGCTGGCCTTTTAAGACAGACATTGAAGTAAAAACACAGCCTCTGAGGAGGAGGAAGATGAAGAGCGCTGGGGTTGAACCTCGGCTCAGCACCTGCTAATACAGGTGTGCACATGAAACAGGAGCTGCACACAGAGCTGCAGACTCGTCCTCGGGGCTCGCGCTGCCCTCCCAGGGGGTCAAGGCTGAGACCTGACACCAACACGAACTGCTGTGTGAAAGGGGTCCTATGACCAAGAGCAGCCACCAAGCAGCTCGTGATACTGAGGTTCAGCCTCCCCAGAGCATCTGTCTCCACATAATTTTCCCCAAAACATTAATAAAATAGCACTCAGGAGCCCAAGCTGTTGGAAAAGGCTTTTTATTCTTTAGCCTTTGCTTCTTTCCCTCCCACCCCCCAAAAGAAACTCAAATGTTAATTATCAAATCAAATGCACATAAAATGACATATCTGAAGGAAGCTAGATACCAAATGCAGTGCTGCTCAGCACCTTCCACCAAGGAACAGGCTTTCCAGCACTCTAAACTGGCACTTTTGCATAGAGGCTAAAGCAGATTTGGTACCTGGATATCCTGGCAGGAGGCTCCCCTGGTAGGGCCTGGAAATGATGGGACACGTTACTGGTCCTGTTTGGAGCACGACAGCCATAGGACTTAAAGGTTCACGGGGCATCTGTAGCTTGTTTCCACTGAAAGATCTCATGTGCAAAGGAAAAGACAAGGAACTACAGCCAGGAAAACGGATGTTGGCAAGGGAACCAGAGAGAGCTGCAGTATGGCCCTGGTGGGAGCATCACACACAGTGTACTGATATTACAGCATAATTTTAATAGGCTATAACACTGCATGGCAAAAACATCTCAGGACAGCATCACTGCATGAGGCTGGGGTGTCAGCCACAACACTCGGGGCTTTCTGTGACCTCTGGTTGACAAAACAGTGAACAAAGCCCACAGTTTCCTGCTCTCAATATCCAGAAGGTTGATTCTTGGGGTTGAGTTTTACACCTGACTTATTTTCCCCACACAAGGATCTGATCTGATGCCTGTTGGTACAGCTGAATAGCAGAGGTTCAGGGCACCACCACTGATCTGATCAGCTTATTCTGCCCTGTCTGACCTCAGTGATCCTCCAACTGCTCAGACTGGCCTGGCACAGTTGTTTGTGAAGAGAGGGCTGTTTTCTAAGTGTCCGCAGGACAGACAGAGATGCCAGGTCTAGTCAAAGAAAGCTCGTGGTCCGTGAGATCAGAAAGCTGGAGAACCAGTGGTTTCAAGAACCAAGTAGTACAGATTCCAGTCCAGAAACACCCTGCCAGGCTGTACACACTGCTTGATTGCAGTAGATTTGCTTTTACAAATGAGCCACCTCCAAGTATAAAAGTTGGTTATCACAGTCTCTGTTTTCCATAATATTCCATTAATCAAGAAAACAAATCCTGAATAAATCTCTCCCCTTCACCCCACATCACTTCTGCACTTGACAGCAGTTTCAGTCATTAACATCAACTGGTAGCTTGAAATCCTTGAGCGAATAAAAGGCAATTTCTCCATAGTCCACCAGGGCAAAGACCACCGGGACGTCCCCGCTCTGGTACGTGACCTGCTTCAAAGCTCGGAGGGATGGAATCTCTTCATCAAAGCTGTAGAGGGGGAAAAAACAGTTCTCAAAGCAAGGAAGAAAACAAAGCCAGGTGTCCAGGGAAGTTTGGATTAGCAGGGACAGAACAACAGCTAGACAATTCCCAGCAATGAGTCAGGCTTCATCCAGCTGGGCATCCCTGAAAAAATCAGTGATCACCACAAGCACCTTCTGGTCTCAGGAGCTGGTAGTGACCCTCCCCACACCTCTCAATCAGAGCCAGCAGGAGAGCACTGCGTGCCAAGAACCAGGAGCTGTCAAATCCCTCGCTGAAAACAAGGGCAATTGCACAGTGCTCCATGCTGGGCCTATTAGACACAGCTCCCAGGGCTACTGGCAAGTCACCAACTCAACACACCAAATGCTTCTGTGCTAGGAAGCTCTTTAGTTTGCTGGCATCTCCCTTCCTGTTAGTTCTGCAGAGTCTGATCACTGTTAAATGAAAATATTTGCCCAGTAAGAATCATCCTATTTACTCATAACATAGACCTTTGTAAAAGTGCATTACCACCTTCCTTCCTCTGTCTCTGTTGGAATTGAAGAGAGTTGAGAAGAGACAGTTTTAGTATACTGAAATTAGAAAAGGCAGGAACCAAACTTTGCACCTGCCTATGGAATTTAAGCATACAGATTCTGGATCTGGCAAGAAAGCAGATCTCTCTGTTTCTGCATAACCCCAAATTGCATGAGACAAAGATCAGAATACTAAACCTGTGGCCCTGGGCCTGTAGTCACCTCTAGGCAGGCCCCTCTCTGCATAAACGCACAGGGATGTGCACTGGCTGAGGACTCACATACCATACGGAGCTGCAAACCCAGTCTCTGTGCAAGTCTCTCAGACACTGCACAAAAATAGCCGTGGCTGCTCCATGTTCCTCACTCCAGCAATACCCACATGAGCAGCTGCCCGAGGACCAAGCTGCAGTGTGGTGAGTGTTAGGGCTGGGGGAATCCTCAGGACAAAGGAAGAACAGAAAGGAAAGGAAACATTTGGGCAGGACCACCCTAAAGGCAGGCACCCTGCTGACCTGTAAAGCCTACAAGATCCTGGGCCATTTACAGACCATTAGGACTTCATTTCCCCAACAGCAATGGGAATGTTTGAACAGAAACCCTAAGGTGTCATGGATACCTCCGTACACACATCCTGACATAGGGCTTTCCAGGGTTCGTCTTCTTAAACTTGGCCACAGCATCTGCTTGATACACGTTGAAGTCTATCGTGATGCCCTCTGCGTCCTCCTGCAGCCTGCAGGAGAGAGAATACATCTGTGTGGGATTGATATGGCATTGGGTATAGATACAGCAGCGAAAGGAGGGAGGAAAAGCTCTTGAAGTCTGTCTGGTCTTTTTAAAAAACTTCATTCCCCAGATGACTGATGACAAATGACTGATCCTGTAAGTTTCCGATTCCTTCCCAGACCTTTCCCCATATCTCAGAGTTACACCAAACTCCTTCCCCACATCTGCAATGTGCTTCCTCTCCTGCATTCCTTGCAAAAGCACCACCAGGAGATACAGGAGCAGAGCCCTGCACAGCAGGGGCAGCAGGACATTGCAGGGATGAGGCAGAGATGCGACACAACCAACCTCTGGACAAGATTCCCTGGCAAGTGTGCAGACAGGGAACACCAGCAGAAGAGAGCAACCCCCAAAGATACAGTCAGCCTGCGCTGCCTTGGTTCCCTGAGCCAGTGCCTCATGGAAACATCCATGTTAAAGATGAGGGTCATGGATCAGAGCACTGGGTTCTCTTGGCATCCTGGACACTGGGCAGCTCCCACGCTGCTGCTGAGAACATCACACAGACCTCCCAGGCAGGGACCGTCACAAGACGTCCCCTCTCCCCAACAGCTCTGAGCTGGCAGGCAGGACACTAACCGGGAGGCTCCATCCAGGATGTGGGAGGGCTGTAGCACACTGATCTGCTGGAGCACTGCAGCTGGAGAGAGAAGGAAAGGATCAGACCAGCGACCGCTCACCAGGGCACCCACCACCACCCACACGTCTGCCTCCTCCGACAATGGCTGGCAGCACCACAGTCGCCCGTGGCTACTTCAAAGGCCTCAGTTTCCTGCCACCGCCTCCCAGCTCACAGCCCACAACACCCCGCAGCTGCTCTGCGTCTTGCCTGCCCTGGTTTCAAATGCCTGGCAGGAGGGATTGCAGTGCAGCAGGACATGGGGAACGGATTAGAGGACCTCCCAAAGTCCTGGTTATCCTGGCACTTGAACAGGGTATAGAAACAACAAAACAAAACGGAAGGCACCAAGACAAGCCTTCTTCCCTCTCCCTCTGTCCATGTCTGGGCTCCTCTGTTTTTGGTTTGCCCAGGCCTTCAAATGAGATTTTTCTTGCTTAAGCAACTCTCCCCTAAACTGATGTTCAGCACTTCCACACCATCCCTCTTGCTGCTTTCAAAGAGATCTTTCTGTGCACTGCTGGTCTACAGTGCTGTTTCAGGGAGCGAAGGGGTCCTCCCCACACTCCTTCCCCCCAGAGCCAGTACCTGAGGAGGTGGCTTTATCCGGCCGCAGGAGTGGAGTGACAGCTTGGTCCCAGAGATGCGGCGGTCGGCTCCAAACCTTGTGCTGCCTCCTCTGCTCCAGGAGAGCTTTGTACTCCTGCCAGTTGGAGCAGCCCCTCACCTCCCTGTCCGCGTTGACGCTGCTCTTGTACCTGCTCTCCCTCTCCAGCTGCTCCCTTTCCTTTCGTGACAGCTTCTCATGCTTCTGATTGATGCGTGTGCACCAGGAAGCGGCGTCAACCTCCCTCCCAGGCACGTTCTCTGGCAGGAGCTCCTTGTCGGGCGAGGGGAGGCGCGTGCACAGCTGGTCTGGGGCCACATTTGGCAACATGATGGTGGTAAAATCCCAGCGGGGTGCACGGGTGCCAGGGCTGCCCCTCCTGTGCTCCCCAGCCCGACTCCTGGAGGGGCTCGGAGAATCCTTCTCTTGCCCTGTGTCAGGAGGAACTGGGACCAGCTCTGCCCCTCCACTGTCAGCCCCTGACTCCTTTGGCTGCTCTAACGAAGGGGTCTCATCCATGGGGAGGCAGCTGGAGTCTCCACAGCCCTCACCAGCCATTTCAGAGGTCCCCTCAGCTTCTGGAAGGCCCTCAGATACCTTGTGTTTCTTCTCTTGTGACCTAAACAGAAGCAGCACCATAAAAAGAGAGGAAAAGATCAAATTAATTTTACTCCCCTCTTCACTGTTAAGATGAAGATTCTTAAACCAGATTAAGTCTTAGTTCTCATCTCCCAGCTCCTGAACTCCTCTCTACCTCCTTGGGCACCAACTTAGCTGGGAGCAGAAGGGACCTGCAGTTCAGCCTCTCCCTGTTTCTTAAAGGATGATGCCACCTACTGGAAACCGTCACCATGATTAGCAAAATTAAGTTGTCTCAGCAGCTATTTGCATTTTGGCAGCTTCTAGTGGCTGTGTGCAGGGACCAGGACCCCCCTGTGCTCTCTGCTGCGCAGTCCTAGCACATAAGCAGCATCCAGGAGGTGGACAGCAGAAGGATGGGCCCTGCAGCATCTGCACTGCCTGTGAAAACAGAGCAAGAGCAGACACCTGCCATGCGATTCTGCTGAACCAACCTCCCTCTCCTCCTGTTTTGGCATCTCACACTGCAGATGGGAAGCACAAGGGCAGCTCGTCCCTGTTAGCCCTGTGTGAAGCACAGATGCAACAAAAGGGCTAACTTGCTAGGAGCTCAGGATGGGCACTGGGCTGGGGCCTGGCAGAGGATGGAAAAAAAGACTTTGGAGCATGAGCTGAAAGAGGCTCTTTGTCACAAAGCTGTGCTATTTGCCCCTCTGATCACCAGGATACGTGACCCCGCATGGCACAGCCAGATCCCAGCTCCAGACAGCTGAGATCGCAGCAAATGGCTGAGACTGGGGTTGGTTTTGTTTTCTGTTTTGAATCACAAGTGACACAAGCCAAGATATCTAGGCAGGCAGGGCAAAAGGTTAATCCAGATCACATCAGGGGACACATCCTCACCGAGGGCTGGAACTCCTCCTCCTCTTGCGGTGCTGCTTCCCAGAGGGCTGGCAGTGACTCTCCAGGTTCAGCTGCCTCTCGTAGGGTGACAGAACAGCGCTGCAAGGAGACACCGACACAGGGGCTGAGGGCAGGAGGGGGTGGCAAAGCAGGACAGCATCAAAAATCCTTTTTCCAGGCAAGAAAAGCCACAGGCAGGACCAGGACGGTCCTCATATTACGCCCCATTTCATGTTCCTGATCACTTCCTCAAGAAGAAGGAACAAGGAAGAGTGGAGGGCCACTTTTAGCCTTTAATCCTCCCAAGGGGTGAAATGCAAGATTTTTCCTCAAGTCTTCTCCACTCTTCTGCTGAAGATCTTCAGAAAAGAGGAAGCAGCGTGCAAAGAGCTAGTTACCTGGGGTTGAATCTCAGTACAACATAACCCAGTTGCTTCAGGTGGCTGAATACCTTAGAGCAAAGAAAAGCAAGAAGGTTAAGCGACTACCCTAAACCAGCTCACTTCAGCCCTGCTGCCACAACGGGGAGAACACGGTGTGGCACCAGCAGAGCCAGAGTCCCTAGGCTTAGGGCCCAAACCAAAGGTGAGGAAATAGGAACTGACCACACAGAAGGAGGTCACCAAGAAAGACTCGGAATGACCCTCCTTCCTTTCCTCAGTGTCCTACCCTGCCCTTGGCAGCGGGAAAGGCAGGAGGCAGAGGCTGGATCTTCATCCTCCCAGTGGGGGAAGCTCCCAACACACCTGGTAGCGCGGCAGGCTCATGGCCTCGTCAGCCAGAAGGGTCTCATAGGCTTCCTGGATGGACAAGGGCACATCTCTGTAGAAGAGCTGAACATAACCCTGAAGGGAAAAACGTGGTGCTCAGAGAACGGCAGAAACCACTCTGTGGCAGCTCACCCCGTCCCGACCCAGCAGGACACGATACCCACATACATCCACATGCCCACAGTGCCCCTTGCCCACAGTTCTGATACTCTGATTTAGCAGAAAAAAACAGGCAAAAAATGTTCACCCTGATACCCCATTTTTAGCAGGAAAACCATGAAAAAGAGTTCCCACCCTCATCTATAAGCTCTTGCCTAACTGCTGCCCTCCCAGCTGTACCGATACATCTGCCTGGATGACACAGCTGGGAGCTCAATGCTCAACTGTCAAATTAACCACTGCTTTGAGAGATCCTTTCTTTAACTCCGATGATTGCTGTGATTCAGGACACAGAGCAGCTACAGAAGAGTTTAGGACCTGCATAGCCAGAGCAGAA